>NC_086195.1:68964505-69564505 GCF_035770615.1 Melospiza melodia melodia
ATCTTTATACTTCAAGAACACAATAAGATCAATTTGTTTCCCAGACACCTTTGTCAGTGTAACCTCATGTGGCAATTATTCCAGTGGCAAAGCTCGTTGAGAAGGTTTCCATGCTCCAAACCTTTTATCCCCTCCCACTCAGGTACCCCAGTGTCTCACTACAGTAGCCTGAAGACAAAGCTCAGAAACGGAGCCACATCAGCACAGCTCCACAGTCAAGCATAGGGGGAATGAAAAAATACTCTTAGAGCAATTCTGCAGAAAATATCCACTGCTGAGCTACACAGATCCTCACAGAGCTTGCCATAACTCCCATCTTGCCACATAAATATCCCACACGAAGCAGAGGAATGAGAAAAAGAAGAACATCCTGACAGAGTAAAATAGTCATGAATGAGAAAACTCCTTCAGTTCACCGCAGTCTGTCACCAGTGCAGAGGAAAACTGCACTATGCTGAAAGAGCAGAACAAGGAGTAAAGACCATGAATCCACATCTCTTAAAACCACCAGGTGTTACATGGGAAGACACATACTGCCTGAATCAGGTGCTAACACATGATCCCAACGCTCACAATAAATGAACCAAATTGCACTACACAGTAGTTATGATATTGCCAGGGGATAGAAAATACCTGATCTGGTTAAGTGTGAGGAAAAAGCTACTCTAAGACTGTTGGGTGGATTTGTTCTGGTTTTTTTTCAACACATACAGAAATCTGAGCAGGTTCTGTGCTTTGCATGGAGTTGTCACAGGTTTTGTTTTAGTTCAATTTGTTTATCCAACTTCTTATATTTCTCTAGCATCTACAGCTTCAATGAAATACATAATCATAGCATCGCACAAAGCTTTGCAAACTCTACAAAAACAAGGTTAACTGCAGCACTATCTACTATTTCCTATTTCTCAGTATCCTTTTTCTTCAAAACTTTGGCTATTCCAAGCAAGAAAGGTAACTGCTTCAAATCAGCAGGAAACATAATTGCTTAAAGATATTTAAAAGTATCTAGCTTGAGGCTGTCTCACAGCCAACATTAACATTGCTGCCAGTAAGTGATGCCCAGCATTCCCTGAAGCTCATGCATACCTACCTTGAGGCTATTTACGCATTTGAAGGAATATTTGCACTTCTTCGACTTCCATTTTCCTTTCCCCCAGCTTTTTCTTCCTGGTGCATTGGGAGTGTTTGTTGGCGTATCAGGGCGCTCGGTGTTAGTACCGCTCTCAATGCTGACAGCATCATCCTGAAAACATTCAGAATCATACAGAACGTCACACAGAGACCATAACTGCTGGATACATTCAACTGATCTTACAGCACTTGGCCTTTTCACTTCTTCTTGTCATTCATAAGAACAGATCTCCCAGGACTTGGTGTTACTAAGATTCATGTATTTTAATCTAATGCCAGCATAGTAGCATTCTTCTCTAGAAACAGAACATGAATCACATGAGGACTAATCCAAGAGGGAGAGATATGAACTGTGATCTAGTGATGTTTCTTCAGAATACTGGTAGCTGCTCTCAAGAAAATGTCTAGAGATAAAGCAGCTGCTTCCCCTAGAAAACATCTTTGATCCAGATGAAATGAGTATTTCTGAAGTACTGAAGAAGAGTTGCTTGTGTAAAAACATGAGGCTTGTCCTTACCAAGAACCGAGCCATTCTGAGGCTTCTGTACTCACAGCACGGTTCAGCATCAACAGCAGAAGACAAAGTCCCTCCTCTCCCTCCTACTCTTTTCCACAGACATTTACTTGTTTCCACTAAAAGCTAAATTCTGATCAGCTAACTAATCCAACTGGCCCTCTAACCATTAGCATAAGATAAGAATGGGGAAAATTGAAAAAAAAAGGGATACACAAAACACTCTGTCCAGCCGCTGAGATTTTATATCAGCTTTGGACAATCAGCAGAAACTACAAATTCCTGTGTGGTCTGACTGCAGGGCCCTGGTTAAAAGGACACTTCCCTGCACCACCTATCACAGAGCACTTCACCTTCACCTGCATTGTACCTGCCCACTCTGTGCTTCTGTGTGAGTATGTTCAGCTTGTTAAAAATCAACTTTTCCCATTTTTTCTGATAGTCCATTCACTTTCCATCAGACTAGTGGAGGGAAAACAACTCATCCCAGGCCTGGTAATTTCTAGAGCTGAACTAAGAGAGACAGAGGCAGACAACAGCCTGTCACTGTAGGGGATTCACGAAGCTGCATTAGGAACTGCACTAGGAATATGGAATGAGGTCAACTATAAACATTAATACACTGCTTCCCACCAAACATTCATTCTTTGTCCCAGTTTCATGTCTCTATTATCAGAAGCCTGAAGAGGTGTACTAGTCTTTGCCCAACAACTCTGAAAGACAGGACGTTCAGAGGACAAAAAGGAGGAAAGATGCCACACAAGCCCGTAAGTGTACTGCCCAAATCTGGAGTCATTCCCTTCACATTGGACCCCTAAAAGAGCCAACCTCTCCACTAATATTCATAACCAATTTTACAGTTTCAAGGTTTCCTGTTTCTTCTCCTTTACTCTAAAAAAATTTCAGAGTTTGCCAAATTCTCATCTCCCAAGCACATTTGCCAGAACTTTTAATACTCGACAAGACTGAAGTTTTCTCTGGACTAGACAGATATTGCCCACGTGAGAACACCAGGCAGCTGGTGTGGTGAACTATACCAGGTATCTGCAACTACTACATAACCAACAAACTTGCACACAGGACACCTGCAGAACAAAACACACCCTTTCTCCAAATCAACATCATTATGTCAACTTTTAAACAGAATCCCCCATCTTGCAGGAGTAGTGGAGTCCAGTAACAAACTCTTGAAAAAGGAATCCATTCACCATTGAGGCAACACACAGAGAAACAGAGAATTGTATAATCAGAGTGGTTGTCTTGGAAGGGACCTTAAAGATTGTCTAGCCCAACCCACTGCCATGGGCAAGGACACCTTTCACTAGAGCAAGCTGTGTAGAGCCACATCCAGACTGGCCTTAAACATCTCCAGGGATGGGGCAACCTATTCCATGCTCAGTGATAGCCTACGACTGACTGACAACAAATTAAGCCTGAACGTCTGTCACCAAATTATACTTGGATCCACGAATGCTGCTAAGCTATTAAAAAAAAAACAAAGAGTAGCACTGTGGAACATCTCAAACCTGCCTGTCACCTCACAAGCACCACTTCCAAAGGTTGTGGAGAATGAGGTCCATATCCCTCACTTGCTGAAAAAGTGCAGAAAAAAAAACTTCCACACACTACAGAATACACACGCGGTAACAGCACAACTCTCTCCACACCAGCAACTACAGAAAGTGACTGCTCGATACCTTAGTTTAAGTTTACCTTTCAGATATAAAGTTATTCTACATCAATCACATTACCTTTGCTCTGAGCACTAGAATTTCACCTGACTTAGAGACTACGGACCCCATCCCTGCTGCCTTCTGCCGGGAGTAGTTTACGAGCACCATCTCCTACTCCTCATTCACCAAAAGGCTGCACACATAAACTTGTTAGTCTACAGCGTGACAGTGAAGACACACAATGCAAAACTGCAAGAAAGATGGAAAGTGCTGCTGATTTGCAGGGAAATTAAAAAAAAAAAAAAAAAAGTCCGATGGTTTGAAGCAGAGTTCGAGACAGACCCCGCTCGCAGTCTGGGCCTCAAATCCACCTTCACCCACGTGGAGGCAAAGCGGGAGTCTCTCCCCCAGACCCTCCCCGGTCTCTCCCACCGGGGCCTCCCTCCGGCGGCCCCGAGGGGCGGCCACCGAGCTGAGACCCCTTCTCCCTCGGCCCCCGCTCCCGTCGGGGACACACCCGAGGGGTGCCGGTGGCCGATGTCCCCTCACGGCGGGGCCGGGGGGGAGGGGGGGGGGGGGCGGCCCCTCCTCCCTCCGCGCTCCCGCCCGCCCCCAGCGCGAGGCCCCGCGCCCGCCGCGCGCGCGCGCGCTCCCGCCGCACCAGCCCCCCACCCGTGCCGCCTCCCCCTCGCCCGGCCTCACGTTCTCGTCGCCGGACAGGTCCCCGGGGTTACTGTTCTCGTCGCTGCTCAGCTTCTGCTTCTTCGCCGGCATCTCTCCCGCCGGTGCCGCCGCCGCCGGGGCTTCTCCCCGCTCAGACATCTTCCCCGCCCCCCACCCACCGCCACGCAGCCGCAAAGCGCGGACGGGGAGGTCGGAACGGCTGTGCCGTAAAGCGGGCGCGCTGGCCGGGCCGGAGGCGGCGGGCCGGCGGAGCAGCGCCTTTCCCGCCGCTGGAAAATCGCCTTTCCCGCCTCTGGAAACGCGCCCTGCCCGCCGCCCCGGGCGCTCGGCGGGCGGCAGGGACCCCGCTCGTCCTGGGGGCTCAGCCGGGAGCGAGCCCGCGTGGTCACAGCGTGGCGGCGCCTGGCCGGCGCTGCCTGCAGCCCGAGCACGCGTGCGGTGGAGACACAAACTCGCTTTCGCCGCGGGTGTCACCCACCTCTCTGTCCTTCTTTTCTTGTGCCCAAAGGGTTTGTTGGGGTTTTTTGTGGTTTCTTTTTTTTTTTTTTTTTTTTTTTTTTTGTGTTCTCTTGCTCCACAAAAGTCCTTCAGTCTGCAAATAGTGTTCCCGGATAAGAAAGGCTCTTCTCTGCTTCCTACTTCTGTAGTCTCCGGCAAGCTCCTTCCTTCTGCAGCTATAAATTAAATAACTGCATTTGCAGGTTTTTGTTTGTTCACTTATTTATTGACATACCACAGGTCCCGGAGTCATAATAGTTATGAATTGTAAAAAAACAAAACCAAACCCAACCTTCTAACAATGGGGAAAAGTAATCTGCCCACAGGCACAGCATCTTATCTGCTATACTTGTAGAGGCAGAAACAAGTCTTTTCTCCCTGAGGGAGACATTCCAGTGTCAAAAGAGCTTTGAGGGCAGTGACAGAAGTGAACCATGCCTTATGTATAAAATATAATCTCACATGAACTTCAGAGATAAAGAGGAAGAAGAGATATGCTTCAAATGGTACATGTTCTATAGCAATAAATTAGCAATAAACAGTCTCAGTTCTGCAGAAGTGTAGGCTCCAATGAAGCTTTACACAACATATAGCAAAAGGTGGTAGTTTACAGGTAAACTACCCTCCACAGGTCTGTGCTGTTAAGACTGAGGTTTTGTTAGAAATGTTTGTGGGAAAATACACAGGCTTGTTTCTAAAATACAGCAGGATTTTTTTGGACTGATGTCTTGTAATGAAGACTAAAGCATGACTGTGCTGCAGATTTGTTGAAAGAAGGGCAGGCACCAAGTTTTCAGCAGAGAGAATTTTGAACTTCTCCCTGTGGGTGCCCTGGAGCTACTGGGGGGACAAGACAGCTCCCCTTTGTCCTGCAGCTGTCAGCTGACATGCTCCAGACGGCCAGCTGAGCTGCACGTTCGACTCCACCACGTTTCACCAGCTCACCAGGAAAATTGAAGCCTCAGCCAGCCTGTGTTTCATGGCCAGCACGCAGAAAGGTTCCTCACCCACTCCCAGAGTCAGTCAGTTCATCTCCCTCACAAACAGCTGTGGCCTGGCAGGTCTGTGCCTTCTATCTTCTAGATGCTGGGGAAAAGGAGATAGATTCCATCCCAAGGTGATAGCTCTGCTTCCCTCTGGAGACACTTTTTAGTCTTTACTTGCTTTTCTTTCACTTTCTTGAAAGATATGAAAGACTGGTGTACCAGGGGAGCTCAGTTTCCAAATGTCAGTACATTTCATCTAGCTTCTATTTAAAGAGTTAGTTGTGTGGTTAAACATAAGCTTGAAAGTTCAGGGAAATTGCTCCAATTTGTGCTCTGCTGAGATTCTCTTTGGAAAGCCTCCATGCTTTTCTCTGCCTCAGTTTCTCAACAGTGCTATGTGAGAAACTTTTCTTATATCCCAGAGGGATACTATGAAAAAATATAGTTCATTATTTGTTTAATTAGTGTAATACTGCTATATAAGTACCATACACATATTAACTAAGAAGTAATAGGGCCTTTGATATACTATATAGAGGAAAACAGGAGAACAATTTTTTTTTTTAAAATCTGCAGTCAGTTTTAAGTAGTGAATTAATGGTATTTTAAAAATACGTGGTGGGTACTTGGGAGGCTGGATTTAATATATATGGAAAAACTCTTGCCACATATGAGTTCTCATAGGATTGCAATAATAAATGTCAAAAAAACTCTGGAATGCATCGAAGACATGGGGTCTTAATAATTAGTCTGGTTTTGGATTGTTTTGGGGTTTTTTTAATAGGTACCACAATATTTCTGGATCATTCAGGGACCTTGAAATACTTTTTTATATATATGGATTGAAAGTAGATCAGTCTCACACTTTTCATTCATTCTCTACCAGGCAAGCTTCTTCACAGAATCATGGGAATCCTGGAGGTTGGAAGGAACCTCCAAAGCTCATCATCTCTGTGCCCTGCTCAAAGTAGGGATAGTTAAAGCCAGTTCCTCAAGGCCTCCTTGAGTCCAGTTGCAAATTCCTTCAATACAAGATATTTTGCAGCCACTGTGGTCTTCTGTATTCAGTGTTTAATTATGCTCATGGTAATAGTTTTTTAAACTTTTAATTAGTCAGAAATTCACATGCTTCAATTTGTGTCCTTTGCATTTTCCATGTCCTTTGTGACTGTGTCTGCCCTTTGCTCCATGGAGCACCAGATCTTTATGTTCCTCAGCCTTCCTTTTGCTGCCAGTGTACTACAGAAGCCCCTCCTGACAGCCTTCCCCTCTCTGTCTGGTTTCATCTCCCAGATGAGCTTTGGCTTTTCTGACACTAGCCCTACCCACTGAAGCAATGTCTCTCTATTCTCCTTGGGCAGTCCATCTGTGCTTCCACTTTCCATACACTTCCTTTTTGTGTTGGAGCTCAGCTGGGAATCCCATATACATCCATGCTGGTCTCCTGCCTCGCTTGCTTGGTTTTCTGCACATTGGAATGGACTGCTCTTTAATTTCTTAGATGAGCTTCTCCTCGGAGATCAACCAGCTGTCCTGAGCCCCATACCAATTAGATCTTGCCAAAAAGATTCCCAAGTAGACCAAAATCTACTTTCCTGAAGACCAGGGTTGTGATTTTACTACTTGCCTTGCTCATTTCTCTGAGGATTTTCAGCTCTACAGTCTTGTGTTTGCTGCAGCCACATCTTTGACTAGCTCACTTTTGTTTGTGACAGGTCCAGCAAGACATCTCCCCTGTCATCTTTCTTCCTTGATGTGCTTCAGGTAGTCTACATACCTTCTGCCTTCTTTTAGTGGCAGACCAGCTGCTCCAGGTGGCTGAGAACTTTTGTTTTTGAGAGTAGGCAGTAGACAATATGTAAGAAAGAATGTAAGAGATAGTGGTGTTCTAAAGAGTCTTAGAATTTGCTCAGGGTTTCTAACTGTGTGGGTAGACCTTAATTTTGCCATCTTGAAGATGAAGGGGCTGTGCTGTGCTGGAATGGAGGACATATGGAATAGTGAGCTAGTGGGCAGACATCAAGGAGTAGAGGCCTGGATAACAAGCTTCTTGTTCCCACTGACAGAGGCAGCATGGAGAGTTATTTTGCCCAGGCAATACCTGTTTTCTTCCAGCCTCTCTTGTTACTCAGTGAAGCATCTGAGTCTGGCTTTTTAGAGCTTCTACATTAACAGAGGGGCCCTGGCCTTTGTGCTGCCCTGATACTTTGCTGCCTTAGGTAGCATAGTATTTTACCTCTGTGCAGAGATAGCCCCACAGCTAATTACCTGATACCAGGATCTGCTTTATAAAAAGTGTTTCTTCTTATTATTACTAACTGGTTTTTATGTGTCTATAGATCAGAACTACTGAATTAACTGGATAAAAGTAATTTTTAAAATTGGATTAGCTCAACAGAAAAACATAGCCATGGCAACTGAGCTGGATTCTGTTCTGCTCCGTGTATTGTCAATAGCCCTGTCAGTCCATCCCCAATTACAGAGGCTATTTTACTGGTATTTTTATTAAGAGTCTGAAAACATGGCTGGATTTTCAGAACACCAGTTGAGTTTTTAAGTCTGACTGCTTTCATGGTTTTTGCCTTATGAAAACAGCAACATTAGTAACCAACTTGAAAAGCATCCACATGAAAAACCATAGCATCTCTTTTGTGTAATGGGAGTGCAACAGCCAGAAAAGGCTGCAGTATTTTCCCCCCTCTCACTTTTGCAAGATTAATGGGTCAAATCTTTGGCTGACTCATACTCTGAAAGCAAGGAACAGCTCACACATTTAAATCTTGCTGCAGAAGTTCAAGATGATAGGGATAAAACTTACATACGTTATCCATCTGCTAGAGCTAACAACCTGCATAAAAATGGAAGATGTATCTGAATCAGAAGACAAGACAGCTGAGTTGATCTGACAGCTCAGTGATACTGAAGGAAGGATATCTCACCCACCCCCCTTTCCAAACCTTCTTCATGTTCCTAATTCTGGTTTTCCACCACTGCTCTTCCATGGGCTTTGCTTTTCAAAACACTCTCAATGAGCAAGTTCAGCTCACTAACCCAAAAGAAAATTGATCAAGCACAAAGTAACTTGATCCTTTATCTTTAGCTAATGGGCAAAACCAGACAAATTCTCTGATGACCACCAGAAAGGAAGCTGCAGCCAGGAGTCAATGATGACAGAGAAACAAGATCTCAGTAGTGGTGAGCTGCAGCTCAGCAATGTTCTGAAATCTGCCTGTATGCCACTTCGGTCCATGGTTTATCTTCAATGGTGAAAGGGTTTGACCCAAGGTGTAGGATTCTCTATGCTGCTCTAGCAGCTCTGCTGCCATGATGACAGAGGGTCAATGTGCAGTTTTGTGTCAGTAAAGTACCATCTCAGTCTGTGCCTTCATCATCAGCAACAGCATGGCTCAGCCAGTCCTATCCCACCCCATCCGCCTAATTTCTCCTGCTTCCACCTGCCCTTCTATTCTCTGCCAAGGAGTGATTTACATAGCTGTGTAAAGAATCACACAAGTCAAGTGAACTGGCAGAGGAAAACAAGGAGCACATCTCTATTTTGTTGTATTAAATCAGTTTCCTTGTTCACAAAGTAGTACACAAACAGCTCTGCTGTCATAGTGCAGGGAGTGGCGCAAGAACAATTGGTGGGAAGAGAGGGAGGTGTCAGGAAAAAAGCCAGAATTACTTAAGCCAGCCTTGTCCCCAAATAAATCCTCATGGACCCACAGCTCATGTGAACAGAGCCTTTAGCCTGGTTTAAAGTGACCTTTTTTACAGAATAGCTTGGTCTGTATGTGAAGGAGCTCCCACTGAACCAGCCAGGCACATTACAGTACATGAAGCATATTTGCAAAGGGACTTTGGAGCCCAGTTTATAGAAGAAATGGGGGGACCTACAGTCCCACATACTGGCTGAGTGACAAAATACAATAAAAATTATCTGATGAAACCTCTGCCATCAACAGGAATTCAGCTGCTGGTGTGGCATGAAACAGCAGCAGTTAAAAATGTTAAGGGCTGCTGTCCATGCAATTGGCTATCCCAGAACTAGTCCATAGAAGTGTGAATATTAAAGCATTAAATCACCATAATACCAAAGAATCTGAAAGGCCGGGATAAGAAACTAACATTCAGCTAAGCTGTATTTCACTTGCCATCTGTACAGTGAGCAGAAGTATGTGCAGCTACCTCCCTAGGATTTTCTCCCCATCTTCCCAAAAAGACTACAAGGATGATCCCCACAATGGATTTTCTTTCAACTTTGGAAAGATACAACATGTCAGGAGCATTCAGGGAAGCCTCATGCTTCCATTACCGCTTGGAGCCCCTTTGGCAGGCAGTTCTTGGCTTGGGTGTCTCCTTAATACCAGGGAATACCCTTAGAGAAGCCACCCTGCTACACAGCCAGTCTATAGGGAAGATAGTACAGGCTCAGGTCTTGTGCCACATTGTCTGTTCTGTAACAGCATCACTCACCAAAGGAGCAGCTAATGCAAAAAATATTTGGATAAATTAATAAAATTTTCAAAAATGCAGCTTCTGCCTTTGCCTGTAACTTTTGCCTTTTTTCCCATGCCACACCCTAGTTTTTCTATGTAGTTCACCATGGTAATACACTTTCCCTTAAATATTTTTCTATTGAAATAGCCATGCACAAGGCTTAGCCCAAGTGTTTTCCACTGAAACACACACAGTCGTGATGACCTTGTTGACATCATCTTCAGAAGCTACTCACAATGCTAAAACTTCAGTGCATCAAAATGTGATGATTTAGAAATGCCTTAGAGACAGTTATGCATTGTAATTCAGGCTTTCTTTAGCTGCATGCTGCAGGAGTTATTTGCTGGGGAAAATGGTCCAACACCTATGGTTAATCTGTATTTAAATGAATGTTTTATTCTCTCAGCTCATATTTCAGTTTCATTTTCCAGTAGTTGTACTGGAAAAACTCCAGAGTAACTGTGAAACCTCATAACAGGGCGCAGGCAGATTTGCCAGCAGTGCTTAACAGGGCAACAGTCCACACCAGCAGCTGCTGGAACAGCTCCCATGTCCTATCACCTCATCACTTTTCTCTTGTGCCTTCTTTTCCCAAGAACTCTGCTGCCCAGGATCTGCCTGTCTCTGTGGTGACAGGCAGCTTTCAGTATCAGAGCCATTCTTCTGCTCATGCCAGTTCATGTAAACTTGTCTCTCTACAAAGAGGGAAGTCCTGGGTATTAATAGTTATTCCTTCCCACTTAGAGTACATTTTCACTCTATTCCAGTGCAATGCAGCTGCCATTCCACTGTCACTTTCTGTCTTGCCTCAGCCATGTGTTGCCTCCCCTCCATTGCACAGGATGGCAAACCCATCAGCTAAACCCATTCTTTTAAACTGCATGGAGCTGCACTCTTCCCTGCACGATGCTGCAGACTGCTATAGGAGGTGGTGTTGCTAGAGCAAGGGGGCTGCCAGGGGATTCCTCCTTACAAGCCTTTCCTTCAATGCACCCAGGGTGTGGTGACAAGTTCACAAGCACATATATTTATTAATGGGGCTCAAAGCTGAGGGCATGTGTTGGAACTGAGAGTGAAAAAAATATCTAGAGAGATTGAGAAAAAGAAAGGAAAGGCAAAGCTCTTCTACATGGACTGTTGAAAAAAAATGGGGAGAGGGTCCTCAGAGAGCATCCTCTCCTGGACTTCTCTCCAGGCTGCCCTGAAGTGCTCTTACCATAGCAATGATTTAATGGTTATTGGGACCCACTCAAATGCTATTTGTTGAAACCACTTGTATGTAGGTGGCACATACTGGGTGGTTGTTAAGCTTTGTGCCCCCTGAAATGTAAACCAGAAGCAAAGGGAGGGAAAAGAGGGGTGATTCCCACGCTGGTGGCAATCACTTCCCATGGGAACCTGCTGAGAACACTATCAGGGACTTGCAGGTGCAAGGTCATTAGAATAACAAGATGAGAACAACAGAATAACAGCATGAGAACAACAGCATGAGAAAAACAAGGGAAAGATAGTGCCCCAGGAGCTCTGGGGAACATTGCCAAGGCAGCCAGGGTGAGAGACCCAGCTCTGGGAGGCAGGATTGGAGTTGCAGATGGAAGGCCCTTGTCAATACAGAAGGCTGAGGTGCCTAAGGCATGGATGCAGCAGCCCAGAACACACTGCTGGTGCTTGCTGTGCCCTTTTGTCAGTCACACAGCCTCACGCTGAGCTGGTGGAAGGCACAGTAAAGAAAATGCTTCTGGTCCAAAACAGCACTTGCTTGATGAGAGCCAGTAATGAAACTACATTTTCAGGAGTTCAGGATCCTCTCTCCTATGTCTAATGCCTGTCTTGTGGTCAGCCAGATCAGGGATCCAACCAAAATCAAAAATAATGGAGCCAAAAAGAACAGAATATTTTGAAATATTAGAGCCTGCATCAGAGAGAAAGCAAGGGTAGAGAGGTACATGGATAATTTCTCCAAGCAGCAACAAGGGTTGAGTCTTTCTTAAAACCATTGTGAGCCTACACTTCCAGCCATGCTTTCCTGTCCCTTTCCTTGTATGGGCACAATCTCCACTGTGACCTGGTTCAGAGCAGGCATCTATCCATGAGCTATGCATCTCCTCTTTCTAATGTCTTAGTTTTCCCCCAGCCTGGTTTACCACAAAGGCTGTGCAGGGTACATGTGCCAAAGGGAAGGCAGGAAACAGAACACATAAACTTTTGCTGCTTTAAAACATAACAGGTTAAACTATGGCCCAAAATGTCTTTACATCACTTTTCTACTTGAAGACCTTAAAAGGTTGGAGAAGAACAATTTGGTCTATCTCTGTTCTGGGTATTACCAGACTAGGACAGTGCTGTCACAACTGCATTGCACTGTTCCTTGCTGCCATCCTTTATTAGTGCAGCAGCATTACCAAGTGGAACTTTCCCTTGTTAAGTCTTTTTCAATTTATTCAGTAATAGTTTAGCTGCTGGAATGGAAAATGAGCACATTCCACATGGAAATAACAAAGAGGTGGGAGGGGACTGAAGAAACACTGAGGTATAGGATTAGAATTCCATACGCTTTTGACATATTTATAGAAGGGTCTGAAAATAGCTTTTTAATGGAGGTAAATTTGAGATACTGCACTTGGGCAGAAATGTTCAACTGCACAAGCATGAGGCAGACAACATAAAAGTAAAGACCAGGCCTCAAGAAGGAGGCTGAGGGGATTATAACATAAAGGCCCAAATAATGTCAACTACTGCAGCTAAGGTCTTGTCTGTATATCCAGGTCCAAGCATTACACTTCAAGAATAATTTGGCTCTGTTGGAGAGTGTCCAGAGAAGAACCAGCAGGAATGATGATAGGTTTGAAACCATGACCTGCAATGGAAAAACAGAACAAACTGGAACTTCTTACCCTTAATAACAGAAAACTGGAAGAGAGGTGATAACAGACAAGAAAAAAAAGGAAATATCATTGAGGAAATAAATTCTTTTCTTCGGGAGAAGAAGCATTAAGCTTTAATTGCAGTAAAGAGGATTCAGATTATATTTAGGGAAAATATACTAATAGATAATTAATAGGAAGAGGTTGTTGTGAAGGATAGTATATGGAAGTTTCAAGGTTAGAGAAATGTCAGTTATTAATATTTTAAGCATAACTGATCCTATATAAGACCAGTGAGGCAATGGCCTCTCGAATTCTTTTCTATACAGGCATGTTCCAGATGCAGGGCAGACAAGGAGGAAACACAGAATTAACAGGGATTAGTAGAGAACAAAATACTCTAACAGATTACATTGCAGCAGAATCAGGGGAAAGTCTTGCTGGCCTGTTTCCTTTACCCTTAGTGCCAAGGTAAGACTTGGGCTCAGGGTAGCTGCGTATTTCTGATAATCTTTGAGAAAGTGAAGAGGTAATATTTCTACAGTGTGCATGTTGGCTTTTTTCTGGAAAGGGGTTTCTAAAGTTGGCTGGTAGGAAAAAAAGTTACCATGAAAACTCTGAAGCCTTCAAGTTCCTTTCTGTGTACCATGGCCTGTGCTTGTCTATATGGTGTGACTCCTTAATGGGTGACAACAAAGTTGTAATATTATAAAACATTGATTTTAGTTCATCCTCAGACTGAGGGCTTGCTTTTAAGTGCACAGACAGTCCAAGACTGTAAAAGCTAACTGTTCCCAAACATGAATCCATGTAAATATGTGGGTGGTGCTCAGGCACCAGCTCTGTGCATGCAGAGCAGCTGTGCAGTTGTGTGCTGAATTTCAGGCTGAGCAGCAGTCACTTTGCAACTACTCCTCTCCCACCTGTTGTATGTCTCATTTGCCATTGGGATGCACATTACCCACACTACTGGCTATGGATTGACTCTGAACATCTTAACTACATCTGAAGAACATGAGAAATGGTTGGAAATGTCACTCCAGAGGGTCACCAGAAATGCCTGCAGCTTTCGCTATACATTATCTGTTGTATGACTGTATTTGACGGAAATCATCAGATCCCTTAGCCCACTTCCTTCAGGATTATTAAGACAGCCACAGAAAAACCCTTTAGGAAAATACTTTTGGTTTCTTGCAATAAAATACAGATATGTGTATACTTCTAATCTTGTTGGACACTTTTCTGACATACAGACAGCAGGATCACCCTCACTAGTTTTCTGACTATCTATGAACTACTTTTCATTTCCATCTATCAATCTGAAGCAAATAATAATGATGATTTCCTCACTAATGGACTTTGGGCCCTATTGAGGAAAAGCTCACTTTTAAGTATTGTTTTATCACTTTCAGGAGGAAAAAAAACCCCAGCGTTTTTAGTGACTTTAGAGATGAGTTGCTGAGAAAATTGCAGATTTAAGACTGCATGAAAAAATTGTTACTCAGATTTCATTCACATGTAGCATCTGTTGTATCTAACTAAATTAGCTTTTTTCTATTTACCTTTCATGTGGTACTAAGCATGCTTCTTTTTCCAATATTATTGCACTTCTGTTTTTATGTAACACAACTTGAACTAGACACAAAGAACATTGAATTGGAGATAGTCATAGCTGAAGGGCTTCAGACAGAGACAGGCTGACCTCAGAGGAGGGTTAAGCAGGAGCAAGATGCCGTCCTGGACATCAGAGGCTGCAATATTCCAGCCAAAACATTGCCACTGACATAGGAAGCATAGGAATGTGTTCCCTAACCAGTTCCATAGTGGAGTTCAATAGCTGTTTCATTTACACTTCATTGATTTTTGAGAGTAGAAAGGGTATTATATGATCCAGCTTGACCTCCTGTTTAATAAGCACAACTGGGTTTTACTGAATTAGTTAGTGTTGGGCCCAAAATCTCATGTTTATTTAAAGTATTTTCCACAAAGGCTTCCAGTCCTGAGCTGAAGACTTGAAGAAATGGAAAATCTGTTGCTTCCCATGGTAGTCTGTTCCACTGATTAATCACTCTCACAGTTGAACAATTGTGCCTTATTTCTCCTGTGAAATGTTCCTGGCCCCAGCTGTTAGTGACATTAAGTGGCACCTGGTATTTCTTCCCTGTAAGAATAAGTTTTGTTATCAAGCCACTTCCTAATTTATCTTTGTTTTTTATGGAGATTTTGTTTTGGGTTTGTTTGTTTTTTTTTTTTTTTTTGGGGGGGGGGGTGGGTCCATTTTTTTTGATTTTTCAAAGCTAAAACATAGTTTTTTAAGTGTAGAAACCAGCATACCTATGGTAAACAGCCATGACCACAAGCATACTTGCTGCCAATATCCTGTGTGCCCAGCCCACCACACCTCTTACCATGTTTCTCCTCTGGAGCTGCCTGTCTCTTTCTGCTGTCAGACCTGTCTCCCAGCCTGTTTCAAGCACAAATAGTTTGATTTCTTAATTATTTTAATGGGAAGTGTCCTGGCTCACTGTGACCCAACAGGGCAGCTTTGCAAGCAGATGTCAGGCAGCAGCAGGGAGGAAGAGTCTGGAAGCAGAGCAAACACCGCAGAGCACAGCAAAGGATCTCCATCCACAGGTGTGGTTGCCCATCTTTGGTCACAATCAGGTGACAATTTAAACCAGCCTGATCAGTCCCTGCCCATATCATCCCATCTTGTTGCCAGCTCTCCTATTTATATGACTCTCGAGGACCCCACTCCAAGGCAATAAATCCACAGAAAACTTTCACTTATTTCACTGAAGTACTTTCCTGGCACCTTGGTGTCCAGAACCAGCTCATCAAGGGACTGGACAAATTCCAGTGTCAGTGCAATGGAAGACGTTGAAATCTGTGTTCATGTTATAGGTGTCAGCCCCTGCAGATATTTTTCATCTGCCAGTGCCCATGAGTCACAGCCCAAAGCTTCTCTGACCTCATAGCAAAATGCCACAGTTAACACCATCCTCACAATCCATCTGTAGACCTAAAACCACCTTAAAGCTGACAATCTTATGTATAAAGTCAAGTTCAAAACAATACAGACACATGGGAGAGGTGATATTAGGCGTGCATTTTCAAATTGTCATTGCAATGAGCCCTGCCTACATCTTGGACTACAGACCACAAAGAAAGCTGGAGATCAGCTTATTTTCAAGATCCCTGAAGATACTCACTAGAATGCAATCACTGTGTTAAATACTTTACAGGAGACTAGATGTTTAGGGAGAAGGTCTCAGTCAGCAACCTTGATTAAATCTTCAGCTGCTGCACATCAGGATAATGTATAGGCTTCTTCAGAACAGCATTATTTTACTCTTGGCTCAACAATGAGATGTTTAAATGCTCAAAAAGAAAAGAAAGACTGCCTTGTTTTTGTTGAAGAGTGGTTACAATGGCGATCACTTAGTCTAGCCTTTGTTTTGTTTTGCCCAGGGACACATTTAAAGAAAATGTAATATCTTAATAATACTCATGCTCATACATAGATTCCCACAACAGCTAAACAGGCATTGGCCATCAAACTGCTGGTTATGATCATCTGTCTTCCTTTTGTACATGTTCATTTCATATTCACTGTAGTTCTGATTCATTGCAATTTGTAGAGTAATAAATTCCTTACCAAAAGCTGGTGTCACATTTCCAGAAGGAGAAGTCTTGAAAGGTGTTGACCAAAAAAAAAAAAAAAAAGAAAAAAAAGTGCATATTTCTATTTTTTAATCTAATCTCAGGAATTATTATAGCTCATATTGGCATAGCTTTATTTTTTAAATAGATGTTGGAATACAGGCAGCTGCCACAAAAAATCAAAAGAGTTACTTACCTTGTTTCAGTTTCACTTATAGTTTGGCTGCATTCATGCCATGGAATTTTAGAGTTTAAATCTCTTCCATACCACAGTTTCATTGCTATTCCTTTAAATGAGAATGTTTCCATTTTTCATGAAAATAGACAGAAAATGCAAATTAAAAAATAAAAAATTCTCTTTTAAGAACAGCTAGTCTCTCACTCTAGTACCTTGTAAGTCAGTGGGGGTTGTAGAATGTTTGAAATAATATTTCCCTCCTTCCTTTCATGTTCACTGCTATTCTCTTTCTGTGAATGGTGTTCTGTGAAAAGAACATGAACGAAAGAATCCCAATGTGCCTCTTTTAAGTGTTCATTTCATGCAATTCATCATAGTCTCTCCTCATTGTCCTGCTACTAAAATTAAGTTTTAGTATTTTTCCTTTAATACCCGTGGTTTTCCATTCTTATATGAGTCTTACTGCCCATCTCTCCACCTTTTTCTTTTAACTATATCCTTTATTAGACCCAGTGGCCAAGCTGAGCACATTATTTCAGAATATTCCTTCAAAAACTCTCTGCTCTGTCTCCAGGTCTTTCTCTCCTGAAATAATACTGACTAGTCTGCAGGTTTTGCCTTCCTTCTTCTCACCTCTTTCCAGATCAGAAATGAACATTCATAAATATATCCATGGTCACCACTTCAAACAAGGAATATAATATGAGTAGCCCCTAGATGGCAATTTTACAGAAAATAATACAAGTTCTTTTTCTTATTACATAGCAAGAGTTTAGTTTGGGTAGTTTTTTTTTGGTGGTTTTTTTTTTTTTTTTTTGCATTGACGTGTGTTCTGTTATGCTCTTCCTTTGGAAGAGTCGTGGTAAGTAATAAGAGCATTTGTTCTCTCCTTTAATCCTTCTCCCCAGAACAGATCTGGGGATATATAGCATTGCCTCTGGCATTTGTGACAGAATAGGCAACACTGTCCCTACCATCACTGCCAAGTCTATATAACACAATTTCAGGGGAAATGCTGTAGGACACCAAGCTGCCAGGACTGGAGTGTTGCCTGCTATTTGGTATTGCCATGCTGAGTGTTGCAGTTACTATTCCAAACTTTTGGCTACTCTGTGTTAACTCCTGGCTATGATGAACATGGGTGGAGTAATTACTGATTTTTTTCGCCTCTGGTGCTATTTTACTTCTCTTGGATGGCTTAACTATTCAAAGGCTCATTCAAGTCCAACTTTCTGTCTCCTGATTCTTCCCCATTCATTTTATTGATGGATTTAGAGTACTATCATGCTGAGAAATAAATTTCCTTTTCAAAAGATGTCTAAGAGTTTGTCATATTGGTATCATCTTTCTAGGGTGTCATTCCATTTTGAATTGTAGCTTAACCAGTATCCCAGACACCAAAGCACACTTTCACTATTAGCTGTGTACATCAGCCCTGTCTGGGTGGCACAGTTTCAGTCTGTGAGCTGACATCTTCTCTAGATTCAGCTGTGACACTGGAAGATGTTATCACTCCCAAATTTTCTTTGTTGCCTCTCTTCCATGTATTCCTGGCCCTTCACATTTGTCAGACGACTTGTTTATGTAGGCACTTCCAAACCCATCTCCCTGGCAAAGTGACCTAGATTGTGAAAATTAATTGTTTAAACTTTTTAAGCCAAGTTGTCCCTTTTTCACTTAAGTGAGTCAGAAATTTATTCCTACTGCTTCATCAGGAGAAGCCCATGGAGTTGGTATTTTAAAAGAGAAGAAAGAATAGCCACTTTGGTGGAGAGACGTGATGACACAGGCAGCAGTGGCCACTTCTTCCACCACCAGCTGGCTCTGGCAGAGAATATTTTTTTACTTCTGCTTTCTGCATGCAGGGCATCTGCTCCAGAAAGATTGCAGTGGATAAGACTGGGAACATCTCTGCTATGTGGATTTGCCAGTATGAATCAGCACTTCCTAAAGGATGTTCTACACTCTGCTCATCTGCACGATACAGACATTCAGGAGGGAGAGAGGGAGCTAGAAGAGTTTCATCTAAATCCAGCCAGCAGCTTCCACCAGAGCAACCACTGGGCTGTTTTACACCTAAGAGAGCATTGAAAGTTAAATAAAGAACATACTCCTGATGTTCCTTTTCAGAGACCAGTATTGAAGTTTCCAGACATAAAATAAACTTTAATTCCCCTGTCCTCTCAATACTAAAACACTGGATGAGCATTCAAGTGTGCTATATAGTTTTATTGGTGTCTCATTGAATCTTAAACTCTTTCAAATCTCTACAGTGACTATACAGTTTTTCAGTCATGCTACCATTTATCCTACATTCCTGTAACTTCCTTCCCTAATCTGTGTTGACAGCCTCATTTTTTCTCCCATTCTCTGCATTTCCCAGCATATTTTCAGAAGGAAGCTGATGCTAAAGAATGACCTTATTTCTCTGCGCTATCTTCTCATCCTTTACCATTCCACACATTCCCTAACTGCACCATGAACAGGATTCACAGGCACTTTACCATTACATTTCCTATATGTCCTATGGAAAACATTATGTATATAGGCTGAAAAGCTAAGCAGATGTTTGTTGGAAGGTTCTCCTGATTTATTCTCCCTGTATATTGCACATGTAGAACCATTGTGAAACTTCACCTATCTACTTGACTGCTCAGGCTGCTTGAGCTATGGGGACAATCTATATTCATTGGCAGTACAAAGAGGCAATTGTCCTACAGCAAATGTCATCATGCATACTCTGTGCTGGAACACAGTTACTTGAGTGCTTCCAGGTATTTTCAGGCAAGTTAGTTTGCCTGCAGTGCCCCATGTTCACAGCAGAGGTGACTGTCTCAGCTAATCCCCTTGGGGTCCATGTGCAGTCAGTGGAGGAGGCAGCACCATCTATCCACTCTGGTTTAGAAATTTAATTTAGGATGTCCTGATTTTGGTCTTATGTGCCTGGCTATGAGTGTTGTAAAAGGATGCAATGCAATCCAAGACTAATCTTAAAATTGTAAAAGGAAAAAAAAAAAAAGGTTAACTGAGGGCTCAATATTAGAGTCTTTAGTGTCTCTCAGGCCACTTTCATACTTGATGTGAACAGACCCCTGTTGAGTGCATCCTATTAAATAAAGCCTGAAAGTTTCAAGTATAAATTGAAAAAGATTTGCCTTTTGGAACACTGCTGTGTTACATAAAGGTGACAAATTTCATAGCGATGCACAGACACTGTATCAAATCAAGAGCTTGGTGAAGAGAAGGGAAGCGACAGTCCTGGAGCTGTAATAGATAAAGTCAAGTACAGATGTTGCCAAAATGTCAGGATCAACAGACTTGAAGCAGCAACAATCTCTGCAACCAAATGTCTTAACCTCAGATAAGTTCACTGCTCATGTGGATGATAAATCACCAAGGTGAAGATCAGGTGCTCCTCACAGACAAAATAGTGGGTAGAGCTGGTGCTGAGCACTATTAAACACTTCCCCTGTCTGTGAGAAAAGGAGGGTTATTTCCACTGCACTAGATACTCTCCTCCCTTTTTCTTGAGAATTGACATTCTTGCATCTGCAGCCCTTTCTTTATCAGAACAAAACATTCCTGCCCATATGCAAAACCTTTCAGGCACCATGCCAGATCAACGGCATTTCCTAGCACACAAGGCATGTTTAGCACAGAGCAGAAAACAGTTATCCAGAGGAACAGGACACACAAGATAAGGCAAAGTTGTTGAGGTGCCTCAGAAAGATTGCAGATTTCAGAAGGACTGCTGGCTGATTCCACTGAGACAGAGCTTTGCACAGACTTTTATTGCTGATGAAACACCTATAACCATCCAGATTCTATTCTAGGCAGCTCCCTTCAGCCAGTCTGTGTGGCCAAATGCTTTAATAAGGCATAAATAAGTGCTTAATGGTGACAGGCACATGAGATAGTTCCCCAAATGACTGCTCTTTCATCCTGACAGTGACTAACTTTCATACATTTTGGAAAAACAAGCTCAATGAATTCATAATTCTTGTGTCTCAGAGATATTTGCATTATTATTAATTACTGACATGCAGTAGTTTAATTCTTCCACCTGTTATCACCTGACTGAGATTTCACTGGAGATAACACAGAAATGAGACACCACAGACAAAGCAGAAGACCTGCAGAAACTCTATCTCTGTAAATGACACCCTGGTTTCAAAGGAGAGGGCTGTTTGAGGGAAGGATAGGAGGTCTAGAAGAACATTTTCAAAGAAGGATATTTATGTCCTGAGACTGTAATCACAGCTGTTACTGCTCTCTCTGCGTTCCAGACTAGGATAGCTCTTGTCAGCTACTCCACGGAACCAGTGGAGGTTTTCTTTCTGTTCTGAAGTAATTCCTTATGAGGTGTTTAAACACCTATTTTCAAACACTCCATTTAGTCAAGTAGAATGGTATCCTTTGGTAAAAAAAATACAACATTATTGATATAGCATTGATTGTGCTCTTTCTAGACCAAGGTGGTATCTCAGGTCTTATATTGCACCTTTCAGGCTGTATATTACACCTCTCCTACTGTGTTTTACCTGTTTCTTGTTTCTATGGCATGAGGTATATGAGACATTTTATATACATTAAGTTTTGGTACATACAAAGGGTTAATATTTTTGAAAATTGTCTAACTTTTCAAACTATACTAGCTGATCCAACAAAATACTATCAATAAATCTTGCGTCACCAATGTCCACTTGAAGTACAATCCTTTCTGTCTGAGCAGCAGATGGTAGAAACCTGCTACAGCCTGGAAGTTTTCTGCCTGCCTTGAGCAAAATGATGGTGATCTTTTATTCTAAAGCATGGTATTTTACAGACAAAAACAAAATACAAGAACTTTGCCAAAGGGCTGCATGCTTGCAACAGTGTTGGCTTCAGAACCTAGCTGAAGTTTTTCAGCTTAACAGTATGAAAGAATCAAAACCAGAAGAATAAAGATTTTCTAACAAAGGAAGCACAGTGGCAGTGTTTATGAAAAGAGGACAGTGCAAGTCTCCACTGGAAAGCTTTTGTGAAATGTTATTTACCCTTAAGTTTTCAAATTTTTTTTCAGTGTTATTATTTTCTTTACTAATACCTTAATATTTCTATCCTGCAGTGGCTTAGCAGAAGTTGAGGTCAGTACTGTATACACATGGGCAAATAGCTTTAGAATCTAAATCCAAGACAAAATACAAAAGACCTAGATGGAGAGTGAGGAAGCGATGCAACTGCATTAGCCAGCCAGACAGCATGGATTGCCAAGAATTTTCTAGCCATCATAGCCAAGGAAAGCTGCAAGAAGGAATCTGAATTAGAACAATGAATGGGTTTGAGAGATCATTAATAGGAATACTTTTTTTTTTTTTTTTTAACATGGCAAATATGTGGCAAAAGCAGGAGTCACTCTCTCAGTATGCATGATAGGAAGAGAGGACAGAAAAGCTGTTAACCTGAGAGAAGAGATACAACTGAGTTTTGATGAACACAGAAGGGGAAATCAGTAAAACCATACAGATGTGGCAAAGCAAGTAGAGTATGGATTGTACATAAGATCTGCACAGCTAAGAGTTATCCATAATCTGAGTAAAGTTTCATACTCTTTAGTAGCAGAATTTTAGACATTTTCTGCATCTTGCTCATGCAAAAGACCTAAAACTTGCACACAATTTTTGCTGATGAGATGTATTTTAGAGGAACCTAAACAATGGAATCTATATTCAAATGAACTCAAAAGAGGTCAAAGAAGTCAAAATTGATATCCAGCATATGGGTCTGACTGACAAGATCGTGTACAGTACTCAGTGATGAAAAGAGTGCAAATCAGGTTTTGGTAGTGAAGGCTGGAACATCTTCCTTGGTCAGATGGAATATAAACCCATTACACACCCACTGAAGATGTCAAATCAATATGAGGTTTTACTTTGAACAGAAAGGACAAGGCTTGGATGCCACTATAACATATATATATAAATCCAGGCCAGTCACCCAAGCTTCCTTCATGAATGGTAAAGATCTACTAAATGGATTTTAAGACAAAATCCTTTTCATCTAGGTTAAATATCTAACACAGGCCAGTTTTGAATAAAAAGATCCCTAATGTTGGTCCCTGCAAGTGTGTTTTTCTGTCCAGTGACTACAAAAAGCAATTCAGATGCCTGGTTTAGCTGTAGACATCTGTGCTAGAGATGCCTAATGTTAGGTGAGATGACTCAGCCATGGAGGCAGGTGTGGAGTAGTGACTGTAAGCCTCAAGAACAGAGATGGCAGATTATTACACATGTGAGTGTGAAGCTTCTCAGGGATAAAGGGCAAAAAGAACAAAACTCTGTGTGTTTTTGTGTACAAGTGCTGCTCATCGATCTGTCATGTATGGAATTGTTGCTTTCAGAATGGAAAGCTTCCTGCTCTGGAGGAGGAGGAGGAGGCTAGAGGTTCAAACTACATAGCACATTGGCTATGCTAGCATAAGGAAAGCAACAAAGTGATCTCTCTCCCTAATGACTACAGTTAAGTCTAGTTCCAAGAATACTGTCTGTGTATCCAGCAAACTCTCTTGGAGACGTACATTTCCTCTGGCTCTAAAGTACTAGGCTACAAATACCATATAAGTGCATGAAATGTCCAGACTTCTTTTTCCATTAAAAGAAAGCTTTCAGCATTGCAATGCCGAGTGCAGACATTACTATACATCTTTTTTTACCGCTGGCAAAGACCAGGTGGGAATTCTGTGTACATGGCACATCTGCAAATAAAGCAGGTCTGGCATGCACTTCTAAGTTGTCTCTTATTTCCCACCCAGATATCTTGCAGCTGCAAATGAAGGGTATTTGGTGATAAGCATGTTTGGAAAATAATTCTTTGATAAAGAAAGCCAAAGCTCAACATTTGAATTAGAATCTCACCACTGCAACAAACTGAATTGTGCCAGGATGATCCTTTGAATGGATAAATAAGAAATCTGTGGATAAATAAAACAATAAATGCTGCAAGCCAATGAATTCAAACTCTGTGGTCTCATGGTAAATCACTGTATTGTGCCTATATGCAGGAAAAGGATAGAAAACACTTTGTGACATGACATTTGGCCTCTACGAATAAATATTCATAAGTTACAAGCAAAGGGGAGAAACAAGAAACAAACCAAAAAAAGAGTTTGTAGCTGCACTAATTCCTGTGGTTAGAAAGTATTTGGGTAATGATGGGATATCAATAATAACCAGGAAGCAGAACAACAAACAACATAAAAAAGCAAACTCAAAGGCAGTCGGCAGTCAGCCTGAAGTTTTCCATCAAAGTCAGCTCAAAAAAAAAAAAAAAGGAGACAGATTTTAAATAACTATTGTGGATGAACTCACCACTGTGTTTCTACAGGCTGATGACATGATGACTGCTTTGATTTCAATGTGATGTAAAGCCAAACCAGCACACTGTTGACATAGACCCATTGTCTCACACTAACAGAAACACTGTTCAGTTAAGGGGTCAGGTCCTGACTGATTCAGACCAGAATCTGAGACTGGAATAAGCCAATTGAAGCAGATTATTTGATCCTAGTGGAGAACTTTTATCCTCTCTCATCCCCAGGCCATAGATAAAACAAGTATCAAGTAGCCCAGTGAAGGACCAGAACAATGAGTGGCACATGGTGGTTGAAATGAAATCCCTGAGGCCCACAGAATTTTCCCTTGTGCAGAGACAATACAGGATCCATACATGTAAGTCCTGCAGGATCTATCCTGTAAGGTCATAAGGTTAAATTTGTGCTGATGACAGTGAAGGGCTGGGGTGAAGTGTGCTATAGCAGTGTCATGTGCAGATCATGTAGCTGCTGTGGGGATGGCAACACATGATAATGCAGCCAGAGACAATGGATGGTATCTGGGCAAGGAATCCCCTGTGCCAAGACTCATGTCAGTGATGTCACACCCTTGGCAGAGAGAGCTATGTAGCATCTCTTAAATCTCTGTTTGGGAATGCAGACCACAGCTTTGGCCTGAATTGCCTTCAGTTTCACAGGGTGATGAAAATGCCTTCAGACAAAAGAGGTGTTTCATTGCAGTACAGGGCTGCCCATCTCCACCCAAGAGGCTGCTGTATAGCAGCAGCCCTTCTTATGTCACATCCCTTCATCAGCTTCTTGAAACAGAAAAGCCCCACATACTCACAAATTAATGTATTTATTCTGTTAGAATAGCAGATCCCCTTATGGCTTATATTTAAGCACCTACCTATGAATTTGGAAAAATCATAGCAATCTGCCTTCATATGAAATCCTACCAAACAGGGGTTTCTTGTTGCATTACTCTCAGTCATCTCTGCCTCTAGGCTGAAGCTTGAAGACATTCAATTCAATACAGCATTTTTATTTGTGTATTCTCCTGTATCAAGGCCATTAGAAAGCTATATAAGTACCTAAGTGAAGCTCATCAGCAGTTTTAGCATATTACTGAATTAACATTAGGTAAAATTAACATTAGGTAAAATATATTTTATGTTCAACTGCAATAGCCCAGCATCAGAAATAGCATGTTTCGCCCTGTACATACTAGGAAAGTGCTAGGTCCCTTTCAGAAAGGAAATCTAAATTCATCCTGAGCATCATTTGGATGTCTGAGAAAAGGTTTAGTAGCTAGGTCCCTTTCAGAAAGGAAATCTAAATTCATCCTGAGCATCATTTGGATATCTGAGAAAAGGTTTAGTAACATGTCTAGCCAAGCCACAGAACTTTTTCACATCTGGATGTGTCCCATGTGCTAAACTGCTTCAGTCTGTGAACAATTCCAAAATACACTCGGTTTTATTATTGTAAAAGAATGTAATGTTATATAACCAAATGTGAAAGCACATATTGTGGAATATTTCAGAAAGAACAACATGTTAAAATTGCACTTTTAAAACAAGGTTTGAATTTAATAGAGAAAATGGCCTCAACTGGTCTGCATATGTCAATAGTTTACTTTATGTAATCGGCTGAAGGCAGAGGAGCTTGCCAGGAAAACTGCTTTTAAAAATAAAATCACACTGGTGAAATGGGCTTTCTTCAGAGCAGAGGTGGGCCTCAGCTGCAAATATCATATCTGGCTTTTTCAGAAGTTTGAAGTACTTAAATTCCAAGGTATTGCCCCACTACGTCTTTGAAACAGATTTAGAACTTATCCTCAATTAAGAATTAAGAATTAAGAATGTGTCTCTTTATACTATACAAAGAAATTCTGAAGGGTTATAAAAATAAGATCTTGGGATGAGGTGGATTTCCTATGAAGTATTAGCAATATCAAGATGGACTTTTTCCTGGTTTACTGAATGGCTCTTTAGGGTCAGAAAATCATCCCGAGTTCTTCTTCATCCTTTATTTAGTTGTGGACTGCCAAAGTAACAACCAAGCTCATGCCAGGCCCAGAGATGTAGCTGTGTTAAGAAGGAGATTGTAGTACAGTGGAAAAATGCCAGCCCAGACCTTCTAGAAACCCTAAGGAAAGGCCTGTCTCAGATTCCTGCCTAAAAAAGAGTGAACTTCAGAAGAGTGCTGTGGGAATATGTGAGAAATATGCCCTTGCTTGCAAATGGCACCACTTACTGACAAGGCACCATGGAAGAGAAAGATGCTGAAGATTTTCTTACTTGTGGAAAAGCAAAAGGTTTAATGTAAAAGAGAGGAGTGGAACTCCAGAGCGGACTTTTTTTCAATTCTTCAAGATTACTTTTACAGATCATACAGATAGGTCACCTACAGTTTGTTTGTCCCTTTGGAGATTTTTGGCTTTTATTATGCTGCAGAATTGCTGAGTTTCATCAGCTAATTATGATCCTCTCTGTCACTTCTAAGGCTTGATAAAAATAACCTATGTTTTCTGGGTAAAGAATGGACAATGAACACTGCTCAGCATAACACCACTCCCTATTCCTGCACTGCTGTCATCCAAGCAGGGTAACAGCAAGCTTAAGAAACTGGGGGCAAAGTCTGCCTTGTGGATATGCAGCTTCTCTTGAGTGCCTTAAGAGTGTGGATGCAGTTCACCTTGGGCACATATCCCTCACTAGCTGCATTTCAGCAGCAGGCAATCTCTGTAGGGGAAACACAGCAGTCTTTCCCATTCTGTGCCACCAGGATTACACAAAGGAAGGGAAGTGAGCAATACGTCATCCAGCTGAAACTACAGAGAAAATCCAGGAAGAAAGAAAAACATCTGAGCTGGAACACAGCCACATCTCAGAGGTTAACACCCTACTTCTGTGAAAAGTGGCGTAGTCATAACGATAAAAAGTGGTCAAGTCCTCATGTTTCATACAAAGGGAGGTTTTTCAATCCAATTTCCATTTTAAAAATCCAAAATTCAGAGCAATGCTGTTCTTTCTAGGCACTCTAAAGCTCTGGGTAAAATCTGCACAAATAGGATGCCTTTTTTGGTTAGGAAATCTTGAAAAATGTGGTGTGTGTCAGAATCCAGTGAGTAAATCAATTAATAACTCTCAGTCTATGGTTTATTTGTGAATCATTTCTTTGCATACTTTATTTATCCATTACTCATACTGTGTGGCCGATTCCTTAAGGCCTTATCTTCACTGCAAAAGGGATCCATTCTTCACTACAGGCTACCTGGGCCAGATCAGCTTTGCTCTCTGCAGCTGTATTTTTTTTTTTGAGTTGACAGAGACAGAAACTGCTGAGCTTCACTTCCATTAGGATTTAAACTGGGATAGCCAGTTGGAGAGAGACAGCAATTTTAATGGAAAAAAACCATTGAGCTTGTTTTGGGTTTTGTTTGCTTTGCAGAGAACATGTCATTTTTGTCCAAGACATTGTTTCAGCTCCCTAATTGAATGACGGAAATTTTTTAGGCAGAACAATGAAATTGCCTTCTTGTGAAAAAAATTCTGGTTGCCATCCAACTACTTGCGAAAATTCCAATTGTAGAAGTCAGAGTCAAACAAACTCTTTAAATTATTTGTGAATACATTTCTATTTTGTATTTTTTCAATAGATTCTGCTTACTACCACACTTGGGCATTGCTTTGTGAAGAGGATCTTATTTCCTGTCCAGCATCACCAGTTTCTCACCCACTTCATCCTACTCAGTATATAAAGTCATGCACCACAGCAGTTCAGCTTTACTTCACCTTATGCTCCATGAAGCTTTAACTCATTCTGATAAGAAACAAGATATCTAGAGATAAGCAGGAGGGCCTAGCTAAAAATATAACTGAATTAAAAGCTGGCTTTTTGAATGCCTTTTTTGTTACTTAAGATCTGCCTGTCAAGTGAGGTGACATTCAGCCTGAACTGGATCTCAGAATCTCAGCCTTAGTCATTTCTGCTTAATGCAATAACATTTTGAATGAAATAGTTTATTTCCTGGCAAAGGGCTTAACAGCAAAATTAGACTGTGTTCTGGCATGGCACTTAAATTGGCTTCCAGAAAGCTTGTGATTATCTTCTGAAGCTGGCTGAGCCAAGGGTCTGTTCTTTATCAGTGCTTCTTGGTCTGGTCTGTCCTTTTCATTCAAGGTAGAGCCTCACCAGTGCTCAGTAGAGAAGGACAATCCCTGCCCTGCTCCTGCTGGCCACACTGTTGCTGATCCAGGCCAGGGTGCCATTGGCCTTCTTGGCCACCCGGGCACACTCTGGTTCAGGGGCAGCTGCTGCTGACCAACACCCCCAGGTCCTTTTACCCTGGGCAGCTTTCCAGCCATTCTTCCCCCAGCCGGCAGCACTGCCTGGGGTTGTTGTGACCCAAGGCAGGACTGAGCACTTTGTTTTATTGAACCTCACACAATTTGCCTTGGCCCATCGATCCAGCCGGTCCAGATCCCTCTGCAGAGCTTTCCTGCCCTGCAGCAGATCAACACTCTCACCTAACTTGGTGTCTGCAAACTGACTGAGGGTGCACTCAATCCCCATGTCTATCTAGATCATCAAAAAAGATGTTAAAAAGGACTGAGCCCTGGGGAACACCACTGGTGACTGGCGGCCAACTGCATGTAACTCCATTCCCCACAACTCTCTGGGCTATCCTGACAGTTTCTAACCCACAGTGCACCTATCCCAGCCATTTCTCCAGGAGAATGCTGTGGGAAATTGTGTCAAAGGCTTTACTAAAATATCAGTGTGATGGAAGAGATGTTAAAGCTTCCGTTGCTGCTGGTTATGCAGTTCTTGTTTCTACAAAGTCTAAAATAACTCATTGTTCTGTAAATATGAGCTTACAAGATCAACAGCCTAAAAAATCTGAGTTTGCAGGTCGACAGATGTAAAAGAGAAAACAACTTTCATTATCAAGACAATAAATGAATCACAAAGACCTATAAAATTAATTTCTTTTGCCCTTGAGACAAATCTTCCACACACAAACGTGTAGGTCATCTCCACACCATTCATTTTTTAGTCCATTATCTTGGAAATGTGCACAAATTTATAGAAAACACCATGTGGACTGAGGTTTGTGACAGACATTCCCATGTAGGTCAATGGGAATACAAGTGTGAAACATTCTTCACTGTGCCACTGGCCAGTCTTGAAATCATTACAACCTGCAGCCTAGAAGTGAATCCCTAGGAGGTGAATAACTTCCAATCTCTTTTTATTAATCCTTTGAACTGATCATGCCCTTTCCTCTCTTGGGCATGAATGAAAAAATAAATTTTCCAGAATGCTTTAAACAACATCTAAGTATTTTGCGTACACAGGCAAAACGTGCAAAACCATTAAAGCAAGAACAGAGAAGTCCAGAAGAATGTGAGCTATTTAAACTTAGGAAGTTTGCTAGAGAAAAAGACCCTTGCTCTCCCTAGTCCCATGCTCCTGGTGAACTCTACAACAAGAATACCAAGCTGTTTCATTCTGGAGAGTGATCAATATAGGACAAAGTTCATACAAACTTTTGTTCGGTTGATTAGAATCATGGAATTGTCTAGGTTGGAAAAGACCTCTAAAATTGTAGTGTCCAACCATTAACCCACTACCACCATGTTCACCAAGAAATGTTGTCCCCAAGTGCCACATCCACATGCCTTTTGAATACTTCCAGGGACAGATATTCCACCACTTCTGTGGGCAGCCTGTTTAAATGCCTCACACAGGATTAACAACAGGCTATTGAGTTGGGGGAAAAAAATGGCAGGAACTGCTGCTCGTGTGGTGTCATAAGAAAGATGCTTCAATTTTGATCTGAATTGCTGACAACTCTGAAAATGTTCATGTGTGGCTGGTTCCAAGGCTGAAGTCTACAGAGAAGTTACTGGCAGTGTGCCAGGAACTTGATCTCCTCTCCCTTGCTTTCCAGCCACTAAATTGCTTTAAAGGAGAACCTAAAAATACATCAAATGCTTCCTGATAAATAATTTTCCACATACACCATTTCTGTACTTGTTATAGAGCTGTTATGAGAGTGAAATGATCTATCAGCCACTCAGTCTCTGCTAAGGTGCCCAGCACATAATGACTGTGTTTGAGAGTCTGGGATTTGAATGTCAGTACATCCAAAGCAGAGGAAACCCATAGAACTTCATAGCTCTAAGTGGGATGTGGGAAAGCTTCCTGATTTAAAAAAGGAATAATAATAAAAAAGCCTGTGAAAACTGGTAACTTCACATTTATGCCTGGTGTTATGTGATCCTTCCTCCCTTTGAGGTACAGAGGATACCTTGTTCTACCTTCAGAAAACATCCGGCTCAGTGGAAGGAGGATGTTTGTTCTGTTCTTCTGAAGAAGTTGGAAGCAGAGCCCAGTCTGGGGCCCCTGATGAAAGGCTTCATGATGCCACAGTCCCTTGAGGAGATTTTGAAGGAACCTAATTTGCTGTGAGATACAAATGAAACCGTTTACAACTAGCAGGTTTTTCCCTTTTACATGTAATGCAATACTCCTTTTAAGCTGGTGGATTCCTGTCATCCAGTTTAGCTGAGGCCCACACTGACTTGTTGTGCATATCCAGTTATAATGGTAAAAATATTGAGAGCCCCAACTAGCATGGCTGGGTTATTTGCAATTACAAATGACCACAATTCTCAAATCTGGTGGGCAAAATTTTGGTTTTAGCAAGATGTTTCTCAGGTGATAAGCTAGGAAGAGATTTTTAAGCCTGATGTCATTCTTTGTTTCTTCATGATAACTGCAAAAGATTTAAAAAGAGTTTGTCTGGTTTACATTTATCCTGGAAAAGAGATTGGAGAACTTGCATAAGTCTTACATGAAGTAAGCAAAAAATGGGTCTTAACCCATCTTTAAAGCATTTTGTCACCATTTAAGGTAGAATTTTCATTTATTTCTGTTGTTGCTACACATTACCTCCAATCTGACACATATCCTGAAGGAAACCATATCTGTTCAAGATCCCATGCTGTATATTTATTTTGCTGAAACTGCTGAAAAATTCTCTGCTGCAAGAAAGGAGAAAGCTGATTTTCAGATTTTTAAAAGACAAAAACAATCAAACAAATTCCCAAACAAATAGATTGTGATGCCTCTAAAAATACACAAGTTAAACCATCTCTGTCTCAGATGTCAGGTTCCTGTACTGTTGTAACAATGACAGTTTATCTTTCTACACTGCACCACTGTGAAAAGATCAGTGGTGCTGTGTGTATATCAAATTCCCCCAAAACTGCGATCTTGTCTTCTTTATCTAATAACCAGACAGCTGAGGCCATGCTTGGCTGCTGTTGACAACAGTGATTCTGCTGAAGGAACTAAATATACAGTTAAATGTCCAAAAGTGCTCATCCATGGCAAAATATCTCAACAATCAGAACTACTTCAGCTTTACCGCAGCAGAAACAGAGTCAGAAACTTGTCCCATATCATTCTCATCCTGCTAATGATGAGTTCACTGAAGATGGCAGCTTCTGACTCTAAATGAAGAATAGAAATAAAACAGATATCTAGACTCCCAAGGTTTTTCCAGACTGTGTTTGCTTTGTAGTGATGGTTCTCATATCTATACTCCACTCTGCTAAGACCACCCCTGGAGTACTGCGTCCAGCCCTGGAGTTACCAGTGGAGGAAAGGCATGGACTTGTTGGAGCAGATCAAGAGAAGGGCCACAAAAGTGATCAGAGGGCTGGAGTACATCTTCTGTGAGGAAAGGCTGAGAGAAGAGGTTTTTCAGCCTGGAGAAGACAAGACTTCAAAAAGACCTTGTTACAGCCTTCCAATAAAAGACGGCTTACAAGAAAGCTTGAGAGAGACTTTTGACAAGGGCATGTAGTGCAGCAGAAGAAGAAATGGAGTTTCTGAAGTAGGGCAGGTTTACATTAGATATTAGGAAGAAATCATTTGCTGTGAGAGTGATAAGACTGGCACAGAGAAGTGGTATATTCCCTATTCCTAGAAAATTTAAAGGGCAGGCTGGATGGTGCTGGAAGCTGGAAGGAAAGAAGGGCAGGAAGATGTCCCTGCTCATGGCAGGGAGTGTGGAATGAGATGATCTTCAAAGGTTCCTTCTCATCCATTCTATGATTCTATTCTTCCATACCTGATCAGCAGGTGCCAAACTCACTGCCTAAAAAAAAGTCAAAGTGTTGCTATGCTCCACCAGTACAGTCTGCCCCTGTAAAGCCACTTTGGAGCAATCTTGTATCTACCACACATCTAAAAAGGCTTAAGAGCATTTTTATCAACCAAAATCTTTGTTTGTGAACTAGAAAATGAAGTGGACCAGATTGCTTTGATTCCAGCTCCAGTGGGTACAGATGTTATTTGAACTCTTTTCAAGCCTGGCTGTGTCAAAGTGCTGACTTTTTTTTGTTTATTTGCAAAGAGCCCATTTGAATATATCCACTGCTTTATTTGTGTGTAATTTCACAGCATTCAAACATCTTAGTTTTTTATCCTTCTCTCACTGCAACATGGGAAGCTACAGAAAGCTAGCTTCACTCCTGGCATATCAAGCAGTCCACATCTGGGTCTGACTTCTTTTGATGACATTCAAGAAATTCCATTGCTCAAGGAGTTCTGTGAGGAAGACAAAAGTCAGCATTTCACAATGCCTTGGTCTGGATGTCTTAGACCAGGGGACCTAGTAAAAAATACTGCCTTTGATATACAAAACATATTCAGAGCCCCTGAGCTCCACTGAATTTTGGACTGACAGGGGTGACACAGGTTCATCTCCTCTAAAAATCTCAAGCTCAAAAGCAACTACAGCCAATTTGGCCTCAAAAATAGTATAAATCAAAGCAAACTCAGAGAGACATCAGCTCTGCTGCTCATTGCTACATCAATACAACCTTAGAAGCAAATTTCAAATTTGCCTTTAAAAGAGTATTTATAAAGAGTTTAATCTCATTCAAGTGGTGTAAGAACATCTTGATAATAGCCTCTATACATTCTATAGGATGAAAACACCTGATTAAATACCTTACATAAACACGTTCTTAGCTTTGTGGTTTATCATTGCAGTACTGAAAGAAATACTATGCAAAAATTCACTTTAAACATTTCATTAACCTTCTTAACTCTGACCCAGAATCATGGTACATGCTGAGAAACTAACAATGTATTTTACATAGAAAATGTATGTCTCTGTACCAGTAATTTCTGAGCAGAGAATAAATAAATGCCGATTTTCCAGCTGTACCGGCTGAGGAAATTATAGACCCTCCTCAGTAAAACACTTAGCATCTTGTTAATTTGAATAGCTCTGAAGGAAAGCTTTAAGCAGAATAAATGACCCTTTCCCTTAACAAGAAGTAAGGGGCAGCAAATGAGCAAATTTGCATATGGAAAATACTTACTATTCACCAGCACTAAATGTTTCCTGTTCAAACTGGCAACAGAGAAGAATCTAATTCTCTAGAATATTTTATTGAGGAACTAGAAAGTTAATGGAAGAGGGAAGATACTACTCATGTTTACCTAAGGAAATAAGCTAAAGTCAGCATTGATAAGTCTGCTGAAGTGCTCCCAGTTTGCATATTAAAGAGGTTCTTATTTGCTTGCTTAAATCCACATCTAAATAAGACAGGTCTGATGAGGCTTCAGGATTAATGTTTGTAGATTCTAATAATTCAAACAAATTTGCAGGGTCTTTTAAACATGCATAATAACTATAAGGTCAAAGAATAACTTGGCCAAGATTTTTAAGCATCTGTGATTTTTGTTACTACCCATTTACTTTGTGACAACTGAAAAAGGTTCAATTTCACAGAAGAGAAGCACAGTTTTTTCCAAAAACAGACTTTCTGAAATATTTTGTGGAGGCCACTCAGATATTAGAGATGTTAGTGCATTCAAGTAATCTGTATCTTTGGAAAATCTTAGCCTCAAGGGAACTGGCTTCTCAGCAATGTTGCAAGCTGCATGAGATAACCAGCTTGGCTTTAGTTTTCTGGCTAGCTCATAATCCAGCCCTTTCTTAAAACAAGCTATGAAAACACAGTCTGCTTGAAGTATTGCAAGAGGCTGTACCATTGGGGAAGCAGAAAAACCTTACATTCCCCTCACTGCATGACAAAATCCAACTGATAATGCTCAGATGTCCTTTTTAAGCAACCTAAGAGAAGCTGCCTCACCATTTTGGCAGATGTCCAGAGTGTGTATTTTGTGTCCAGAGCTGGGGAAAAAAAAGCCATAGAGGCAAATGATTTTGCAGGAAGACTGACACACAAAAAAAGCAGTTGGAGTATTTTTAACAGAAGCAAATGTTTCACACTGTTTTACCTTCAAAGGTCTGGCTGTGGCTCTTGTTTAGTTTCTTTTGTACTTGGCTGAATCCCAATGTATGATTTGCAGAACATAATCTGCCTTTCCTGTACCTATGGGTTTTTTGGTAGCTCCAGATTAGCATCCACTGAAAAAAGCATTTTGGAGATCTCAAGGCAGCACATTCAATTGCACTCACCAAAATCTATGTAAAAAAGAGCAATAGCAGTGTGTGGGTTGTACAACCCAGGAAATAGTTCATCTTGGGCACCTCATCAGTCATTAGCAGTCACTGGAAAAGCCATAGGATTCCAACAGTGACTGCAGGTAGATATCAAATTTAATTGCAGCCAGAATTAAGTGTTTCAGGTTGGCAGACATTTGTTTAAACAGCTCTGTAAATGGCATAAGACTGGCCCATTACATCTACATAGCTGTTTCACATGGAGCACTGCATGTAAAAAATACCATAAAGGAAACCTTATCACGCTCTACAACTGAAAGGAGGTTGTAGTGAGGTGGGGACAAGTCCCTTCTCCCAGGTAGCAAGTGACAGGATGAAATGGCCTCAAGTTGTCCCAGGGGAAAGTTTAGATTGGATATTAGGTTTTATTTTTTTTTAATCTAAAGGGTTAAAAAGACATGTAGATGTGGCACTTATGGATATGGTTTAGTGTTGGGCTTGGCAGTTCTGGGTGAATGGGTGGATCCATTGATTTTTCTCACCTCAGTGACTCTATGATTCTGTAAAAGTAAATTCTCTTCCTGTCAGCTGCTCAGGTTCCCTCCACAGTGCATACTGGCTGCCCTATTCCAGCCATACACAGCAGCCATAAGTCCGCTGGGATGACCAATGTGACATGAACAGCAAGCACAAGGCAGCAAGGATGTTCTGTCTGAAAGCCTGACTCAGAGGAAGAGAACATGTATGCATGTATAAGGGATGAGAGTTTGTGTAAATGCTGTGCATTTAAATATGCAGAGAAAGCATCTCTGCATATTTACATGCAGAGCTGTGTAAGGAGTCAGAAATTCCACTATCACTACATCATCACTGTTCCATCTGTGTCAGCAGAAGCATCCCACTGCACTGGACAGACAGTATGGCCTTGGTGGGAGAGAGGTGGAGAAAAATGAAGCTGTGAATGGAGTGCAGAGACAAAGAAAATATCTTCATGTCATCCACACTTCTGTTTTTTATTTGAGCATTGTCTTTATCCCCATCCTGCATTCCACAAAAGCTTCATATTTTTATGCTCTCAGCAAGGGAACTGTTCCACACTGACTATCCAGCCTAAATCCCACAAGGCCTGACAGCTCCTCAAAGCCTGCCTACAGTTTCTGTGATACACCAAACAGACAAACTCTTTAGGCCACTGTCCCTTTGAGTGGAAGAGCATGGGCCATGAGGTGAAGTTAGAAGAGGTGTGAAATAAACAGGAGATGGATCTACATTTAATGGTTTGGCCACTGACCCTTTTGTCCCTGTGTCTTAGGGATGGGGATTAGTCCAACTCTGAAACACTATGAAAGCACTTCCTCAGAAACTAAGAAGGGATGAAAAAGGAGAGAAGGCGGAGAAAAGGAGAAGCCAAAGGACTGGAGGGAAGGGTGTCCGAAAAGAAAGAAAGACATGGCAACAAATGGTTAAAAAATTAAAAGTAAGGAATTGCAGAGGGACAAAGAGCAAACTTCCAGCACTCTGGTGAGCTGCTGGAACAGTAGTGCTTTTCTGTCCAGGGGCAGAAGGACAGAAAAGAAACCTCACAAATTTAGGGATCAGTAAAGCTCAATCCTGTTAACACAAATGGACTTGCTGGCTTGGCCAAGACCAGAAGGAGGTAGGTGACGAGGTCCAACACTGTGGTGGGAGTCTCAGTTGAGACAAAGGTAAATAAAAAGGTGAAGGGAAAAGAGCAGCTGCAGGGAGAAATTCTGTGGGAGCAAAAAGAAGGAACACTGATTGGCAAGCCTTATCTAAATATGTCATCTTACAGAAAAGGCGTAATTCTTCTTATGAGATGCTCTATGAACCTATTTCTGTAATAGAACCATAGAATAATGAAATGGTTTGTGTTGGAAGGGACCTTTGAAGAACCTCTAATCTAAACCACCTGCCATGGGCAGGCACATGTCCCACCAGACCAGGTTGCTAAAAGCCCTGTCCAGCCTGGTGTTGAACACTTCCAGAGATGGGGCATCCACAACCTCTCTGAACAACCTGTTCCAGTGCCTCATCACACTTAGTGTAAAAAAATGCACACTGCTTGAGTGGGATTTTTCCACTTTTTGTCCACAGTGATCAGAGACATTAGATCACAACATAAACTGAAAGATTGGATACCAGGTTAAATAAAATCAGTGGAGAAAACAGGAGGAGAGGAAGAAATATCATTGTCAGGACAGAACATTTGGGCTAATATCTCCTGGATATATGGAGTGGAGGCACAGAGCTATGTGAATGATGACTGGACTCTCTTTGCATCTATTTTCAACAGAGCTTGACACTGTTACCATTACAGTTCTGGAGTGATGAGAAGTCAGGGATCATGGCTGGGATCAGAGCTGTCTGTATATGCCAGCTGCTTTTATTTCTCAAGTCTGAACACAAGAAACAAGAAGAGACAGTAAACAGACAGCAGCACTTTGAAAGAAAATGGTAGGTTAAGGAAGGAACACCTATATATCTTGTCATTAACATTTAGAAGACATCTATTGTCCTTTTTTCTAAATTCCAAACAAATTTACAGAATTACAGAGTTCAGAGGAACCATGTATTTCTCTCTTCTCTTCTGGAATGACAGTGGTAGGTCAACTGAGTCTTAAATAGATAATGTATAGAAGCATCTACTTCCTTTTCCAGAATTTAGAGCCCTTACTGAGACAATCAACTGGATGGAGGAAGACTAGTTTGTGGCATAAATTTAAGTGCAAGAACACAGACTTTCTGCCATGTACCAGTTAGACACTTTTTCAATTGTTTTTTTTAAGTACAGGAGTTCTTCATCTAAGATAGAATTCATAATTCTCTTGGGGAATCCTATCCAGATCCCACAAGGAATGTATTGTCCTAAGTGGGTGAGGACAATACCTCTCTATTGCTCTGACATTCCCACTAGGATATAAATTAGAGGCCCTGTTTTGGCTCCCACCATACTTGGACAGCATATCTTATTCACTGGGAGTTAGAGTCTTTGCAAATGCATTCCAAATTCTCCTTGATTTAATCTGTGCAATTTTCTCTTTCCTAATGGATTGGCCTGTCCCTCTGCAAGCCAGGAAAAATTCAGCTGCAGCAAGAGCAGAGAGGGCTCACGGGTATCATAGCAAACCTTCCACCCTCCTGCTTTTCATGGTGTTTGTTCCTGATACCTTAACAGCAGCCCCTCCTCTCAAGGTCCACTTCAGCTCAGTGAACTTGACACCCTGTCACTTCTCACAGCCTCCTCACTCTTCTTGTAAATACAGGCTCCTTATAAACTCTCTGTCTCTGCAGTGACAAACTGCAACCTTCAACTCAGACTTAAGGAAAATTTATATCATCACAAAGCTCCCTCTTACCTCTTTTTGTCATCTCCAGGACCTCCCAGAGACCTCATCTCCAAAGGTTATGGCAGAACTGCTTTTAAAAGGCTTCAAGCAATGGGAGGAGTTTGTCCCAGACCAGTCCCCACATCTTGACTTTCCGCCCCCACTTTCAGCTAGAATTTAATAAAATTGGCTCTTTTCCAAGAACAAAAACAAAGGAGAGAATATTGTCCTTAATCTCCACGTCTTGCTCTCATTGTCTGTAAAGGAAGGATAATAAAACACATTTGCATGGCTCTCAGGGGGATTGTGAGGGATAAATTAGTCTGTAACGTATCTGTAATTGCTCAAAATGCTATAACAAAAAGTGTGAACAGCATGTGAAAAAGGGATCACCTTTAGAGCCCAAGTGATGCTGAGCTGAAACCTTGCAGCAAGAATCATTTTAAGAATAAGAGTGCTGTGTGCTGAGCTCACTTGTAATGCTGATGAGAACACTGCATTGAGAAAAGTGGGGAAAAGCCACCACCTGTGAGATGTGCCATTCACATTGGCCTAAAGCTCTTCCTTTACTTGGAAGGAAAATAACTAACTGTGGAGAGGTGCAAGCAGTGCCTACCTGACATGACTTCTGAGATGTAAGCAGGTATCAGGGAACCTGTTGTACTACTATTAAACAACACAAACTGCACTGGGCCTATGACCAGATGCGAAAGAGTCTGTGGGACTATGCAAAAGACATTAAAATAGGACTATCAGCAGCTCAGATCTTAAAACAACATGACTCATATTTCATTACCATGAAATTTGCTTTAAAATAACACCATTTCCTAAAGGTAGCAGTTATGGATAGGGGTTCCCCTTCCTCCTAACTTCTGAGCCCTGAATTCAGAAGTCCTTTCTTTGCAAACCTGAACACTAGAAACCTTCCAAAGAAATAAAAAAAAAGTTGAATTTCTCACATAACCACTAAATTCCAGAAGCTGGGCTTTAATGTAAAATGCAAAGCATTATAAATGTTAACAACAGAGCTATCAGCTTGGCAAACTATTCTCTGTTCTTGGCAAAGGCTTCCTACAGGTGGCAAGTTTGAACTCTGCTCTGTCTGTGTCTCTCAAGGCACAGAAAGGGACAGGTTGAGGGAAGGGCACCTGTCACTAGATGATCCCTCAGGGGCAGCAAGGACTACTGCTAAGTTATAAAGGCTGCATCGACCTGTGCTGATTTGCTGAGCAAGTGACTTTAGAAGTGGGTATGGCTTCTATCAGTCCTCACATTTTTGAGTCATTAGACTGCAAGGCTGTGAATCAGTTGCTTTCATGCTACATGGAGAGCAATATTTACAGCGCCCAGAAACAGACTGAGGAGGGGAGACACCCCATCAGTATGAAAGGCAAAGAGCTTAGCCACTTCCATAATTATGGTTTTAAGTATGTGCAGTCACATCTGGAGAGCAAAGCAGGATATGTATTCTCCTCCCCCTTCCTCCTCCTTCCCATGTGAAAGGTATGGCACTATGATGTACTGTCCAAGGGCTAAGGTCACGTTTGCTTTGATCTGATAAAAAATTGTATAATAATAGATGGTTGGCATTCAAGGAAAAACCTGCTTGTTTTAACTTGTGGTTTATCATCAGGAGTGGAAACAAGGATTACTTATTTTCAGGGAAACACCAAATGAAGGACAGTTTGCAGGAGACAAATTCCAGAGAACTGGTCCAGTGCACAGACACAACTTAATAAACTCCAGCTTTTTATAGAGCTTCCAGCTACCTCTCAGACAGGAAATTCTGATAGTTGTGAGGTGGCATGGGCTTGAATCCCAGCAAGACCCAGTGTCTATTCTTACTTCTGCTACAAGTCTGCTTCTCAATGGCTTACTAGTTTCTAGAGGGAAACTGAAGAGCTTAAATGTACTTAGAATAAATTCCAGGGCATATCACCTTTAGCAAGCTTCTTTATGGAGATAATAGTGTTTACTCCTTAGCTTTATGAGGGTATTTGAAATGCTATTACAACTGCAGTACTTTGACCATGTAAATGCTACGTTGTCATAATATTCTCTCCTTCACTCTGTTATGTCTAGAACAGGACTTTGAGATTTATAGGTGTCTCACTCATCCTTCTTTCCTGAGTGTCAAAGACATCAGGAAATCATGCTTGCCTGTGACAAAGGCTTGTGAGTCAATATTAAATACAGCTGACAGTTTGACTCCTTGTTATTACATCACTAGGAGAACAGGTAATGTAGCTAGAAGCCATAGATCAAGGGTACATAATATATCACCTGCTCTTTGGGTACCAGCGGCACTCACAGAATCATCTTCTTGGAAAAGCTGGCCCTCTGACACTGTTGAGTGTATTTCAGAGCCAATGTTATGAACAAACCATTATTTCCTCTTTCAGATGCAGATTTTCACTGCAAATAAATATGCTTTGAATTGTGTCATCTTCAGAATTGTAACTCATATTTTATTGCTTGGGGAAAAAAAGGTTATTTTCAGCATTAATAACTAAGTCAGTGACATTTTGACTAAAAACTCTTTCCAATGCCATTATATAGAACTATGCAACTCCTTGGATATGGTCAGAAATTCTGATATATATTAAAAAATTCAATTAAAAGGTTGCTTAGAAATCCTGGCTTTTAAATGTTTCAAGTCTTTCTCACTATTTGAAATTTTCTAAAGCCGTAAATCTAGATCACTCTCTTTCTCCCTGAGCAGAAATCCTGCTACCTTTTTTAGTCATTCTGAAAGGATGAATTCTCACAGTTTCATTTTAAAAATGAAGGAAAAAGCAGTGGAGTATTCTATTTTGCATTTGTGAAATACATAAGTGATATGTTCAGCCACTGGGGAGGAAGGAGGGCTGGCACATAAATTGTAGTGGAAATTCAGTAACTGTGTTTCTCTTTCAAAATAGGCTTGTTATAGTTTCAAAAGACATTATTTATAGAGCACCACATGCAGTAAGACTTTAACAGGTAAGGCAGACAGAAGGTATCCGTCCCAAAGCATGGTTCAATAGTCAGTCACTGGACACCAAAGACCCACGGCTGTCATATCCCTGAACTCCCACTCTCACCTGAACGTTCCCACCTCTCATTGCCTTTACTCTGCTGACAGACTTCGGAGCCACATCACAAACTGGAACAGGGAACTCTGATCCAACTGAAAAAGTAACACTGCAAAAGAGGCCACATAAACATCAGCCATATTTTTCAGTCAGGTAAGTTCCCTGGTCAGATTCCTCACCCAGCAGCACAAGTGCTGCAAGAACAAGGGTGGTGGAGGAGGAAGAGGTGGCCGCAGTGGGAGAAGAGGAGAAGGCTCACAGTGTCTGTTTAAGCAATGCAAACAGGGTGATTACTAAACTGGTCCTCTGGTGCCTTCACCCTAATGGTTTGAAAGCAGGCTTCACTTTGGATATGGTGAATCACTCCCTTTGCTAAATGGCACTATTCACAGCAAAGAAAGCCTAAGGTTGTCCCCTGTTCTTGTGATCTTTGTGGGAGCCTGGAGTCATGTCAGCCATGTGAGAACCTCAGCATCCCTTTCAAAAGGTCAGTTTAACTTGAATACCTCCTGACTGTGGAGGAAAAAGGCATGCAAGTCACATCATAGCAGCTCAAAACATTGAAAGCAAAGAGAAGAATCTCAGTGCCATAACAGCAAAAATGTAATGGCTCCATAGCCCTTGCTATGCCAAATGATATGATAATACTCAGATATCTTCTTTAGGTAACCTAAGGGAAGCTGCCTTACCATTGCGGGATCATAGCTAGATATTCACATGTTCCACATAACCAGTGGAACTGTTTAATTACACAGAGTTGCTTCAACATGATGCTGTGCAAACTTCACTGACTATCATCAAAGCTTGTTCTGTTCCTGTGCTACAGCAAATGCCCTTGCTGCTTCTTAGTACTCAGAGAAGTGTCAGCACAGCTCTAAGACAGAGCATGTGGCTCCTGAGACTTGTACACTGCATGGAATCAAAGTTCTGTCAAAAGCTCTCGTACTCATGGGAAATCCTCTTCATTATTAACATTTATGTAACGACTCCTTTGTGAGCCAAACATATGTTTACATTCCTCCAGTCTGTTTTTTTAAGGGACAGTGCTGGCCAGATGTTTTTGCTAGAGCACTGGAATTATGTCTTTGTTTTTAGATCTGCTTCATCTACCCATGCAATGTCTCTAAGTCTCTAAGGGGACAAATGCTCCCACACATGCCTTTGTTTACCAAAGAGCATGGATGCATTCTGCTTTTCTTGAGAGTATGTATCAGGGAGAAGCGACAGAGAGCCTGTGGAGTGACTGAGTCATCCTACCTCCCCCACCAAAGGAGTATGGGTTTGGTGTAGAGAAGAGATCTCAGGATCTTTGAGAAACGATGCCCAAAAATCGTGTCTCACTTAAAGGGGTCACAGCCCTTTGGGGTGTGCTGCAAAGGGAATCAGTGGCCCTGACTTGAGGAAAAGCAAGATTTCTGCCTCACCCTCTAATGTGCATGGCCTTTCTTGTCTTTGTGCCTGCTGTCTTGGTGTTTATTGTCTGTAAAATGGAAGAACCACTATAATCCTCACCCATTGTGACTATAGAATACATCTCACAGACATCTGAAAGATGGAAGCTGGTAAAAAAGTAAGGTGCGGTCCAATTGGCTTTTGAGAAACTCTTCACTGCAAGTTCCCTTTCAGACTGGCTCACAGCCCCGGGACAATAACTTAATTTTGGTCAGAACCCCTGTTTTGGGAACTGTTGCCTAAGGGTGCTCATGGTATACTGTGGTTTCTGAAGGCAAATTTTTTAACAAGCAAACCATCCATGCAAGGGAAACTCAGTCCTCTGAGGGGATGAGCTGTATTTTGTAGGAAACAAAGTGCTCTGGACTAGAGAAACACCAAGGGATGTGGCAATTTAGACAAGTTCTGCAGGTAGCTGTTTCTTCCCAAACCATGAAATGTTATATCTGGGAATGAGGCAGTCTTCATAATAAAATTCTTGACCAAAAATAAAATTTCTAAAGGCAGAAAATGCCACTAAAGGTAAATTTGGTAACTGTCTGCACACAGCCCTCTCATACAGGGGCCAGTGTTACCCAAGTTGAGCTGGGTTGTCTACAGAAAAGTGAATAGGGAGAGCAACTGCCACATGAACTAATTTAATGAATATCCCCCTCACCTTACTAGCAGGAATTTGAACTGCAATTTTAAACCATAAAGCTTTGCAGGGAGGGTAGCAAAGTCCTTCATCAAGAAATTTCTCTGGATTCAGTCCTCACTGCCTCAGTGAAACTGAAAAATCAGTATTACCTTTCTGTAACAGGACTGTTTCAAAAGCCGCATTTGATTTCATCAGAGGTTTTCTAATTGGGCTTTTCATAAGTTTTTCATGAGAGTTTCTTTGCTTAAGGATGTATATCTGAGAATGACAGAACTCTCCTCTAAAATTTCGACAAGAAGGTATCTGCTTAGGAAGACACTGAAGTTCATACACAGGCAGCTACTACATCTAGTCTAGATTTTGTAAGCACTAATGATGTTTACTCAGGTGATGTTTGTTTCTGTTTAATAAAGAATTTATCCCCATCATAATATTATACCTCTAACCTAATCAAAACCCTTTTTTATGCAACTGAGCACACAGAAATGAAAAAGTGGTGGGTTTTAACATCTTGAAATGGAAAATGTTCACTCCAGTTGAAACACCTTGATATTTTATTTGCCATAAAAGACTGGATTCCCAAATGAACAGAACTGTTCATAGGGGATGATGTTAATCTCTGTCAGTAAGAACACCAGAGTTTGGCTGAAGGACCTCACTGATTTCAATATGTAAGCAATATTCTTCAAAATTTTCATGTCACTGATAATCACTTTCTCTAGATTTTGTTTCTTTCAGCAACCTACAACTTTAAAATTGTGCTCTTCTGTTCTGTTAAAATGTGTGTACTAATCTCTGGTAAACCACCGTACTTATTTAGTTGAATATGTTTTGGTAACATTTTAAGTTAGCACAGTTAGTTCATGTGCCAAGTATTACATTTTTTCATTCCCCACAAAATCAGGACAAACTGTACGTCTCCTGCTGTGTCCAAAGCTGATTTGGCTAACTTTCAGCTATGTTAATTAAAGAATTCAGCAATCCTATTTTTATCTGATTTTAAAATACTACAGATACACTGCTGGCAATTTTGCTTGTTTTGATGCAAAATTCCTTCAATGCAAAATAAGTTCAGTAGTTCATTTTATTCTATTCATTTTCACATCCATGCACAGATACCTGCTATAATGCTGAGAGCTGTCAACCAATTACAAAGATTTATCAAATCCACTTTCAGGATAAGGTTTAAGAATATAGATTTGGATAAACTTCACTAAAGCGAATATTGTGCAACAGAGGAGGAGGTAAAAAGAAAGAGAATACAAATGAAAAGGTTCAAAGGTCTGTCTTGAGCAAAACTGGCTGCAATATCAAAAAGTTCTGGTTTGAAAAGAATGTTTCTAATCATTTTGAAAACATGGGTTAGCTATTTAAAAAATTATTTACCAAATAAAGTTTATTAGCAATAATCACTCCAGCCAATGGACTGTAAAATATTGTGGACCAAAAAAACCAATGGTTGATATAATGTTCTAAGAGTAAAAGGGTTTCGTTTATTGCAAAATAAAAGGATTAAGATTAGGCATGCACTAAATTTCCAGCACCAACTCCCTACTCTTCACCTACACAATTTATTTCTATTCTGCATTAGTATTGCTGGCCATACCCATAGCTTAGAGGGACAAAACTTATTCTGTTTGAAGTCAGCAAGCATTTTGCTATAGATTTAATAGGAACAGAATAGAGCATCTGAAAGTATACTGCCATGTGATGAAATTTGGACCTCCAAAGTATCTGATTTGCAGTTTTACCTGCCCACATTACTCTTTTCTGTACAACTGTTGTTAGTAAAATATTCTTTTAGGCATCTGATCTTTCGGGTCAACAAGATGTCGCACAAACTACTCATCTTCTCCCCTTTCCTCCAACTGTGTTATCTAATCTGAATAAGTTCAATGCATGTGCTATCCATTTTTGCTCTTTATCATTCACTGATTTTTTTCGTTGTGAGGGTTAAAAAACACAGGTGCCCAGAATCATCAGCATCTTGGTTTTGTAGTTCTTCCTAGGTTTCATCTGCTATTGCAATGCACAAAGTCTTCAGCAATGCACAGGCTCTCTTGAAGAATATTAGAAGTGAACACCAACAAATTCAGGGCTACTGTTTGACTTGAGAATATCCCAGTGCAATTTGAGAGACTGTAATAATTTCTTTTGGATCATTACTCCTTCTTTACTCCTCTGGTAGCAAGCACTGCCAACATGTGTGGATTTCCATTGAAAAGGGATGCTGTATGAAAGGCAAAGGCATGCTTAACTGATTACTGAAAGCACATGGAAGTGGCACAAAGAGACGAACTGGGAAGGTGGATGCACCAAAACCACAGATCCTCTACTACCCTTTATTCCTGCCTTCAGAAAAGAAGTGACCAGTAAAAACTGTGGTGATTTTGTGATCCATAGAAAGTGAGTTTGTTGGCCTGCAGCCAGTTGCCAGGGGAGAGATCCACATCAAACAGCTTTCAACACAGTGGGTGACTTATGATCTGAAGTCATAGAAGTTTGTTGCCAGATTCACTTGTAGCTTTAAACTGATACGGATTTATTGGGAGGTTACCAAGGAAATTTTACCCTTCTTGTAGCCCCTCTCCCACTCCACTGGAGTAGTGCTAGCAACTCCCTTGTTCCCAGAGGGGATATCATCTCATCCCCTCTCTGGCACCACAACACTAGCCACAAGCAGTGGGGAGCTGTAGAGACAGCACAGCCTGAGTCAGGACCGTGATTTTGCATTCTCCTGCATTTGGCCCTCCACTGTGGGATCTCCTCAAGGCCATTGAGCTGTCAGAAAGGTGAGTGCCCAACACAGAGTTGTAAACAGAGTGCTGTGCCCCTGATATTAACATCTGCCCTGCATCTGTCCCTGGTTTCAGTAGAGAAGACAAGAAAAACATATTATTCAATCACTTCTAGACAAGGCTTGTGGCTGAAGCACATTATCAAGACAAGCCTGCTGTGCCACTACTACTAAGAAAGTATTGCTTTTTGAGTTCTAAGAAATAAATCTAGGAAACACAGGGTGACAGAGAATGTGAGAACATTCATTCCGATATTACTCACAATTCTTTGCTTCTCGGATCTTGAAAAAGAAAGCAATTTTAAATTGCCATTAACTTTTTTTTTTCATGCATTTCCTCTAATTTACTAAACAGAAAGCACTTTCATTTATGTACTTGTGTTTACTGGAATGAATTAGGACAAATCCTCTATGGATTTTAAGATTTAGAATAGCTTATACACCATCAGAATGTTAGGAGGCATTTAGTTAATGTTCTTTTCAGTGCAGTAGTTTGATTTAATCAGCATGAAGTCTTGCCCATGTGTAAATGCAGTCACTGACCCCTGAAGCACAGAGCCAAACACCGATAGCCTGACTCATTTCAGTGGGCAAGACTCAGATCTCACATGAAGACCAGAGAGTGGAACCGACCCATACAGGGCTTGAAACCAGCTCATTGGCATAAAAGGATTGATTTGCTTGAGGAAGAAAACCAGGATTCACTTTTACGGCACAGACCTGATAATGAGAATACTTTTCACACGTAGGTTTTCTTTTGGGTGAGAAGCCCCATTCAAGTCAGCATTGGCAGGCCCCAGCTATTTACTCTCTATAGTTGGCATTGCCAGCATCAACATTTTTGTTTCAGCTCCACATCAAAATTCATGTGGGTGTAAAGCTTTCCCAGACACAGAGCACGAGCACATGATCCTCAACATTAATGAGGGAATTGATTAAGCTCTGCTGCACGTATATGTGTGCAAGAGTGTGAGAATGAGTATCAATTTTAGCTTGGCAGCAGTGGCTGTTCCATTGATACCCTGCCTGCTTGTTTGCTCATATCTTTACTTAAAAATATTCCTTTGGGGCCGGAGTGTGTTCTGCTTGCTTTTGGCTCAAAGGTGACTGAAGGAAATGATAGGGGCTGCTTCCGAGTTACAGGAGGCCAAAAGGAATGCAGTTCCTCCTGTACTTGCCCTGCTGGCTTGGTGTTTGTGAACTGGCAAGGAAGTGAAATGAATGCCAGTGCCCTCTCAGGGGTGCCCAGAGAAGGATTCTTATCAAATGCTCTCTCCTGCCAAGTCTCCCAAACACTGCCAGCCTGCAAGGATGGGGAGAAGCATTTGGCAGCAAGGCCCTAGGTTTTCAACATCAAACTAGGAAGAAGGGATAGGACAAGTGTCACTAGCAGGGATGGGGCCACTTTTTTTTTCCCTGTATGATAGATGGTCTACAGAAATGTTGGGGAAGTGTATAGGGGCACTTACCATGCTGGTGAGGCTGTGCTGTAAGGTTTGATTTTCCTTGTTCAGCATCTGAGTTACTGTGAGAGTGCCCACTGCCAAGAAATGATGTGTAAAAAACCACAGCAGGAAAGAGAGCAGCAGGAGTGCATTAGGAATGTTTGCTGATGGGCAATGCGTGGCAGGTGCAGAGGACAGAAAGCCTCTTGCTCTTCAGAGGTGTCAGTGTTTGACACATCCTCTGGGAAGTGTGAACAAAATGTAAGGGAGCTTGTTTCCTTTCTCTCTCACACTCAAAGACATTTACTATGTGCATTTGTCAGCCAGGTAGGAATCCTGCTCACAGCATGAATGACACAATCAATCTTGCAGTGTGCAAGTTTCATGTCAGGACAAGAAGAGAAAGGTGTTAGAACACACAAGAGGATTCAGAAGCATCATATTTGTTGTTGGCCTCTACTTAGATACTCTCATGAGGCCTGGGAGCTCCTACACAGATGTCCTGCTCCTAAGTGAAAAAAATTAGTTCTGATTGCTCCCCTCCTGTGCAATGGTATTGACTCACTTTTGTCCCTTCCTATGTGCTTTTATCATGTCAAAATCACATTAGCTTTTGGACAGCTGCTTTCTTTATTGACAAAGTCAGCCTCTTTTCAGGGAACAGCACTGCAAGGGACATCAACTACTACATAACTGGAGCTGCGTGAGAAGGTGTCACAAGCTGCAGAGCTCAGATGAGGAAGGAAGTTGGATATTTGCCTTACAGAGAGAGGCACAAAAGAGGAAATTTAAATGGAACAAAAGAAACATGAAAGTTGTCACTATTTCCAAAAAGAGGGAACAGAATTGTGAAAGAGATCTCTGATTCACTATGGACTTGAGGAAGTTGTCTTTGCAAGGAGTGGGTTGGAATAGATTTGAGGATTGATCGATTTGGAATAGTAGTGAGGACAGTGTGGAGCTTGAAGAAACACAGGTGATATGAGAGAAATGCAGAGCAAGAGCTCAATGTCACTTTCAGCAGGAAAATTCTGGATAGACTCAGGGTGGGTATTTGGGTGGATAAGGGTGATGTATTTGAAACAGGAATTAACATGAAGTAATCATCATTATGAAAGGAAGGAGCTGAGTACTAAAAGCATGAAGGACCAGAAACTGAATACAAGTGAAGCAAAAGGAAAACCTGTGGACATTTGGAGTAGTGAAGAGGTATATCACTTTAAAAAGTATCCTAACTCCACTGTGTTTCATGACTATTTTGAAATATACCAGATTGCAGTGATAAATGATCTTGTTGCCTCCTTCCCTCCTAGCCAAACAATGTGGCCACCTTGCCTACCTCTGTTGCCTTCTGCTCTTGTTGGCAGCATGAATGAGTAACAAGAACCATACTCCTGGACTACTTCATTTCATTGTGCCACTAACAAGCATTATTTTAACCATAATTTTTCTTTGTTCCAGTTTAATTTACTTATCCTCTTGGAAGCATTGCTGGAAAAAGTTTATCATTGTCCATAAAATTATTTGTTAAGTTGCTATGGTGATGCAAATTATATTGAATTCTTGCTATAGTCACGGACAAACAACATTGGGTAAATCTTTGCCAAACTGTTTGAACATGGTTTTGAAATTAATACACTGGAATTAAACTGGCACAGTTCTACTAATTAGTCTACTCAAAAATGCATCACTAACTGTAGATCTCTGCATATGGTCAGTGAGTGGCCTGGTTCTAGCTGAGCAGCCACTCTGGAGTTCTCTGCTGCCAGAGGTGCACAAGAAATGGGACCATGTAGTGGCCACAGACATGGACAAATGTCATAGAGAGCTACATTTGGGAAGCTGGTGTTTTCTATTTCCTCCAGTCTATTCTACATCTTATGTCTACTCAGATGCTTAATTCCTGGAGCTAACATCAAAAACACCTTCCCTGAAAAGCTGGGGAAAATACTATAACCCTTAAGAGCAAATGAAACTGCAGCGATCCTTTAAATGGGTCATGGGAAACATTTGGATTGAAACTTATTTCCAAATCATTTATACAACACTGATAGGGCATTTCCCAACCTTACACAGGTGGCTTTGCTGCCCTTGCTTTTCCTCCCCATTGCTTCCTTGCCCCATCACTCTTACCATTTCCCTTCAGTTGTTCCAGTACCCAGCCCTATTTCAAACTCATTCTCTCTTTTCAACTTCTCTTCACTAGACCCCTTAGCTTCCCAAATTATGGCTGATAGGATTTTTTTTTTTTTTTTTGTTGCTGTTAGCAGATATGGCCTCAAATCCTTGGTAATGAGCCTGCAATGGTTTATCAGCATATGCTCAGCTTTGTTCCTCTCTAGTTTTGTGGCACAGATGGGCTGATTTCTAATAGACCTGAAATTCAGCCAAAACACCTGGGTGAGATCTGAAGCCAATTAATAGTGCCCCCAACCCATGGCTCTCCTAATACTGATTCCATGAAGCGAGGAGGAAGAGCATTGATGCCAGCAGCACTGGGAACACCAAATCACCCTGGCGGACTGCAGACATGTCAGTGTGACAGGCACCTCACTGAGTGGAAATGACATTGTTGCAAGAAAATGATACACATAATAAATTGCAGAGGTCATGCTGAGGTTAGGTTTTCAGTACTATACAATACACAGGGGAAGAAAAAGATCTGTTAGCTTGTTTGTCCTTCCAGGATAGCTGAATACCAGCTAAATACTGTCAGTTTTGGGGAGCTTGTGAATGCATGATACAGCACTTTCACAAGAGCTAGATCCAGATCCTGGAAGAACTTTTCACAAGAGAAAAGAATGTTGTTTAGGTTTGCTGCTTCACTAAATATAGGACTCCTATCTCTGGAGTAGTTTCTCTTCAGATATGTACTCCTTCCTCCTTTCATTCTCAAGCACATCCAGGCACACAAACAAAAACAAATGAGTTACAAGCTAATCAAACTTGTTTTCTCCAGGTTGGAAAGGAAAAGAGATAATGTTTTCATTTCAATTTCCAAACCTTTGGGAGGTGCTCAGATATTATCTATCATAGTGCTTCAAGCTTCTTGCTGTAATGGCATCAAGTGCCTCCCAAGCAATTAAGAAGCAACAAATAATTATCAAAATACATTTTGCCATCAGTTCTCTCATCCATTTCTGCTTATGAACAAGCATTAAAAGCAGATTTTTTAATTGTGGAGTAAAACTGTGAGCTTTCTGTGAACAAGAAGAGATGTAAAAAAGGGAAAATTTATTTTTAGTTTTGGACTTCTAAGATCGAGGTCACTTTCTGTTCCCTTAGGAATGAGATATTTTGTCCAAATCTGGTCTCAGTAACTCCTAGAGTCACAAGCTTCCTCTGTTTGGACAGTTTCACTGCTCCTGGAGAAAGTGACAGGCATCATCTAAGAAGAACTGATGGAGCCTAATTTACTCAGGCGAATTCCATGGAGTTTCTCCAAATAGCAGCTTGAAATGGGGTGTTGAAATCCAGGTCCTAGTTGAAGTTAGCATAAAAAATACCAATGTGTGTTGCTGTATCAGTAGCCTATAGCAGCCCCTGTGCTTCCAAAGTGTGAAGCTTTATGCTAAAGCTGTCTTATGCCAGAGTCTGCTGCTGTATACATCAGTGATTTACTTCCCCAGCCTGGATATTTGGGAGTCCTAAAGCAGTTCAGGAGGAGCTAAGAAATACAAATACAGCAGTATCCTCAAAGAGCTTGGCATTATGAAGAAAGCAAGTTCTACATGTTGCTAGCCTTCCTGACACACACACACATAAATAGCATTATTTAGGTTCAGCTTTCACCAGATGTTCTTCCTCTGACACCAGTTTTCATTACGCATTATAAACAGATAAGCCTACTTACACATCCTGTCAAGCAGACAGAGCTGAGTATCATTTGTACACTGCTTCTCTTTAAGTTGCCCAATAAATATTTCAGTGGCTTCATGGGTGGGGGACACTTACAAAACAGCTCCTCAGGAGGCACTTCTGGGAGAGGAAGAACTTTGTCTGCTGGAATCCTGTGGTTTTGCCGTGTTATTCACTGCTGTGTGTTCGGGGAGGAGGAGAGGAGCAGTGTTGCAAGGAGCAATGGAAGCTGCCGGGAGCGGGAGCCTGGGGCGGCTCTAGGGCAAGGGGCGCTGGGAGCTGAGGGCGCCCAGGAGCCGCTCCGCACTGTCTGTCACTGGCTGTCACTGTCTGTCACACGCAGCCAGGGTTACAGCTGTAGGTACCAGGCTGGGAGAAGGCACCTTAAGGAACTTTTTCTGATTTTTATGAACAGAAACCAAGTAACTTCGTACAAAATCCCAGGCTGACAAGGACAGAGCTACCGCGTAGGTCCAAGAAGCATTAGCTGACTAGCAGAGCGGTGGGAGGCTAAACATGAAAGACCTGAAAACCACCAGTGTTTTTATGCTAGCCGTGATGCACATTCGAGACATTTTTGGCCAGCTTTCAAGTAAAAGTAACTCCGAAGAGAAGCCCGATCGCAGCAATCAGCCGGCTCCGAACCCTTCGCTGCCTAAGAACAGATTTTTTTCCCTTTGAGCTTTCCCTAGCCTAAGGTGATACCAAAGGAGCTTCTCCAAAAACTTTGCAGGCTGAGAAACACAAAATTACTTCCTTCAGGGGCGGAGACACCCCCCACTCGCTCCACGGAGACTTTACCCGGCGCTGAACCCGAACAGGGGCTCACCGAATCTCCCGAGGGGAGCGTGCCCATAGGAACGGGAGGCTCCCCAAGGGGAAGGGCAGTCGGGGACAGGGGAGGGTGCCCCGGACTCGGGGATCCCGGGAGAAGCGCTCCCGGCCCGAGGAGCGGCTCCGGCTCCCGCCCCGGCCCCGCCCGCCGCGCTGAGGGGGGCGGCGCGTGTCACGCGGGCGGGGCGCCGGGCGGTCACGTGACGCGGGAGAGGCCCGGCAAGGCCCGAGGAGGAGCTCGGCCGCCGCCATTTTCCTGCGGCGCCCAGTGCGTGTCCCTGTCCCCGGCCGGGCGGGCGCGCAGGGGGAGGGGACGGCGGCCGGGGGAGGGGGGCGGGAGGAGGAGGAGGAGGAGGAGGGGTCCCTGCTCGGGTGACAGGTCCGTCCCTGAGGGCGGAGCGGGGGCCGCCTGCGGCACGGCGGGGTGAGGAGCCCGCGCAGCTCCATCCCCCCGGCGACTCCTCCCGTCCCGGCCCCTGAGGAGGGAGCGGAGCCGCGCTCGGTTCCAGCGCCGCCAGCGAACCCGCCATGTCCGGCCAAAGCCTCACCGACCGCATCACGGCGGCGCAGCACAGCGTGACCGGCTCGGCCGTCTCGAAAACCGTGTGCAAGGCCACGACCCACGAGGTGATGGGCCCCAAGAAGAAGCACCTGGACTGTGAGTACCGGCAGGGACGGCGGCCCCGGGATCTCCCCGAGCGTCCCGCCGGGGAGCGAGATTGCCCGGCCTGTGCCGGGGTCCCGCTGCGGGGCTGCCGCCCATCCCACCGGCCTCGTGGGGACGGGAAGCCTCCTCCGGCGGGGAGCCCGGGCTTTCAGCGTCGGGCACAGCCCGAGGGCGGGGGCGTAGGGTCGTGGACGTGGCGATAGAGAGCCTGGGAGAGGCTGTTCAGTGTATCTGCTCTCCAAAAAGGGCCTTGCCAGTCTTCCTTATGCACAGGGCCCCGGACAATGTGAGCTGCTGAAGGACAGGACCTGCTCCGTACCCCTTTCTTAGGGAGAGAACCACGGAGGCCAGGCAGAGGAATGGGCTGTAATTTCCTTACTAATTGATCTCATTTGCGTCGTGCTAGGGCAGCGCTCCCCCATTCTCTAGAGGAGGTGCAGGAGTTTCAGGAAGGAATAGCTCATCAGTTATCTTAATTATTTTCCAGGTAATCTACCAGGGAAAAAAAAAATCCTTCTTTAACAGTCATGTAAATCTTGCATGTAGGAAAATGTATGAGACGTCTGTTTGAGGGGCAGATCTCTCTCAGTGAGGATGTTCCTAGTCTTCTTTCTGCTCTGTCTCATTCACTTGGAAAGATGTATCTAAGAGGACTTCTTTAGAAGTTTGGTACCTGGTCTTAACATACCGTGCAGGTTCTGGCCATTTTTCAGCTTCTCTTAAGAACAGATCAAAGGTGGGAAGGCTTGAAAGCTTTTCTATCAACTATGATCCGTACAAGTGATTATGAGGAGAATGATGAACACCAAAGTTCACATTAGTGTTTCTCCACTAAGCTGTAAGGTCACAGGGCCGAGGAAGTTCTTGGTCTGAATATCTTATTGTCTTGCATCTGTTTATTCTAGGCCTTTTAAGGACAGCAGCCCCCCCCACCCCTTTCACTTTCCCAAATATATAATAAAAGATACTGGAGAGATTTGTGTGTCTGTGCCTTCTCTATGTGTGCTTTCTCCCTTCCTCCCACCCACGTCTGCAGGAGAAGGTTGAGTCTTCATGAGTCTTGAGTTTGTGCCTTCTGAATTGCTCTGTATCCAAATGAGAACACCAGATGATAGTAGTAGGATTAATTGTACTGTAGTTCTGTAGTTCCTTCTTCTTTCCACTAAAACGTGTGCATATTAAAGGTTTAAGGAATTCTTGTTCTGCAAGTACCTGAGAGCAATGTGATTAATTTTTAGGGTAGTCCCAGAACAGCTGCCTCTGACTCTTTTTGGTATGCCCTCATGTAGTTAATCTTTTGGCTGAAGATACAGTAACTGAGTGGTCTTGTTGTATTTGGTTAGCTGAGGGTGTCAGAACACTGAGGAAATCTTTGGGCTTTGAGTAACTTATTGGCAGGTAGAGAGAACCCCTTGTCATATGGCATATGTATGAAATGGTGATGTTACTGGATTTCACACAGCAGCAGTGAGGCTTGCTGGACAAACAAACTTTGTCAGGCTTAGCCTGTAATTGTGCTAAAAGTAGGGTTTCAGTAATGAGGCATTTAGTAGCTGAATTATTTTGTGGTATAAGCTGTGTTGAAAAGAATATGAAGCTGGCCAGAGAACTGCTCTTCAGGTGGGGGTGTGTGTGTGTAAAAGGGTGATGTTCTGGATAGGGCTGCTAGGCAACAGCCTAATGGAGACCTCCAGGGTGCTGCTTCAGAAGGTTGCCTGGACGTCCTTAGAAAGCTGTCTGCTAGTTGCTGGATGAGAAGACCAATTCTGTGTTTCCTTTTTCTACTCTAGACTGTCAGGAGTTTTAGTTTCTGCCTCTCTGAGAATTTTTATCAAAGCAGGGAAAACTTGGGTTTTTAATTAATCTTTTTAGTGGTTAAAATATATCATGGCTAGATGTTTTGGACCCTAATATATTTATTAGAAGTCTCAGTTCCTGGCATCAGGAAATGACACATGGTCTTGTATTTTGAACTTTTTCTTTGTTCATACCCTTTATGGTTGTATACTTTAAAATAAATATTTTTTACACAAGCTGTGACTCAAGCCCCACTTCTGAACAGTTTGTACATATCTTCCTTTTACAACAAACAGTTTAACATGGTAAGGCCTATGAACTGACATCTCTTTGTAAATGAAAATTGATATACCTGTCTTCATAGGCAGCATGCTGCCCTAATATTTTTCTTATTATTGCTTATTATGATAATAGAGGTAAAGCTTACTATAGGTTGTGTCCTGGTGAGCAGATGAGTTGAGTTTTCCTGTACTGTCCTGTAATGAAGTGTTAGTCTTGCAGCATGCTCTGTGGCCATGACATACATTCTTGCTTCTGTATTTCTTGTACAGATCTCAAGATTTCTGACTGTCCTGTTACTGAAATGCTTTCTTCATTAAGCTGGAGCTGTCACAAACAGATTTAACTAGTTCAGCCTCATGTTAACTCATAAAAATGGGGGAAAGTCCAACATAGATGCTCATGGACTTAATTATTCCTATTCTTATTTATCCTGCTTCTGACAGTGTGTGGAGTTTAAAAACTGATGTGCTCTCCATCCTGGGTTACCTCTGTTTCCCTGAGTGATGATTATCTTTATCAAGGAAGTTAAAAAGGAGTTTTTTCCTTAGCTCATGGTGGTGGTTAAAATGTAGTATGTTTCAAAGAATGCTTTCTCTCCCATTACAAAGCTTAGTTGTTTGGTTTGGGGGAGAAAGACTTTTAATTTACAAGTGGGCATGGCTTGTGATAGGTAGTAACATCATCTTGAGGCTGTATACTTGAATCCATGATGCTGTTTTATTCTTCTGTTTTGAAGGTCCAGCCTTAGAGCTTAGAGCTGGGTTAAGGATTCTGTTTGCTGTTCTGAATGCTGTGCTTGTTGTGATGGATTACTTGTTTTACAGAAATCAGGTTTAATGGCCTTGGAACCCTCAAAACATAGTTCATCAATTTCTTTTATGGAAAACCTAGTTTCACTAGGACTTTGTCCCCATTTTTACATCTATCTGAGCAGTGGGAGCTCTAAACAGGTTTGTGGGTTTAACTTGCACACACAGATTGGTACAACCCTTTCTTTCTAGGTAGCGTTTTTGTCCCCGTTGAGTGTTGGATAGTGATGCTAAGAACAAGTGCTTTGGGTTGTTACAATATAAATGGTGCTGGGAAACTTGTTGCCAGTTTTCACTCTTTCTTTTTGTGATTCTCAGAGAGGGAGGTGTGTTTGTATGTGTGGTGGATAATTAATATTAGGAATATCTGAAGTTAATGCCTAGTAAATTTCACTGGCTTGGTTCAGTGAAGCTGCTGTAGCAGGGATAGCTCAGTAGCATAACAATGTTTGTGTACATGTGTGTGTTGTGGAGTGTATTTAAACAGCTTTGTTGTGATACTCGTTTAGGGTTGGCCTCTGGAATGAGTGTGCATCGTAACCCTATCTGCTTGTAGCTAATGGAGTAGCCCTCTTTAAATGAGAATGTGGAAGGATGACTTGGAAGGAAGTTGTGATGCTGTAATTACCCATTCTTAACAGGAAATATCTCTATAATTAAGCCAGAGTGTAATTTCCTTGATTTCTTATTGTGAAAGAAAACATGTATTTTTAAGGAAGGCAGTAAACCAGAACCCTGCCCTGTGTTGAGTAGATGTCTATGAGAAGCTGTGTAAGGCAAAGTAAACTCGAAGGAACTTGTTGGGAGCTGAATTCCTAAGTCACTAATGTCAGCTGCTTTGGTTTTGTCTGGAGGCTGCCTCTGGGATAGAGAAAAGCCAGGTGAGAAACTCTTGCTTCATGTCTGTGCTGGGGACAGCTTCTATTTCAAACTGAGATGGTACAGAAAGGGTAACTTGGAGAGCTGAGGAACAAAGATCATTGCTTTTTGCTGGGTCACCCAAGAGATTTGTAGGGAAGCTGGGAAAGCCAGCCTTGTAAGGGTTCACTTGCCTTTATATGCTAAAGTGTACCTGGGTGATGAGGTGAATTAACTCTAGTTCTGTGGGTACTTCTGTGTTCTCCAGTAGACACAGATTATCCACATTCCTTTTATGGTATTTTAGTGCTTCAACTAACTCATATTTTGTCTCTGGTTTTGGCAGAATCACCTGAGGTTTCTTGCAGTTTTGCTTCCTTTTTGTAATTGACTTAAATTTCTGGAGGCAGTCCATTTTTATTTTTGCTTAGAAATGTTCTTTGTAACTGTAATTATTCCGAATACAGATAATTGCATTATTACAACTTTCTTCTGAAGTATTCAGTTTTCTTTCTGAGTTTTTTCTGTGATTCCTTCATAGTTTCTTTCTTTAGCCAACTTTCTTACTTTTTACTGGAATTCCTTTGGAATATTTTTTCGTGCCTTTTAGTAGAGTATGAGAACTATCATGCTCCTCCTGGCTGCCAGAGGGACAATTTTCTCCTACAGCTGCTCATTTGCAGAAAGAATAGCTGTGTAGTTGTGCAGCTGTTGTTTTATTTTACTTAGCCTGAAGCAGTATTCTACTTCAGATGAGGTAAGAGGCAGGAGCTAAGGAGGAGAAGCTGTAGGACACCTGCAATCAGCTTCCTGTGACTCTTCATACCACCACCATTGTTTCCCAGTAGCAGTGAGCATTCAGGTCTCATGTAACTTTGGGTATAGCCCTAGCTGAGATTTTTCTTAATTATTTTTTAATGGTGCTGTCATATCTTGCATTTTCTAAAAGGGACACTTGGGAGAAACATTCTTTGCCGTTCAGCCTGTGACCTGATGATCTATTTCAGTCTTCAGTTCCTAATCCTAAAATCACTTTTTGATTTGTAGATGTGAAAATTTTAAGTTGTCCCTGATGGCTTGTCTCACAAAGTAATGGTAGTTTGCATAATAATACAAGAGATGACTTATCCAATGTGGAATTTAAGGCTTCCTGACTTTTGCATTTGTTGCGTTATGTAAAGTACATGATTTGTTGATGATGGTAGAATTCTGGGAAAGTTCACTTAAAAACATTACTGGTGTCTCACTCCCTCTGGAAAATGCAACATTATTTCTGGAGATGAGACACCTTTTGTATTTGAAAGCTTAATTTATTAAACAGCTTTCTTCAATTGAAAATTTTCACTGCTGTTAAAACATTTTCACTCAAAGCATCTCACACATCAATTAATCCTTTAAAAAGAGCACATAGTAGCTTTACTGCTGGTAGGATATGTCCACTTCTCTGTGTACTGAAGTAGCTCTTTCTCAACCATGATAGTAGAAATCAGGTAAGAATTGTAAATGACTTGCGTATAAAGTCTCAAAGCCTTCTACTGGGGCAGTAATTTAATATTTTCAAGTAGTTTGCAATACAAATTTAAAGCAATAATCTCAAGTATGTGTCCTTTTGAGTATTTTAGCAAACTCTTCTGCTGCAAACTTTTTATTCATGACTATGAGAATTTAGCCATTTAGATTTCCTGCGGGTCAAAGTCTTAACTCTGGGAGTAGCTGCGATTTGGAGTTTAATGTTATCTTGCAAAGGCTTGGGTATGAGAGGGATTTTATTACTGATTGTATCTGCAGCTGATTAAAAGTAACCAACAAGTCACTAACAAAAAAGAATGCAATCAAGTGAAAAGAAGCTTTTGTTGCTATAAAATTATTTGGCTTGGTGTTTTCCTTGCTCTTCTGGCCGTTTTCTCCATTGTGAAGTATGATCATGAGTGGGCAGATCACGAATTCTTAGTAAATTCAAAGTAATTGTATCCTTCAAAACTTGAAGGAGAAATCTTGTTCTACTTTGTATTTTACCCCTAGCTTATATCAGAGCTTTATGAATTAACTGGTAGTTTCTAAACTTAAAAATAGTGTTAGTAAATTCAGTGCTAAGGTGTGGTTGTCTCAAATCTACTGAGGATAAATCTGAGTTATGAGTAATATGTCACAAATCGGGTATTGGGAATTACGAAATTAGGGGACTAAGCTGTATTTAACTGTGTGAGAATAACTTAATGAAGTTAAGCATTTCATACAGATTTAGCAAATACACTGGATTTTCTGATTGTGACTAAAAATCTCCTGTGCTATTTTGCTAAAGGAGCTTTATTAAAGTAATGCTTATCTGGATCATTTGCAATAGTATACAAGGGTAAATTAGGCTTTTATAAGTTTTTCCTCAGAAGAGAGGGTGAAAAGGAACAAGACCTACATCAAAATTTGACTTGGGCATGTTAATTCACAGAATGAAGCATACAGCATTACTGGAGTGAACAGTGGTGGCATAAAGGGAAATCTTGAGACTTTTATGCAGGTCATGTCATAAGTAGTCTAAACCTAAAATAAATTAAAAAATCTCCAAAAGTGGGGATTATACTCATTCTGAGATTTCCTATGCACTTTCATTCATACTGATGTTAATTTACTGAGTTCTCCTCATCAACTCCTTTTTGCCTTTTCTCCTGAAAAGACACTTCAGAAATCTTTACTTGCTGTCCTTTATTGCTTCCTCCTAAGCCAGCAGGCCTTCAGTCACAACATTCATATGCTCCAGCAGCGGTGCCATTCTAGCAGGAGTGATTCTTTTGCTGATGTGGGAAGTGAGAAGTTTGCATGGGTTGAAACTGCTCTGGCATTTCACATATTTACTCTAAATATGGTGCTTGCAGTAGCTCAGCTATTCCAGTTGCTGGCTGTGTGTTATGGCATCAACAAGGTGCCTGTATTGTTTGTAACCTTTCTTGATTTTTTGAATAGATAATTTAATAAAATTTAAAGCATAAATTGTGCATACTTAATAACGCTGTGTCCTAGTTAAACAATTAGTATGTAAACAAATTGTCCACGTTAACAACTTGTAAAAAAGTACATTATTTTATCCATTTACAAAAAGGTGATAATGAGGTTTATATAATTCCTTAATTACTTTTGCTCCAAAAAAAAGAAAAATAAGCCCAACAAAACCAAACCAACCCACTTGTATTCATCTGCACAGCATAAGTTTCTAAAGTTGCCATAGTCAACTTGATTTTTAACTCCAAGTGTGTAACATGCAAAGTTTTAAATTAAACTCAGGCTACAAAGCTAAAGGCAGAATTAAGCGTGTTTTAAATACTTATTTATAATTTTAAAAAGAAGTATTTACCTTCACCTGGCAGTGAATCCACTCAGAGCAGCTCTGGTTGTTTGTGATGTGTTACTCTGCCAGGTGAGAAGGTTGAATGTCTTGGTTGTCCAAAGGTGGACATTGGTGTCCTCATGCTCCTTGGTGCCCTTAAGGGCTGCTGTAGCTTGCTTTGCTGTTGGCAGTGTTTGAGCTTTTCTGGGGTGGGTGCTGATCTGTAAGTGACCTGAAGTGTTTCTGTGCCCCTCTTTTGCAGTTCAAGTGTGTGCTTTTTGTCTTGGGTTTGGTTGTGTTATGTAGCACGTCCTTCTCTTCCCCACTTCTTCCCATATGTTCAGAAGTTGTATCACCATTTCACCTGCATTTGCCTGCAGTTGCTCTGGGTTTATTTAGCTGCTACCTCCGCTCTTGCTGAGCAATGGGTCAATATTTAATTGAAAATGGATCACACTTCAATTTGCTTTATCCCCTTTCCTTCTCTTTCTGCTCAGTATTATCATAGTAGTTTCAGCCATCATTGCAGCCTATTTCAAACATCATGAATTTTTCTGATCAGCAACTCTAGATCTGACCTTATTTTTTTATGTGAAGTGTAAAACCTTGTTCAAACTGTTGTGATGGTGGTGTTATTTGATCATGTTTAATTCTGTCCCCTTTTCTATTTGCCAGAAGCCACTGGTGTTCGTAATTCGGGATGTATACTGTTATGGAGAGATTAAAAATAACTTTCATTTTAAAATCAGTTTGTTGGGAGTATTTACTTGATTATGTATTGCAGCCTCATGCAGTTGTAGTTCCCAAAGCAAGTCTTCATTTCTGAGTTGATGTGAGGCTGATTTCATCGAGTCTTGCTTACTCATAAAATGCTTTCATTCTTCTGTCTCACAAGGGGCACTTGAGTTTAATATTTATGTAAGCAGTTAAGTCAGTTTGTAAGTTTTAGGGCTGAACTTCAGGTATTTTACTTGCAATTACTTTTTATTCATCATGAACCATAACTAGTTCAAATCCTAGTTGCAGATAAAAAAGAAAAATGCGTTTTTGAACAATATCCTTGTGTTCTTTTATTCTCTTGAAGTGAAGTTTCTTTACTGTTTAGAATGATACTGGAATCTTTAGGTATTTTTCAGTTTTGAATTAATTCTCTGAACGTCCATGTCCCTTAGCTTTCATTGATATAGCCATGATCAGATAGCTGGTTTTTATTCAAATGACTGAATTTGGATTTGTTATCCTTTAAATCAGTTTTTCTATTATATATTAATAACCTAAAGTCTTAAATTTATTAGGGATTATTTCTCCCTAGAGTGTTTGCATTTCAGTCAGGAGTGTTACAGTGCAGCACTGCAGAATAAGATTTAGAGTATCAAAAATACGTGTGAAGTGGATTTTAATCATAGGAAAAAAAGAAAAAAAAGAACCCATGTATGAACACCTCTGCATTTGTGGACTGTAGTTATTTCTAATAAGGGTATTTCATGCTTAGTAAGTTGTCACATTTGATTAGCAGATGAATGGAAAAGCTCAGGATGCACAATTCTTAGCTATAAGCTGTTTGATACACAGAGACTAGTACACTATTTGTTGGGCTTTGAGGAAAAATGGTTGTTTGGATACAGACTTTTATTTTTAGGTTCTTGGTAGTTAATAAGGAGCTAGCCCGAGCTTTTTTCCTGACCTGTTCAGTTGAAATGCCTTGCTGCTGTGTAGCATCATTTAAGCCCATTAAATGTACCATAAGTCAATTTCCAAGCAGGTTGCTTTGCATTAAAAGTCTGGAACATATGAAGCTTGTTTCAGTGCTGAATTTGGTGTGTAAGCGGATGGAAATCCACAGAAGTTTTTGTGTTAATTCTCAAATACTAGGGAGCAACACAGTTAGTGTAACTTCTGAAATTTGGGTTTTCATTGTTATGGATTTGAATTGAATATGCTTGGGATTTCATTGTTATGTGTTTAAAGCTCATGCATTTCTAGGGTCTGATTTTCTCTCTTGTTTTGCTGGGGATTTTTGCTTTTTGTTGACACATAGTTTATGAGGAGACTTTCTTCATATTTAATGATCTGTAAGTAAAATACAGTGAGTTGGAGGAGATGCTTTTGTCTTTATTTTAAACTGTTAATGAGGAGTCTTTGTAGAAAGGAATGTGGTCAGTCTCTTGGTATATACTAGGGCTCACACAAGATGTCTTAACACATAGTTTTACCAGAGTTCCATATTCAGTTTAGCTCTCTGAGGGTTTAACCAATGAACAACCTTACTTTGAAGTAAATGGAATAACTAATTATTTTCTTTTTTGAACTTTTCTTATGAAACAATTTAATTTTAAGGATAGAATCTGGCTGAAGGTTTCTTTCCTTTTACTGAAAACCAAAAGACAGATGTTATTTACTACTTCTCTTGGCTTTAGTTTATCTTAGAGGCTGTTTGTGATAGGGACATGTCTTTGTTCATGGTAAACAGAGAAGTTCCCAGCTGAAAGCTGTGGATACTGAGGAGCTCTTTCTGTATACAGTTTCCCTTACCCATCCAGTTTCAGACTAAAAGTTTGAAACTCTGTATTGGCTCTGAAACTTCGTGAAATTTCATGACCCCATGGTCACTAATGAAGGGCTCAGGAACAGTCTCTAAAAGTGAGGCATGAGGGAAAGAACTGATTTGGATTTGTGAAACTCAGACAAAACAGTGTTGCTGTAAGGAGGATGTGTTCCCCTTGGTAATATCCTCTGCTTTATCTACTGAGAATCGGTAAAGCTTAGTGTATGCTCTTGGAAAAACTCAGCTTCCTTTTTGCTCTGCATGTTAAATGAAGTTTGTTCCTGCACCATCCTAATCTCTTATCACAGAATGTTCTAAAATATTTTCTGTGAGCAGCTTGGACGTGCTCTGTAAGGGATGGTTTTGTTGTGCCCTTGAAAAAGAGTGCTATTCAAATGTGCATTGAAGATGTGCTTGGGACGAGCCAGGGTGAGTCTTGTTTGGTCACAGAGCTCCAAATATCTCATGGGAGATGTTAGTCTAAATTGAAAAAGGAAGTAAAAGCTAAATTAGGCAGGCATTTCCAACATTTCTATTAATAGGATGGAAGAATTTAGCTGTACTTTTGCTTGGCTGCCTCCCTTCGTGGAAGAGTTTCACAGTCACAGTAGAGGAGTGTCAGTTGAAACAATTTTGTGGTGATACCTCTGTTTTTATAGGTAGAGAGGTTGGTTTTGGTTGTTAGTTTTGGTTTTTTTTTTTTTGTTTTTGTTTTTGTTTTTTTTTTTTTAGCTCTTGTGCTCTGCTTCATCCAGTTTTCTAACAGTTCATGTCAAAATCTGATCTGGTTTTGGTCAAAAGAAAAAGTATGAAAGTGGCTGCCAGTAAAAGATCTCCTTTAATGAGTTCACCTACTTTTAAGTGCAAAACATGAAGTAGATTGTATGGAATTGATGGAGCTTGTATTGAAGTGACTGCAGAAATGCTCTAAATCCATGTATCATGAACTTTCCTTGTTACTTCAAAAATGGTAATTTTTAAAGTAGTGACACTTTTTTAACCAAAATGACCAGGATTTTCCATGTCACCAAATAGGTTGACAAGGAAGGAGTAGTTTCTTGGTTTTTGTCATGCTTCTTTTTCCTATCTTAATGGGAAAAATTAAGATTAGTCTCGCTTAGGAATTAGACAGAAGTTGTATAAAAAATGTCTGATGTGCAGAGTTGTTTGGGTTTTTTTTTTTTTTTTAGTATAGAGAAAGATAAAACTCAGCCACATTGTGCAAAACTATTTTCATATAACACCAGGGAGTTCAGCATTTAGCCTATTTGATCTCTGAGATACCAGCTCAAGTACCCAACTGTGTAAACCTGTGCTGGCCTGTGTGTGATTTTCTGCCAGTCACTTTGTAGGAGAAGGATGATGTTTGATTTTCACTGAATGATAAGTATTTGAAGTTTGAGAATTTGCTGCTTTCATCATTCAAAAATTCAGATATTTTGTCAGGAGTTTATTTTTTTTTCTTTAAGAAAATTCATTAGTTGATATATAATAGGCAAATAGTCTAAACTGATTTCCTCCTTGGTCTGTTAACTGAAGTTTGGTAAGGACATTTTTGCAGCAAGTGCAAAAAAAGTGCACTTAAGGCAATTGTTTATAATCTTGAGGGTTACTATTTTAAGCTTGACCAGCTACTTCTATAGAAACTTCAATAAAAAAGTATTCCTCAGCAAACCTTCTTCATGAAATCTGTGTTTTGTTTGTCACTTATTAGCCCCATGATTCAATTGTCTTTGCCTTATTTTCCCCTCTTTTCAAGTTTTTCCACTTTTGTTGGTATGCTTAGGTCATTGTTTATAAGCCTTTAAATCAGAGCTACATTGAGACCTGTTAAGCTCTGTTTAGTCAGCTAAAAGAGTAGGTGATTATCTGACAGGACCCTGCTGTATGTATTTCCTGAGAGACACACAGAAAAGTAAGATACATAGATTATCCATACAAAATAGGAAATGCTGCATAGTTGGATTGTGGTATGATGTGTGTGAAGTTTATTCATAGTAAAAATCTGTCATCTGAGGAGGTTTTCTCCAGTAGCTGGGCATTGTGCTATTTATAAGGAAAAGCATTTGTACTGTTTTGTAATAAATAGTACTAATTTTAATAATCTAAGTAATTTGGACTTCTTCTATTTATTTTATACTAGAAAAGTACCTTATGCAGTAATTTTATATATTGGGCTTTTATGCCTACTATATTAAAACGAATCCAAATGAGTAATTTTTGCATCTCTGTGATGTTGGAAGAACATGATGTAATAATCAAACCATTTTAGAATATGGCTTAAACCATTTTGGTCTTGGATGCAAGAATTTCCCATTTATTTTTTTTTTTTTTTTATCAGACTAATTTTAAAAATCTGTGTAAATACATGAGAAGCAATAAAATGTGAAATGTGGGTTTTTAACTTGTATACTACAGGGGCAAAAGAACCTGTAGTAGGTGCTGACACACCTTTAGACTCCCTCAACAATACAACTGTTCTGTATTTAGCATGGACTCTTGACAAAAGGAAACCTATTTCCACACATTTACAAGTTTAGGTTTTGGTTGGGTTTTTCCAGTGGTTAACCAGGCAGCCCAGTTTTTCCCACTAGTTAACCAGAAGCTGTAGAGGGTGATATCTGCCAAGAAATGTGTCCTACTGTGCATCAGATACACACATCTTCAGTGGCAGTTTCAGCGCTGACGGAGGAAGGCAAATACAGAGGCATAACTCCTTCAGCTTAAATACATGCTTCCTGACAGCTCCCAAAGGCATGCAGGGAAAAACGTGCTATTCATGCTCAGAGTTAGATTTTGTCCAGAAGGAAATCTAATTTTCAAAATCTTGGTTTAAAATGGGAGAGAATGGCACATATTCCAAACAACTTTGCTGGAGTAAGACCTTTGAGCTACTGTAATGAGACAAGTATTGAAGTAGGAAAACCATAGGTCAGATGGCTTTGGTTTTCTCTTATCTTTGGTTTTGTCCATTAAACTATCTAATTAAAGATGGTGCACTGCTGTTCAGAGAGAAAAGGATGTGAATTACATGTGTGTGACTAATTCCAAAGTAACAAAGGTCTTTGGATTTCTTTGGCTTGAGGATCTGTTCAGTGGGATGTGGTGGCAGGAGGTCAGGTTGGCGTTAACACTCACTGGTTTCAGTTTCACTGTGCTCTACTGTGAGGGTGCATCACTACTACAACGTTGCATTCTGGTGTGTCTTTAGAATAAAAGGGTGTGGAAGGTAAACATCCTAAGGAACACCGAAGTTGCCCTTGTGTGGATACTCTGTATTTAGAAGATACACATATTTAGATTCAGAAAGAGTGCTGGAAGTGTTTACTGCCAAAACGTGCTGTGCACGAAGTCAGGCTTTTTCTGTTTGCTCCTCGGTAATGCAGGATTAAGGAAGTCACAGATGATGGAAGTTGGCACGGGCTGAGAGAACTGGAGTTGTTCAGTATGGATACAAGAAGGCTTTGGGGAGACCTCTCTGCAGCCTTCCAGTAGCTGGAGGGAGGGGGACTTTTCATATGGGTCGATAATGACCGGACAAAGGGAAATGGCTTTAAACTGACAGAGGGAGAACTTCTTACTCGGAGGCTGGTGGAGCACTGGAACACATTGTCCAGAGGAGTTCTAGATGCCCCATCCCTTCAAGTGTTCAAGGCCAGATTCAATGGATCTTTCAGCAGCCTGATCATGAGTGACATCCTTGCTGTGGTGGGGGTGTTGGGACTAGATGATCTTAAGGGTCCTTTCCAACATAGACCATTCTATGGTTTTGTGATAGATACTTTGACAGTCTTTGAGTATATTTTTTAACAGATATAATCAGAATGCCATATAACCAGGTGAGCTAAAGTTGGGATTAGGAGTTTCTTGCAGGATTGAGGAAGGTCAGATACTGAAGTGAACCCTAGTTAGGTTAAAGGCTTACCTTCTTGCAAAGATGGAAGTTGCCTTGCTGCAGAACTACTGTAGAGTTATGCTCATTGAGGATTTTTTGTTCAGTGATGTCTGCTATTAACAAAATGGTTTCCCTGTTCCTGTGGACTGGGCTATGGTAATGTCACTGTAGCACTGCTAGCAAGCTGCCAGGTAAGGCATTTGTTGGTGCTATGCCTGCATGCAGGGGGTATCCAGAGCAATCTGCAAGGATTGGTTACGTGCTATTGGCAGTACAGCAGCAGTGTGTACCTGTGTTTCACAGGCCTTGTTTTAAAAGCATGTCTGTTAGCACAACTTGTTTTTTATTGTATGGAAGTGCAATAGCTATAGAACATTTATAGGTTCTTTGGAGCAGAAAGAGAGGGCTATAAGTACATATATAACCAAAACTTTACTGTATGCAAAGGCAGATGGCTTGGGCGCTATTCTTGCCAGGGACAGAGAACAGTGTGGTAACATTCCGTGTGTACGTGGTGATGCAGAGACCTGAGGGTCAGTATCTGGCATCACATACTGATCTCTCAGCTATCTATGAACCATGTTATGTGCCTTCTCTATGCATCTAAGGTGAAATCATAGGATAAACTCACATATGCAGGCTGCTTGAAGTACCTACATGTTTTTAGTAGGATATAAAAGCATTGTTAGAGCAATGCAATTTTCAAAGTAATTAGCCTTCATCGAAGTTAAAATGTTCCACCTAATGTCGTTCATCGTGCTTCCATTGACCCACTATGTGTGACCATTCACACTATAAATATTACATTGGATGCTTAAGTATTATTATAAATTATTCTCATATTTAATATAGTAATTTAATATTAGACACTACTATATTAGATATTATTGGTTTGATTTCAATATCAAACCAATGGCTGTCATTCAAAATCAAAGCCTGTCCAACCACCTGTCCTAATGTATTCTTAAACAGCAGTGCTCGTATAGAACCCTTGGGGTACATACCTGCTTTCTTGCTTATCAGAACCTGAAATGGGTGCATCCTCAAATGTTTGCAGCCATGCGCTCTGAAAATACTGACAATCTTGAACAAAGAACTGTTCATAATTTTATTCATGAATGCATTGAAATTAGCATGTGATTAGTGAAAAAGAATATTGATTTTTCCCTGGTTTAATTAGGCCAGTGGGTTAAATATTCAAATTGAATATACAGCTTATGCAAGAATTGCCATTTTAGTTGGCTGGTAGATACAGACATTTTTCATCTTTTAATCAAGAATCATCTTTAGAATATGATTCACAGGCTTGTTATTTATTAAGCATGTTTGTAAAGATAGGATCAAGGCTCTAAGTTTACAGATACTTTTCAGTGGGAATAATGTGTTAGTGTACGTGTGGGAGATTATAATTATTTTGAACTAGATTTCATGATAAAATGCTTTTAAAGGGTATGTAGGAATTGAAGGTAGAGCAAAAGTATTCAGTAGCTTTGGTATGTCTTGCATATTTCTTAGTATCAGGGAGCTGAAACAATTGTTGATTTGTTCTGTTTTGAGGAAGAATTTAGTCTTAAGAGTGGGTGGCAGCTGGGAAATTAATCCTTAGAAAGGTAACTAATAAATTTTAGATACTTTTGTATTGCTTAGCGTTTTAAGATTTTAACAAAGATAGTTCTCTCCTGTTATAACAACTGATAGGTACAGGTAAAAGCCATGGGTTTTAGTCTGTTTTTTCATTGATTTTCAAACTTAGTGGACCCAGAGAGTGCTGCTTTAGTACAGAGTGCTTACATCACTTTGCCCACAACTGGAGAATACTTAAATTGGAGAATATGTCCATATGTAGTTCTAATGACGTTTTTTGTTAATAACTGTATGTTGGTACACATTGTGTATCAACAGAGAATTACACTGTCCTGGGAATGTGTGCAACTGCTCTTCAGGCCAAGATTAGAAGATGAAGTTACACTGATAAATTGGTGTCGTGCTCTATGAATGCTTGGTTCAGTTTAGTCTAGAAGAATTATCTGAACATGCAGGAACTGTGCAAGAAGTTTGGCTCACTTGATTTTCATTATAAACCACCAAATCAGCAAAACTGTAGAAAATCGAGGTGGTCAGATGAATTAAGACTGAAAAGTTAGGAAACATTGAAAGAAAGTTATTTATTAAGAAAGAAAATAGTAGTTTTTTCATTGTGATAAAGTTTTTTATGGGGAGTATGGATGCTCAGTCTTCAGTGAGAAGCACAAAGGGAATTTATTTTTTAATCTGCACCAGAACATCAGACTTTGGAATATTAATGTCAGAAAACTTGGAACTGTAGACATGTATAGTAACCACTGAAGGCCAAGGCAGACATCTTGGAAGGACAGAGGATGACTGTAGTGGCGTGGTTGGGTAGCAGTCACTCACTGGTGCCAAAAGTGGAAAGACTTGTCTACTTCCCCTTTTCCTCTTTCTTCTTACCTTTGCATGTCATCATCTCCTTTTCTTGTTATGGCTTGCACCTGTTTTGGTCTTTTGTGAGTGGTTTTTTAGCTGGTAGGATAATGAAAAAACTGTGCTGTGTTGTGTCACCTCATGTGTCATCCCCATTATCCCATCCAACACCACTGAGGTCAGGGGCTTTTGTGGGGTTTTATTTTCCTATTCTGAGAAGTTAGGATGGTTCAGAGAAGCACACTAGGCTGACATGACATAAGCATGTCATCAGTGGAAGTGTGTCAATGCTTGCAGGTAAAGACAGGAATGGGACCACCCAGATTTGTCATGAGTTACCATGAAAACATATCCTGTGAGTTATGTGTCTTAGGCATTTGTGTTGGTCTAAAATAATGAACTTCTGCCATATGTTAAACTTGGATGAAGATCTAGGTGAGCTAAGCTATGATTGTGTTCAGCTTGAATGTATTTGAAATGAGAATGTTATATTTACAGTCTGTGGCTGGAGCTGTTGAGGCAATATTTCACAGTATTTTCATGTTAGTCTTTAAAATGTGATGGGAGTATTTGGCAAGTTTAGATGAAAGTGATGCTAAAGTCTGTCTTGAGAAATCAATTCTCCAAAGGTAACGTAGCCACACTTGTCTTTTCCACAATATTTGTAACTGGAGAAGTTGGAATAATCATTATGAATATTAAATGAAGTGTTAATGTGGCACCTTCCAGTATTTAGGAATTGAGATGAAGAAAAGAAAAAGGAAAATTGTGTGCATAATGGTTCTAATTGTTCTTCCCTTATTTTTAACTTCTTTTGCTGTTTCTTTTACCAATGCTTTGTTTGTTGAGGAGTTTTGGTAGACACTACTAATGTTTTTCAGAGAATTCTTCATTGAAACCAGTTGTTCAACTGAACAAATTTTTACTCTCTTTTTTGCAGAAAATATATTAATTACTGCTTCTCAAACAGCAGTAGTAAGTTGCTGGAAGTGTTGCCATATGAGAAAAATTTATTTAAAGATACCCGAGGCAGTAATGCTGAGTTCACAGGGTTACTGGTAGAGATTTAAAGTAATTTGTAAGAATTCCAATTAGAAACAGAGGTTTTAAGTAGGAGAGAAAACATGATAGTCTCATTTGAGTTGGAAGAAAAAGGCAAGATGTAGCTTGATTAAATGAAAATATAAACCTGTGGTTATAGAGCAAGTTATTCAACATTATAATAAATCTTCTTTCTGCATTTTTTTATCCTGCTTATCTAATATAAATTAGATCAAATCATAGTTCTTTTTAAACATGGAAAGCTCAGAATAGAATGAGACTTCTCAGATTTCTTTAACTCTTCCAGAAATTGTTTCCTGAGTCAGTGCATGTAGCTGTTAAGATGCTTTATATATGCAGAGAAAAATTTCTCAGTGAGAATTTTTATTGTTAATTTAAAAATGTGTGGTCCTTGTCCACTTTCTCAAGGGGACTTTGGTGAAGCCATGGGACAATCTGATGTAGTAAACTACTTCTAGTAAAGTGGTTTGGTACAAATGGGTTTATTCAGAAGATAAATTTAAAACCAATAGTGTTTATGGCATATTTTGTTTTAAACTGCAAACAGGTATTTTCTGTTAATTAGGAAAATACTGAAGTATTCACTCAGTGTTCAAATACATACTTGCTATATAATATTCTTCAGATTAAATTCAACAGATTAAATGTCCTTTAGTGAGTGGCTCAGAATGAAATTTACCATCACTGTGTTTCATTTGATCACTCCAGTATGTCATTTGGGGTATCCTCGTTTTTGCACAAGCTTAATTTTTGGTTACAAACGTATTATTTAAAAACTACAATTTTACCACTTTGCATTAATGTTCAGAATTATTCTGAGTATTATTTTTAGACAAATTGCTTGGTTCTCTAATGAAAGTACTTCTTTACTTCCAGGAACATTCAAATCCTATTTCCCATATTTAAATAAGGACATCACCTGTGGAAGAAGTGGGAAATCATTTAGAAAATTACCATATGCTTCCATTAAGTTATCTACTTTTAAAATGTCAGTTGGAATGTGTAGAATCAGGTCTGAACATGTCAGGGTTTGTAGTTGTCAGAACTGTTAATCTGTAGAAGTAGATTTTAATTATAGATTTTACAGAAAACCTTTTCTTTTGTTCTTATTTTGGTATTCCGATTTCTTGAAGTTTTTGTAAGTGTTCTTTCTGGCACAGTAAAGTCCTCCAAGTATTTAAATATTAGAGAAAATTGTCTCTATATGTTTCAGAAATGTTTTCAAAGCACTTTGCTAGAATAAAACTGTTATGTGTTTGTGAAGTCATTTAATTTTTTAAATTTTGTAATTGGATAAAATTAGAGCACACTCTTCATAGTCATATGTCAAGGTGAATAGAAAAAATAACCTCCATAATCCAAAATATCTGTTTTCATCTGTAGCCAGTTGAAAAACTCTACTTGAAACTTTTTATTGAAGTTTTGAAAATAAGGAACTACCTTGATTTGCCAATTATTCAAGGAAGGAAGATGATCTTACAGAAATTTGAAGAAAAAAAAATACAACTGGGAAGAATATCTAATATACAGGGGTTAGATATTTCTATTATTTTATGTTACATTTCATGCAAACCACTCTGGTTAAAAAGACACTTCCAGTTCAGTAAATAACAAAATAAAAATAGACAATGAAAAACTTTGTTGATGCTAAATTCAGTTTCTCCTTCATTTAAGATCTGCTGACAAATGTTGCATTACTGTAATTGGAACATGTTAATTTCTTTTATTTTTCCCCCCTCTCCTTCTCAATAACCCATATTTTCCCCCCTCTTGTGAAACTTTCTCAATGTCCTTCTGGAAAGGAAAGATGTGGCAGTCATGTGTGCTTTCCCAGAACCTGTAACAAGACTATTTAAAATCTATGTGGCCATATAGATCATGAGCTCTTTAGGGGTAGGCAGGGGAATGTTGGTCTTAAACCTGTAAAATTTCTTTAGAAGTAGTAAAAGCTTGCTGTAACTGTATTCCTAACAAAAAATCAAATGAAGGAACTTTTTGGCTAGTGGCTGACTCCTCAATGGCATAAAACCAGTTTTTCATATCATTAACTAATTTGATGTGAACTTGTTGACTTCTGCTCTTTGAAATTTTCCCCAAATTCCTGAATTTGTCAGTGTTAAGTGGTGCTACACAGTGTGACTGTCATTGTGTGACCATTGGGAAATGGTCACTTTGCTGCTTTCTCACCTATCCTTTGGAAATGTTTTAGCTGTTTAATAGACTTTTCGATTCAGACCATTTGCATTTTGATTAAGATTGCTGACCAAATGAGGGAGCAGCTCTGTTCCAGTGATCAAATATTTGTGTAGAACAAGAAGAAAATGAGACCCTGACATAGAGGAAACTGGTATAATTTGAAAACCCTTATAGGAATTGAAATCTAGGCAGCCAGGAAAGGAATTTAACTTGAGTATTGACAGTGTAGATAACCATGTCTTTTCCATTATTATTTTATTTTTGTTTCAGCCTTTTGGGTTGAGAAACCAATGTTTTTCCCACTCATTTCCAAAGGTATGATAAAATGAGAGTGTGTCAGCTTTGAAGGCTTTGTCTCATTGAGAAAATGGTCCCTTAAGAGGAAAAGAAAATAGCTCTGTATCAATAATTATTAAATCTTTTACTCAAATCTAAAAATTGTTTTGTATGGCCTTGGGTGAAAGAGGAATTGATCACAAGCAGATGCACACTGTTAAGTAAAATTATCTCAAGGATAGACACTGTCCTGTATTCCAACATTGTGACTGGCCACAAGTGTTCCCTCGTGGAGTGTCAGTCACTAGTATGTTTTCTCTTCAGTTTGAACAATACTAAATTAATTGTGTTCTCTTGAACTCCTCTGTGTGGGCATAAGTTGTGTGAATATTAATTCATGCAATAAATGTTTTATATTTCCTTTTGTATTTAAAAAAAGAAACAACTTTGCTGTGTTAACTTAAATTTTAAATTTACCAGTTATGTAAACATAATCTGATGTGTATTGGCTCATGCTTTGGATCCACCAATATGCATTTAAATATTCTTTTATTATTATTTTTTAACTGAAGAATGTAATGTGTTTAGATCTTGGCACTATCTCTTTACTCATGTTGGATGATCAATAGTTCAATTGCTTACTGAAAGGATACTGTCTCTCCCATTATATATATTTTTTTAAATGGCACAACTGTCAATAACTTGCAGGATATAACCAATTCCTTGCTTAAGGTAGTGTCAGTGGCATAAAAGATCAAAAAGCAATAGGTAACAAGATGGATATCTGTCACAGTTGCTTGACCTATTTTGAAGTAACTGGGGTGTGGGGCACACTTTCTGGCCTGGAAGATCTTACTCTTGTAAATGTTCTCAGACTGATACTTTACAAATAAAAATATTGTTCGAAATGAGAGATACAGGTAAAGCATTGGAAATAATCAGGTACTGCATGTACATGGAGTGTGTAAATCTGGCTTACATTCAGTCTGCTTGTCAAGTTACCACAAATGTCACGGTAAACTGAAACTGGACCTGAAACTAAAACCGTTAATGAAAGCTCTTCTCAACCCGGTTCTTTAGAATCTTACTGTGAATTCATATGAGTAAGCTTCTGGGAAGAGAAATCATTCAGGATACCTTGTGGTTCTTTGTTTGTGTGGAAGGAAACCAGTTTTTTATAATTTTGTCTTAGCAGGCTGCCTGGTGCAGAGCGAGGTGCTGCACAAGGCATTAGGACACAGGCACATGCTGAAAGCACATGCATTCTTTGGGGTGATTTGGGACACATGCCTTTGGTGCTTTATTATCCAGCCTGACCTTCCTCATGTTTGCCGTGGGTCAAGACTCATGATCTCTTGCCATGGGTTGGCTAATCCACATCTACATGCCTAATCTGGAGTAGACAGAATTCTTTATCATCATAGCCTTGTAGTCACTGCTTTGTGTAGGTGATTGCCTCCTCTTGTGTAGGAATCTTCGATCTTGTTCTGCTTTTATTCTACTTTGCACCTTTATACTTGTTTCACCTGATAACTATGAATAGCAGAAGGCAATGAATCACTTGGCTCTTTCCTGTAATGAAGACTGAACGGTTGAAAGGCTGTAGAACTCTTGGTTGGGAGTTGCAAGTATATAATTTTTTCTAAGCCTGAGTATTGTACAGTAAGTATGGTACTGCATGTTTTGCAGTAGTTAACTTGAACAGGGTTAGGCAATATGCTTGCTTTGGTACAGGTGCAATTGCAAATCTTCAAATGTTGCTGAAATGTCTGTTGGCCAGACCTTTGTTATGATTCCTTGCAAAACCCTTGCTTTGGTGGAAAGAGACCCAAACAGAACTGAATTATGTGAAAGTCACTTGGTGGTGAAAGCTTTAACTGTTACAACAAAAATAAAATCTAAACACTATTTAAAAACAAACTACAAGTGTTTTCTTGGAAAATCTAGTTTTACCTCTGAAACCTCTGCCAAAATTTGATACTGTAGGTAGGTAAGTGGTGTTCTCAAAGCATGTTTTGTCAGTCACATAAGTCTAAGGTTTTTGATCTTAGGAATACCTGCTGGACTACTCTTTCCAACTTCAACTTACTTTGTGAGCCACTTCTCTGTTTTTGTTGCCTTTATTTTCTCGTTGTGTAGATGTTGCATAGATTTGTAAATTGCTTTTGATTGGAAGGGATCTCAGGTTTTGTAATGAACCCCAGCTTTTAAACCATGCTGAACATTTATAGGTCTGTTTACAGGCTCTGGTGCCTGACCATTTTCTTTTGCTTTTCATCCTTTTTTTGTGAACCTCCAAGAAATACCCGATTGAAGGCAGTCTTTATATTTGCCCTCTCTGCCTCCAGCCTTGTATTTTGCTGGTGGAATAAACCCACCTCCTTCAACCACTTCTTGTGCTTTGCAACAAGTGCTTTACACCCTGGGCAACCTGGCAGCTTTTCCCTTGGCTGTCCCCAGCCACATCCATGGATATGACTGTGCACTTGATGCTGTCTAAGCTTCCCTCAAATAAGTCTCCCAGCCAGCTGCAAGCTTAAGATTCTTGTTGCTAATTGCTGCCTTCTTTGAAATAAGGAATGCCTTTTTTTATCTAACATCTGTATGCTGTGTGTCTCTTACTGTGAAAGTTTTAACAGATTTTAGAATTGCAGAATTCTGTGATTTTAGGTGGCTTATTTCCCAGGAGAGTATTTATTTTTCTGCTGTGAGGTATTCTGGCCTTAATGCAGAAGATTGACACATAAAGTGATTTTCCTTTCTGTAGTATTGATGGGAGTAACTATTAAATCTTTCTCCCTGACTCCCATGACAAGATGATCAATGAAACAGGAATCACTCTTTTACCAAGGGTTATCCTTTGTTTTCTTGATGATTTTGTTTGTTTCTATTTGTGCTCTAAGATAAAAGCTGTTCCCCTTAGTGCTGTACCCTTTGGTTATACACCTGCCTGTGGTATTGCTTGTAGCATTTCCAGTAAGTAGCAGTCTAGAGATTTGTTGCTTGGGGGCCCTTAGGTTTCCAAACACATAGCTAGTGTTTTCATAGGTGGGTGTGAGACAAGTTGTGTTAAGTGTAGGATGTGAAAATAACTATATATTTGTTCCTCTCCTTTAATGAAGGGTGTTTGTGGGAATAGGATAAATAGGAACACTGTATATGTAGTGTGGGATGTAGTGCAGGAGTGTGGGATGAAGGATACCATCTTCTGCTGTCTGTACTATGCTGCTTATGGTATAGTTAGCACAAAAATTGCTGTTCTAATTTGGGTGTAACTGTGCAAATATTTCTTTACCTATTTAGCATTGCTTATGAAAATACTCTGAAAATAAATTTCAGAGTGATGGAACTTTTCTGAGATGTGTATGGTTTAGGTACTTTGAGGTATTAATACATACCAGATTGTTGTGCATCTGTTCAGTCTGTGTTTTGGAGACGGAGAAATTCCATGTTTTACTAAATTTAGTTTGTAGTAACTGTAGTATTGTAGTGACTCCCGTGTTTGCATTGGCAAATTTACTTCCACTGGAGGCTGGAGTTGCCTCTGTACTTTGCTTCTTGCCTGTCTTCTCTCCCAGTTGGTCACCGGTTCCTCATAATGTGCTGGCACTTTCCCTCTGCCCCTCCGCCCCCCAGGTTCATTCATATGCTTTTCACAGAAACACTCATCAGTCCTGTGAGGGATGATTTTCTGAGGGTTACAGAGCCTGTTTTCTTTTATACACTGCAACAGATAATGATTCCAAAGTTCAGTGGCATTTCAGAAACCATTTCTCCCAGCACAAAATATCGTCTATGCTGGATATTTATTTCAGGTGGGGTTTTTTAATGTTTTTAGATAGTGAATTTTCAAGTGCCACCTCTTCTTTTGTATTTTTTATTACTGTTGATTTGCTGGCAGATGTTGCATTTAAGTATAGAAATTCTCACTTTCTAATATGCACTTGCACCTCTTATGCCAAAATGTATCACTCGACATCCAGTTGATGTGTGTACCTTTGTATTTAATGTATGTTCCTGCCAGATAGCCTTGCACAAAACTGCTTGTGTTATTATTTAGGAGGGAAGACCTGAAGGTGAAGAAGCTGCAGGGCTTGGTTTTGATGATCCAGTTCAGAGCACATCTCTTGCTGAGTAATATCCTGGCATTGTCTTAACAGCCCCAAATCATCATCCAGTAATAGATAACCGTGACTTAGAAAGGAGGTCATGAATGCCTGTAGTCATCACAATTTTACTTGTAGATAAAAGAATGTTTATCTCATTACATTTATGAATGTGGAAATCATTTCCTGCTTGCTTCCTTTAATACTTAAACATGTAAATAGCAGCTTTTTCAGTTCTGACCATACTAGTTCAGAGTGTGTGGTAGCTGTGCTTACCTGCTGCTCTGGCTGAAGGAAGGTCCTGTCTTTCAGGAGTCCTTCAAGGTGGATGATTGTTCATAGGAAGATATAAAACTGTCTTCAAAAGTGAAATGTTTGCCTTCAGATTAAATGGTTGTTTCCAGTATGCCTTGGTAGTCCTTAGTCAGGAAGGCATAGGACATTCTGAAGTCTTGATTTTTATGGAGCTACAGCCTTTGACAGGGCTGTCATTTTCAGTGAAATTTGCTGGTTTATTTTTGGAGTGGTAATGGTAGAAAAATTTCATCACTGCTATGTTGCATTAAGTTACGCTTCATATTAAATACTAGCGAGCTGTATTATCATATAGTTGTTTCTGTTGTATTTGTCAATGCAGTGTCGTGATCTTAAGCCATCACTGGCCTTTGGGAATAAGTTACTGGATGATGGGACGTTGTTCTGTTGGTTGTACTGAAAGTATAGCTCCCCATGTTTACACAGGTGGGACAGTAGTCCAGGTTGAACAGAGATTGGAAAGCTTTGTTTTAATTAGCCAGCCTCAGGTCTTGAGCTCCTAACCATCCTTTTGGTTAATGATCCAACTTTGTTTGAACTAAATGAATCTGTCAGTTTCTGGCATTGTTACTATGGGCTCCTTTTTCCACTCAACATTTCCTCTGCCCTTTTGAAGGTGTTGATTGCATTTTATCAAGACTAAGTAGTATTTGAATCTTGTATTACTCACTTTGAACCAGTGCTGGAAAGTATTTACTGATCCATTAAGAGGCCAGAAATCTGAGATTACAGTTAATTCTAGTCATAATCTTCCAGTAAAACTTAATTAAATGGTACCATGTAATAATTATTTTGCTATTTAATGCTTTAGGTGTTTGAAAGCTGAGAGTTGTTAGTCAGAGATAGTGTAAGTCATTATGGTACTTCTAAGGCAGCTGCAAAAGCAGTTGAGTCTTGGCAGTGAGCAGAGTGAGCTTTGTATTATTAAGTTCTGATAGACCAGAGCCATGCTGCTTTTCGATATTTATTTTGCTGGAAAGCCCCTCAGTTTTCATAAAAAAATATTACTACAGATAATGATTGTACTGATTTTTTTAGGGAGCATTACTGATCTTCCTTTACAGAACTGATAATAACAACAGAAATTTTTGTATTGCAGATTTAATCCAGTGCACAAATGAGATGAATGTGAACATCCCACAACTGGCAGATAGTTTATTTGAAAGAACTACCAACAGTAGCTGGGTAGTGGTCTTCAAATCTCTTATCACAACCCATCATCTAATGGTGTATGGAAATGAGGTAATACAAAAGTGATGTATTATTTTGAGAACAGTTGCAGTCCCTCATTCCTGTAAATGCCACCTAAATGCTTCCAGTAATTTTTTTTTGTAAGACAATCTTCAGGTTTGCCTTTTTGGATCCTACTCTGCATGAACACAAGTCTCATTTTCTGTTTGTTTCCATTGTTTCTACTTCGAAGTGTGCAATTCTAGTGTAAAAAGTAAATGTCCCAAGTGCTGAGGGTGCTTTTTTCCTATCTTCATATTCTAATGATGAAAGAGAAAAAACCCAAGAAAAGCTAACTCACATGGGATTCTACAAGCTGAAAATGGAAGCAGTTTTGCCTTCATGCTGTAGCTAACTCTATGGTCTTTTCTCCTTGATAACTTCATTCTAAAGTAATTTCTACCATCACACCCTAATTTTTTACAAAGAAAAAAAATGTGTGCCTATGAGTTGGCTTTGAGGGTCACCCTAGGACAGGGTGAAATAACACCAAGCTATTAACAGTTGAACAGTTTAACAAACATAACCCCAAGTTACAGAAAAAGGAATAAACCTGTTTTGTCTCACAGTTTTAATTCCTATGGGCCCTTATTGTTTGGAATACCAAGCCAAGCATAGCAGCAGCATGAATGTTTTGTCTTTAAAAAACAAAAAAAATATTTCCAAGATCTTCTTAGAAAATGTTTGTAAACATTCCTTTTTACTGCAGAATAAGGTAAGCTATATGAACTTTGGAATTAAGATCCTTTTAGCAAATTACCAACATTTTTCATTTGAGTTTGCATTCAGAGGAACTGCTTCCTCTGACTGACTTGTGTGGGTTGGAGAGGGAGGTTAAGTTTTTAAACATATACTGGTTTCACTTGCAGGTTATTGCTGGTCTGGGTGAAAATCTATTCTGTGAAACTAACTAAGCCACAAGAGGGCAAGCTTCTGTTGTTGGCTTGAAGCTTAAACTTTTTCATTGGGATAATTGACACTTTTCAAAACACCTTGCAATTTGAGTCATATTAATTTTAAACTGATATCAAAATAGTTCATAGCAATTAAAAGTATTTCATGGGACCACTGGCTGAAATACTTTGCATTAAGAATATTTATGAATTTACAAACAAATTTTGCTTGCCAAGTATATTACAAGAGTTTTGAGGGTAAGATTGCTGCTCAAAATGAAATTTTTCACGGTTGGAAGTAGTACTTGGACAATGAGAGTGCAAACAGATTATAGCACCATTTAGATTACAAAGGACCTTTAAAATCAAATCCAGCTGCTAACCCAGCACTGCAAGCCCACCACTAGCCCATATCCCCAAATGCCACATCTGTGTGTCTTTTAAATACCTCCAGGGATGCTGCCTTCAACTTTAATTCCTTTACAACTAGATACTGAGTGCCTTTACTCTTCTCCAGTCTTTTTTCTATGTAATTTATGTATGCTAGTAAAAGTAGTGAAGTGCTACATGTTAGACTAATCAACACTGCTTGTCTTTTGTCAAAATGGTTCTTGCAATTGAATGATTGGCTTATTTTTGTAGCAGCTCTGTACAAGTTTTTTTCCTATTGTGTCAACAATCTTAAATGTGTCTTTACAAGATGAAAATGGCATCCTTCACCTTGTGAAACATAATTTGTAATTAAGTGTTATAAGAAGTATTGTGATACAGTGTTAATGCTTTACATGAATTGTTATGTTTGATATTTGATTTATAAGCCAACTAACATTTCCATCACCTATATTCATGTTTAAGCTAAGTACCATTGCAATTGTATGCTGAGCAAAGATGACTTTGCTAATTAGCATTATTAAATCAGTTGTTATAAAATTGAAGTCAGTGAAACAACTATGAGCATGTAAAATGAGAATGTATTTGAAGGGATTTTTTTCAGAAGTTCAGAGTTCCATATTCTAGCTTAAAATAAACTCCAACAAAATGAGGCCTTCATACAAAATGCTACTTGGATTTTTTCAGAGATTTATGCATAAAAAATAACTAGCTTACTTTGATAGCTTAGCTGGTTTTGTAATAGTTTCCAGATTTGAAGTCAGTCTTAAGGCATAAAAGCGGAATTTTGTAACCTGGATAAAAAGTTTCTAGTGTTGTTACTGCAATTCCTTCTCCTTGGTAACACAGTGAAAGTATTCAATTTTTTCTCTTTTGTCTAGCGTTTTATCCAGTATTTGGCATCCAGAAACACATTGTTTAATTTGAGCAATTTCCTAGACAAAAGTGGATTGCAAGGTAAGGTGTCTTTTATTCATTAAATTTAGTAATGTGCTGAGGAACAGCAAAGACAACTTGCTTACTCTAATGAACCCTGTCATTTAGGAAGTAACTTTTCTGTCCATTTTACCCCAGGCTGCATTTCTTAAATAAAGCACTGTCATGGTGTGGCAGGAGCTGTGTGCTGGAGGACCATGTTGAATCTTTTCTTACAGGCATACTTAAAGGCTTCTGACTTCGTTAGACATATGAATCTCAGTATCCCTCTTATTTCTGTAGAGATAGACAACTCCAAATGAGACAATTTTGATTATTAATTTTTTAAAAATTCATCATATGTACTTACATCATATCAGTGAGACAAGAACCGTATCTAAATAAAATTAAAATTACATTTTTGGAAAATTGATCAAAGACTATTCCATTTGTCTTTGAGACTAATCCAGTGGGCAAATATCTGTTTCTCTGGTTCGGATTTTTCAACTGAAATAGTCTTCCAAACTGTTATGCTGCAGTTCAGTGCAGTTCTGACCATACCTGTAGCTGGCATTGTTTTTTCTCCTAAGATGGTTCCTTACTTTGTCTACTGCTTCTTACATAGTTCTGATCTTTGCCACAGGTGTGCTAGAACAGGCAGCCAAAGTGATTGCCTGAGGACAGAAACCTTCTCACTTATAACCAAGGCTCTACCAAATTGTCATTTTTTGGAGTTTTAACTTCTATGGTCTCAGCATAGACTATGAACAGATCTTCTTCTTAGTCTATACCCCTAGATTGACAGTTAATCAAAATATTTCCCATCACTGCTATCTTAACAGAGAAGAATTTCTGTCATAGTGTGGTGTTTCCATCAAAGCCTTTTTTTTCTGTTCAGTTGCAAATGAGACAATGTGTTGCCGAGCTGATGTGAATGCCTTTGTGAATGCATCATTTAATTTCTTTGATAGTAATGTCTATTGTAATATAAAAGAACTTGCATAAAAATTACTTCAGTTTGCTTGTGGAAGTGATTTCCTTAGGAAGTGAAGTGTAAACTTTAACATACTTGAGGTTGTCTAGATATTTGTGGTATTGTCTGTTTGATTTACATGGTGAATACAGTGACGTACGCAGTTATTTTCAGACTATATTTTTGCACAGTTTTCCCTAGTCAATGGAGCTGTCTTGTGCTAATAGTTTGCACTTTATTTTGAATAACATTCTTGTTCTTTGATTAGGTAAGTAATAAACCTCTGAAACTTATTTTTTAGGTTATGACATGTCAACGTTTATCAGGCGGTATAGCAGGTATTTGAATGAAAAGGCAGTTTCCTATAGACAAGTGGCTTTTGACTTCACAAAAGTAAAAAGAGGGTAAGGACTGCATTTTGTTCTACTGATCTTGAGGTGTTATTGTATGTCCTGTAATTCTAGTGAAAAATATCGTCGTTAGCTCTGGCTTAATACAGACAATAATGACTCCTTTTCTCTTTTGAATATTTCCCATAACACTCCAAGGCCCAACAGCCTGAAAGTGTATATAGCAAAAAGTTTTTTACTTCAGTTGTTGTAATTTTTTATCTTTAAACATCAGCAGTTTAATATAAAGGAATGAAAGATGGTATGCCTGGAAGTCTACATAAAAAAGTAGAAGTTTTAACAAATCTTTCACAATAGATTATGTACTCTGCCTTTTATGTATTATAGTGGACCATGCAATTTATTTGTGCTTGTAGCTCTGGAAGGCTTAAATGACAGGTGAAAAAACCTTGCAGTCCTTCCTGGTGTTTCTCTGTTCTGTCACAAAATATCTGTGTGAAGTTTACTACCTTTTGAAGGCAGTGTAAATTTGTACTTTTAACAGTACCTTACATCAGATGCTATCCTGAGTTGGTTGACAGGAATTCAAATTTTCCCTGGAAAGTGTGCTCGTTTAAGAGGAGTTATTTTGAGATTAAGTACCTGTTTACATGTAAAATAACACAGTGCAGAGCACCAGTGGTTTGGTAAATTACATGTTATGGTGAATGATGGAATTAATCTGGAGCTCTTCTTTGGGAAGGCTGGAGAAAACGTACCAATTACAGGTAGTTGAGTCTTTCCATCTTTGTCCATTATCTTTTTATATGGTGCTTTTGAAGGTTTAAAAGCATAATACTAGTTGTAGATTTGGATGTCCTATATATATATGCGTGTATGTATATGTGTGTATATATATATATGTGTATGTATGTGTGTATATGTATATATATATATGTATATATAGGACACTCCAATCTAAATCATATATTATCCATATAGGTGAATTTATATTGAAACTAAAAGCTTAATGTTAAATCCACAGAAATCTGAATTTAATACTATTGAATGAATTAATTGTAGTGATGGGCTGTCAAATGATATTTTGCATTAAGGTTGTAAAGGCATTTGTAGTGGGCCTCAGAACACTGTCCAAATCCTTTCTGCCTCCTAAGACTGTAGGATCCATTTTTGTTTGAAGTGTGATGGTAGAGTAAAAGGAGGATTCTTTGGCTTCTTTTGCTCATTCTGCCTTTAGAGTTGCTTGGATTGCCAACAACACAAAACACTGTTTTCCATGCTTAAGATTTGTATGTGGTAAGGTGGCTGCAGCTGCTCTGAAGAGATACACCATTGTTTTATCAGGTGTTTTAGGTCTAATGAGATTAATTATTTAGCCTGCACCATGTGCCTGGAGGAGCTTCTGTGAGCAGTAGAAATAACTGTTCTGATGGCAGCAATCTGCCTTTCCTACTCCATTTTTCTCAGGGCCCTCACACCCATGCTCTGCCCCATTCAGTTTCTTGCATTTGCTGTTTGCTGTTAGCAGTAAATATACAGCACAAGTAGAGAACTGGAAGCAGCATGCTCCCCACTGCTTGCCAGCCTGGAGAACAGCCACAAACTGTTCTGTGAAGATGCACGATGAGATTTGCGCTTGCAGAAGCATTTGGTTTGCTCTGTGCATGCTGATGAGCTGCAAGGCTGTCTGATTTGTCTTACAGAAAGCAGTTGTTTCATGTCACTGAGGGGATTTAGTCTCTTCCTCAGCTGTTGCTTTTCTTGGATATTTTTGGTATTAATTTGATGGGGTTTTCAAATGTGCAGCCAATCTTAGTACATTCAATCTGAGCAATTAATAAACAACCAAATATTGGTGGTCAACCATTAAAGGGAAATTTCATGTAGTCTGTAGAATCTTTCTGAAAAAGCTTGAAAAACATGCTGCTGTGTTTTTTTATTCTTTCTTACCTCTTTACGTTGAAAAGAATCCAAACTGATACAAAATAATAATTGAATGATTGGAAAAAGAAGACGTTAAAAATTGCTTCAAAAATAATCTTTGGAAATTTTTTTCTTGTTACCTGATGCATTGTAGCTCTCCGGTATTTCTAAACACTATTAGTTTCATTTTCTCTGAGCAAAAATTCTGCTTGAAGTCACATTTTGACCAAATAAGTAATTGCTTTTCTGTGCTGCAGTTATTATGGTTACATTGACTAGGCACCACTCCTAAACACCACAAGGATGGCTTTGTGTGGCAAAGACTTAAATGGTTTCTCTGATGACCTGCTATATTTTCTGTCACTTCTTACTAACAATGGCTTTCAAAATTCATGTGAAGAATTTTCTTTGTGTTTTTTTTTTTTCCTCACAACAGGGCTGATGGAGTGATGAGAACAATGAGCACAGAAAAACTCTTAAAAACTGTACCAATTATACAAAATCAAATGGATGCACTTCTTGACTTTAATGTAAGTTTAGCAGCATATACACTTCTAACATACAGTCAACTTGTACAAACATGTAAAATAGGTTAAGATTAAATGTCTTGCACTTGGTTCCATATTATCTGCACAGCTTAAAGAGCACAAATCATTTTGTTCATTGGTGTACCCCCAAGAAAAAATAGATACAATGCTCACTGGAGAGAATGCTTTGTGCTAAAGGACTGTGTTTTTATTGTGTACCTTATGTAAGAGTTGCTTGTTTGTTGAAAAGCTGATTATTTATGCCCTCTGTCTTTTAGTTACGTTAGTTAACATTAGCTTTGTTTAACAAAAATATCTGCCAAAATGATTTGACTTAATTCTGTGATGAGAGAAGCTGTTGGTTAGTTATGGTGTGACTTTCTGCTAACAGCCAGTGGGATGACAGGAAAGCCTATCTTGAGACAATGTGCTGAAGTTTAACTAGAAGTTTTCCAGTAAGAGATCAATCCAGTTCAATTAACTTTTTCTCTGGTCTTCCTAGGTTAATAGCAATGAACTTACAAATGGTGTAATTAATGCTGCCTTCATGCTCCTCTTCAAAGATGCCATTAGACTGTTCGCGGCATATAACGAAGGGATTATTAACCTCTTGGGTAGGTATAACTTCTCCCTGCAATACTCAGCTCTGGGGGGAACTCAGTGAATGATTCACAAGAGCTGCTCTCTTGAGAAACTGAAACAGTCTTACTGTGAAACATCAAAATTTTGCTGTTATTTCCAGTGTTTGTCTGTGCAGTTGCATTTGACATTGCTTTGTACTCAGGGCTAGGTAAAATCTGAAAGCAAAGTCCATCCAGGATTTTATTCACCTAATTTTTTTTCTTGCACTGCTCTGTTGGGGATTTTTGTGTGCATTGGTTTGGGTTTGTTTTTTTTTTTTTCAATTTTGTCTTATCAAAGTGCATGACAAACCTGAATTATAATATTGATGTTGGTTGGGGATTTTCTTAAGAAACAGTTTGTGTTTCCTAGTAAAGGAATCAATTATGGTCAGTTGCAAATCTGCAGTCACAAGATCAGTGATTGCTTGGCTGTTGAAACGTCAATGTTGCGTTGTTTCCATGATTGGTTATCTTATGTTCCTAGAGCATATATTATATATTAAGGAGAACTAAAAATTCAGAGTTAAGGCCCTTTCACGTGCACATACTGGAGATAAATTTTCCTAAATTTAGGAAAGAATTAAGTTGAAAGTAATCAGTTGATTTACTTGATTTTGTTATATGCTGTGATTAAATGAAGCTCCTGATTGCTGTCATTACCCAGTGCTTGCAAAATGAAAAGTAAAATCCAGAATAAGTCAGTAAGGGACAATCTGAAGTCAGTCAGTCTTCCAGTATGACGCCCCTGTCAGCTTTCTTTCCCTTGGTAAGAAGTAATATGCACTTGCTTTCTACTTATGCTTTGAGTGAAGCTTAGTAAAAAAGAAGCAGCAGGCCCTTGAAAGGGCTTTTCGAAGGAGGAGTGGGACCCTCTTGCTTTCAGCACTGTCGGTTTTACTTCACTGCCCCAGACCATAGTAAGAGGCATCAGTTTGTCAGAGATCAAAATCTTGCCTGATAGCTGGCCACTGGAATAGAGTAGGTATTTGACTGCCAGATTGTAAAACTGCCCTTTTTTTGTTTGTTTGTTCTTCTTCCCAAGAAGATGAATTTACATTTCCTTGAGTGACTTATTCTTTAACTTGATTGTCCTCTTCAAGGTGGTTATGCTTTCGTGGTATCTAGTACCTGCAAGGTAAGGTGTAATTTCATGCATGGAAGCAGTGGCTCACATTTGGCAGAGCTTTTGTCATTTGGTGCAAGTTAGGCATAGTGACTTCTGCAGTTGCCATAATAACAGATCAGCAGGTATTTTCTGTTTGTCTTGGTTTATATGCTTTTACTTTGCATATCCTTTGCAAATCTTGATTTCCAATTTAATGCAAATATTCTTACTGTTTCTAGAAAAATACTTTGATATGAAAAAGAACCAATGCAAAGAAGGCCTTGATATATATAAGAAGTTCCTCACTAGAATGACACGGATCTCAGAGTTCCTTAAAGTTGCAGAGGTAAACTTGAGCTGATCAATTTAGCTGTTTATTTGAAGCAGCTTGTAAAGTGTTTATTTTATCATAAAACAGGTGCTTCTTCCTCCTTGCTTAATTGCTATTCTCTCAAGGGTCATCTTGTTCATCTCTACCCTGGTGTTAGTTCATTTGAGGACTGTGTTGGAAAACCTGGCTGTGGAGTGCTTATTGGTTTATCTTTTGCTGAGGAGAGTTTATTAATGTGCATTTTAAAAATTCCTTGGTTATGGAATACTTGCGAGCTTTCTTTGAAAAATAGGCTTACTTTTAACAAAGGAACTCATGGTGATCTGCTTTCTATGATTCTAGCTGTATTCTAGTTTAAAACCCACAATTCTACCAGAAGTTTTAAATAAAATACCAGCTTCAGAAATAGGCAACTGAGACAAACAGAAGAACATGGAATTTCTTCAAGATTTTTTGCTGATCTTTCTGTTGTAACAGAATATGTCCTGCTGCAAACATCGTAAATTTCATCTGCATTTTAGAAAAATGTTTCTTTACAAAACTTCATTGATGCTTTGTTTCATCAAATATACCCTGTGTGTTAGTAGGTCTGAGAGTTTGCCACATAAATTGTGAGACAGGCAAACTTCTTCAGGTTCTAAAACTCTGGGATCTTGCTCTCTTGTTTCTGAGCTTCTATCTGTTGAATATCTCTGTAACACACCTACTTCAATGTGTACACATTTAACAAGAATTTATGACAGCCAACCATTAGAGTACAGACTCTGGAGATTAAAAATTTATATTGAACAAGTTTGTGCTTTTTGCATTACTTCATGTTAATGTTGTTTTCTTTCTGAGTATCTCTGCCTTAAAAAAGAAAAAAAACAAACAGGTTCTGAAGCTCGTTTGTTTTATTACAGCAAGTTGGAATTGACAGAGGAGACATACCAGATCTCTCACAGGTAGATAAACCTATTATGTGTTTGCCAGTGCATGTATGTGTATTTTTAGGGTTGCATGATCAGAAATGCCATTATGGTACTCACTTAGGCATTACTGTATATGTTGTCACCAACTTATCTCTAAGTCTGTGATTAAATCCAAGCTCTGTCAGAGCCTAGCTTTTATATTCAGTGATCCTGTTGTAAAAAATTTATAACATTTCTGTCATTCTCTAATTGAATTTTAAGATAACCTTATTTCCATCATGCTTGAAGACAAAGTTTATATCTGTGAGGTCACATAATGAAAGTCTTACATGATATTACGAAGCTGTGGTTTCTAGCAGCCTTGCTTTTGGCTATGTGCCTATTGAAGTTAATGTGAAGGCTTGCAGAACATGCACAAAGAAATTACTTTAGGTACCATTTCCTTCTTAGTGTCTCTTAAAACACTGACTGCTTCTGATTATCTGCCTGCTGTTTCCTAGCTGTTAGTTTTAACATTTCTTGACTTATTTCAGTCCTTGCTGATAAATGATTATGATGGAATAATGTAGTGAATAGAATACAGCACCTTATACTTGAAGTCATTAAATACGTACAGAATGCCAAGAGGGGGTAAAAGTATTCAGAGCTGTTGTACCAGTTGCCCTACAGTTGCATTCTCTGAAAATATTTAAACTATTGGTTTCTTCAGATGTATTCCCCAATGTCTCTCTTTGCAGGCACCGAGTAGCCTTCTTGATGCTTTGGAACAGCATTTAGCTTCTCTAGAGGGGAAGAAAATCAAAGATTCCACAGCTGCAAGCAGGTGCTTATACGCTTGTCCTTTTGGACAATTGTCAAATTGAGTGTTAAATAAGTTTTTTTTTTCAATTGCATTGTAAATTAAGATGTGAGGAGGCTCCCTTAAAGGCACTGTATGAGCAATGATGGATTAGAAAGTTGTCATATCTTAAAACAGCTTCTTCCAGGTCAGCAGAACTAGAATCTAAGGACCTGTAAGGGCCTCCTCTAGCATCCCTACTTACACTTCTAGCATTGGATCCTGAACTTCTGAAGAGAATCTAAGTTTCTTTCATGTACTACCTGGAAAGGTTCTTTTTATGTTAATAATTAGACTTCTGCAAGGTATGCAGAAGATGTCCTTAGACTTCTACATCTCAGCTTTAATCCCTGTTTTGTCAAAAGCAAGGAAATACTTCCAGGAAGTCCTTACATTAAGAATGAATTTTGAAAGTAATTGGAAGTGATAGCCATAATGCATATGGTGTAAGGCATTAAATTATTGTGAGTGCTTTCCGAAGTACAACAGGCAATACAGAGAAGTCCCCTCTGCATGACAAATTTCATTGTTCCAATTTAACAAAGCATAATCTTGGGGGTAAGACTTGTAAAATTAAATAGCATTTCTTTATTGCATGTTCAAAAACTGAAGCACTAATATTTTATGAGTTCATTATGGCAGTGACTATTAGGGCACTGTTTTGTTAGGGCACTAATTTTTAGAATATTTGCTTTCTTTTTTAAGATTACTCTGTTAAAAGTTAAGTATTTGTTTTAAATCTTTTTGCATATTGTTGAACATGATAAATGAAAAATTTCTTTTGGGATATATTAAGAGCATTGATAGTTTGTTCACTAAGCCTGTTAAATTAACAACAATTTGAAATGGAGCCCAGATGATTGGAGATTGCTGTGTGCCTACAAATATTGTCATTTTAGACAAACAGGAGAAGGGAAAAGGCTTCAAATGTGAGTTTTGTGATGCAATTTGGAGGGAAGCATTTAAGGTGGAAAATCCAAAAGCCAGTAGAGTGGACTGCAAGATTTCTGGGCATTTTTAATTTTGCATTTCATATGATGTGTGTATAAACTTTTCACTTGTGCAGTGTAAGATCTGGCCAATGTTACGGCGAGCTCAGAAGGAGACTGGGTGGGTACGAGTGAAGTGTTCTTCAGACGCCGCTGTCACGTGTTGTGTTTTAACAGCCAGCTTTTCTCCTGTCCAATGACTTTAGGGCTACCACCCTTTCCAATGCAGTCTCTTCCCTTGCAAGCACTGGCCTGTCCCTCACGAAAGTGGATGAAAGGGAAAAACAAGCTGCGTTAGAGGAAGAGCAGGCTCTCTTAAAAGCTTTAAAGGTAAGCGTACAGAATTTTTAATTGAAAATACTTTTCCTGTGTTCTTTTTGATAGCTTATTAGGATTCTTATAAAAGCAAAGGGGAAAAGAGAGTTTTTAATACTTAACATGTACTGTTGGCAAAGTGCTGGAAGTAGAATTGTGTGTACTTAGATGGTACAGCTTGTGGAGGGTTTGTTAGTTTTCTGAAGCATTTGTGGCACCACTGACTCTTGTAATTACAAGTGGCTAACACTAGTGTGTTGAATAAATGATTCTTTACTTCTGCTTTATTTACCTCCAATGTCATACACACAAATGTTCAGATTTCTTATACCAGCTCATTTTCCCAACAGGAGCAACGTCTAAAAGAGCTTGCAAAGAAGCCTCATACCTCTTTAACCACAGCAGCTTCTCCCGTGTCAACTGCCGCAGGAAGCATAATGACTACACCAGCCATTGATATTTTTTCTACCCCTAGCTCCTCTAACAGGTATGCTGAATCCTCCACTGGAGATGTGCTGCAGCAAGGGTTTCCTCTACACTTGTGCCACAGAGTGTATATTGCACAAGATGGGTTGGGTGTAGAGTACATTAGCAATGTGATAAGAAATCATAGTGAAGCTGATGAAAAATAGCCTTTTGTAATAAATAACATAAAACTATGTTCTCATCTGTTTGCAGAAGTTTCTGGTATAAACTGCCTGCTGACAGCCCTTGTAGCTGTTATTAGTCCATAAGCCAGACGGCTGGAACTGTAAAACACACATACTTTATCCCCAGGGAGCATTACAAGTAAATTTGAGAAAAGTCAAATAAAAATTCTGTTTGAGAGGTCATAAAGAAAATGCATTTCTAGATCTTTAAAGGTAGAGTGGCAAATATTCTGTCTAGTTTTTCAGAAAAAGAAAAGCCTGAAGCAGGGTTTGAAATGAGAGGCAGGTTTTGCAGTCTTGTGTTGTATCTGGAACATTTCTGCAAGGACCTGCAAAGAAAGTCAAAGATCAGGATTAGCATGCAGTGAGTACTCTTGCACTAACAGGAGCTGTTGGTATGAGCAAGTGTGTGATGTTCATTCTGTAAAATGCCTGTCAAACTAAGCAGCAGCGGAAGGTACAGTGCTTTTATCAGTGTAGAAGGAATCCATGCTCTGAAGTCATATTTTTTGCTTTGAGCCTGATCCTAAACCTGAAGGGATTGTGTAGTTGTTCTGTTGGAGCTCACATAAGAATCTACTGCTCTTTTGACAGCTTTCTTTCCCATTAAAAAGCTGTTGTAGGAAGTTACTTGACACCAAATATACATAGAAGAAGCTGGAGAATCTGTCAGTGTTAGTAACTGAAAGACTTCCTGGTAAAAAGATTTTTTTTTAATTGCTTTTTAGAGACCAGAAAACTTGAAATGGGTGTGTGCTTTGAACTTGAGTATCTGATCTTGCTTCTTAAGAGGTCTGAAACATAGAAACATCTGATAAATCTTCTTTAAACAGACAGAAACACTGCATAGTGAGGACAAGAGTGTTTTCTTGTAAAAAAACCCCAAATGCTAGTTTTTCTTGTTCAAATTTCCTTGCTGGCAGAATGAATGCTATGAGCAAAGAACAGATTTGGAAGCAGGAGTTGCCATCATGGGGATATGCTGGGTCAGAAGTTCAGTGGCTTGCTATTAAATGCAATGTGTCTGGTTAATCCCTGTCATTATCTTGAACAAGCTTTACCTTGAAAATTATCTTTGTTCAGCTGCTCACATTACAGGGCAGTGCCAGACCATGCTGCTTTTTAATAGGAGCAGTAGTGGAAAAATGTGATTTCAATCACTGCTGAAATGAATCATGCAATACCACAAGTGATTGGGTGAGCAAGAAAATATACAGAGATCTAGGATGTCACTACTGGCCATTAAACTCTTGTGCTGTCTCATTTAGAGAGATGTTTGGATGTCACAGTGATTCAGCTTCTGTGCATAGTAGAAGACATGTGTGCAGATTTGGGTTCATTTCATGTCCTAAAAGTTTCTGGGAGAAGACCAGTACTCTTTTTTTTTTTTTTTTTCTTTTCTTTTTTCCCAAGACTTATTTAAAATGGGAAATGAACTCTCTGCAAGAGGATGAATTTTACTGTTCTTGTCTGACTCTTTAAATTTATGCAGAAGTTCTATATAAGCCTTCACTCTTAATTTCCATGTGATGTTATAAGTTCTCAATTTGATTTTGAATGGTCTAAAATGTGCATTTAAATATGTTTTCATTCACATGCCTGATGTGTGTTCAAGTGTTTCAAGGCCTCTTAGATTTTGCTTTCCCCAAAGGTCTTTAATAGTTCATGGTTGTGATGTAGTTTCTCAGCAGTGATTGTAGTGGAAAGATCAGAGTTGTGGAATTTAGAGTAATAGTTTGGTGGTGCAGCCCATTAGAGTTGATTTTGTCTTGTTTTTTTTTGTTGTTGTATTATAGAGTTTTCATGAGGTGAACTTTAAAAGTTGATGAAGAGTTCTGAATATAACATCTCCTAGCCTGGCATTGGACTGTTAAGACACCTGTCTTTTTCTTGGACAGCTTTGATTTGACAAAAGCCCCTTGGTATAACATACAACTTACCTTGCTAAATTAACACTTTTTTACAGAATTAAAAACATGGAGCTCACCAGCCCTTCTGATTTTGGCTCAATTTTATCCATTTTGTAATAACCATTTTGTAACAAAGGTTTCATTACTGTTGACAGTGGCTAGTATTTGCTTATATTGAAAACTGTGATGTAGTTCAAACAGTTGTATTAATTTATCTTTGTAGCACTTCAAAGCTGCCAAATGATCTGCTTGATTTGCAGCCAACTTTTCATCCGTCTGTACATCCTATATCAGCTGCTCCACAAGTAGGAAGTACCTGGGGAGGTAAGAATTCTGAGTTGGATTAAGGTTCTAATTGCCATGGCCATGTTCCTGTACATGTTGCCCCTAGTCTGGGGGCTATTGCTTCCTTAAAGAGAGAGATCTTAAGACATTACAAGTGAATAAAGGGATGATAAAAAGTAAAATATGTGTATACATTAAAATAATATAGCGGTGTGTGGTGATTCTAAATTTTTTCATATGTGTTCTTATTAGCAAAGTTACTTTAATTGTTGATGAGATCTGCCAGCCTTATAACTGCTCTCTTCAAGGTTCACATAGCCAGCTGCAGAAATTTAGCATTCAGAAGTCAGTTCAGTGAAGATGTCTAAGAGGTAGACTGTGCTGCAAACAGAAACCTGAATGCAAAATCGTTTTAATACATATTCTAAATTTTGTGTAATATTAAATCAAACTTGCTGGTGGTGGTAATGCAGAACTTGGATAAAGCCTGAAAGGAGGCACTTGTGACAACTGTGCATAGAAGGAAAGGCAAGAGTTAGTTATCAAAATAATAATAATAAGGCTTCTCTGCCCTATTAAATTCTCTGCTATATTTCATTTAACTACAATAGCAAATCAGCAAAAAGCTGTGGTTGGATCTCTCAAGTGAAGAGACAAAATTTACCTTCTTCCCTCTGAAGTGTGCTCCGGAACATCCAAATTTTCATTCTGCCCGGTTTCTAGGATGGACTGAATAAGTTGAAATGATCTTATCGGTACAGTCAAGTTCTCAAACCAAGGGATCAAGAGAGAGAGTTCTAGAAAGTAATGAATTTTCCTTCAAGATTGGTTTGAGTGCTGGAGCATTTTGAGGTTTTCTCAAAGTTCTTGGCTGCTTTGCAGTGTTCCAGAATAATTCATATACAGTATTATATTGCCAATATAACTGTTGGTTATACTGGTGGAGGATTAAAGAGCTTTATGACAGAGGGAGAGGGAGGTAGTGTTGCTTTATTTTTCTACATAAATGATGCTTAATAAAATAGTAAACTCCTGAACTATGTGGCTATTTCCAGATTATTTTTTACTAAACTAGATGCTTGCAAAAATGTTTTATTTTATGATGCGGAAAATTGGGAATTGCTGCTTCAGGAGGTTTCATAGGCATCAGAACAACCATGTTCTAAATTTTTACTTCCCTGTTTAGTTTTATGAGCTATAGCTCTTCTTAACATCTTTCCAGCTATCTAATGTATCTTCATAATAAGCTGTGTATGTATTCTGCTTTCCTATTTACTTTTTGCTGTGTACTTTGTTTTCTATACTTCTCACATTTGTTTGTAGGGAAATAACACAGTTTTGAGTGAGGAAGGCACTACTAATATATGTGGCAGCTTCTAAAATAAATTAGTAGTTTACTTGTTCTTTAGTTCTGCTGAGAAAAGCATCTTTGGAGAAAGATGTAGTGAGGAGTGTATGGAGTTAGGCATACAAATTTCAGTGCTATGATAGGCTTAGAGTTTAGAAATGGAGAAAAATGGTTTGGCTCATCTTGGTTGCTTTCTGCCCAATACCTTCTGTTTCAGCTTGTCCTGTTTGTTTCATGTGTGAGATATAAAAGGGGTGAGCTATTTGCCTCTCAAAGGTCACATCACAATTCAGCATTTCTTCATGAACCTGAAAGTTGAGCCTGAAAGTCTGTTCAATGTTGTGTTGCTTGTGGTATGAGTCTTCAGTACTAGTCGTTGATATTTCTGCTTACTATTGACACATTTCTAAATACTTATAAGACTTAACTGTGAAGATTTTGGATTGTCTTCTAAAGTTTTAGGCTAAAATTCGGGGATCACCATTTTTTGTGTTACCTTTCATCAAGAAATCCCCAACTCTTCAGCTTTACAGACATAAACACTCACTTCACACAGGTGAGGTAGATAAGAAGTGCTTTCCACATTTTACAGATGGGGAAATCTGAGCAGTTAACTGACTTGTCTGAGGTCATACGGCAAGTCAGTGGCAGAGCCAAGAATGAAACCTGAACTAGTTCCAGTCCTGTGCTCTAACCACTGCACAGCATCCTTCCCTTAGGTAATTTTCTGACATGATGATCTTTGTATTTGGTGTATATGGTGTCTTTGAGAAGAGTATCAGATCAGCCAAAATCAGTTACTGTTAAAATTTTTATGCAGAAGCTCTTAGGTGTGTAATAAAACAATAAATTGTTACAGAAGTATTCTTTTTGGGTTGCTACCTTTAGTTTTGTGCTCCAAAAATGTACAAACTAACAAGGTTAAACTCCTGGGGAATGGGTTCTGTGATTGTATGTTTTCAGTTTACCTATTTCAGACTGTAAAAGATGCCATTGGAAGTAATTTGTCACTGTTTTTTTCGACAAAATACTTCTAATTGGATAACTTAAAGGTAGAAATTTGCAAATTTCAAACTACTCTTTTAAATGCACTTAAATCATTAATGCCTAATGATGGCATGCTGGTGCAGAGTGATTCCATTGCCATAAACAGATGCCATTTGTATTCAAGGATGAAATTGGGCTTTAGAAACATTGAGGTCTTGCTGTCAGAAGAGACAGCAATTTTTAAAACTTGAATATAGAAGGATATAAATTAGGATATGAAACCAAATTAATTTTTGGTAACTTTTGTTACTAGCATTTGTGAGTTCTGAGACTTGGACAAGATGGGACATGCTGGCTAGAGTTAGAATAGAGTAGACAAGCAACAAATCTGAGAAAGGGTTAAATTTCTGAGAAAACCTTGATAATCTAAAGTTGGATTATATTGTTTTAACTAGTCAAAACACAGGAAGTTCCATATACAACCTTGGGAATTGGGAACAGAAAGTAATTTTTGGTTATTTTCTGGATGAGTGCATGTGTAAAATAATTTTAGTGGTTGGTAGATTCAGACAAATACAGTTAAAAACTTGTGCTTATTAATTTCTTCCATATTGTTTTATCTGCACTAGTTATTGGGATTCTTTGGAGATCATTCCAGCTGTTTCTGGTACATTTGCCAGCTGTCAATTTGTACCTAAACTTCAAAAGCAAAACAGATGTATCAGTGTGGAAATGAACATTTTGACCCATCTGTTTGAATTTTTTCCACTTATATAATATATATAAAGAAAACCAATAAAATAAGCAGAACACAAAGTAGCAACAGAAAGAGCAAGGAGGAGCTGATGAACAGATAATCTGCCCCATTTTTATTGACAGATTTGTTTGTTCTACATCTTTTAAAATGACATTCAAAGCAGAAAGCAGTTTTAAGGAGTGGCTGAAACAAGGACTCAGCTTCAGGCAGCTGGCTGATTGGCATATCCTGTATATAAAACCTACATGAGACAATATGTAGTTTTGTATTTGTGTTATATATTACAAATATTATATCAGTTTTTTCTACTTATCTTTTATTCAGTGTTGGACACTGTCATTTTGCTGACTGAATGATTTAGGAAAAGGTCTTTTAAAGCATTTGACTTGTTCTTGCAACATAGCCAAGCAATTTGGGGAAAAGTCAGGTCTAACCCAATAACATACCTTGAGCTTGCAGCAAATCAAAGCATGCTTTAAGCCTGCAAAGAATAATGTAGTTATTTTGTTTCCATTAGGACTTTTCTACACATTATGAGCACATTATGAAGCTGTGTGGGACTTAGAGCTAAGAGTCAGCAAGTGAGATTCGGGGAGAGAAAATAACTTCCACTTCAAAACTGCTACACGCATCATGATAGTATTTACAAGAGTTATGGATAAATGCATAAACTGGCCAGGTTAAAAATAAAAAAAAAGGCCAGGAACTGAAGTATTTAGCATATCTTTACTGTAATTATTATTCAGAAATTTCTCTCTAGTGGCTTTTTCTAGAAGATCAAGCTGCACTTCAGGAACAGTGATAAGTAGTAGGGCCAGGTACAACCTTTGCTGATCTCACCTAGTGAGTTCTTGAGTTTTCCATCAAGGGTTCATGGGCTCTGAAACCAGACAGCTAAACCACAGCTCCTTCGGTCAACAAGTGTTATAGCTGCCTTCTGTATCCTGTTTATCTGACACATTCTGAATTACAGGAATACTTGAGCTTGGCAACTCCATCCATTCTCAGGAGACCCTGAAACTATGTTCCTTGGGAAGCCACATGTATAGATCCATGTTTCCATCATTCCAATAAAGTCTGACAATTTTTTAGTAAGGAACATTTTCCTTATTATGGCTTAGGGTCTGTTGTCTGTAAAAGCAGAGCAGTCCTTTGCTTGCTTGCAGGTAACAGCATACCCACAACAAGCTGCTGTTCCTGATGCCCCAGGTACCAAGGAAAGTGCTTATGTCCTGTATGTTACCTTGGTATAATCATAGCTCTTGAAAATTTTGTGATGCTCAGTAACAGAAAAACCCCTAAACACAATTTGGAGAAAGAGAAGCTCATCTCAGTTGGTTTTGTTCAGGTTTTTTAAGTTATCTTGGAGATGTTGCTGCATTGAATCCTCTCGTAGCACCTTGGGTTCTGTAGTGCTGACAGGCGTCCTCTGCTCCAGAGACTTTGTTGCAAATGTCTGGACAAGACTGGGAGAAACAAAAAGTGATGGTGTTTAAAGAGGAATAACATAGTTAGTTTCAGTCTAAAACACATTCAGGAAGAAGCACAGTTTATAAGTTGGTGTTATTGATTTAATAATTAAAAAAGAGGAAATTATTAGCTAGTATCTGCAGTCCTTGACAACTTGAAAGTGAGATCAATAGCTGGGTCATCCCAAGCTTAGAGATGTCAGGAGAAAACTAAATCCGTCTCCCTTTTCTTCTTTCTCTTGCTCTCTGGAATTGAACAGATCCTTTTTCTGCTACTGTTGATAGTGTTGATGATGCCATTCCAAACCTAAATCCTTTCCTTACAAAAACTAACGATGCTGCTCATCTGTCTGTGTCTTCTGATGTATCTACTTTCACCAGTAGGACACCCACACATGAAATATTTGTTGGTAAAGTACCATTTTAAACTAATTTCCTAAAAATTTTAACATTATTTTAGTTTCTAAAATATATTTTTGCAGCCTTTCAGAAAATAAAAACTGGTAATTTGGGGCTGGTTTTATGCGATGTTAGAATTTGATTTAGTAGCTCTACAATGAAAATGGTGTTAAAATCCTTTCTTGGCTGCCTAGATGGGATTCTAACCTGATGTAAAGAAAGAGAGCAGTTGCTTGAGTACAGTTTTACAGTCTCTTGTACTTGGGAATTGTAAGGTGAAATGCTGCATATGCCTGCGAAGGAAAAGAAAATGCTGTTACTTTCTTCCTCAGGTTGAAATGCTCTTTTTAAACAAAGGAGTCTTTTCTGATTTTTTTTAATAGTTGATGGTTTTGCCCCAGTCATGTAGTCACTAACAAAGCTGTTAAAATCATGCACATATTGATGCATAATCTACTCAGACTATGGGGCAATACCTATGGGACAATAAACTAATAACTCACCCATTAAAAGGTGTTCATATTTTACTTTGGAGATGGTTCAGCATGGCTGTCTCACTAGAAATCCTTCCAACATTTGTGTTGGTACAGGAAGATTTAGTTTGTTTTCATAGATGAAAAAATCACTCCATGACATGTCAGTTCTGTTAAACAAAGCAAGTTTAAAGACAGTTGTACATCACAGGCTGTATTTATGCTGGTTGAACCTCACTAGAATTGGTCAAAGACAAATACAGACTATTAGAACAAAGAGGGGTTATTAATACCTCTGCTACTTGTTAACAGAGGTAAAACAAAAGGATTATCTCTTTAAAGATATTCATACTACCTATACTTTGTCAACTTAATAACTAGTTTCCTAGCCTGTTTGGCTTTATTGGAAAGACAAAACAGGAAAGATAAATATATCTTTATATGTAAAATACCTTTAGTTGGTACTGCTGTGTGATAATCTGTCTTTTCCATGCTTCAATGAAATTGTTATGGTTCATGTAAATATAGAATGATTGTTTGAAATACAGCTGGGTTGTTTTTTTTTATAGGATGGTTATTTAGTCAGGTTAGTTTTCTCTGTCTAACTTGCTCTGCAGTCACATGAAAAGTTGCAGCAATGCAGAGTTGTGAACAAGGACCCTGGTGGGCTTTTGTGGTGCTTGCTGGTCCTTGCAGTATTTATCACATGACTGCTCTGAAGTCACTGGAAATGGGTGGTGTTGATATTGCATTCCCTTCCAGTGTCTCTGCGCTCATGATATATCTAGAGCCAGAGGGTGGCCTCCTGACAGATTCATGTGGGACATGTAGATGCCGTTTTAGCTGTAGCATGATCAAGGTGCTACAAATAATGTGAATGTGGATTTAAAATAACTCTTTCTGGTTCTTTAGATCATTACAATCCATTTACTCAACTAAATCCCTTTGTGGCAAGCAAATATGAATATACTTCAGGTATAAGAAAAATGCCTTTTGAAGCTTTTACACTCATTTCTTCCAAGGGTGTAAAACGTGGCATTTGATTGGAAAACAAAAGATCCTAATATAGCTGTTCCTTGGAAACCGTGTTTTCCCCTTTTGTGTTAGAGATTGTGTAAACTTGTTTCTTACCGTCTGTCTGATGTGTATTGATTTCATTCCATTGGTTCTATGTTAGTAGACTATATGTGGGTTTATAGACTGATGTGAAATTAAAGTTTTGAATAGCAGTGTATCTTGGTTCTCTTTCTGTAACTCTCCCTCTTCTCCTTTCCTGGCTTTCTCTCTTGTGTGATACTCCTTATCAGATTCTTTTTGTGGTCCTCAAGCTTATCCTAACGCTTCTCATTTCCGCAATGAGCCTTCTTCTGTAGCTGGTCTATTTGGAGGTAGGTAATGGGATACAGCCTTACCACACACACAGAAGTTTGAATGTGTTGTGTGCCTAGAACTAGTGGGCATGTTGCTGACTACAGAAGTGCCTTGTTGTAGTGGCTCCAGCTAGAATTCATGTGCTTGTGCCAGGTGTGTGGTCTCAAATGGTATGAATTTTTTCAGTTTCTGCCAAACTAAGGCTTATTTAGCCTAGACATGAAATGGGTATCTCCCCATTTCAGGATCTCTCGTAGTTCACTTGTTGCTGCATACAACACAAAAGACATGCATGTTTATAAGTAGCTTCTCATCTTGCTCTACCTCATTTTTTTTAAGATAAAGGGATTGGGATGTTTTTGCTGCTTATGGCAATTTTGTTGATATATTGCTCTTAAACAGTGCACTAAACCAGTGTTAAACTTTGCAACAGAACAGGAGAAAGAGGTCTCTGCTGCGCTGAAGTACTGGCTAGTCATTTGTGCAGCTGTGTCATGTCTGTGTAGTAACCCCATACTGGTGCTGATTGTGGAACACCATCCTGATAATTGCTAGAGAGACTATGAGCTGTGACAGGTTATAATCTGTCCAAACCAGGTTGAGCAGGGTGTGTAAACATTGCTGCAGTGCAAGGCTTAGGCATACCTTCAGTAAATGGTTTGTGGAAGGCTTAGATCTTAAAAGCCCCATAAAGTCACATTTTGGTTTAATATCTTTGCACAAAAATCAGAGAGTGTCATTTTGCAGAAGTTAAATCCTACAAATTATTGTGTTCCCTTTGTTCCTTATTAAAAAAACAGGATTATTAGTTTCTGTCAAGTTTTGATGCTCAAAGAAGCTCCATTAAAATACTGACCTTTGCACCTTTCAAAATATCCTTGTTAAACAAATTGCCCTGAGTTGGTGGTTGATATCAAGAGTAGGATTTGATTTTTCTCAGGGGCTGATTCAAAGGAGTCCTGTGTATTGTTTTGTCTAGGAGATGGTCTCGTCTTAGTTTCATAAAACTTGAAACTTCTAAAATGTGAGAGAAGGAAACTCAGCTTGTTTTGGTTGAGGCTGATTGCTAAAGCAAAATATGAGCTATTATAAGTCAAGTTTTCTATTGGTACAGGCACGGTTTTAAGAGTTGCAGGACATCCCATCAAAGGAATTCCCATCTGAAGTTCAGAGTCTCTGAAATGGCTTGTAACAACTTGATGGTATACATGTCATAAAGATACTCATTTTGGTTTGTTGATTTACTCTCTCTTTTCCCACATGACTGCTTCCCATGTTTTGCTGTATGCAGTTTACTTTGATTTATTTTTAATGAAAATTACATTGTCTAAATATTAGTGATGAAGTTAAGAGTCTTATGTTCCTTTGAGACAAAAAGAAACAGATCATCCAAATTTGCTTTTTTTTTTCTCTGAAACTTATGTTCAAGAATAACATCCTGTAGTTAATAATTTTTTTAGGCAAAATGTGACTTATTTCAGACAAACAGTAAAATTGAAATGATGTGCTGTCCCAGCAAGCAAAATGAAATCCAAGAAGTTTTCTTTGTCAGTCATTTTTGCCCACTGCAGTGTTTTACTGCTGAAGTAGTTGTAATCCTTTCATTTCTCCATGGCATCATACTTTTTGTTAGAAACCAAAAGAGCTAATTTTCAAGGTGGCATTGCTTTTTTTTTTTTTTTTTTTGGTGCTTTTTATATAAAGCAGTGATTACTTCTGTTGTTGCCTGAATACCAAGGTGTTGCACATGCACGGGCTTGTGTGTGATCATATATAACATTTAAAAATACTACAAACAAATGGCCATTACCTTCTTTATTACTGAATTATTGACTTATGCTGCTGAACATCGTATGCAGTGCTTCATGCTGCAATAAATTTTCAGTGTTGAAAAATAATTGTGTATTTGTAGAACACTATAGACACATGGAATACAAAGGGAGTAAGTTTAGACAGCACTAGGAGCTGAAATGTGACTGTACTTCCCCATATCTTGCCATAATTTCTAGAAATTTGACTGAAAAACATGGTCAACTGCAAAATGTGTGTCCACAAGTAACTAAGAGCTATGAAAATTATTTGTATTAGATGTGTCTTATCAGAGGCATTAGTAGTTCAGGCATCTTGGGATGGTTTGGATCTTACTCCAGTTGTATCTGAAAGAATTGCTGGATTAATATAAACCACAGAGGAATAATCTTCAGTCAAATAATCCTGAAACAGATTCCACACTAGCCAGCTTCTTTTCCTGGAGAAGCATGGTGACTTTTTCCTCAGTAATTTTATTGTAAACATATGGTAAAAGAATAAGGAAGGTGTCAAGAGATGAAGTAATTGCAAGGGGACTGTGTTTTATGGCCTGTCTGCTCAGTTTTTTAGACAAAATCTTTCTTTGGACGAGTAACTTCGAATAAAGACCAAACAAACTGCTCAGTGTCAGGGTGTAATCTGGACTTCTGAGGTATTTCTTGTGTTTCTGCAATGCTGAGATACTTATTTGACTTGTCTTGCATAAAGGTGGATTTATGGGAAATGCTGTATAAAAACATACAATTTCTTTCTTTTTTTTCCCCACAGGGTTCACCCCATCTCCTGTTGCTCAGCCACAGCCATCAGCTGGCCTTAATGTTGACTTTGAGTCTGTGTTTGGAAACAAATCTTCTAATGTTGTCCCAGATTCTGGTGGTAAGACACTTGCTAAAATGAATCACGTATATCCTTTCCTTTAATTTATTTTAGTCTTGAGGTATAAATCTCTTAATATATATTTACTTGCACTACTGGGACAGTTTCAGATGAAGAAAAGAAAGCTGATTTTAAAAGGTCAATAACAGCATTAATCAAATAATTTTTCGTTACAGGCTATTTCTACACTCTGCTGAAATGTTTACACTGATTTCCCTCACTTAAATGTTTTATACATTAGAACTTCACACAGTGAACAGCCTTCATTTTTATATGCTGTGAGCTGAAATTAAGTCTGTATTTGTAGAGTGTGGTTGGAGGAGGTAAAATTTCATCTTCATTTTATATATCTACAACATGGTTTTTGGCACTCCTTTGCCTCCTCTTTTGACATTAATATTGCTTTAGAAAATGATCAGTCAGTACAGTTAATTTGGATTGAAGTCATAGTGCTCTTTCTGTTCTTTTGAGCATCTGGAAAGTAGGTATTTTCTGATATTTTTCATTAGACTCTTGACATCAGATTTTTTTTTCCTAAGCCATTGATTTGCTAAAAGCAAATAGATGTATTTGTATGATTGAAACGCTTTCTATGGTTTTTTTGTTTAACATTTTGACTTCTTTACAGTCACTATGAATCCATTTCATGTAAAATTGTCCCATAGGTTAAACCACTGAACTGAAATCTTATTTCCATAGTAAATATCTTTTTTATCAAGAGGCATAATAAGTTTTATCCTTCCTGTATAAGGTAGCATCACCAGGTTAACTTTGGATTTTAGCCATTGTCCTAACTTTGCTGTCTAATTGAATATCATGACATTTGTGGGAGGCCTGTGACTCAAATCACTTATGTTTCTCATTCCAAGGCTTTGATGAACTAGGTGGTCTCCTAAAACCAACAGTGGCCTCTCAAAACCAGAGTCTTCCAGTTGCCAAAGTACCGCCTAATAAATTAGTGTCAGATGATCTGGATTCATCTTTAGCCAATCTTGTAGGCAGTAAGTATGGAACCACTAACATGTAAATACTTAGTGATTTCTTTTAAACAAACAGAATTTCAGTAGTCTCTTTTTCTCCCTTGTGACAGATTTGGGCATCGGAAATGGAACTACTAAAAAGTGAGTATGTTTAACAGAAGTTGAGCATTTGGATTTTCATGATAGTAAATTTTCATGAATGTGCATGTTGAAACCTGTACATACCAAAACATAATGTTAGCCTTCATAGCACATGTGGGAGTGTACAAGGTGTAATGAATTGTTGAGAGCGTCAATTGAGAGGTTGACTGTAGACTGAGTGGCAGTGACAATGATAGCAGCAGGCAAGGTGTCTTGGGTCTGATTTCTTTCAGATTTCAGGTATATTAAAAAAAAAAGTTCATCACAATGTTTCCTTGTAGTTGTTGCTGGTAGTCATAGCACTCCCTAAATACTTGGTATGACCTGAGTGTGAGCAGAGCGGTTTTCAAGATTATGAAACTGCAACCTCTGTCTTGAGGCTGACCTTTAGACCAGTGAATTCTGAAGCAGGGGGTGTGTGTTTGAGGGTTGGGAACATCAGCTCTAGCAGCAAAGCCACAAAATGGAATTGGCAAATTTCAAATTTGTTGGGACCATCTGTGTCAACTCTGAAATCGTGCAGAAAACTAATATGCTGTCTTGAAATCTTACTCAAATGTCTTGCTCTGAGTCAGATACTAACTTACCTATTCTGGGCAAGTTGATTGAGATGCTGAGGGGGCTCATGCTGAACATCTTTTCTTACTTTTCCAAGCCAAAACATGTTGTCATGAAATTCTTTATCAATCCCTTTGCTAAATGAGCTTCATTAATAAAGAAGCCTCATTCCCAAGTGGAAATGGTGTTTACCTGTTTTTTAAGGAAGTCCAATGTTTTCTAACAATTTTTTAAAAAAATTTATTTCAAGTGATGTAAACTGGACTCAGCCAGGTGAAAAGAAACTAACAGGTGGTTCCAACTGGCAACCCAAGATTGCACCTACAACTGCGTGGAACGCTCCAACGTTGGTAAGCAAATGCTCATTTTAAAATAGTGAGTTCCCTGCAATTTAGATCTGCAGGGTCTTGTGTAATGGATGAATTTGAAAATGATCTATAGTTATAGTAAAAGGGTAATAGAAGATTGAAGAAGTGGTCAGCTGGAGCTATGTGCTACTGGGATTTGTTTTTATTGGCTGTGTGATTCTAGTAAACAGTTTGTGATAGGGTATGCAGGTTTAGCACCAACTTCAGTAGGGTTTGAGCAGCCTCTCTCTTGGGAGGTAGGGCTTTCTGGGTTTCACTCAATGGACTTTTCAAGTGCCTGTTGAGACAGGACAAGGGGCAATGGCTGTGAACTGACAGAGGTCAGGTTTAGATTAGATACAAGGAAGAAATTCTTTACTGTGAAGGTGTTGAGGCACTGACAGGGGTTTCCCAGAGAAGCTGTGAAAGCCCCAGTCCCTGGAAGTGTTCAAGGCCAGGCTGGCTGGGGCTTTGAGCGGCCTGGTCTAGTGGAAGGTGTCTGGGTCCACAGCAGGGGAGTTCAAACTGGGTCACCATCAAAGTACTTTCCAACGCAGAGCATTGTATGAGTTTATGACATAAAACTCGGAATCCCAAGGAGTGAGGAGGAATTTGGCAGTCTAGAAAGGTGTAAGTGTGGAAGTGTCCTTCGGGTGCACTTACAGGTGCACTTACATCATTACATTGTAACTTGGCCTGCTCTGGGGGTGGGAACTGGCCCTATGATACTTGCAGAGGTGTCTGAGACTACAGCTTTAGTAATGTACATAACTACTGCTTTCCTGGCCTGGTGTGTGCACTTGCTTTTAATCCATGTCAGTTTTGATGAGCAAGTTCATGTATGTTTTAACAGGTAGTATTGGCAAGGATTTTGGGGTATCAGTGTAGGGGGAGGGCTTTTAACTACATGTTAAGGCTTTACAGAAGTAGTTTTCACAACATTCACAGAACATTTTTGCATGTGAATCCTACACACCCTTTCACCAATGACCTGGAGAGCTGTACATGGGTAGAGCAGGTAAAAAACAGCCCCCAACGATTTATTGCATCTGATTCTGACTGGGGGAGGTTGAATCTGCAGTGCAGTAATGCAACCTTGTGGATTTGGAAAGATAGAACTTGTCTCCCTGGATCTGCCATCTCTTCCCTACCAGGCGTCCCCTATCAACTCACTACAATTATTTAGGGAGAAATATGTTTGTGGATCTTACTGGAGGATATGTAGATATTGAAGAAATTGTAACTACTTACCTGTGTTAATGACTGGTGTTTTGAGTTTACCTGTGTGCTTGAATCTGTTTAATAACTCATGTCTTATATCTACATCTTGTGATGATAAGTCATTACAATTAACAGCTTTTATTATTGAGAGATACTGTTGAGACACTTCTTGTGAAACTGTTCTATAAACATAAAAAACTTGAAAAAGAAATAATGTGAGGGGGAAAAAAAAGCTTTGTTTTCCTCGGCTGGTCCATTTATTGTGGAGTTGCTGCAGCTTGCTAAGTAAATATGCTTTTGAAAATCTTTGATGAAAAAGGCATATACCAAATAAATGGACTATGCAAACCAATGTCAAACCTAATACCAATGACAGTATCACAGGTGTGTTGTCTCAGTGAATGACTTGAATTACAAGAATGTGTTGGAATAAACATTTAATGTATTTGTGAACTAAAATGCTATCTGTGTATATTCTGTTGTGTAAGTATTTGCTTCTAATCCAGTGTTATTGCATTATGTAATTGTTCTCCCTGGGAAATACAGAATGGCATGCATTTTCCACAATACGTAAGTGAAACAACCCACAGCCTTTTTGCAATCGACTGGCATGCTGATATTAACCACTGCTGTTGCAGAATCTCATAACCTCCTCGCTATTTACACATTTCTCATTTGAAAATCTTTGGTGTGCCAAAAATTGAGCTTTTCCTAGCATACACAAACTTCATAGGTGGTGTGCAGGCTCTTGAATCGAATGATGGCATGGGAAATACCAAGATTATTTTTCCTTGCTTTAAACTGTACCATCTGCTGCCAGAGAGCTGGGGTGTGTGTCTGTGCTGCCTTTAATGCATTTGGTGGATTCTGAATGAAGATAAAAATATCGTGTTTGAATAACTGCATGAAACCTCACAGGCTTCTGTTATACATGGCACTTGATCCACATTTATGGTAGATTTTGATTTTTAAATTTTTTTTAAGTGGGGAGAGACCAATATGTCATTAATACTCATATGAAGAAAGAAAATTAATGCAGATAGTTTACAGAGGGCAAGAACTAACCTGTGCTTGCTGTCTGAGGAATGCAAGCTTTCATTTCCAAGGACTTTTTTCTTTATGTCAACAGTAATATTGGTCTTTCCCTGTACTTTGTTTTTATTCCAGGGTAACTCTGTAACTAAAGGGTGGTAGGTCCATATTTGAGCACTCAACAATAAGTTTATTCAGCATGTTTGTGTAGGTGTGTGTACACAAGCAAAACAAAAAAAAACTTGTAATTTTCTGGATAGCTTTGCCTGCTGTGTGAAATATTGCAAATATGCTGTCCAGATGATTTTCTATCTGTTCTCATGGCAATTGAAATGCCAGTTGCACTGGCTCTACTATATTAAAAAAAGCAGCTGATACCTTTGAACTGAATTCAGAAGCAGCTTTCCTGATGCCCTATTCCTGATGAAACAATTTATCTGCTTTAATTAATCCAATATGATTAATGGTTTATGATTTGCCTCTTTTCTGTAGCAGTAATGTCTGTGTACCAAGAAATGCTTATGGTGTTTGTCTTGAATAGAAATCCCCACAGCAAAAACATGAAAATTACTGTTTTTTTTCTAAGAGGGTAGACTAACAGGTGCTGGAGTGGATAGCAAGTTATCTAAATATCTGTAAGCACCAGTTTAGTCTGAAAAAAAATCCAACTTTTTTGTCCTTAAAATAGTTAATACTAATTTAGAAAGTGGATAATAAACTGTAGAATAAAGAATATGGCTAAGAGATAAAGAACTATCTTCGTTTAAATTTCTAAGAGTTATCAGCTGTTTTTCTACCTAAATATTGCCAAGCTGTTTACAAAACAGAAGTTCACCCCAGTTTTGAGAGCAGTTGTGCTGTACCTTCATAAAAGTACAGTAAGCACATCAGGGTAATAAATGTATCTGCCAAGTACTAAGAGGACTTTTAGCAAGTTCAAATGCAGTGAATGGAGTGAGTGAGGGAGAGGGAGTGCCAACTGGCTATTCCTGTGAGAGTCTAATTTATATCAAAGCCTGCTAGGAGAATCCTCATAATGTGTTCATCCTGGCTAAAGAGAATTCCTCCAAGTGTCAGCAGAAGCAATGGTAATTTCATCTTTTGGTCTTTCAAATTCTCTCTTAAGACTTGTGTACAATTACTTTTGATACTGAAATATAAGTATATACTACATAGGGTTAAAAATGTGCTTCTGTTTCATAAATATTTTCTCTCAAACTTCTCTGAGTCTTGTACTGTGTTCTCTAAACAGGATGTTGAGAGAGTGGTACATGCAGTTTAGTTCATCAGCCAGAATCCTAACACGATAAAAGCAAATACATTATTAAAGATTTGCCAAGATGGCCTATAAACTTTAGTTTAGGTATTGTACTCCATCTGAAATAATTAGGATACACTCTTAACACCAGACTGCAAATGCTATTTATTCTTTGCTGTGTTCATAATAAGCTGAGTGCTGCAGGTGATCCTTAGAAAGCAATGTGTTAGAGTGTGCAGCTGATCTCTTCTCCTCTCAGTTCACCACTGTTTCTCACACCAGGCACCCCCTGTAATGGCCTATCCTGCCACAACGCCAACAGGAATGATGGGCTACGTGATGGTGAGTGCAATTCCTACAGCTCCAGCCAGGCACATGCTGTATGTTGTTTGATTGCTTATAGTTTGGTAGCTCTTGTTTTCCTCAACTGTTCTACTGAAGACTGAATTTCAACTCCCATTCATTTATTCCTCACCAATTATTAACTTCTGGTTTTCTGAACCACTTACATGCTGTTTGTCTGAACTTAAATCTACCCTTCCATACTTCACTTGTTTTATTCATAAACTTCTTAAAATGGGACTAGATCATGTTTAAGGTCCCTTCCAACTCAAACCATTCTGTGATTCTATGAAAATTACAGTGTCTGTTCTTGGTGATCCTTATTGGCATGGAAATAAGTTTAGCATAGAAATAAGTTTATTGCATCAATATAGATATCTGCTTTCAGAACAGAAATGTTTTCTTGGTGAAGTGAAGCCTTCCTTAAATACCTTCTGCTGAGGTCAGGGAGCAAGAATCTGTGATGATTAATGCTACAGAAGTGCAAGTTTGTGACACTGCAATATGGTGTGGTTTCAGTTGAGAGTTGGATCTCTTGGTGACACACCAGCGCCTCGAGGCTTTTGACATAAACCTGACCTTCCTGCTTTTTGCTTGGCAAATTTTTGTTCTTACCTTAAATTTTAAAATATTTCTGAAATTATATGCCTTAGCTCTTTTTAGTATGATTTTGATGCAGCACAGCTTTCCTGGGTGAATAAAAGGCAAGAAAACTTGCTTCAAGCAGTTATTTTATTAAATGCTCACAGATTAAAGGAAACAAAAAAATTAAATTTCATCATATAACCAAATTACTTTAATGACTTATAACTTCTATACACTCAGTAAGTGAACTGCAGAAGTGTCCAACTATATTTTTGAGGGCCTCTTGGGAGAGTATCATATATCATCATATTCCCTGTTACCTATCCATGAACTCCCATGTTCTTGGTCAAAGCTGTTATGCTTAAACTAACGTCAGTATGGATTCTACATTGATCTACATACAAAGTTGATCTACACAACTTTGCTCCTGTGGTACCAGCAGCATTTTCATGGTTATTTTGAGTCAGCAGCAGGGGAAGGCAACATGTATGAAAAGTAATCTTGCTTGTTATGTTACATTGTTGTGTTATGTTTAATTGTGGGGTTTAAATGCCAGTGTGAAATAGAAACTGGAGTTAAGGAGACAGAACTCTATTACCCTGAATTGCTGCTGCTTGTTCAAACATGTCCAGGATCTGAGCAGGTGGGTGAGGTGGGCCTTTACAGAATGATCATTGGGCTCCATAGCACGTCCTGAAATCTGCCCTGGCTCATTCAGACTTTACTCAGGACATTTACCATAAGGAATCTCTGAAATGTTGACTCAATATAGAGCCCTTGCTGTTAACATTTTAGTTTTTCATAAAAGCAATAGTGAGGGCCAGAATTCTGAGGATAGTCCTCTCTAAGTGCAGGCTTTTCCCTTATGTTCCCACATGTCGCGAGCTTGCTGGGGCAGGCAGGTTGTTTAGTGCTGTAGCACTGTGCCTGGGCATTCCCTGGCTGCTGTTTCCTGTGTCTTGGGCCAGCACTTGTTCAGATGTTCTTATATTTTTTTATAGTGTATTTTCATTAGGGTCAGTTTGTTGAATGGGTTCACCCTGTGATTGCCCAAACAGCTGGTAGGCATGATAGGAAGAGTACCACCACTACCAGGATTAGTCAGGGAAAAGCTGCTTGGTGTGGGGATTGCTTCAGTAGGACTGCTGCTGGCTGTCAACCCAAGCCTGAGGGAAATGCCAAAAGCAGTGCCAGAGATGGGCATCTGTGTTAAATATAACCTGACTTTTAAGACCATTAATACCCATTAAACTTCTAATTTGGCTCAGCTGGAGTGTTGGTTACACTTTGACTCTGATTGCATAATTACTTGACATTAATTGCATGTACAGCTCTCAGTTTTCAGTTTTGTCCAGAGCTATGTCAGCACTGCACTGCTGTCTCCAAAACTGTGCTGGTGCTGTCAGAGGCAGTCAGGGAGGTGCTGTCAGACCTCACGTTGGGGAGCGGAAGGACCAGCACAAATGCTTGTCTAACAAATGTTTTAGTGCTTCAGATCTTTGCAGCAAGAGATTGAATGGGCTCTGTTGTTATTGAGAAAAATTCCTTGGAAAGGCTCTAATGTTCCTTTCCAGTAACCTTTATTTGCAGAATATTTAGAAGGATCTCACATGGTTGCATATCTCAAATATGACCAAGACTTTTCACCCATTTGCCATTTTCCTTTATCTCCTGAAATACTTGAAATGTATTAATGCTGTGTGTGATTTGATGCTGTCTGGTTTTTTTCAGCCATCACAGATGGGAGGCATACCAGTAATGACCCAGCCAACTTTGATATACAGTCAGCCAGTCATGAGACCACCAAACCCCTTTGGCCCTGTACCGGGAGCGCAGGTGTGTATATTCAAATTGCTGGTGCTGGGAATGAATTACACAAGGCAGTTTCTTTAGAAGTATATTAAATATGCTAATTTTACACTTAGATATAATTAATATCTCTTATTTGTGTTGGGCAAATTATTGCACAAGTTCATGGAAAGTTCATGGAAGGCTTGCTTCCTATCTGCTTGTATCCATGTTGACAGCAGCAAATTTGTGTTACCGAACCGAAGAGGATAGGTCTTTTTCAGGCATTGTTTTTCTGGGAATGTGACAATGACAAATAGCAAAAGCTCATGTCTGTGCCCTTTGCTGAAGATGAGCTTTTTCCCCAAAGTCATATTCCATGCTGCTTTACTCTCAGAGTGTGTTTATGTGAGATTGGCTATTCCAGCTTTTTCCTGAGTATACGTGTCACTGTTCTTTTCCCTGTTACATTTGAATGTATTAGATTATAAAGTACCCAAGGTGCAAGGTGTGTGTTTGTATTAGAGCATTTTGCAGGAGCCAGACAGGGTGTGTGTAGCCTTTTATGCCCATGACTGGATTAGGTGGGTTTGAAAGAATTGTGGCATCAAACTTGGTGAAAATTCAACCCACTACTCCATTGTTGGTCCTGAGTACCTCAGTGGGAGGCACGTGGCACGTCCATCTGGTTTTAACCACGCTGGTCTCCAGTGGGCTTTGTGTTCCTCCATGGTTTTGCAGGAGACTGCATGTGCAGCATAGCGAGGATGCGCAATCGCAATACTGATCTACCTGGCCTTTCCCTGTTAAGTGCTACCTTAGGTGGAGTGTTCCTTAAATCCCCTGGTTACCTGTTTCTCAGGATGTGCTGTGTCCAGATTGTTACCTAACCTGCTGGAATGAGTGTGCCAAAGGGCCACTCTGAACTAACTGGACTTAAATACATACCTGTTATTGATTTGTTTTACTGTTTGTTTTACAAATATCTGTCACTGGGAAATTTCTGTCTGAACTCACTTTTATAACCCAATAGGCATCTAAAGAGAGGGTTTTGTTAATGGTAAGAAAAACATTTTAAAAAGTAGGAGGAAGAGGGGATGGATAACCCTGACCACCTTCATACTATTTTTGGAAAATTCTGATATCTTTGAGACTTTGTATTTGTGAACTGGAGTTAGAGGCAGAGCCAAGTTTAACTGGCAGACTGAAACTCCAGGATTAAGTGTAGTTTTACTCACCTATCACATTCCTCTTTTTCAAAGTTCACTCTGCACATCAGACCTTCTCTTAGAAAAATTAAATATGTTGTGCCTGTATTTTGATCTTATTATAAAGAGCTCTGTTTCTATAGGTGAATGTTTAGAAGCATTCATGTGTGACTTCACCTAGGTATAGGTTGGTGTAACTGCAGTGTTTGGGACTAGACTGTGGAGGGAAGAGAATTCAGCAGCAAGCTGGAACTAAAAAGAGCCTCAAGCATTTTCCAGTGCCTCAGTCTGCTCCTTTTATGAGAAGGGTTCTGCTGTGTGTTCCCAGTGGGCTGTATGCCCATTGTCTTCTTCAAAATACAGCCTTATGAATAGGGTTTTTTTCTAAATATCTCTTCTAAATGCTTTATCTGGATGAGATGCTGTTAGATTTCTTTAGCTAGAAAGAAATCTTTAGCAATTCTCAACTGGCTTTGTCTTAGACTTCTGAGACCTGCTTTGCACCTTCACTGTCACATAAGTGATTTGGTATTTTTCACATGAATTTTATACCATTTCAAGAGGACAAATAGTGTTTATGACTGTTGTTAAATATTGACCAAGTAAAAGGATCCTCAAGGATAGGAGTTTTCTCTACATTAAAAAAAAATTGAAATGATCCTTAAAAAAAAAACCTGCCTACCTGCCTAATTCAGTTATGAACGTGTAGATGCGTCTAAATAGCTCAGTGAGCCTTTCTCCTTCATTTGACATTGCAGGGTGGGGCTTTGGTTGAATCCCAGCTGGCTGTCAGAACAGGAGAAAGAGGAATTAGTCACAAGTGAGGTGTATGCAGCTATATTTATTCTCTTACCTGACAGTGTTTGGCGCCTGTGAGAATTAATTTCATTGAAAACACACCCTTTGAGTCAGCATTTGTTGTGACCAAGAAGGGTTTTCCCTGAGACACACAGTCTTTGTTGCTGGAAGATGTCAAGTTTTCAGAACCCTCATGTCAATAAAGCATATTAAATGAAACAAGGGCTGCATGTGAGAGCTTCCCCATACACAGCAGAGTTTATTAATGTACAGCCACGGAGGGGAATTGCACTCTTATCACACTGAATTTACTGTGTGCTGAGTCTTGAGGCTCTTCTGAGAGCATATTTTGCACTTTAAGTTTAGTTAATGCTCTTGTTGTGCCAGAAATAGAAAAAGGAAAGTAAAAGAAACAGAAACATGTGTTCTTGGGGTCAGTAAACAAATCTTAAAGAATAAATAATGGTTATCTGAAAGGCACACATCTGAAACTGCCCACATGGATCACTGTAAACACCATTATTCTATTACTGGTTTTGTCCATGGTGTCATCACTTGCCAAAAACGAAATTGTTTTTCATATTTAAAGCGCCAGATTATATCACCTCTGGTCTCCTGATAGATCTTGGGTGTTGTCTACAGTAAAGAAAGCTAAAGGTATTTAAAAGCATGATGACAGATGTGAAGTTGTTGCCAAAAATTTTATTGCCAAGTTGTAGTGAGTTGAGAACACACTGGGAAAATAGGCATCTTAATGTTGTGCAGTTTCCATATAAATTAAACTGTTGTTCATAACTTGATATTCTCAGGGATTAGTCTTAATAAATTTTTTCTATCTCTAGACATACCTCTTTTGCTTCTCTTCCAAGTGTTCTCTTTACATGCTTGCAACTTTTTCCCTAATTGTTGCATTCAAAAGCAAAGGTAGTTTGGTTTTTAAGGAAAAAATAATTTGAAATAATTGAGAATGAAACTAGAACAGTCGCTTCTATGGAAATCTGAGCAAAGAAGGCATTTATAGTTTTGAAAGATGTGTAATTTTTCTTTGAAAATATTTATCTTGCAGTATTTCCCACCTGACAAAGAAAATAAGTTTTCATCATGATAAAATAGTGGGCATTACCCACTGCAACTTATTACCTTGTGCTACCCGGAACAGTGAGAATGGTTGGAGTTGTTTGATGACATTGTAGCTGGTGAGGGGGAAGTGTGTGTGTGTGTCTGAGGAGGGGGCAGGCTGAATCAGTGCTTCAAGCAGAGGAATGGCAGATGTGATACTGGACAGCAAACGCCAAAAGTCCCAGACAAGCCAGATTTGACTGATGTACAGGGGCTGGAATGTGTCTGCCCATCACAAGGCCTGAGTATCCCAGTGGCTGTTAAGCCAACAACAGTGTTGTGTTGGCCAATATAAAATGGTACAATTAGGACAAATCCTTCGCATGTCACATGTTCTGGTGTGGTGTCCCCAGAGGGACATAACCTTAGGAGGCGTAGCAGATGGGTAGTACAAAATTTAAGGGTTAAAAAAAGAATAAAGAAATCACTCCACCCACTGCCAACATCTATGTAAATTGTAACACAGCCATTTGTACATGGCAAGTAGCAGGAGTGATCACCTGGGTGATGGAGAATAGGTAAATGTGCAAATGAGTAAGTTGGTTTGGTGGATCTGTTTTGTGGTTGGTTTTTGGCTGGGTGTAGGGAGGGGGGTTTGAGGGGTGTTTGAAGCTGTAAGAACAGGGTAGAAAGTTCAGGACAGACTTATGCCAGAAAATAGACCTTAAAGATGCTTGCTTTGGCACATTACCCCTGAAATATATGGTAAAACAGCTGGACAGACTCGTTTAATGGGAAACCAGAATGTAGCCAATGGTGGCAGTCAGCCCAATGCTCGCTTATGGCCGGGTTCTTAGGTTTTACTGGGACTCCAGGGAGGTTTGTCTTTGTTGGAGGCAGTGAGAAGTGCCGGCTGATGCTGGAGGTGAGCCTAAGCTGTCTGAGCAGTGTGGTGCAGTGCATTTCACATCACACCAGCTCTGGGCAGCAGGGGCACTACATCCACAGCTCCAGAGAAACTGATGGCCAGCAGTGTTGTTTTAAATGCTTCTCCTTAGAAACTATTAGGAGTGGTCCTTGCTTTCGGATCTATGTATAAACTGGAGTAATCTGGAGAGGTGCAATGTAGGAAACTGTCTAACTATACTTCCCATGCATTTTTTTTAGGTCTCCTTTTTGATAATTAAAGGAATTTTGTTAAAATGCGTATTTACTGCAAGTCCTGGCTGAATTTAATTATGGCATCTAGGTAATAGCATTATCAGGTTTTTTCCTCAGATTTTAACTTGAACAGGCTTCCTGAAATTTCCCCTGTGTTTGGGTTATGTGCTGATGTTGCACAAGTGGCCCAAACCTACCAGTCTTCCACACTGCTTTCAAACTGGGACGTTTCTTTGGACTTGATATGGGTTGGAGATCTGCCAACTCAGTTTGATAGAAATCTATGTGACTTCAAGGCATTTGACCATGAAGAGGAGGAATGTTTCCTGAAATCAAGTGGCAGCAGGCATTCCTTGCTGAAGTTAGGACTCTGTTGGACCATATCACTAGTCTGCCTATGGCTTCCCAAAGGAAAGAACCAAGTTTAAGAGGGGAAATTCTGACGTCCTGAAACTGCTTCTCAAGCATTTCCCATTCTGTCTCATGACTTTTGCATAATTTATTTATGGTGACTGGATCTGAATGCCCCATTGGGAATGGGGTTTCAGGAGGAGATGAAGATTCCAATGCAGATTAAGTATGTACTGATCCTGAAGGAAGTCCTCCTTCTCATATGGTTTCCAAAATAGACGTTCATGTGAAAAATTTAAATGTGCAATGGCAATATTTACACTCTGAGCACTTGTGCAAGCAATTCCCATAAGCAGATTTCCTGTCATGTGTAGGTTGGCAGGTGCCTGGCATTTCCAAAGGAAAAGGTCTTCATGCAATGTTTTTTGTCATGGGCATGGAGTGCAAGTGACTCAGTTCTGAACAAGCTGTTCCAGTGAGGAACCCAAATTGGAGGATGCTGACTTTGATTTATAAGTGCAGAAACATGCGTGTTCTACCCAGAGGGAGGGCAAATAGGATTTAATAAAACACCATTTTCTTTTTTGTTAGGAAAAATACTAACATAGAAGGAAAAATAAATCAACAAATAGCACAGATACTCCTGCAAGTACAGTCTGCAGATTATTGGTCTTTCCCAGCAGCAGTAGTTGGAATGCCAATATTACCCACCTTTAAGTTATGTGCTTTATATGACTGAGTTTGTGGTGTGCTGCTTTAGGTACATGACTGTAGGATGCAATTTTTATGAGTGTACAGACTATCAGTCACAGTCTTCATTTCTCACCTGAAACGGCCACAGTAGCAGTTGAAACTCTCATCTTTTTGCCTTTTTTTCCCTTTTTTCTCCTATTCACAGAATATATCTCTTGTTCTCCTTCTAGGTCCCAAATTGAGAATTAACTATTCTCTGCTATCCAACCTCTTTTTATATGCATCCTATTTTGACAAGAAAAGATGCTGAAAGCTATTCCTTCTGGAGAAACCATCTGGAAAGTTGCCATGCTCTGGCCAGACCCCAGCATCATCTCTCCCTGCCAGGCTGTAGTTTTCCCAGTAAAGCAGGGAGAGGACTAACTTGTTTCACAGAAGTCAGGCTGAATGTTTTGTATCTTCCTTTGAAGAAAGCTGCTGTGAAAGTGTGTATCTGCTTTTTGGCCAATGCCACTGGTGTTTCCTTTCTGGAGGGTCATGTCTGGCTTGTTTCCACATTACACCAACCATTTAAGAGGCTTTGTTTTCCATATAACCAAACACCTTATTTTAATAGCTGACTTCTGCCAAGTGTGCCTCTTAACCTCCCCTTGTCCTTTCATTACACGTTTAGCTTTCATATTCTGTCATTCTGAGACCTTGTTTTCTTTTTCTTTCCCTTTCTCTGTCGTCTTTCTTACTAGCTGTCTGCAGCATCCAGCCCTTCCAGTCAGAGTCCTCACAGAGCCTCAGGAAAGGATCCCTTTGCAGAGCTCTCTCTCCAGGATTTCTTGTAGAACAACTTAGGTATTGTCCATTATTCTGGGGAGATGCTGGTGTTTGTGATATGAAACAAAAAAGTTCTAATTCAGGTTTTATTAACATGGCTAGAACTGTTTCTGAAGGAAATAAAACCAAATCTTTTTGAGTTGGAAGCATTGTGGAAGTGACTTGGAAACTCTTTGTGTTTAACTTCAGCAGTTTACAGGCTGATTGAGTGATTTTGCCTCAGTCCATTGGAAATAGAACCAGTTCATGTGGTACTTGGTGCAGTTAGGGAGAAGGAACTGGTGCTACCTGGTCTTTGCCATCTCATCAGGAGGATGTTCAGAGTTCCCCGTTAGCAGCAGAGCCCCGAGTGCTGCTGGCAGGGTGCTCGTGCGCTTCCCCATGGCTTGGCCAGAGTTCCCTTCATGCAGGAGGAGGTGCTTGTTTCACATGTGCCAGGGATCCATTATGGTACAGAGGTGCAGTGGAGGACTTGTGTTGGTTTTGACCAGTCAGGGGCAGGTGGGAATTAAATAGTAAAATGAGTGAAAACATGAAAAAGAAATTTGAGAATTTGTAGTATAAAGAGAGAGTAGGCTTATTGCACACAGCAGCTGCTTTTCTTTGTGCACTTCTCTGGTTCAACATGAAAAATGACCCTGAGTTCTCTTCATAATGGTGTTGGTCTGTGTTATGCTGCCGCTGGTGACAATATTGCATGGATAACTAGGTGGGTTTTATTTTTAATGCAGAGCTATTCCAAAGGCTGGTGTCGTTGGAAGAACATCCTGATGTCTTTTGGTTGTTTCCTGGCCCTGATTTTTTAAAAATATTTTATTTCTGTTCAAAACTTCAGATCATGGGGTAGCTTGGGCATCAGAAGAATGGAAATTTTTGAAGAAAAAAGGTTTAGAGTGAAGTCCTACTTCTGTTGCATGTTAACCCCAGGGTTTTTCATCTTTCCAGATTCAGTTTATGTAACTGTGTTAGATGGAAGAGAAAGGAACGTTTCCAAAAAGATGTGCTCAGCAGTAAACTCCCAGGAAAAAAATGAACTTCAGTCCCTCAAACTCTCCTCTTCCATTAAGTGATGCAGTGAAATGATGAAGACCGATGAAGGAAGCTGGGACACCTCCATAAGAAGACATCAGTACACAACAAAAGCCAAGAATTGCCATGAATTAAGACCAAGACCTATTTTTGTCCTGGTGACTAACAAGTCAATACTCTCAGCTTCTAATAATATCCTTAATTGGTAACGTACACAGAGAAGCCTTTATTCTGGAAATTGATATTGGTGTTTGGAAATGCTGTCTGGATTGGAGATGTGTCCTTTACCGTAACTCAAAACAAGACTCTGGGCAGGGGAGGGTCGAATCCTAACTCTTAATTCTGCAGTTACCTTTTCAATCCTCACAAATGTAGGCACAGCAGTAATGGAAATTAACTTTTTTTAAAAATTATATATTCAGTTTGCAGTAGACATTCCTTATGTATTATTGTTTGTATTTATTTATGATTATCAATTTAACATTAATATTGTATCAAAAAAACCTCCTTATGAAAATGAGTATGGATGTATACAGTATGTCTGATTTTTATCCACAAAGAATGAATCTGATTCAGAATGCTTTTCAGCTGACATACAGAGCACTAAATATTTTAAAGGTCTGAATCTAATGAATTCTCAGTATATATGGGAATTAGGGAAGAGCTGTAAAATGCATTAATCCTTATAGTCAATTCTGTGCCTAGGATTTTGCAAGGGAACAGTTAACTGACTAGAAGAAGCACTACATTTTTAATTCAGCATTAGTGCATTGGGAAGGAACTTTATTGCTTTGTGCTTGGCATGTCATTATTTTTACATTTGACATTATAAGGCCTTTCCAAGATGAATGTGAGGAATTGCTTTCATTTTTAAGACTTTCCTTCTTTTCTGTAAAAAAAAATAAATTGAGGTGTTGTGTGTTGGGGGGGGAAAGCCTTTTCATTGGGCTCGTTCATGATCATGTACCTTTTAAAAGTAAAAAAGGGGAAGTAGCTTCCTTACATATGTCTAGTGGGTATTTAGTTCACGAGGAATTCAAGTAGCGCTGTTGATCGGTGCTTTGTGTAAATACACCATAACTTTTGGGTGGAGTGGGGCCTTCAGAAGGATAGTCAATGATACGAAAGCAATTCTGTACATGAATTAAGCATACTTGCTGCATTGTCTCTGCAGATTCTATTTTTGTTTAAAATATTAAAATGTATGTTAGCAAAAATGGGTGGATTTTCAAATAAAATGCAGCTTCCACAGAACTTTTGTTACGGTATGAAAGTCTGAGGTGCTTCTTTTCTTTTTGCTGCTTAAAATGTGCACTGATAATTGCGTTGTTTACTTAATAAAATACCAAATGTATTTCATACGTGCATATTGTATTGCAGGAAGTGCAGCACTCTGAACCTGTGGCTGACGTGATCCATGCAGCCTCTTCCCTGGGCTGGTGTCACGGACAGCCTCGGTGGACGCCTCAGTGACAAGGTGTCTCCTCCTTCCTGACCTAACGTGATATTTCACCACATTCTAGTTTTTCAAACTATTCATGGCAATAAACTTGTACTGTTCATAACTGACCAAGAAGCATAACTATGTCCCCAAAAATTATTATCTTCCCTAATCTTACAGCAGAAGGTAGTGCTGGAAAAGCTATGAACAGTTTGCTGAGACCACCTTCTGTAATTAGACACAGGAAGAGTTGATAGAAGTGGAACTTTCCTCCTTACAACGACCTGAGGCTTGTCCTGGAGGCCAAGGTATCATAAACTGAGCAGTACAGGTCAGTAGATTTAAAATTTCTTTCTCAAAGCATGACTTAAAAAAACCCTGAACCTATTACAGAGTATGTAATACACACACCCAGATCTGGAGAGTTTCATACATATTTACTAAAATTTTGCCTTCCTACTGCTGGGGCTTTCGGTGTGGGTCAGTTTGCTTGTGGTCAGAATATAAAAAAGGTGAATTGTTTGAGTTGGGTCTGTGACCTGTTACCTACCTCAGTAAGTACCAAGGAACAGATTGTTCAGACCTTGTGTGAAGAAGAAGGTAGACCTTCATCTTCCTCCAGAGCCTGATGAGCTGGGTTATGATAAAACAGATGCTCATTTTCTTCTTCCGTCTCCATTGCTCTCTGCAGAGTCTAACTTGAGGCTTTTGGCTGAGGATAGATGTGTTCCTAGATCTCTTCGATCCCTTGGACTCTTTGTGTGGCTGTGGACTTGAGGCTGCAAATCATGAAAGTACCAAAGAATTGTGAACACCCAAACCCATGTCTTCTGCAGGGATGCTGAACTCCTGTTACCCTTTAGTGCTCACTCGTTGTTGCTCTGTGTTCCTTGAAACAGCTGCTGTGCAGATTAGGCCTTCTTGCTGAAGGCTTTGCTAAAAACCCTTGCTCTTTGGTTTACTCTTCAGAGACAAACTGGCTTGAGAATTTTCCTGAGTAGTAGGTTGTCATTTGCTTTGTTCCCATAAGTGTTTGCTTTCAGTGTCACTGAAATAGCACACTCAGCTTAATTTAAAAAGCACAGCACACAGACGTATTTTGTTTTTTAATTACTAGCACTTTTCGATAATAGGGGGTAGTGAAAACCTGGTTCTCTTCAGAATTGAGTGGAAAGGCTGTTTATTCTACAGGAGCAAACTGTGTAGAGAAGCTGCCTGCCCTTAGCAAGCAGAGGACGATGGAGTGCTTTGCTGCGGGGATGTGGTTCCTCTTGAAGCTTTGTGTAGGGAGCTGCTGTGTCAGAATAACCACTTTTTTTTTGTTTGTTTGTTTTTAGATTAGGGAATTTTATAATGAAAACAACTGGATTTACCTCTTGAGACAATTACTTTTGCCAGAACAAGAACTTGAACAGCTCCTGAGTTTTCCAACATCACTGATGTTGAGTCTTCATATGAAGACAGATCTGAATTCCTTTGCTGCTTTTCTTCTTTGTTTCAAAGTCACAAACTAAACTGAGATGGTACCTCAGGACATGTTTAAAGTCTGTCTTTGCATGACTTTTTGACATCAGAGGTTCCGTTCAGCCAACTGCCAGAATAAGTCACAGACGTTCCCAGCTGCCAAACAGCCCTTCAGCAAGAACAAGGGACAGGGTGAAACCCTGCATCTTTCATTAGACAAAAAGTGCCCATTTACAGACCCTAACACAAATTTTGTAGCAACATAAATGAATTGTAACTTAAAGGCCATGACATAACTGAGATAAAGATTGTGGCAGAGAAATGAGAATTAAGTGCTAAAAACACTGGGAAGGATAGTAAATGCTGATGGGAGCAGAAGATTGACAAGATAATGTGAGGGGCAGTGAAAAAATGTGCTGAATACAGACAAAAGAGCAGTGCTAATGGCAGCATATGTAAACTGAACAAGAGCTTGCTCCTTGGCCCGTTGTCAGTCTCTTGACTTGACCTTTGGAGCTCTCACACAACAGTGGAGAGAGCAGAAACAGGCTTGACATCTTCCACTGAGTTTGCCCAACAAGAAAAATCTGTGAGATGCTGCTGTTTGCCAAGTTCAATCTGGAGAGCAGAGGGACTTAGCTGAGTGTTCAGCTGCATCCTGGCTGGATCAGGAGAATGAGTGGGGAGAAGAAAACCCTGGGCAGGTTCCCTGAAGGTGTAACATTGCTGCCACCTCCTCAGCACCTTTTTGTACCAGAAGGTTGAGTAATGCGGTGAGATGGCCTGCCCAAGATAACAGATCAGTCTAGGAGTGAGTAAAACACATTTAATTATTTTCTTCCTTCTCTGATGATGAAATTTCCTGAAGCAAAGATCAAAAAGCCTTGGAACAAAAAGCCAACTTGCTTAAATTTCTATGTGAAGTGATAATGGGTAAAGACAATGTGTTGGATGCAAGCATAGTGATTTGGATATCCGGCAGCTGCAGTACACAAGGAGCACAGGGGTCTTGGGTTTATTTTCTTAGCATGGATCTGTGCTTTGTTCTTGGCAGTAACTGCTGAACTTCCCTCTGCCAGCTACAGCAATTGCCCAAGTACTGGAGTTTTTTAGAAATGCAGTATTTGATACAATTTTAGCTTCTTGTTTTACTTTAATCACTAAGTGAGCAAAGATCCAGCACCAAGTTAAATCCTAGTTTTCAGCATGGCTCAATGTTCAGTTGTCAACATATGGCAACAGTTGTTGGCATCTTGTTGCCATGTCATGTCCTAAAACAATATGGTGTTTGTGAGAGACTGCAGAACATGAGCCCTGAAATATAGTATTGCAAAAAACATCCTTACTTTCAAAATCCAAGGAAAAGCCTTTTTTTGGAGGAACATCCAGCTGCAAAACATCAGTGGCTAAAGATGCTAACACCAATAGATTCTCTGTTCTCTGCTTGTCACTATAGTGTAGCTTTTCAGTCCATTACCTTCTGCCTTGACCTTATTCTGGCAAACTCCTTTTAGCCCACAGAAGCAGTGTTTAATAACTTCTCTCTCAGAAAGCAGCCAAACAAGAACAAATGCTGCAGAACGAGTCTCTTAAACCCTCCTTTCGCAAAACCTGCAGGTCTGAACCTGTGGAAAGAGTGCCTTGTTATATAACCTCACCACAGTGGAGGCTGCAAACCTCGTAAAAACCAGACCAAAAGTGAAATCACCCATGTTCCCTGCAGCTCAGGCTGGGGGAGATCACACCAGCACAGCCAGACTATAAAGCACTACAAGCCAGTCGCTCAGAGAGGGTTCAAGACAGCAGAGTGCTGAGGTAAGCAGCTCCTTTCATCACTGGAGTGGATACAGGCTCTCAGCACACCTCTCCTCATTGTGCTTTTTAGACATTTCATGGATTGATGTTTCTCACTTCTAGCTCATGGACCTCAGTTCTATTAAAGTAGTTTTTATTTCCATGCAAATTGAGTGATGCTTATATTTCTTTAATTTTGAATTCCAAGGAATACTTGTTGGGTTTTTTCTTCCTGTTGAAACTGCAAATTTTTTTGAGCTTTGTTCTACTTAAACACACAACTCCACCTCAGCTGAAGCTTAGATTGGATTATAAGTGTGGAGACCAGGACCCCTGCTTGCATCCTAGAGCTCTCTTGTGCAACAGTAACACAGTAAAGAAAAGCTATTTCATAATGCTGGGAATACAAGGGTGACTCCCATAAATTTGGTCCTGACTGGAATAGTGAACTCCAAGTGGGGCTTGGAAGCACTGGCTGTGCTGCCAGAAAGTGACTGATCTGCCCCCTGTTTTACAACATGCTGCTCATTTCTCAGAGATTTTGCTAGTAACGAATTTATCAAATCCAGATGCCTTGGGCTGAAGACCCAGCTTTCTCCATATGAAAGCCCTGCAGTGGCCTTAATGCTAATCCTGTAGAAATCAAGGGGATTTGGGACACTTCACTAAATATGTTTTGCTGAAGGCTGTTGCTTCTGGCTTGTGCAGGCTGCCTGTGGCTTGAACCCTAATTAGCATGTTTGGGATTTCTTTTTAACTCCCTCTCACCCACACAGGCTGTTACGGGAAAAGGCTAAACTGACTGGAGGAGGCAAGGGGTCTTTTTTCCAAGGTGCAGGTTGATGTTGTCTTGCCATATGTCCTGCACATGGTGCTATGCATTATGGGCATAAGCCAAGAGAAGCCTAGAGATGGGCCCTACATTTACACCACCAGAAAATGTAAATCCCCTCTGGGAGGGGTGGGAAGGAGGAGAGGCCTTTCTTTAACAGAAAAGCCATTCAGCACAAGCCACATTGTAATTCTGCATCTAAAGGAGAAGCTAAACTAATCACTGAGCAGAACTAATCTCTCTTTCATGTCAGCCATTTCATGGGGCTTGCACTGCACTCAAGGCAGGGGAGCCGAGGGGAGGTGTCTGTGGGGCTGCAGACACAGCCCAGGTGCAGATCCCCATTCCATGGACACACAAGGGATAGGAATCACCTCAGCCTTAACAGTCACTCCACTGGGTTACAGCAAGGGCACGTCCAAACTCGCTTTACTGTTCACCACGTGGCAGAGAGGTGAGAGTAAGTGTGAGCTGGAGTCTGCCACCTTTACCTGTCTGCCTGTGATCCCTGCCTCGGAGGAGCTTGGTCGGTGGACCCCAGAGACCAGTGGGACTCACCTGCAGCCCAAGGAGCCACCTGCTGGCCAGGAACAGCTGAGCGTGCTTGGAAAACCAAAAGTGCTTGCACTGAAGTACAGATACACTGAGATACTGCACAGAGATACAGGTTGTTTAAAAATTAAGTTTTTTAAAAAGCTTTATTCCAAACAGCTGATTATCCTCTCAAGGGTTAAAATTGATTATTCAATTCTGTCACAAGTTTCTAATGAGGAAATGCATGGGTCAGAGCCTACATGTGGGAAGGACCTGTTGTGTGCTGCTGAGAGGGTGTCCAGAGGGAGCCCCTCCACTGCATCAATGCACTGAGATAAATGTTCAAAGGGACCAGCCACAAACCAAGGATAAGGGCTTACACAATATATTTGGCCAAAATATTTCAGACCTTAGAGATTTTTATGCTGGTTTTAAATTGGTTTTAAATTAATTTATGTTTATTTCAGTGTATTTAAGTAGGGGTCTTGTGGAGACAGAAAAAAGCATTCAGACACTCCATTTATAGCAATAGTTGAATTATGCTTGCAAAAATTAATTCTGCTTTAGCAGAGCATTATGTATTTTGTAACAATTCTGTGTTTTATGGCAGCCTGCATTTACCCATTCATTGTCTGATTAAGAAGGAATTCCACATCTGCAAGTGAAGACCACACAAACTAAATATTAGCTCAGACCTTTTAGTAGATATATGTGCTATGTGGACTGAATACCCCAGAGAGTGCACAAGACCTCTCTCAGCGGTACGGAAAGGAACGTTTCAATTAGCCTCTGCACACAGACATACCTCTCAGGAAACTTATAATCATGATTCAGGCACTCTAAAATAGTTTCCTCAAAGCCCCATGCCACACAGAAGAGATCAAATATTTAATGAACTAAGAATGTTACATTTCTGTGTAAAGAGCACAGCTTGTCTAGTTTTCATCATTTTCCTTAAATAAGGCCTGGATCATCTTAGCTGTGATACGCCCATCTGATTTACCAACAGTACGCCCTTCTCTGTGGCTCCCGCTTGGCACTTCTTCTGTTTCCTTACAAGTAAGCACAGCTTTTCCAACCAAAAGCAGCTTTCTCTTCAGAGGTCCCAGTTTTGAGTATGCCTTAAGAAGAAAGAATATGGTTCATTTGTAATTTCATAGAAAAGCAACCATTCTTAAGAAAAAAAACCAAAACAACAAAACCAGAAACTTTTATTTTTAAAGCAACTGTAGAGGTGCTGCTCTGGGGCTGTGTTTGATAATGTCAGAGATAATGGGCTTCTTTTGCAAGCCAACTCATTTTAGGAGGCTACAGCCCTGCTGCCCTCTTCTCTGTGTTTTCACCAGTATCACCTTCTCTAAAAAGCAAATTCTAATCTCAAATTCAGTTCTGTGAGAAGAATTAAACCAATGCAACAGCTCGCTCCTTTCAAAAAGAGAGAGGTTCAAGCCCAGCTATGTGCTTCAGCCACATCTGCACTGGCTCTGGTCTTCTCCAAACCTCTGAGTCTACTCGGTTGACCAACCCAACAGAAACTAATTCAGGGGGAGACAGAAAGGAAAACTTTTCTGCTGGACTAGAGTCCATCAGCTGCAGCAAAGACCAATGTGCACTGTTGCCTCAACCCTGAAGTTCGCACCCAGGAACACCTTCATCCTGGCTTTCTGTTGAAGGAATCTTGATCCTTTAATGCTGCTGTGCAACACAGACTCTAAAGGACCTGTTCATTGCCATCCAAGCCTCGTAATCTCTCGTGACATTCAGAATTCTTTCTAGGGGAATTTCATCCTGACACTCCATGGGATGATTTTTAGGACATCATTCAATGGCCAAAACACATACCTCATGGTATCAGAGATGCCTGAAGGCATCCAAAACTTCCATGTGCTCTTTTGGCCCAGCATCTGAAGGGCATGGACCTAACTGTCCCAAATATCACCAGAAGACTACAATCCATCGGAACAGCCCAGCAGGTAAAGGACATTGGATGCCATAACCACTGGAAATAGAAGGGTCCTGACAGTAGCTCATGCTCCACAGTGAAAGTGTTAAAGTGTGTTTGTGTCAGTGGAAGACCTGATAACTCTGGCTCATACCTGGAACTCTTCTTCTTCATCCAACAAGCTGTCCAGGGATGGAGTGAAGAATTTTTTCTTCAATTTTTCATCACTGTCTGGAGGCTTCTTATAATCTCTTTTAGAACGAATCTTTGGAAAGGCACTTCTGAGGCTCTTTCCATCTGTCTTTGCTTATCAAAGAGAAGAAAAAGGAAGTATATGTAATAGTTAAGCCTTATGGAAGTCAGAATCAGTACTTGATATGAGCATTGCCTGCAATCTTTAATATGGCTTAGCCCCTGCAATGCAAAGAACAGCTTGGTAGCATTTTTAATTAGCAAATTAATTAGCAATTCAAGCCAAATACTCATTTACACTGGGGTTTTTAATGTGTTTTTTGTTCACAATTTCTGATCAAGACCCAGGGACTGAAATTGATTGGAAGTTAGAACTAATGGATCTGTAGGAGGGGGCAGGGAAAAAAAAGAGCTTTTGTCAGTTCAGCTTACATCCTATAGAGCCCTGAATAGTTAAAAAGAATAAGAAAGGCAGCAAAACCAAGTATAAATTTCTTCTATATCCATGTTTGTGTATGTATAGGTACATAACTACAAGTTCCTGAAACAGTCTACTTATAACTCCCCTAAAGAGATCACATCTGTAGTTAACTCATTCTCAAGATGATACAGAGGTTTCTGAACATGGACTGCCAAGTTACAGGTTTGCCTGTGACTGTGACCCAGCTTCTTGAAACAAAGCCTTATCCTCCAGGTAACTATTGCAAAAGTCTAACAAATGTGTTCAAAGTAAACATGTGTTTAATACAGCAGTTTTGGTCAACATGTTCGCTGGTGCCTGATGTTTGAAAAGGCCCACCTATGGCTGGGACTGATCAGAACTTCAACAAACTTCTTCATGTATCCATAACTGTATTATTTCCATTTTTCTAACATATCTCTTTAATTTTAATTAAAGAGATATGTTAGAATTATCTTCTACTTTTTTCCATCCTCTTTCTTCTACTCACACAAAGATGTAAAATAAAATTTGTGATACTTCGGAACCCACAGAGTCTGCCCTAAACAGATAAGCACAGGCTCCTGCTCCTTCTTGCTTAACAGTATATCCTTTCCCTGGCCACACCTACCAGAAGGGATGGAGATTCAGCCCAAAATTCAGTACTGCTTACCAAAATTTTCAGTTTAGGTTGAGCTCCATGTAACTTCATCTCCTCTTGCTAGGGATTTAGTTATAATTGAGCTCTGGTGTATTAGATTAATGACTGCAAAGTGCATGCACACTTAAAGTGAAAGCCTACATGGAGTTTAAGAGTGTCCTCACAAGGACAAGCTATAATGAAGTTATGATATGGATCAGTAAAGAACTGATTAGGATATGATTCATATCTTCATAAAAGATGGCCAATCCTGTAAACTGTATTCCAGGGTAGCTCTGGATGAGTAATAATATTCCACAATCTAAAACCAATTTAAATTTAAAAACTGTATTACAGATAGATTGTGATTTTATCTCCTTATGCAAATTACAATCTATTATGGCTGTGGTGGCTGCAATCAAGAGGGAAATAAGGTGTTCTCCATGCCAAACAGGTAGTTTGAATAAAAAGTTTCAGAAATAAAAAGTCTGTGCATGTTCAGTAACTTAGTATTTCTTATAAGCTGCTGTCATTTGCATTACCTGCATATTTTCTGGTTTCCCTTTTCATTTCATCCTTAGGAAGTTCTTGCAAGCCAGTTTCCTTTGTATGAAACAACTGCCTATGGAGTAAAAAATATAAAGTGAAATCCATAATAGGAGTCTAATTTTTTCTCTAATCTGTCCTGTGCAGTGATTTGGGGTGAGGGGGAGGCCACCACCCTTTCTGAGAGCCATTGCTGCCTAACCACAGAGGCAGAATAGCGCAATGGTTCAAAAATGCAATGGAGGCAGCCAGGTAGCTTAGTGGCTAATAAGCTGCTCTTTTTTATTCTTAGTGCCTTAGTTCAACTATGTCTATGAGACTAAAAGAAAACAAATGTTATAGTCTCTAGTCAGTCCAAGATTCAGACCACAGCTGGCAGCTCTCACTTCAAAGAAATCCAAAGTTTGGAAAGGAGAGAAAAATGGTCACTTCTTAAGACTTGAACTTTTTGTGCAATATGGCTAAAATCACTGAGCTGGGACTGGAAACTGAAGATGGATCTCTCACATTGTTGCACTGTGCTTTTGACACCATTAGTGTTGACATTTTGTAGCTAAATTAATCTTTCTCCAGGGAAAAAGTTAAATCATTTCAACACAAAAGAAGCTAATACTACAGACACCTCTGCAGACAGACATTTCCCAAGGTCTCTTCCTCTCTCAGTGTCAGGTCATTTGTTTCACTCAAGATTGCAAACCCCCTATATATTTGCAAATTAATCTTCACATCCTTAAACATTTTGCAAACAGTAAAGAAAAAAAATCTATTATTCAGCACTTAGTCTGAAAAGCTGGGGCTGAGACCATTAATTGCAACACAAAGAAATTATTTCCAAGCCTAAGTGATATAAAGTGAGTAGTGTTAGATCTTAGTAGATTAATTAAGGACCCAGTTTCTTCCCTGAAATTCAGTACTTGAGGAATCACAATCTTATTGTCGTCCTTCAGAGATACTGCTCCCATGTATACTCAGTCAAATCCTGTCTTTCCTCAACTAGGAGACTACCTTGGCTTTGATGTGGGAGAGCCTAAACAGCTCTAGAGGCAGACAGGAGCATTATTTAAAAAACAAAAAAAAAAATCACTTTTGAGTCCATGAAAGCATTATTTTACCCTGATACTCTTAGATGCTGAAGTTTGATATCAATCAGTTTTGCCACCAAACTGGTATTTTCTTCTTCCAGGAGCTGGACAGAAGCTTTCAAATCCTTTTCTTCCTTTCGGTAGATCTGAACCTTTTGACAGTTAAAAAAAGAATAAATGAAAGTCTTAGAATTTCGTAAAGCTTTGATAGCAACAACCTTACCAGCACACACCTAGGAAAAATGCAGCTGTATCAGCAAGACTGCATATTTGGTGGGGAAACACAGTGACACATCTTCAGACAAAAGGAAGGACTCGCTGGTTCTTTCACACCTTTATTAGAACCCTGTTACTGTCACAGCACATGTGTGTCAATCACAGCCACACATTTGGGCTGTGCAACCCTGACAGCAAAATCTTCTTGTACAGTCAAACACGTCTGCTAGACAGGAGCTCTAGATTTTTCTTTTTTGCTTTCACATCAGAGTTTTGAGAGAGGAAAAGCTTCTTTGCAGAGGTAAAGTCAGGGTCTTACTCAGCAAGTGTTGTTTTTCTAATTCCTTCCTATACCTGAAACCTTCTTACCTAAAATTAGTGAAGTTTTCAGTCCAAGTTACCACAGTATTTCTTCCATCAGAGGGTGGTGGTGGGGCTCTGGAACGGGCTCCCCTGGGTCACAGCCCCAAGGCTGACAGAGCTCAAGGAGCATTTGGACAATGCTCTCAGTGGGGCTTTTCAGGAGCAGGAGTTGGACTCAATGATCCTTGTGGGCCCCTTCCAGCTCAGGATGTTCTATGGCTCTGTGACATTGGCTGAGCCCCAGGTACTATTTGCTTTCAGACTGGCAATTGCCCCTTATCAGTGTGGAGATATACTGACCAAAGGATGCTGGTTATTCAGTTCCCACAATGCCTCCCACTTCTGCATAAGTACCAGCAAGTGTTTACCCCCTTACTGGGAAAGGGAATATACTATGGGAAAGATCTTCCCAGAAAGCTTACCCATAATGCATGTGTTCAAGAGAAGTACCAAGCGATCTGAAAGCGTCCATTCTCATCAAAACCAAATTAACCCAGCTATAATCATCCAAATTTGCAGTTAAAACTAGTTCCAACTTCTCCCAAGGATTAAAAAGGTGAAAATGACTGGAAATTAACCAGTAACAGGATGTGGCTTGGCACAGTGAGGTGATGCAGCTTTGCACCATCTTGGTGTGACAGATTAACCATGGAAAAATGTGACTGAAGTCTCCAAATCTGTTTTAATTTTGGAGGTAACTAATCTAGAGCTATTTTGGTAAGTCATTTTTCAGTTCAGTGGCCAAACTTAAATAAAAAAAAAGAACTGAGACAAAACTAAAATTTTTGGTTTATCACCCCCAAAGGAAATACTGAAACAGTCTGTCAGCTACATATAAACATTAGTCTGAGAGAAAATATTTCATCCATGTAAGAAAAGCAGAGAAAATGAATGGGTGAATTCAGAGGACCGGAGAAGTTAGTGATAATAGTTTTGTTTTCGCCCAAAATTCAAAGCAGTAATTCATAACATAGGAAAGTAGCAACATAGGAAAGTAACTCATAACATAGGAAACTTCTGCTTGAGAAGAAAGAAATCCAAATCCCTCAGCTCTGAGGTGAAGGCCTGTCAGGACATAAGAGTACTCCAAAGTGCTCTCTTATTGGCACTGCTAATGTGTGTAAAACCTGTAAGTGTTCAGTGAGACAGGGAGAAGGGAAGAGAATTCATACTCATGCAGTGATGGGATGTGTAAATTTGAGCTCCTGTTTGTTTATACAGAATAAAACATTAATTCTTTCCCATTTCTTTTCCTTACCCTCATTGCTTCAGAAGTTGTGGTTTGGACACCCTCCCTGGAAAGTTAAAGATGCATGCTCAGAGCTCATTAAGGGGAAGAAGGAAAGCTGTGTCCCTGCATCCTGGCAAGTACCTTAAATTAGTAACGAAAATGAAGAACCTCTGCCAGGTTTGTTGATGTGGCATGGAAAAGTAAGAAGTACATTTATTAACTTTCCAAAAAGTTTTGCTCGGTTCTCAACTGTGAGGCTGTAAAAGTGAGGAAAGGCATTTCACTCACCAATCTCATGCTTAGATTTGATTGAAACAAAGAACCTATACTGACTGGAATAAAAAAAAATCAAACTTTCACTATGGAAAAAATTATTTTCCTAAATCTGGCACACAAAAATGTTTTCTTGTCAAGAAAATTACAGCTATCTAATATAGAGCTCTAAATTGTCATTAAAGGTCAGTATAAGAGCTATCAAGCAATTAATTACAGCCATATATGATTTTGATTTTCCTTTCTTCAGTGTAGAGTCCCCATGGTTTCTTTATGACATTCCATTTCATGTCGTCTCAAGCCATTTCTCAGAACATATTTCCAACATCCATATCCATTTTCTTTCAATACAGCAGCACTGGAACTTTAATGCAATTCAAACCTCCCCTCTTCAGTTACTTACCTAGTTGATCCTTTATAGCATCCCAGTCTCCACAGATAAAGATCTGTAATTGTATGGAACATTGTAGTCCTTCATGTAACAGCTTGGGCAGGAAAGGGGGTCCTCCATTTGTGAAAGCAGATGTTCACCTCTTACCTTTATTCACCACACTGCACTGCTTTCTGCTGAGGATCACAGATTAATCACTGGAAAACTGCTCTCCTTTGCCAAAAGAAGTCTCCCAGGCCCATGACTGGAAACAGTTCTGACCATAGGCCACATTATTTCAAACATGAAGTGCCACGATAAACTGCAGGCAAGCAATCCTCTTACCTCTTCTTTTAGCCACTCGTTCTCTTCAATCTCTCTGCGACAGTTCTTGTCTAAGTACCCCACAGCATTCTGAGAAAACACAAGTTAAAATAATCCCATCGGAGAGCAACACTTCGACAGTCCTGCACACTATAAAGAAAAGCTGTCTGCTCTTTAGCAGGAAATAATTAAGACACATCTACACAACAGACTGTAGCATCCTCTGAGGGATTACAAGGGGATTTACTTCACAAGGCCAGATGTTTCTCCTCTATCTTCTGCCTAGAGCAGATTATATGTCAAGCAATTTAGCAATATTTTTGATTTCCCATATTAAAATAGGACATTTCCCTTTTTGTCTAATAAATTCTTCTGTGTACCACTACTGCTCAAGTCTTACTGCTTTCAGAAAACCAAACCTTCAGCTATTAAGAATCCCAAGTAAAATCCCAAATGAGGCAGTTCTGCTCTACAACAAATGACCTAAGCATGTAGAGGTCTGACCCCAGGATACAATTTAATTATTGATGTCAGTAAAGTGGAAAGGAAGAAGTGAGGGGGAAGATGCCCCAACAGATCACCATAAACACAGTCCTCTGGATTATGTTCTCACATGACTGGAAATTCCAGCACTGAAGTCAGGGAATTTAAAAACCTAATGGGCCTAGTGGTTTGTACTGAAGTATACTTTGCATTTTGTGAAAGTAAGAAGTTGTCACTAGAACTATTTGTAAACCATGTTTTCAAATCAGAGCTGGCAGAGATTACAAAATCATAGTGAATCAATAAACCTATATTTTCCTGAGACTGCACTATTGTGACATTTAAAAAATGTTGTACTTTACAAGTACAGTGAAAACCTTTTTTTTCAAATTGATGTATATTTTCATGCAATCTATTGGTGTATTACTGCTTTTGGAAATCTGTGTAAATGTCAAAATCAAGGCCATGGCAAAAGCAACATGTTCTCAAACAAGCCTTGTCAGTGCATGGTGCCCCAGTTTCCTGTGCATTGTTTGTAAAATGCCCTCACATCTACCCATTGTTATTCTGGTGGAAAGAAAAAAAAAAGGTACATATATGTATAGCAGTAACCAAATCCATATGTACCAGGATTTGCAGGTTATTTTACTCTCAATTTATTAAAAAAGTTTGAAGTCTTAATATGAGTTAAAATAATCAATAATGCAGAGTACATGTACCCCAACTGTAACACAGGAGTTTTTAAAAAAAGCAAAAAGATTACCTTAAGAGCTTCTTCACTGAGTAATTTCATGTGCCTGTCAAACATTTTCTGATTTTCCTCTCTCACAACTTCCAAAGCTTTGCTATAATATTCTTCAAAACAAAAAACCAGGGAAATCAAAAATCATTATTTGCCATCAATTTTTCCTGATAACATATAGAAAACTGACATGCCATTACTAAACTGCAACTTATCAGTGAGTGTCACCTGGGCAGATAAGATACTCCACAGAGAAGGATTCAAATATCCTTTTCTAAAGAAATTCTCCTTCCAAACCCAAAGAATAGAAGTGTTAACTACAAAACTGGAAATTGGAAGTGGAATAGAAATTACACATTTCTGTTCACAACTGCAAGAGCGGAGCAATTCCCTGCTAACTGAGCAGTGATCTAAGCAATTCTCTGCTAAAATACTGGCATCTTAACATTAAATTTTGTCTCTATCAATAGCAGAGCTCCTGGAGCCATATGAGAGATTTGCTTAGAAAATTTATTCTTTTGACATAGAAGCATACTGGATCTCCTTCTCCACATGACATTTTTTCAGATAGTTATTATAACGTGCCTAATAAATTTTCTGACTTATTTAAGACTCTGAGGTTCTAATTTGACAGCAGAACAAAATGGAGAATGTGGCAATTGCCACAATGAGTATTGTATCCAGTTCTGGGCCCCTCACTTTAGGAGGGACATCGAGTTACTTGAGCGTGTCCAGAGGAGGGCAACAAGACTAATAAGGGGCTTGGAGCACAAGCCATACGAAGAGCGGCTGAGGGAGCTGGGGTTGTTTAGCCTGGAGAAAAGGAGACTCAGGGGCGACCTCATCACTCTCTACAACTTCCTGAAGGGTGGCTGTAGTGAGCTGGGGGTCGGCCTCTTTCTCTGGGCAACAACAGACAGAACAAGAGGACACAGTCTCAAGCTGCGTCAAGCAAGATGTAAGTTAGAATTAAGGATATATTTCACAGAAAGAGTGGTCAGATACTGGAATCATTTACCCAGTGAGGTGGTGGAGTCATCATCCCTTGAAGAATTCAAAAAAAGACTGGATGTGGCACTTGCTGCCATGATCTAGTTGAACAGTTAGAACATCGGCTGGACTTGATGATCTTATAGGTCTCTTCCAGTCTTGAACTTCTGTGATTCTGTGATTCTATCATTACTTGTGGTCATTATTTAGAAAGTGTGTCTTACGCTGAACTGAATAGGTTTGGATTCATGTTCTAGTCACCTGCTATTTAATTATTTCATCCTTCCATTTAGTTCTTTTGTTTTTGCTCTTCTAAATAGCTCACTCCTGCTTGATATTTCCTCCTTCTGAAGGAATGAATGAGATTATAGTAATTTTCTGTGAAGGAAGGCATAGCACACTTATTTCAAATGGTTGAAATTCAATCTTTTACTGCACTTGTGTTGCAGACAGCCTATTTCTGATCTAGCTGCAAACAAATATCTACTTATGCATGCACTGTGGAGTCAAAGGCAGTCAAACATGAAAGGTGTATTAGTAGTGCATTAATTATTAATTTAACACAGTGGAAGCTGGACTCCACCATCTAGACTTGGCAGAATGAAAAGGAAGGACTTCCATACTGTAATGAATTCACTCTTCCATTATTTCAAATAGCTAAATAACCTGAGTTGTACTTGGAGAATGAAAAAGGAGAAAGTGTGTGTCTGAACAGTTGCTAAAGAGGCTATCTTCCCTAATCCCCTCACTGCAACACTGTGTTCCCCACACATCACCTAAATTGTGGCTCTCTTTTGCTTGCTCTCCTCTCCAGCTGTTTTGCTTAAAATGTCACCACCAGAAAACATGAACTGTGCCAGTTCCAAGCCCTTCAGTGGTACACACAGAGACAGATACCTGCTTACCTATGCTTATTCTCTAAGCTTGTTACACATTCAAGGTGTGAGCAAGCCAAATTTGTTGCTGCCTTGCTCAGAAAGCTTGATAGATTGAAAGATAGATTTCTGCCAGAAGGCTGTACTCCCCAGACACTTTCTAGGTTCAGTTTTAGGGAGTTAAGCAAAATAGTATGGTAAACATCCAGTACTGTCAGCATCATTTTCCAGTATGTTATGTAGGGCATTTACATATGTACCACTATAACTGATTTTCAATAAATACATTTCTGTTGGACCATGATTTTTTGTTAAACCACAACATTCTGTACCCTGTGGCATGCAGGAGATCAGACTGCCTATCCCTATTGGCATTCTATATAACAGCCCATTCTCTTTTTCATTTCATATTTCAGCAGCAATATAGAGAAATTTTAAATCAATTAAGAACACGGAAAATGAAAAAACCCCAACCTCTCCTGAATACAGACGTGGATATCTAGCAAGCTATCTGGAAATGTAGAAATCACAGAGCAGATCTTAATGGTGGTAAAATATGTTTTGAGAGACAAAAAGATAGCTTATTCACAGTAGCTGATGCCTGGTAATGGCTGGCACAGAATATACAGAGACCCTTAGAGCAGTGTCACTGCCTGTTACTACCAGCTGCTTGGCTGCAGCCACGCATACTGAGAGGGACGTAAAGAAAGAAAACCAGGACATCCTTCTCCTGTTGGAAGCATGGCTTATGTAACAGCAAAATATTTAAATTATTTTTAAATAATGCAGTAATAAAGAAATCTTTGTAAAGCACTCACAGCACAATGTATAAGCTCTCAAATGAATTGCACTGCTGTGACAGGGCTGAAACAGTTCTCAGTATGTGTCTGCGTGCCTGTGGGTGATTTTGCAGAGCCTCACACTGTGCAATAGGAGGAAAGGCCCAGACCACTGGCTAAAGAGCTCCCTCTAGTCCTGCATGGAAACCAGTGCGCTCCACAGAAAAGACCGTTCCAAGAATGAGCTCATACTGCTTTCCTGTCAAAGGAGCTTTCAATATGTGAAGTGCTTGTAGATGATGAGAACTAACAGCAGCAGAGTCAACATTTTCAAGTATGACTGCTAAGGGAGCCCTCTGTGTAGGTGACCTAAATATGTGTAAACTTATTTTTACAAAAAACTGCTATCCTTCTCAGTATCTTTTTTTTTTAATGGGTTGCCTGTATTTTACAAGAAAACCATCAAAGGACCAGCTTATCAGTTTCTTGAAGTGTCATCATTTCTGTAAACTTTACCAATTTCTTTAATAAAGGAACTTTTACAGAGAGAGAAATAAAGAAAGGGAGTCATTCTATTTTTCAGGATTATGCAGCCCATCTTAGGTGCACTTAGAAAAGTTCATGCAAATTACTAGAAAAGTTGATAGAAGCTACTAGAACTTGATCTAAAATTAATTTTATCATTTCATTCCTGCAGGAAATATGCAAAGCCCATGTAAGACTTACATTACACCAGTTGTAAACTGACCTTCAGTTTTTTCAAGTTCATATTTGACATCTGCAATGTCTTTTTCCAGACGGCTAATCCTCTCAGCATGTATTTTGCTTCCGACATTTTTGTACTCCAACCAATAATCTCTCTCACGCTGCTTTTCTACAATTTTTTTCTTTGTTTCTTCAATTTGGGAGCGCAGATCTATTAAAATAACAATGTCAAAACTGATTTATTGAACTGATAATTCTTCCTATGTCAACTTCTTTAAGAAAGGTGTTTTCATAGGGAATGGAAAAGGAAGGGGGATTCTTCCACACTATAGTACATCACAACCTGATGGCCTTACACAGTTCCTAGGGCCACTAGCATTGCTGAAAACAGCTTGATCTTATTCTTCCAAAGAGAGACAAGTGTTCTCACCAAAATGTTGTAACCAAGGTCACGTGTCTCCCACAGAGAATTGCAAGGGATGGCAGCTGGAATTTTCAACGCTCAAAACTGGTCTTTTTTCCTTCCATCAATAATTTTTTATTTTTAATCCTCAGTAGATCCAGTGCTTAGGACTTTCATGAGTTTCAAAAAAGAGGAAGCCTCTGTACTTGCACAATACTATACATCATTTGGAAGGGACAGATTGATTTATAAGCCCTCCACATCTCACACTAAACTCAGAGAGCCTAATTTTGGGAGAGGAATAGTATTGATACTTTTTATACAACAAAGAAGTTGAATCTCTACTTAAATTGCAAAACAACATCAACATGTACTTAATCCCAAGTGTGTAAACTGCAAACCACACTTCCCCAGCACACAATATACCTTCAAGAAGTTGTTCTTTGTCCTTCACAAACTGGAAAACTGCTTTCAGTGACTCTTCCACATCATCCCTGGTTACAATCCCCTTCTCATCTCGTTTGTTCTCCTTTTCTTCTATTTGCCTTACTAAGCGGCTGATAAGCAACTTCTGCTCTTCCTTCAGAACAACATTCTAAGGAAGAAGACACAGCTGATATTAAAACGTTTTCAGAGTGAAAAACTTAAGAAAAAAAGGAAAATATGCCCTAGTGCCAGATGAGATGCAAGAACAACCTGTGCTTCATATTCTGAAAGGTTAGAGCAGGAGGGAGAATTTGCAAGGCTCAGATATTTCCTCAGTAACTTCAGACCACTGGAAGGAAATGAGAGACCAATGACAGCTGTACTGGGTACAGCCCACCAATAATCCTCCATTGCCTGGAAAGAAAGGTGCTCGCAGACAATTTAATAACAATGTTTCTATGCAGGAGCTGTTTGCTTCCTGTGGACATTCCTCATGAGAATGTACCATCCTCATATAGAAAAATCATGAGACAATCAGGTCACTTGCATATAACCACAGCAAAGAGTCTTGTCAGAGCTGAAATGAGTAATACGTCCTGAAACCACAACTGGGATCATAACCCCTGGCCGTGACCCTCTCTAGTGATGCTCAGATTGTTTGAAATCCAGATTGTGTATGTTTGCTCCCAAAAGATACCACACAGGAGCAAACAAGTGGGAAGTAAATAACAGTGAGTAGGCAGTGGAAAGAGTCTCAAGCATTCCTCACTTCTAGGATTAACTCTAAACCACTCACAAACATTAGGCAGGAAATAAAGAATGGAGCTCAAAGCACTGTCAAAACATGATTAAATTAAAACAATAGCACTTCACCCATGCCTTAAAGTACCCTGCTCAATCCAAAACATGGAGTCCCTGAAAGACCATGAACTAGCAGCAAATTGGGGGAATAGATAGCTGGGAGTAAAATTAGAGGAAACTAGGCAGTTGCATTCACATCCTAACAGAAGTTGGATGGTAGGGAAATTATAGAGTAAAATGCAGCTGCTACTATCTGAATGGAATGCAGCTGGCATGCTTGAAACCCACTCCATGATGCTGCCCTACAATCTGCAACCACAGCTCCTGCTAAGGGCATGGAACAGAGGGTGGAACAGGGTGCAGACACCGTGGCCAGGCTGCACAGAAATCCTTGCAGGGAGGGGAACTCAATGGCACTCTGTAGCTGACAAACAGCACAACACCTGTCAGCCAGGGGAGAGAGAAGAAGATGAATAACTAGAGTCACTCAAGCTCTGCCTAAACATAAAGAAATAGTATAAAAGTAAGTTAGGAATGGGGAGAAGTTTGGGAAGTCCATCATAACTGCTGGGATCAGTTGTGAGGCTGAATCTGTCTTCTCCCCCATAGAGGGACACCTATTGGGTTAGAACCATGCTCTGTGGGCACAGAATACTTTGAATTAGAGGCTTGCCTGTGTGTTGCTTTTGCAGAGAGATACTATCACTGAAAATCCTCAAAACTTAATCTAACTTTATGTTAATAAAGAGCATTATTCCATAAACTGTCAGTGTGAGCCCTTCACAGGCACTGGCTGTCAGTAACACACTCAAACAAACTGGGGAGACCCACTGAGGGGTCACAAAGTGGGGATACCAACTGAGGGGTCTCCCTTATGCTGTTGCTCTGTGTCTCTGAACAAGGCAGTTGAACCACCCTCCAATCCAGCAATATAATCCCAAGAGACATAAGACCCAACAATAATCATAAAAGCTTTCAGATGCCTGCAGAAAGAAGAGCAATTGCCACTTCCAGTGACAGTCAAGCCACAAATGAAACACCATCCAGGCTTCAAGACTGCAAGAAGTACCACAGAGAGCTGAACAGATGGATGCTTATAAAAGCACGGCAAGCATCAGCACGGGAAAGACAGAGAGGCATTGTTTCAATGTTTCACTGCTATGAAGTGCAGGCTGCAACATGATGCAGAATAAGGATTTTTTGAGCATTTTCAATTAATTTCAATAGGTGACTCTCTAATATCTATTTTCAAAGTTCACTGCTCACAGTTACCAGATGCCATATTATGGCTGTTTATATACAGCTCATATGCATGGTTCTTTAAAGTGTCACTCAGGTGAGATCAGTAGTTACACAACCTTGTTCTAAAAGTTACCCAAACAATTATTAATCCATGAGAAAGTGTGTCTTCATCCATCAGTGCTAGAAATCACAGCTAGCAAATAGCATGATGGTCTTTCTCCTTTATTCAATTTTTATTGTAACTACGTTTGCAGCAATAACTAGATTCTCACCAGAAACCTGTGCAATTCCATTACCTCAGAAGGATTCAAAGAAGCTCAGCAATTCTCAGTGCTTGGTTAGATCTGCTAATACTACCAACAAAAACTAAATTTATACCATTTATTCTTCATGCATTGAAATATTGAAGAATATTTGTAGGAGTGGTTAAAAGGCATATCTGATGTACTGCAGGAAAGGTACCTACTGAAAGGTGGCTTGCTGTCCTGTGCTTGCTGCAGAGAAAAATGCCAAGGAAGGGAAACAAAGCTGATAAAAGGACTACAGCACATGTCTGAAGTGGAGCAGCTGAGGATGTTTGGTCTGGAGAAAAGGAGGCTCAGGTGGCACCTTATCTCTCTTTAAAACCTCCTGGAATGACTTTGTAGCCAGGTGGAGGTTGTTCTCTCCTCCCATGCAACAAGTAAGAGGGCAAAAGAAAAATAAAATTGTGCCAAGTTTAGATTGGTTATTAGGGAAAATTTCTTCACTGAAAGGGTGGTGAGGTATTGGAACAGGTTGCCCAGGAAAGTGGTGGAATCACTATCCCTGGAAGTGTTCAAAAGACACATGGATGTGGCACTTGTTGACTGCTTTAGTGATGAACACAATGGTGCTGGGTTAAACAGCTGGACTTGATAATCTGAGAAGTCTTTCCCATCCTTAACAATTCTGTGATTCCATTAAATATGTAGGTGGTTATAAGGATCTCTTGTGCATTGGAAAGCACCTGCACTGAACTCACTTTACCTTAATGCTCTGTCCTATTCTGTAATGTTCTACTCCTGCAGCTTCTTTTTAGCATGTTACATTTAGGACATGTATGCTATATGTCACATTTAATTCAGGTAACACTTTAACTTTCAGCACATAAAGTGACTCACTAACTCCAGTTTCATTGACTGCAACAAATGCACTGCAATAACTAATTTTAAAGTATGTAGTATTCAAATGGAAAGAATAAAACTGAATCTATGAGTAAGAATACCACAAATAAAATTTGCTGTATAGTAACTTACCTTTTTAATATCTTCTTTGAGCTTTTCTTCCAATCCTTTCAGATGAAACAAAACCCATGCAATTGCTGTTTGTTTGGCCGCAATGCTATGAAGAGAGAGTAAAGAAAGAGACATTCTTACAAAAAATTAGAGAAAGGAATGCTATTTAAGCCAGATTAAATGTAAATACTACCAAAATGTTTATTTTCACATCATATTGTTAGACTTATTTGGGTAAATACCACTGTCTGCTTACTACACATAAAGAAATTATTTCCCACATACATCTGGGCCTGCATGTTAGTTTGGATTTCAGAGCCCTACAGAGCAGCAGACTCTGTGGGTCTATTGTTCCTGTGTAGCCTCCTGAGAGGCTGGAGCTGGTTTGTTCATTCTGCATGAGGTTTAGCTGACCTCTTACACAGGTCACCTTCAGGACAAGCTAATTCATGCTCCAAAAAGTATTACTCTAGCACTCTGTACCTCTGTTCCCAGCATTCACTCATCATGTGGTGCAATAGTATTGCAATTATCATAAAACCTTTTATTCTTTTAACAGTTCTTCTTCTCTCAGTTTTTAGTTTGAGGGTTTGGAGTGCTTTTTTGTGGTTTTGGGAGTTTTTCCCTTCTCTGTTGATTTCAGCTGTTTCAAAAGAAGATAATTCATTTCCTAGTTAATTTGCTAAGTTTGGATCACTGAATCATGCAAATTGCAGTTTACTAAATTTGCATCCTCTGGTGTCAGTGCATTGTGTATTGGTGTCAGCTCCAAGGTATTCTTCAGGTTTTCTATTAAGTAGAAGGATATTAGTTAGAGAGAGACTAGACCAGGGTACAGTGGTCATGGTCACAGCAAAAGCACATCATAATATTGTTGTTCCTAAGAAATGCTGAAATGAAGAACTTTAATGAAAATGCAAAATAACAAACTTCCTAGGAACAGTGACCATTCTTCAGTGCAAGGAAATAAAAAACAGGAATCAAAGTTAAATAAATCCTACATACTCGATAAATCCTAAAGGGGAATGTGACAGCTATTCACTTGTATGATTATCCACCTTTGATCAGTCAAGTAGTACAGAGAATTTACAGAGGTGAAGAGAAAGAAAGGAAGAATAAGAGGGACAGATAAGAGAGTGGCAGAAAGATAAAAACAGCAAGAAGAATACTTTTCTTCCCTTTTCCCCCTTCTGTTGCTGTAGAAACTACATATTCCATTTCAATGAAGCACCTATTTCAGTGGAAGACTTCAGACAAATGAGTCATTTGCTTGGATATTAGCATATGCTTAACAATAATTTTATCAGAAAGTGGTACCGTTTTTTTCTCAGCCCAGTAATACAGTTTCCTTATTCCTTCACAAAATAGGTGAGTTAGTTTTGGACTTTTCAGAAGGTATTTGTTTGTGATATGACTGAGGTAAATCTAGGCTATTTCACTATGGAAAATTGTACTCTGTGCTCTGTAAAATGAAACAGGAAAATCCCACATAAACCCTGTGAACTCATACAGCTGTTACTACAACTACAGGAGCATCCTTTTTAGTTTGCTTACTCCACTTGTCATTTCCACACCGAGGCACTACTCCCTGCTCCCTAAATGCTGATAATTGCTGGATACTGGGTGTTCCTGAGCTATTTCCATTTCAATTTCTGTCTCAGATAAAAGTCATGAAGCTTATTTTTTCTCCTTTTAATCATTTACTCAAGAGACTAGAAATCAAGTAAGATGAACAGGTTTGTAACTGCTTCAGATATCTCCCCCTTGGCTCTTATTTTCCTCTGCTTGATTTTAAGAGACCTTTCATTTATCTCTTACTTTCAAAATAAAACACTTCATGCTCTGCTCTCAGCTGCACCAAGGAAGAGAGCAAACTGTAGGTCTTGAGGTTCTGGCTAGTGACAACAAACCTCCATGAACCCCAAGGAATCCTAAAAAATACAGCCAAATGTGATCTTGCAACTTCAGCATATGCTGATCAAAAGCTTGCTACTAACAGAAAAAATGTCAGGGTTTTTCATTTTAATATTTTTTTCCCAAGTTATAGCCTAATGGCATAAAATTTCTGACCCATTTAATTGCTTTCTTAGAGCTACATTTTAAAAAGTGAACCTTTCTGAAATAGCCTCAAAACCTCAAATCAATCAGCTCAGGCTACAAATTGTGTAAGTTGTCTTTGTTATCTGCTTTCTTTATTCACATATTCTGTATGAGTGAGAAGTTAAAATATATTAAACCTACTGATAATCTAGTAAGGATTCTGGTAAATCAGATTCAGGCTCTTGAACTTGCTCTTCTGGTTTCTTCTTTTTCTTACTCTCTTCCATTTTTTTTTGTTTTTTTTTTTTTTTCTTAATGTGCTAGAAGTGAAGGAAAAAAAAGTATAAAGATGAATAATTTACAAAACATTGTGTGTTTACTGGCATTTGTCACTTTTGACAAGCTTGTAACAGTTCTGAAATAAAAAAAAAAAAAACAAACTGGGATTTTGGCAGCAACAATCCTGCCCAGGGGTAGCACTCAAGCCCATATCTCTATATATATACACATATATATGTGTGTGTATATATATACATATATATATGTAATGTATACCTGGGTAGATACAGTGGGCTCTATCACCATTACTTATTGCATCCCTTGCTACAGGTTGTCTTTTACATTCTTGCAAATCAAACCAGAAGCTGCTCCTTTTCCAGTCCTTTGTTTCTTGATCATGTTTGTTTTATCAAGTCCACTTGTTCACATGCCTCTCTTTCCCTCTCCTTCTGTTCTCCTAGCACTATGAATATCTCCCTTTCACCACAATTCTGATACCAGTTTTCATTGTCAGAGCTGGAACAAAAGCACTTTCTGAAGGGATATGCATGTCAGCAGTATTCCCCAGGCATGCTGTCACAACCACCAGCCTCAGAATTCAACTGACAATGAACAGTTCTGCAATGGAACTGGTAGCATATATTATACAAAATAAAAAATGTCACAAGAAAGGGCACTTAAAATGATTCCTCGCTTTTAGCAGTCACATAATCAAATTTTATAAACCAAAGTAGTTTATATAATATAGAATGTTTTATTACTGAATGAGTAGAAACATTGTATATAACCTGGTTTTGCATTAAACTGCTTCTCTGAATTTAAATTTTGAATTTTACAATAATAGGTCAAATTGATTAAAACTTGTTCTGCGACTAAATACAGCAGGCTGGATACTTTTTCCTGTTAAAATGAGCACGAGTAAACAGGACAAAATATCAGTAAAAAGCCACAGAGGCAAGCCTGTAAAATCAATGGAATGAAGTGAAACTATTGACAGATGCACTGCAATCCAAACACTGTCCTATGCCTTCTCACCACACTCCCCATACCCTGCAGCAAGGCCATGTCAGCTTTCTGTATACAAAACAACTTTCTATCCTATTTCATATACAACCTTTGAAGTTTCCAATTCAGTACAATATTTTTTTTCATGAAGTTTCCTAAAATCCTAAAGACATGGCTGTTGTAAGACCTGAGATTTAAAAGAAACCCAATAAACAAGTGAATTAAGAAAAAAATCTCACTGAGGCAGGAAGTTGGGTACTTTGCTCCTCCTAGACCCCTTTGATGTTTCCAAACCAAGTGCACAAGTGCAGGATACACTTGTTAAGTGTAAAAAAGAATCCATCGCACTTCTTCAGTGCAGAATTAACTGGACTGCTATTGATTCCATTTCCACTTGAGCATTTATTTTACTGATTTTCCTCAGAAACTGAAGATCACTAGAGCACTCCCTAAGGGTTTCTTTAAATTGTTTCTGTTTCTTTCACTAAATGGAAAATCAAATTCCCTGCTTAAAACTGGATACAAACCAGAAAATTTTGAGTAGAAGTATTTTGCAAAGGCTTAGAGTGTTTTTGGTTTTTTTAACTACAGACCCAGATGAGCTCCAGTGACATAATTATAAAATTGTTCCCAAGTAGAGAGGAACAAGAAAGCCTCCAAGTTGCAAAAGGTGAAAAAACACATGCTACAATAAAGGATTTTGCAAACCATAGAAAATACTCTCACATGAGACAGAGAGGAACATATTTAAGGGGACTGAGGATTGACTGCACATTTGAAATGCACAGGAGAACATTTACAAAAGTAAAGGTCTATTTCTTCTCCCAAACAAATAAAATTGTGAAGCTCTTGACTGACCCCCTTTATAAGCACCAGCACTGTCTCAAGCAATAACTTCACTACCATTATATCCTTAGAAGGAGCAGGCAGTTTCCTGACACTGCACCCCAACTACAGTGACTTTCCAGACACTTTACAGAGACCACCTGTACAGCAGCTCACCACTCTCATGAGCCCAATCATTATCATTAACACCATCCAAACTAGCACTTGCACTCACATAATAATCCCTGTATATCGAGCAGCTGCGCTACCAGAAGCCTCCACTCCCTCAGTTCCCAACATTTATAGACTCACAGAATACACTGAGTTGGAAGGGACCTGTCAGAATCATTGAGTCCAACTTCTGGCCCTGTGCAGGACACTCCAAGAATCACACCACATGCCAGACAGCATTGTCCAAGCATGCCTTGAACTCAGTTTTAGGCCATCAATCCCCTTGGATCCTCTCACTGTTTACAAGGGAGGAGATTGGTACCAGCCCCCACCACGAGGAAGTTCCAGACTTTGATGGGGTCTCCCCTCAAGTCTCCTTTTCTCCAGGCTGAACAGACCAATGACCTCAGCCACTCGTCATATGGCTTCCCCTTAGGACCCTTCACCATCGTTGTGCCCTCCTTAGGAGGCTCCCCAGTAGCTTAATGCCTTTCCTGTGATGCACAAAACTGCACAGAATATCCAAGGTGAGGCACCCTAGTGCAGAGCAGAGGGGACAATCCCTTCCCTTGCCTAGCTGGCGATGCTGCGGCTGATGCACCCCTGAACCCACTTGGTCCTCCTGGCTGCCAGGGCACTGCTGACACATGTTCAGCTTGCCATCGACCAAGACCCCCAGGTCCCTTTGCACCGCCTGCTGTCCATCCTCTCCCTCCCCATTCTGTCTGTACAGCCGGGGTTGCACCGTCTCAGGTGCAGAATACGGAAAATCTGTTACCTCAGTAATGGAGGTACAACGCTACAACATGGTGCAGTCACACTGCAAACCTTTCCCAATCTCCAAAGCAGCCTAACAATTCCCCCTGCCCTCAATCCGTCCCTGGCTAACACTTCCCCCATGTCCCTTACACTATTCCCCCAGCCCCCTTCACCACCAGACACCTCAGTGGACAAAGCTGGGCCACCCCTCAGCGCCTCGCTGCCCGCAGGCACCAAATCCCGCCGGCACCGTCACCCTGTGCCTCAGCCCCTCGCTCCCCCTTCCCGCCACGGCCGGAAGCTCCCTGAGGCAGCTCCCTGAGGCAGCTCCCCGGCCCTGCCCGCGCCCCTTCCCGCGTCCCCCCTCACGGTGCCCGCGCCCCGGCACCCGGCCCGCACCGCGCGCTGTCTCTGCCCCGGCCCTGCCGCGGCCCCGGCGCACGGCCCGGCCCTGCCGCGCGCCCCGCCCGCCCGTCGCCATCGCGACCGGGCCGAGCGCCGTGGGGGCCGCCGGCGCCCTCTGCCCCGGGAAACGACAAGTACGGGGAAAAGGCGGTGGGACGGGCTGGGTTTCGCCGAAATGCGGTGCCAGGCTGAAATGCTGAAGTTGTAGCTCTCGTCAAGAAAGAGACTGTGTCCCAGCTCCGTAGTGGGACAGTCCTGCTGACACGGAATGTGAGCAGGGCCACCCATCACTGCAGAGCTGCTCTCTCAGGAACCACCTCCCTCTGTCCAAGGCGCTGCGAAGGAGCCTCGGGTGGCTCCTGTACTGCGGTAACAACAGCCGAACTCTGCGGCCTGTGTCCCGTTTGCTCCACATCAGAGCAAAAGGCCATGGCCAGCGTGGGGCAGGGCTCAAGAAGGGCTCAAGACTCCAAACAAAGGTTGGGATCTGATCCTGAACTACTTCCGCTTCTCTCCTCCTGGCCTGTGGTCTGCAATAGATTTTGAATAGGCTCTGGTCATTTCCTTCCTTCATAGGATATCAGTGCCTGAGCCACATAATCCTGGGAGCCATACTCAACCACAGAAATAAATTATCAGTCACAAAAGTGCTGCTGCCTGCATTCTTGGGTGACAGAATCATTGAAAGGCTTGTTGGAAGGGACCTTAAAAATAATTTCACCCCCTGCCATGGGCAGAGACATCATCACTAGTTCAGTTTGCTCAGGGCCCCATCTATCCTGGCCTTGGACACTTATAGGGATGGGGCATCCACCACCTCTCTGGGCTCTCCTCTCTTAGTTAAAAACCATTCATTCACCCTTGTCCCATATCTGCCTGTATAAAAAAAGTCACTCTCCCTCTTTTTTATAAGCCTCCTCTATGGACTGGAAGGCTGCAGTGAGGTCTCTCCATAGCTGCTTTTTCTCCATGGTAAACATTCACATTTACTTACTTTGTTCATAATTCTTGGCCATCCCTGTGGGAATTTGTGTTTTCCTTTGACAAGTCCTGTTTGACATAGTAGAGCAGTCTCTGTAATTAAGACATGTTCATTAAAGTGAGGACAAAATGCTTTTAGTCCTACAGGCAGAGATCTGTAGCCATGCTGCATAAGACAGTAAATTTAAAGATGCCCTGGTCACTGGCAGCAGGATTAAATTTGTTTTGTTTGTGAGAAAGAGAAGGAAAATGATCAGGCCCTAGTCATGCACATTTGATCTTTGAAGCCATTCCTTTCATGATCATTATTATCAAGCCAGTCTTTTTCTTACCACAGAGAGCACTGTATAGAGTAATATAAATTATTCACACTCTTTCCTTTTACAGTTTGCACTTCTGGTATACATTTTCTTGTAATATTTTAAAATAAATTCTAAATAATTCTAAAATATTTTTGAAGACTTACTTTCTAAAGACTCTGCACTCCTTCATGTGTGATGAGAGGGACCTTTGATGGGCTGGGAGCCCCTGTGGTGGACTTGGGGGCAGCCAGGCAGGGTATTTCTCAAACTATTGCTCTCACCGTTATTGTTCTGCCTTCCTTTGTTGTGCATGTAGAGAACTTTTAATGGCATAACCTAAGAGCGTGGAAGATTTTAAAAGAAGAAAAGAAGTTATCTTGATGCCCAGGAACCAACTGAAGGATGAAAAGCCACCTGGTCGAAGCCACCTGGGAAATGTCACTACAGCCATTAATTGAACAACATCTGAGTTAGCTGTGATTTGGGTTAGTTCATCAGAGAGCAGCTCAGTGTCAAAGGCAGCTGAGTGACAGGAGGAAACTGGAGGAAGGAAAGCATTATCAGCTCAATTTGCTTCAGTGGAAGCTCCTGTCTCTTCAACTAATACCTGTCATTTTGTAACCACACCAAGGCACTCACTAATTTTTTCATTCGTGGAAAAAGATGGCATGACTTCCTTTTTACTTTGGGAAATCACTAGAGAGACATGCTGAATGAGGGGGTGAAGGAAGAAAGGTGATCCACTTTCTGAATCTGATAGCAATACTACTATACGAAGATACCTGCAGACTTCTTTGGTTTGGGTCTTTATCCTGAAGATGCCATAACACTCTTTGTTATGCTCTGCAATTAAAACCATGCTTAAATCTTTCACAAAGACGAGGGTGGGTAGAGTATACCCTTCTGTGACTAATTTTTGTTCTCTTGCTGCCACCTTGAGAGTGTTCAGGCGCAATTCACTTGAAAAACAGCTGGTCTGCGCTTACATAAAATGAGTGGATTCTTCAAATCTGCTGAACAGCTGCAGAGTAGCTGTGGGGACAGGCTGGATACTGGGTGCAGACTTTTTCCATCTGCAGTTACTGATGAATGGGTCTGAGGGTCCTTCAGGTATTCCATGTTCTGTCTATATCTTCAGTTTCTTCTTTATGAAGATATGAGCTGGCAACTGGTCTGAGCTGAGACAGTCCTTAGACACATAATCCTACAGATTTCATCTGAATCCATTCTAAGAGCACATCACTAAATTAAATTTGAGCAGGAGAGCTCACCTACGTATTTTAACAGACACAGCACACACCACATACACAGTTTCTCAGCAGTTCACTTCTCAGCGTGGTGGAGACCTCTACGATTTTAGCACCAAGGAGCTGCTTTTTCCTAAGCTTGGGTCCAAAGTCCCTGGTTAGAGGGGGAATTGTTTTGCACCAGACCCGTCAGTTCCAAGTCCATCCAGCAGGAGTCAAGAGCACTCACAGCGCCAGCTGATACAGCCTGCCTGGTCCTGAACTGCTGTTCGACTCATACATTCCTTTTCCTTCGGACTGCTGCGAGAGGGGGTAAAGAGGTATTTTACACACGAGAAAAGGATGCTCCATCTACGAAGAGTGTCAAAAGGGCTTCGCATCACTTCTAATTAAGTGATGTTTCTCGATCTGCACTGAACAGCGCTTTAATGTGGGTTAGAATAGATGCAGCCTAGTATGCTGCATTGGGGTGAATAAACTGGCTATGTAGATGAGAATGAAGTTATTGAGGAGAGCAAGCGACTTTTAGTCTTTCACAAGGTCTCCAATTCACTCTGATCCTTGTGAGCTGAATGTAAGCCTTATTAAAGGCTTATTAAGCCAGAATTTTACTGCATAGTGCATGAAAAGCATGCTTTCGTCCCTTATTTTGTCATCGCGTACCAAATGCATGAAATTGAAAAGATATGTAATTGACCAAGACTTCACACCAATGCTAGGAACACTAAATTTTCTCTAAAAATTGTTTCACCGTATCTAAGTTTGAGAAGGAAATGAAACATAATTTATTGTTAGCAGCAAGCCTGGGCTGATGGTGTAGGATTTGGGGTGTAAATGGACTCGGGCTGGGAGCAGAGTAGGGGTGCAATTCAAACCAGAGCTGCTACGAGCGAGAGCCGAGCCAGCGCTGCGGGCGGCAGACGTGGGCAGTGACAGCAGGGCCGCCCTCAGGGCACCGCGGTCCCACTCCCGGACACGCCAGAGGCTGAAATCCTTCAGCTGCCCCGAACTAGAATTGAACCAGTTAGGTCAAGCACTGTGAGAAGAAACGTGTGTAAGGGGAAAATACCGGCACAGCAGCTCTCCCCATGCTGGGCTCGGTGCTTTCACCCTGCTCGCAGAGGCACTCCGGCTTCGGAAATCGCCGTGGTGCCTGGCTGCTGAGGGGAAGGTCCTGCTGGAACACCCCATGGAATGGCGGCATGTGTGTTTTGTGCCACTAATTAAACAGAAAACCACTTAGAGCGGCTTCCTGAACAAATAGATGACTGCAACCTCTGTTATCGCGGCTCGTATCTACTCAAACAGGGGCGTATGTTCACACTTCTCGGGCTGCCTATCGCCAGGTAAAGTGAAATACTGATCATTGTCCCTCAAGGCAGCTCGTCAAGTCAAGCCGGCACTCCCTGCGTGGGCTTGTGTGAAGCAGCCACTGTCCGCTGTGGAGCTGCTGCCTCAGAGCAGTGCCCGCTGACAGCCGACCCGAGCTGGCCCGGCCTGCGGGCAGTGTCACCGCCCCCGCTGTCAGGGCCCCGCCGGGCACACCCGGGGTGCCACAGGTGACACGGGCGTGAGGGCGGGCCCGGGCCGGGAGAGCCGCCCTGCTCGGAGGGGCGGGCGCCGGCATTGGCCCAGGGCGGCGGGACGGGCTCGGCCTCGCCCCGCTCCGCCGTCTGCCTGCCCTCAGACAAGCGGGGGGAGGCGCGGGACAGCGGCTGCCTGCTGGGACCGGGGAGCCGGCGCTGTCTCTGGCCGGAGGGAAGGAAGGGGGAGCCGCGGAGGGGACGGAAGGAGAGGTGAGGCTGACCTAGAAAGGGCTCTGAGGTTGGGGAGCAGGAGGACTTGTTAATGGCGTGACTCGGAGTTAAAAGGGGTTGTAGAAGCACCCGCGCTCACGGTGCGGGGACAGCGTGCGAGCGAGCCCGCTGGCCGCTGAGGAGCCCGGGCTGCCCCGCAGGGTGGGCTGGGCTGGGCTGGGCTGGGCTGGCAGGGCCCGCTCGCCTGAGCGCGGCGCAGCGCTCGCAGGTGTCTCGGCGGGCCGGCCCCCGCTGTTGGGGCCGCAGGGAAGCAGCGCTTGTCAGCGCCCTTCCTCAGACCCGCTCTCGAGAGCCCCGCGGAGCCGAGCGCCGGGACATCCCCGCTGCTGCTGCTGCTGCCCCTGTCCGGGTGAGATCTGTCCGAACTTGGCTGCACAGAGCTCTTGACTCTGCTGAGATGGGAGGAAAGAACACTCTTCATTGAAATAAGGTGCTTAGATCTCAGCTGAGAGATGTTAATGATCTTTTCGTAAACAGTAAACACTTTTAATCTCAAAACAGTGAATTAATCGCATCATTCACGCTGTCTCTGGAATGATTTGCAAGATTGGACCTGGCCCTAAAGTTTAATGCAGCCAGTTGTGTCTTTCCTGTGTGAGTGGGAAAATCTTCTGTGTGAGCAGAAGACTTTGCTTAGAGGATTGCAAGGATGTAGGTCACTTAAATCTGGGGACAGATATTTTGACAGTGACAAGTATTTTTGAACTTTTGGAGAAAGTGTAGGGGAAAGGACTTAGAACATGTTGTGGTGATGTGTCCCCCCCACACTCTCAGCTTAACAGGATGTTGTGAGAAGAAACTTGATCTTGTTAGCTGAAAGAACTGATCAAAGTGTTGCACCAAAACATTTGCGTGTTTCCTCACAGGTTGAAGCTCTCAGTGATGGATTGTTTAAAAGACTAAAGAATCAAAGCACTTTATTAAATTCATATACAGCAACAAAGCAGCTTTCCGGTCATTAGTTCTTAATTACCATTAGTCGTTAGTATCTCTTTCCCAAACGGTTCTTAACAATCGCATATATAAGTGGTAGTAAACCTGGAGTATACAATGCCCTGGAGCTGGTGCCCTGTATTTAGCACCGATGACTACTCTTCTTGATTGTTTGTTTCAGTTGTAGGAGTCACAGTAAAGTGCTTGAGAGTTCCTCGACAAGAGAAGCTGGAATCAAAGTGAGGTTTCTTGTGATTTTCATAAATTATCGTCATTCTTTTCTAATTGTTAATGTATTGTTCACCTTGCTTTCTCCCTGGAAGAAAAGGGGGTGATTTCAGATGATGTAGCCCATGTTATTTGAGGGAATAAGCTTACAGTAGTGTTGCTCAGCATCTTATTTGTTTTGCAGGATTATTCTGGTTCATTAGACACATCTCCTCTTTGCTCTGCAATCTTATTTTAGTTTCATCTGACATCTTTCCTACATTCTCTGTTCTTATCTTGCAGATTTTACTATTTGCCTATGCTTTCCTGTGCCCTGTTCAGGCAAGTATACTGCAAGTCTCTGTTCATTTGCAGTTGTGTGTTATTCATGTATAGTAAGTTATAAAATGCTACTGAAACTGTTGCTGTGTTACAAAATGCTTATACTTGCTACCAATTACACACCTTAGTGTGTTTATGTCTAGGTCTAAAGCAAGGAAATAATAAGCATCTTAGTCTGCTTCTACCTTATGTTTGCAGCCCTTCTCTGCTTTGGTTAAGGCATGTTTTTGAATTTCTTGAAGCTGTCATTTGGCTTGTCTCTTGTTAAACAGATTTCATTCCGACATTTCTTGCATCCCAAAATAGTGTATTGTCAGTTTCACTGTCAGACTTTTAAAATTCAGTGAAATACTCAGTTCTTGTTTTCCAATTCTGACAAAGGCCAGAATAAACAAGATTCCCTTGCCCCCAAAAATGGATGGTAGAAAAGTGAATCTGCCAGTTCCATTAAGAGCCAGTGCTTTAGAACACTGGATAGCACTTCAGGAGTGCTCTGGAGACCATGTGCAGGTATTCTCTGGAGTAAACCCCTGTTATTCTGCAGGAGATGCTTGCCAGATTCCCAAGTGAAAATACTCCTTCAGTTTAGTAGATGGAGAAAATATTGATAGTTTCATCTGAAAAAACGGCTTAACCAGGAAAGCTGTTGGATGAAGTTGAAGAAATTACTTATTTTCTACTTTGTATTGTTTCCTGTGCTCTTGACAGAAAAGGATGAAACAGACTTAAATCAAAAATCTAATAAGAAAACATTATTTACAAGGAAATATAAACATCATTTGTAGTCTCTCAGTAGGAAAAAGTGTTTAATTTTTTTTTTTTATTAAAAGTGATGCTTCTATCCTTTGGAATTCAGTCTTTATTCAGGAGTGACTTGTTTTGAGCCATAGTAAAGAATTCTTTCCTCTGCACAGAAAGTGCTTTTCACCTGGGATTGCTGACTAATGGATGACTGCTAAAAGCAGTAGGTTCCTTTCTGGTGCTTGAAGTCCTTCACCTGTTGCATTTAAAGGCAGCTTATTTAGGTTGGTCAGAAGTCAATTTAAGGAGGATCCATAGTTTGATCTTCCAATTCCAAAACACTTAAGCCAAAATGTGTACAACCAGTGATGTTGCATTTGTGTATCAGCAGTCTCCAATTTTTTAACTTATTTGGGCATAACTTGAGAGTGACAGCTGATTTCAGCAGACTTAGTTGTGATTCATTCTTGTGGCAGGGAGTCATTCCAATTCATTGGGGGACAGCAACTGGCTGTGCTACATTCTTACTTCATGTTATAAGGTTTCCCTGCTATATGTAATTTGACTCTGCTTATTGCATCAAGAGGGCAAGGGGAAGAGATGAAATGTACATGTGAGGAGGAGGAAAATATTACTTCTTCCCCTTCTTTATTTTAGAGCTCCTTTTCTGATGATAATGCCAGACTACTTTTGACCTGAAAGCCACTCAGTGTCCTGTGCCTATACATCAAATTAATGAGCAGCTTAACTATTTGTTGCCCAGAGAGGCTGGGGACTCTCCATCCCTGAAAGTATTCTAGGCTAGGCTGGATGTGGCTCTGAGTAACCTGGACTAGTGGAAAGTGTCCCTGTCCATGGCAGGGGGGTTGGATCTAGGTGGTCTTTAAGGTCTCTTCCAACCCAAACTGTGCTATGATCCCATTTGTCCCTTACATCTTGGTATGTTCCTTTTTCTCTGCAGTATAAATCTCCTAAAAAATGTTTTTTTTTCTATTTTTCTGTCCCAGTCAAGGAAATTTTGCATTTCATCTGTCTCTACATGTGTCTGAGTATAAATAAAAAGAAAGGTAAGAAGAAAGGGGATGCTTATCTGTGGAGTAATTAGCAGATCAATATCCTAGATTCACTGTAAAATGTTTTTGTTCTACAAAAGCATCAAACAATATTGGTAAATTCTGTATAAAATTTCCTGCCCAGTGTCTGTTTCTGGCTGACTGATAAACTGACAGAGATTTTGCTGTGTACAGGCTGGATGAACTACAGTCAGACTATGTGATCTCAGCCATGGAGCTAGAGCTCCAGAACTAGATCAGGGTATTTGAGAACTCCTGGGTTAGAAATGGTTTCTATTCCATTGTAGATTGTAAGATCTGCCACCGTGCTTTTCTTCTCTAATGAATTTAAATGGCTAATGTGATTTACAAATAGCATTTAAAAATAGAGAGTCTGTTATGAAAAATTAAGGGTGAGGTCCCAAACCCCTCTGTAATTGCACTTGAAGCACTGTAAGCAGAAGGTATGTATCTAAGTCCCAGGCAGAAATCTGTCAAACAAGCAGAAGTAGCAAGCCCTTGACCTTCTATTCTGGTCCTGCCCACATAACTTGTTTTTTAATCCCAGGATGGCTTATGTTAGTGTAAATGTCATTAATTTTGCCTTGATTCATAGTGATTACTTCTCTGGAGGTTGAAAGACTTGGATTAAAAACGAATACCCTCAGGTTACTCTCCTGTTCCCTCTGCTCTATTAGAACTGGACTGCTCTATAGCCAGGAATGCAGGTCTGTCTGGATGAGGAAAGAAGTTAGGACAGACCTTGATTTTTTTTTTTTTTTTTTTTTTTTTTTTTTTTTTTTTTTTTATAGTGGCCTTACTGAGAGAAAGTGTACCTGGCTTCCTGTTTCTGCCTGCAAGGTTGTGGTATCATTTTAATAATGATTCTGTGGGTTTTATCCTTGGTAGTTCAGGCCTAGGAGGGGTCAAGAGAGGGCCAAGCAAACCCTTCAGCGATTATCATGTGTTTTGGTGAACAAGGGGATGTGCATTTGAATCCTCTTGGGTTAGGTGGTCATGGGGGCTCTGGATTTGGCTGCTTCCTGGGTATGTGGCTGCAGCTATTGGGCAGGTGAGCTAACACCTTGCATAGCTGTGTTCATAAAGAATGAGCCACTCCTGCAAGACTAAATACCTGTTCAGGGACAGGCCTGATACTCCAAAGCCCAGCCTCACAGACTCTGAACTCCTGATTTAGCTGCCTGTGATTGAGAAACAATTCCTGTCACAGTCTTTTGCTCCTTCTTTCTTATTCCTGTGCTATTCAGCAGCATTTGTAGGGCAAATCATTTTCACACAGTGCAAATTGACACCTCACCTCATCCAGTGCAACTGAAGGCTACTCCAGAAACTGTTCCCTGCTTCATGCTTCTCATGAGTAGCAGCTTGGTTTAGCTCTTGCCATGGCCTTTTATCTTCCTTTCACCATAGCACACCTCATTTTTCAGTGTCAGAGTTCTCTGCTTGCAGCTGGCCATAAGTGTTCAGGGATACTGGTACCAGTCAGGGAGAAGACAATTTTGTGTGACACAGCCCAGCCCAGCAGTGCAAACAATCTCATGAGTGAAGTTTTCATGGCTGATAGGCTTCCTGTTATTATTGCAATTCAGTATCAGCATTAAGGAGGACTAACATGGCTGGTGGTTTCAACTTAGCCAGAATGACCCCAATAGTATACAAAATTTTCATGTTGTGGGGCTATATGTTAAAGCATTATGCTTGGGAGGACAAGTTATTCTCTTCTAAATAAGGAGCTATGGTCAGCTTTTTAAAATGTATCTATTAAAAAAAAAAAGAGACAACAACAAAACAAGTAAACAAAAAACCAATAACCCTGAAATAAAAACTTCATTGCAGAGTTGAAGTTAATTTTGGTGACTGAGAAGGGACCTGATTCTGACTGGTCTATGAGCAGACTGCATGCTACCTTTTTTAAACATTTTGATTTTTAACTTTCCTGGGACCTTTGATGTAGTACATTTTTTCAGCTCGTTCTTTGGCTTACTTATTGCCTCTGTGGCTGCAGGACTCCTAAAGGATATTTTCTTTCCTCTAGCACCTGATATGTGCTGGCAATTGTGTGAGGCCCTGTTTTCATGTAGGTGTATGCTTTAGTTACAGCAGCAAGGACCTGATTAATTGACACAAACTTTTTTAGTATTCTTGAGATTATGTAATTTATTAGGTAGGTAATTTTAACCTTCAGAACTTGCACAAGTGAGTGTCTAAGGTGAGTGGTTAGTCAGTCAACCTGTGAGAGAGGACAGACAAAGGGCTTGTTCTGTTTGCTGGCTCTTTTGTCCACAGTAGTAATCAATTAAATAGAGCTGTAGTTACAAGAACAAGGCTGGTAGCTGAAAAGCAGGAGGTTGCAGTGACAAATTAAGTGGTTCAGGTGAGTTACAGATTCTTTTGATTCCCACAGGTACTTACTTATGCAATTAATTGTCTGAGAATGATGGAGTGCCTTTTGCAATGTTCTGTGCAATCCCACATTTCTGTTGGGCTGCAGGCAAAGGTGCTCTGAGGAAGTTGAGATCAGTGGCCTCTGTCAGGGAAAGCAAAGATGATGTAAAATATTGCTGTCTGGACTAGGCAATTTTTGCTTAATATGTACTACAGACTGTATTGTGCACCCTCCTGCAGAGGCAATGTGCTACTCACAGTGACCTGAGCAGCTGGCTGTTGACAGTGCTTTAGAGAAGATCCAAGTGGTACATGGAAGGAGCAACCTGTTAACCCACAGGTTCCAAGTTTTACAAAAGTAGTGGAGCAAAATCAGTCTGCCAGTGATGGTAGCTGTCCTTGCTCAACTAGCTCATCACCTCAACTTAAATGAGGAGCAGGAGCGGGACCCTTGAAGTCCCAGGGATGCAACAGATACTGACTAAAGGATTTCCACAGTGAGAGAAAAATCATCTGAGAAGTCATGTCCATGGACTTTGAAATAAAACTTTGAGAAGATTTCTTCAGAAACTGTATGCTCCAGTCTTCCAGTTGGTGTTTAGGACTGGAACTGCTTTACAAACTGTCTTACTGTCAGCTCAGTTTAGCATTACTCTATTTGAATGCAAATCCTTGTCTGCTCTTTGTAGCAGAGTTCTTCTCATCAGTGCTGCTAGCCCCTTAATAAGCCCTTTCATTATATTGTCTTCTCTAGGAAAGAGTCAGAACTACCCAGTGACTGTAAACTGCAGCTCAGTTTGTTTTCACATAAGAAAGAATATCTTAACAAAGTGTAGGAAGTGTGTCACTTCCCAGTAGCCACGGGGAAGCCATGATAGGAAATACTTGTTAATTAGTCACACTGTTTTGCACACTTCCATTCTCTAATAGTGCAGTCCCTACAATAAAACAGAATTCTGGCTGAAATGTAGTCAATGCTTGCTGGAGAGCAAGGAAGGAGGGTAGAAGTCAGATAGTTCCCCTAAAGTCTTCAATATCTAAACTTATCAAGGCCTCTAGCTTTTTTGATAACTTTTTTTTTTCCCCTAGGAATTCCTAGTACATAATAGATGTTTTTATTTGGCTTGCATCAGTGCAGTGTTCATTAGCCTAATCTGGGTAATGCTAGATTCCAAACTGGAATACATATATTTTTTTGGAAGAATAGGGCAATGAAAGAAAAGAAAAGGGGTTTGGCAGCTCCTGCTTATAGATGAATGTCCTCTGTGGGACAGTCCAAGTGGGAGAAATAGCAAGTGTGTTTTCCATTCTGCAATAAAAGTTTGTGAGAAGGGATAGAGGTCCTGTTGTCCCATTCTCATTGTTATCTTCCATGCTGAATCCATATGTTTAAGATGGCAAGTCTCCAGAAGAAAAGGGTAAGCACTTCTTTCCTGTAAAATGAAAGGAAGGTCATGGCTTCTTAACAAAACCTTCTTAAGAAACTAATCACTTAAGTTGCATTATGAGTTTCAGGGTTGCTTGTTGCTGGGATATTTTTTGGAAGGGAGAGGTGAGGCAATGTTTTGGCTTTTCTTGTGTAACTTCCTTGCTAGAATTTGAATCTGTTTTGTATTTATGTTGGGGAAACATTCAGAAATAGCTAGCCATTACATACAGAAATGTATCAGATATGTAGGGTCAGGAGATGCTTCCCACCAAGTAATTGGTTTGCTTCTGATCTCTCTAAAGGTTTTAGTATTTTGCTTAAATCTATTTTCAAATAAGATATAAAAACAGTCCCTCAGACTGGACCCTATCTGAGTTTAATGCCAATGTTGACATGAAGAGTGAGAAACTGGCAATGGGAGCTTGAGTTCTGTGAGCCTCATGCTTCTGCTGTCTAAATGGAGATGAGAATAAGTGTTACACAACTGACAGAGCTCTGCCTTCAGAGATCTACAGGACTGAGTCACCTTCATTATTATATTTCAAGTCCATTATGCTGAGAAGATATTCTTTGTTCTGTAATTCTTGATGAATAGAATTAGCTAGAAGAATTAAGTTCTTTCAAATGAACTGTTACTAATTCAAGCAGTGTGCCTACTGGGATTAAACCACAGCCAAGTACAAATGGTGCAATGTGCAAGAAAATATAACTAGATTTGAAAATATGCTGATGTTAGTATCAATAACTTGGTGGAATTTCTGTAATTTTGAAGATTCTTCAAATTATATATTTTTAGTAGATTTATACTTACTGTAATATGCAATAAATGGCATGGCTTCTGCAGTTAGTCTGACAGTGGTCACAGGGAGAAGGAATGTTTAGGTGTGCTTTCCAAAGTCTTCTCTTTAATTTATGAGCCTCTTTCTCCAGAGACCACATTCTCTTAATACCTCTGGCCTAATGGTTTTACACCATAACAGGTATAGAGATTTACATTCTTAGGCAGTGCTGCCAATGTCCAAACCCTGTGAAAGAAATGGCAAGCTGCCATATGTGATTAGAGGGATTAGGCCAAAACCAAAGCAAATTATTCTTTTCTGTTCCAATATTAAGTTGTTAACTTTTATCCTCTTTGTTATTAGCTCTTCTTCAGAGTAAATTGCCTTAATAGTCTTCAAAGTCGTGAAGGTCTTAATGTCTTACCAAATAAGAATAAAATTAAACCACAGGCAGTCATGTGGACCAAGAAATCAGATGTTCCAGGAAAAATGTGAATTTTTCTGAAGTGCTTGTGCCAGCTGAACTTCCTCTTTCAGCTGGTTGAATGTCATTATACAAGACTGTCAGTGAAAGTATTTTGGGACTTGCAACTATTTTACAGGTTAAAATCAGCAAGGATCCTTTTGATACTGTTGAGAAGGAGTAAGGTGTGAGCAAAGCTTGTGTGTAACTTTCAGTATTTCCCCTTTGTGGCTGTTTGGAGCAGTTATGTGGTCCTGTTCTTTCCCTTAACCATGTTGTAAGGAATCCTGCATAGGAGAACAAATAGGCTTATTATTGCAATAAAATGAAGCATTGCTGTATGAATAAGGCAACACTGAAACTGCTCTTAAAATAGATGTCCCTCACTTCTGCAAAAGTCCTTGTTCTACCAACATTCTTCACAACTAGCTAGATAAGAACCTCTCTACCTCCCACTGACTAAGCATACATGTAAGAAAACACTCTTTTCTAAATTAATCTCTGGGACTGTTGGACATATGATATGCTATGTATACTCTGCTATTATAATTTTGAAAATATTCTGATAGCACCTCTTGTAAGAGCAGCTGGATGGGCTGCAGATATGCATATCTTACTGGGTGATCTTTTCCTTTCTGCCCCTTCAGGAATAAAAATGACAACAGGCCTTCTTGTGCTTAAATTCTTGTCCTGATCATTGCAGGCAACAGCTTTTAAAACTCCTGTGAATTGTGACTTAAGTTCCTCTTCAAAGTTAATAGCTTTTCTTTCTCCACTTCTCAAAATGAAATCCATAATCCTCTGATTTTCTGAGCAAATATGTTCATGACCAATTGTGCTTGTGCCAACAGTGGTGTTTAGCTTAATTAGCTGTTCTGCCTTCATGAGATTTGCCTCATGTATTTACAGAAAAATTATCTCTAAGCCTAGCTAGGCTGGTGCTGAGTTACCTGTGACTGCACTGCTTAAATATCCCTGGAGAATTAAGTTTATTCATTTGTTTGTTGTTGCTGCAAAGCTGTAGCTTGTGGGGCTTGCAGTCAGAGGTACTGTTACTGCCTAATGTCACTTCCCAGGGCCACAGGGGCCAGCTCTCCAAGGCTTTTATCACTCTTAGTATTCTTCTTGGCTTCCCTGCTTCTAAGTAAAGGTCTGTTATTTCCTGAGCATGGGTGTAGGCCAAACTTGGTTACTTTTGAGAATGAGTTCCTCTGTGCATGCAAATTGTTGTAGTGCACAATTGCATTTCTCTGTTTTCCTCAGCTTCCTGTTGCCTTATGTGTGGACTTCCAACTCATCCTAGTTGCTAGTGCTGGTATGTTCTAGCAGTGGAGAAACACAGTTAGAAAAAGTTGTACCTTTCAAGCACATAAATCCAAACCCTCTTATTTTTCAGAGCCAGTGGGTTACATGTGAGTGGATGAAGATGTGCAGATAGCAGTTGCTGATCAGCCAGGCCTGCAGGGCAGTTGTTCAGCTGAAGGAGCTGGCACAGAGAGTGGGTGAAGCAGCCAGAAGTAGGATTGGCTGTCACCTTCTTCCTCTTGTTAGAAGGCATTGGCTGCAAGACAAATTCTCTGGATCAAAGCTTTAGCAGCTTAGGTCTACTCTACTAGGAGCACTTGAAAAGTAGTTTTGCAATGTAAATTTAGGACATTATGAGGTTTCTGCATGCAAAAGGAGATCTTGTTGGTTTGAATGGAGCAGCTGACTCTGGGGTTTTGTTGTTTGTGCTCTGACTCTTTTGGTAAACTCAATGTCAGCCATGGCAAAGTACTCCAGCCTTTTCCTTGCCTCCCTCATTAGCATCCCACAGGTATACACTGAGTAAAAACTTGGGAACCTAAACTATTACTGTAGTACCACTTAATGTAATATCCCATAGTGTTCGTAATACAGCATTCAAATTAATGTCCCCCTTTTGTATTTGGGGGAAAGATGTGTCTGGGGGTAAGCAGAACCTTCTGTAGGGTTAATGAGTTTGTAGACAAAGTTGTCTTTCTTTTGTGGTTCCTGTTTTAGAAAAATGTGAATTCTGACTTAAAGCAAATGAGGTGTACAGCTGTCTGAGAGGTTCTGAGAAATTTTACAAGATAAAATTCTTGGATGAGTGCCTGGCCTAAACCAGTTGGAAACCAAAAGCAGCTTAAGAGTGTGTGTGGGCAAAACTATATTTTGAGTTGCCTTTCTGTTTCTTTTCTTGCCAAAACATAGAAGCTTTCATGAGTTGGATAAAACATAATTTCAGATTCCTGTTTATTACTGGGAGTCTTTCATTAAAGAGAGGATTTTTTTTTTGGTGTGGTTTTACCTGAATTTAATGTTTAAAAAAAATCATGCCAAATATGCCATGACTCACAAATGTTAGTATATAGCACATGAGACCCCTGCTTTGGAAGTCAGTCAATGTGGTATCAATTTTCATGAGTCAATCAGTTTGATAAGGATCTTGCAATCTTACTTGAAACTTAAGTCTGAAAACTTTCCTGACAAGAAATGCTTGCCATTGAAGGTGCAGTGGCACCAAACAAACTGTTCAAACCTCTCAGCTCTTCCTGACATGTATAGGGGTTTTTAAGAGGAAAAAATGTCAAAAGAAATCAAAATAATTGAGGCTGAGGTGGTGTTGGAGTGTGAATTTAACAGGGAGAAGACATTGATTTTTGGGCTTTTTTTCACTTCTTATTTTTAAAATAACTTTAAGTTTTATAACAGGTTCTATACTCTAAGCTAGCAGTTTTTACCATCCGTGTTTGGAATCAGTGCTGATAATCTTTTGCAGAGAGCCAGCCTGCAGTTACTGGTATCCGACAATCTCATGAGATTGGCCACACACCACACACACAGAAAGAGTTTTTCTTGTTTATGAAGAACTGTGGAATCATGGGTGAAGAGCCTGCCAGGGTGGGTGGTATCTTGTTATCTCGCCTCTGAAAACAAAGTGGGGGTGCTGAAGAAACTGCTGTACAGTGTGATGGTATCTGGGAGGTTCAGTGGCAGTGCTGCTTGCTGTGAGCTCTCACAGCCTGTGTGGATGTGCCCTTGCAAACTGCTGTTCAGCTGGGGAGGACTGAAGCTCTGTTTCCACTTATTTTATTGGTTTGAGTGCTGAGAGACATCAGTGAAGTCTGCAGGTGGTTTTGTAAATGCTGTCCAACTATTTCCTTTAGTTTAAAATTCATATAATAAGGCAATATAACACATCTTCCCTTTTACTTTAAAAAAAGTAAAAGACCAAAGATGTGCTAAGATATTATTCCCTGCAAAAGGTTTCTTGCAGACTGGACTGATCTTGGGCAAGAAACAAAGCAAAATCTTTGATTATTCCTGTTCACAGCTGTCCAGGTTCTGTAGTTGTAACTTGAGCTTCTGTGCCTGTTGGCTGGGCACTTGCCATTCAACCAGCACCCAGGGCTTTGGATTAGCACTGTGGATGCTGCTTGCTGTGTCAGATGGTGTAGGAAGTTTCCACATGATAGCTGAAACCAATATCCATACCTGTTCCTAAGCTGAAGGAGTACTGATGTAGATACTCAACAAATTTAGGATTTTTCTGTTTGTTGGTAGTCCTACAGGAAGCACTTTTCACTTTTGCCTAATTTTAAACCCATAATTTTCTAAATACAAATGAAGTTACAGGTGATGGGTTGTTTGAGATGCCGTTGTATCGACCTCATGCAACAAAATCACAATGAGTATCATAGAGAGAAATATAGCAGCCAAACAAAACATGCAGAATGTGGTTGGGCACTGGAGTTTTTGGGGGGATAATCAGTAATGTGGCTACAGCTCCCTACCAAATCTAAAAGAAATGCTGTTCTTTTCAGAATGAAGTTTCCCTTTGAGTCCTGCCAGTGTCACTATCTTGTTTTACTGGCCTGGTGGCGCTCTTGTGGCCAGGGGAGCAAACGCAGTGACTCATTGCTGGATTGTAGTGCTGGGGAGATCAGTATGAGTTCAGCATCCTGTCAGCCACATCACAGTGTCAGTGATGGAGCAAAGCAGGACACCCACAACCCTGAAGGGCTGTGATGGAGCTGCCTGGTACAGAGATATGTCCAGTGAAAACATCTGCTTCTCTTCTGTCTCTTACCAGGTTTGGCACTAGGCATGCTTCTGAGCATTAAATTGGAGCTATTTATTTTTTCTCAGGCTTTGACATTCCAGTGTCCCTGGAATCCTGAGGCACTAAGATAACCTAACCACAGACACAACTAACTCCTCCCCATGCCACTCTCTCTATCCCTTTAAGGGTTTTTTTAAAGAAGAGGTTTTTGTCTTTTACAGTTGGAATTATCTCTAAGTGAATAGTCCTCTGAAACCATGGCCTATGGAACACAGACAAAACAGTATTTCAAATTACTACTTGTAAATGCAGTTTGGCTTGTATAAAGCAGTGAGGTTCATGTTACCACATGACTTGTAATTACACATACTCGATATAGAAATGTATAAAGTATTTCACATTTATTCCATATGGCCTGTAGAACAGTGATTTGGCCTTTTTTTCCCTCCCTTTAAATCGTTGTGATAAGTGCTCTTTACTTATTTTGGGGGGGGTGGTTATCTCCCCTTTGCTTCAAATTGTTCTGCTAACTGTAAGAATGGTTTAAAATATTGTATAATAAAAGTGCACCAATTGTATGACACTCATTTCTATGTTTTAGGGTGTGAGTGTCATATTCGGGAGGAATATATTTTCATGGCCACCTTGTTCAAGAGGCCTGTAAAACAGGTTTGACTTGAAGTGACCATTTTAACTTCATAAAGTCATTTAATCACACTGAAAAACTTGTTTCTTTTAATTAAAAATGAATACATAATCTACTTCCCTGATCCCTGATATTGCAACTTGTTCTTCCTTGTCTCTTTTTTAGGGAACGTTTTGTTTGTTCTAAAACTCTGGATATGCTGGGTCAATGAACTGTTACTCCAGGAAGCAGAGCTGGGTGGACAAACTGAGAAGACATTATTGTGATGACAAGCAGGAATACAACACTCTCCCAGAAGTCTCTCATCTAGGGAAACATGCAAGAAAGCAACATTTGTGACTCTTTAAACCACTGACTGTAACCCAGTCCGGGTTTGTCAGTGCCTGCTGAAAAAGTTTTCTAGAACTTTAAAGCAGGCTGCCAGACTGTCCTCAGCAGAATCCAAGATCTTCCCAGACTCCTTACCAGCCCTACACACAAAACAAGATGATTGACCTAAGCTTCCTAACAGAGGAGGAACAAGAGGCAATAATGAAGGTGCTGCAACGGGATGCAGAGCTTAAAAGAGCTGAAGAAGAGAGAGTCAGGTAAGGGATCCAGCACCCTGCTTGTCCTGGGAAGACCCACACAGTTCCTGTGCTCTGTTACTCAGGAGTAGGTTAAAACAGTTGTTGCTAAGGGCCCCATATGCCTCAGTATATGTGGTTTGGAGATATATTCTACTCTGGACCGGATTTACCATAGTCTCTGGATGAAATACCTCTGCCACACAAATGATTCATTAGTGGCCAAAACTGTTCTGGACCTTTGCAATTCCCTAAGGGGCCAAGAGCACCCTGTACACATCTGCCTGGATACACATCTGCCTGGGTTTCCTCAGAAGAGGATTCAGTTTGCAAGGGCCAAAACCACTGCAGACTGGACAAATGCATAGTGAGTGAGGGACTTGGCTCAAAAGGATTGCAAGCATCCCCAACAAACCAAAACATGATTGCAGTCAGAAAATATGTCTGAATGCTGAAGTTGTACCTAAAATATTTGGAGCTGGAGTTCAGAAGTACCAACACTATGCCCCACTGCCATGAAAAAGTCCTTGCAATCCATGGATAAAGCAGAAAATTGCTCTTTAATTTCTTTGTGGTGCTACAGATGGAGCAGTGTGTTGTTATTCTGGAATGTTTCATGTGCTGGGAGGTTTTACTGGAGCTACTATTAGGGTAACTGCTATGACTAGAAATGCCTGCATGGAAAGTAGTGTTTCCCAGATGGCTCTGAGAAAGCTGTCTATCTACACAGGTATAAGTAGCAGATAGTTGCTTCATAGACATCTATATCTCCAAATAGTTGCTGGTATTTGCTTGCTCAAGAGTGAGGATTTTGGTGAGGCATTGTTTAATTTTTTTGGAAAGGAAATTATCCATTACAAGGTACAGAAAATAATATGTGGACAAATAAGGAAAAATGGAGCCTGAGGTGCTGAGAACTCCCAAGTGCTATAACAGAAAGAAATTTTTATAGGCCTCAGTGAAGGCAGGATTTTCTCTCACTGATTTGGTAATCTTCTCTGAGATTCCTTCTCGTTGTGATGTTCCTCATGAAGTAATGTATTTCCAATTTAAATATTTTGAAGTTATTCCAACCATGATGCATGATGCATCTCTGATGCTTCTTTGCTACTGAGAAGGATTTTTTTTCTTAAATAAATGTCCTTGTTGTAGGCATACCCTATATCCTGCAAAGGAAAAGGCAGCCTGCCTCTTGTGTGCTTGTGCAGCCCTGAGGTTCTTTGATCAGCATGCAATCAGCATTTTGTTGAGTTATTCTACTTGCTTCTTTTAAGAGCAATAAAGTGCAGACCAGTTGCTTCTCCTTGTTAAAAAGACTTTTCCTCTCAAAGCATTTGCTTTGGTGAAGGTAAAATCATTACAGGCACTGTTCCAAGTTCGTGCCCCCATCTTAATGCAGCCTAAGTAAATATTTTCACCACACAGTTTTGTCTTCTGCTTCAAAAAGCAGTAAACTGACTTTTCTTTAACAGAATAGGCATTTTATTTACTGAAGGTAGAAAACTACTGTATTTAGTCTTGGAATGTTACATCAGTGCCAGGTCTGAAAGCATTCAGGGTAAGTAATTGTAGATGAGTTTGAAAACAGCATCTAGAGAAAAGAACCCTTCTTAGAACAGAAATTCAAAAAAGCCACTCTCAGTAGTGGTCTGAAAAGACTTTCAGAAAGTATTTTTGTCCCTGTAGCTTTACTTTTGCCATTTATAATTCTAGTTCAAGAGGGTGTGGTGGAAAATGCAAGAGACTGCAGGTTGTAGCAGCCTGTAATCATGTTTTGCAGCAGCATGTTTGCTGCTACAATAAAAAGTCTCTTCTAGTTTCTAAATATTATAACTTGAGAAGCTGGAAGCCTACATATGAAATGGATTTTTCTGCTTAATTGTGGCACATGGAGCTTGCTTTTCATGTCTTATATATTAAAACACTGCTTGAATTGTATCTCCAGCCAAGGAGGTGCAGTACTTTAGTTTGGATTCTATAGCCTTGCACAGCTGGAAGATTCCAGGACCTGAGATCAACTGTCATCATACAAACATTAGACAATGTGTTATTTATATGTGTATATAATGGGAGTCTTTCAATGTGATGTTTTTTCCTCTTCAGAAGGAATTCTGAGGTTTGAAGGGTGTTCTAATAATCTGTGCCATGTTCTTGGAGCATGGTCAAATTGGTTACGTGACAAAATCCTCTTTGAGCCACTTCCTAGTGGAATTTTACAAACCACCTGATAGAGTCTCTTCCCTGCTAACAGTTCCTAATATTGCTAACCTAATAAAACTAAAAATCTAAGTAGGCTGGCCCATGCAGCCTCCTTAAGGTAGTCTGATTTAAATCTTGGTTTGTTGAAGGTTGTAACAGGTGTTTCCCCATCTTTCGGCTCCTTATGTGTTGGTCAGGATCAGCATGATTAGTTTTGGGTGCAGCACTGCTTTGGGAACAGCGTCTGCTTCCTCCTTCACCTCTGCTGAGGTTTGTCTCAAAGGAAAGAGGATACTGATGATCTCTTTGGCAAAAGGGTGATGAAGAAATCTCAGGTGACAAGAGGGTGTGATGCATGGAAAGCAAAAGACATTGTATGCTTTTTTATTCCTGGTGCAAGAAGATGTCTCTCTTTGCTTCCTTGCTCTAGGAGCTGCAGCAGTTTGCTCAATAGCAGTGTTGCTGTGGATGGGGCAAAGGCATAAAATAAGAATCAGGTGACAGCTTTTCAAGACTAGAATCTGTTTTTTCAGCATATTACTAACTTAATTATTTTGGGGTTTTTTTGTCATCATTCCTGATATACCCTACTCCAGCGTTGAACAAAAGGAGTGGGCTATGTACATAACTGAATGTCCTGGCAGTAGCTTCAATGTAACCCCTAACTCCTTTTACAGATGCATAGTTCAGAATTAACTTAACTCTGAGCCCTTTCTGGAGACAGTAACGTGAACAGGAATATATTTGTCTGTGAAGTTGTAGAGTGTGGCTGGGTGACTCTTATGTGGTTTGAGTAGCTGGCCCCTGGCACCAGCGTGTCTAAGGCAGAAAGCTGTTGTGGTCGCCTTTGAGACAGGGTTCCCTATGTGCTGATCAGCCCTTCCCAGCAGAACCTCCTAGCAGTGCTCTTCTGGGCTGTGTTTGGGATTGTTTGCTCCTTATGTAAACTGAAGGAGGTTAATGATAGGGGAAATTGTGATATGGAGTTGTTTGTGTGGTGGGTGGGGACTGCTGAGTGCCAAACCCCTTTGATACATTGATTGGTGTGGTATTGCAAAAAGAGAAAGCTTCAGGCGTCTGATTCTGCTGGGAGTGTGTGGCAGTTGAAAGCCTATTGTAAATGTTATTTTGGCCCTGTCTAGTTCTAACAGATATCCTCTCCAGTTACTTTTAAAGGCAGATTTTCTTATATTGTTGACTGTCTCTTGTGAGGTGGGATATATTGAAGATATCATGGCAAGGTTAATATTGGCATTGGGGAAACCAGACTTACTACTGTAATGTGAAAATAACTACATCAGAATATGTAGTTAAAATTGTCATAAATTATTTTTTTTTGTTGCATGAAACTGTTTTGAGAGTGTGCTTAGCAGAGGCAAGGAGGTTCTTAGTGCACCTGTTGTGGCAGAAAGGATAAGCTCATGTCTTCTGTATGAATTCTCCATCATGGACACTGCTTAGCACCACATGATTTTCCAAGTACAGTGACTATTCAGGAAGTAGATCAATTTTATTCTCTAGCAGAATGTTTGTGTCATTATTTATCCTTTTTAACAAAGCCAACTGACATGAGAATGACGGTGGGGAGAATGGTCCCAGCCCATCTTGTAAAATGCCAGTAAGAAAACCAGGACTGTTTTCATTTTGATCAGGTGAGATAAATGGGCTTAAGGAAGAGAGACCTTGCTTATCTGTCTTGGTAAAAGATACAGCATTAGACTACACTGAGAAAAGAGCTGGTACCATTTCTTCCCAGTATTGATTACTACTTTGCCTACCAGCAGCAGATAAATTGTGGATGATGATTGTTTGGGAGTGCTAGTGAAGCAGGGGAGATGGGACCTATTCTGTATGGTAAGAATGTACTGAAGGGAAAAAGTGGACACTAATAACATTTTTAACCTGTATATTGAGAACTCCCTCTGTAAGCAAGGTTTCCCCTACAGTTCAAAAACTTTCTTGGGAAGGCTTATCACATGTTCGTACCTGACACTGTGTTGTATTATTAAGTGCCAAACTGAAGCCTTTGTCTTCAGATTGGATCAGTCTTGATTTGTAATTCACCTGAAATCCTAAATGTAACCTTTTCTTTTGCACAGCAGGAAAGATGTCCTTGCTGATAGTGTGAGGCAAGCTATGATACAGGCTCTTCTGCTCACTTATATTTGCTTGTATGTGTCATTTGGTGGGGCTGGTTTTATGCTTTATATGCCTACTTTTAAAGCCTGTGAAGAGCTGGGGACACCGTGTGAGCTGAACCTGCCAGTTACGTATTTCCTAACAACCTTTCCAGCCCTTGTTCAGATTGTCCTGTGCTGCTGTCCAGGCAGGCTCTCATACCAAGGGTGTATTTGTCACAGGACAGCTGTGCCTTCATTGTGAGGATTGAGTTGATCAGTTTGGTTTAGTTTTCCCCTGTCAGGTTTACTTGGGTTGCATCAGAAGAGGGAGGGGAGGCCATTGGACAACCTCAATGCAAATCCTTTAAAATAAGCAGAGAAACTAAACACTGTAAGGCTGTTCTGGAAATAAAACAATTGGAAGATAATAGAAGCTGCTAATACTGGCAGACCTTGAAGACTCCTGCCTCCTGTAGCAGGACTCAAGAGTCTTGATTCTGATTTCCTGAATGGAATAAAGTGAAGCTTCTATATGCTAAGAAATGCTTCAACAAAGCATTTGTGCTTACTTTGTGTCTGCCTAGGGGGTATCTAATTACATGATCTATATAATTCATTGCTTGTAAAAGGTAGTTTACTTCAAACTTGACAGTGTAACTACTAATAGGAGAGTAAGTCTAAGTGCTAAGTGCAGGTGACATAGCAGGAAGGCACATAGACATTAAGGCCTCTATCTGTAGTGCAGAATATGCATATATTTTAAATTAAACAGGGGGAAAATGTGCCAGTCTGATGCCCCCTGAGTGGCCATCTGCAAGGAGAGAAATGTACAGCAGGGTTGATGTGGTCAGCGTATTTCACAGCCACTTGTTAGCACAAACATTGGAATCATAGTTTTGGTTCCAGATTCTGATGGAGACCATATTTCAGTGGGCAGCAGAGCTTCATGTTTTCTCTTCCTTCAATCCAAAATCAGTTGACTTCTCACTCCTTCTAAGCATGTAACTCATTCATTCATTCTGATGCTCCAGGCTTGGATCTATCTCCCCTCTGACTTGAGAGACAATGTCAAGTCTTTGTCATCAAGACTTGAGCTGACTACAGCCTGGTCAGTTCTCCAAGGACCCAAAAGCAAGATGATACCTGATTTATTCATCAGGGTATTGCTAGTAGACTCAACACACACAGACTTCTGAAGAAGCATAAAATGGAAGAACATGCATTACTACAAACAGAATTGGCTTGCTTTTTTCATGTATCCAGCTGCTTCTAACTGTCAGAAGTCTGGCTGTCTAGAGAGACACCGAAGACAAGAATTAGAGGTGTTGCTTATGAGGAATTGTGATGGCAAGGATGGGGAAAGGTTGCATAACCCCACAGGTCTGCTTTGTTCTTTCTAGTATAGCCCTAAACCATTTTCAAATTATATTACTCTCCTGTTTAAACCAAGTTAACAGTTACCGATGGGTTTTCTTGATTTTTAGGGTTTTGTAATGTCATATGCAGCTACCATGCAAAAGATAGCTTACTTGCAATTTGGGACTGCCCACTACAAATATTTTGGGTGTAGCTCTCTAGCAAATGTCAGAACAGACTTTCTTCCTATACCTTCTATAGATATTTGCAGACTAAAGAGGCATGCTCATACAAGGTGGAATGTTTAAATAATTACTGCTTTGTCCTGCAAACTTTTTGTAGTTGTTTCCTACTCTCAAAGAAGAAAAAAGAACCTTATCAACAAGTCTGGCTCTTAAAATACCTGGGCTAATATAATTTTACTTTTCTTCTTGCATGAGTGATACTACAAAAAGTTTGTCTTGTCTGTGTTCAGAATGTGACCCAGAACCTAAATCCTTTGTCTTTTTGTTGGTTTGTGATTTGTTGTTATGTTTGCAGCAAATAGAATTGAGATAAAATTAATCAAATTTCTCTTTCAACTTCTCCACTTATTTGGTATTTTGTTATCCCATTTGCAGAAGGGAGGTTTCAGAAGTTAATTTGTTGATAAGGTGTGGTAATATAATGATTTTTAAAGGGTTTACTTTGGTATTGGACTCTAAGGTGCTTTTTCCAAATGTTTGGATTAGGGTGTGTAGGACAATAGTGAATCTATCTTTGAGGTAAACACAGACCTTGATCTCAATCCTCCTTCATTCATCACGAGAAGTCCCAGAATATGCTGGCACCACACAGATTCTCCTGCCTGAAAGCTCAGTTTAAGCTGTCAGTTGGGGCATAAGGTAATCAAATGAGGTATTAAGGTGTCAGTAGTCACATCTTGCAAATTCCATGGTGACTTGTAATGTAGACTGTGAATAAGGCAGGTGCAGGGGAGGGAATTGAGACACTGAGGAAGTGTAGATGAAAAATTTTAGATACAGGTATGTATTGCTAGATACTCTTTTTTTTCAAAAACAAGGATGAGTTGTTACCTCTTTGCTTATGCAATGACCTATTACAGTAGCCTACAAAGCCTACAGGATAAACCATTCTGGATTTGGTGATAAGAAGGTTGTCAGAGACTGATTATATCAGAGCAGATTTCCTGCCTTACAGTGGTGCTACATGATCTGGCCCATTATCAGATGTTCCAGAGGTGAAGAGGAACAAACCAATTTAATCCATGCATAGATTTTCTGTTTGCCTGCTGAGTGATGGACAGTTGGTTTGTATTCCTGTTCAGTGCAATCTCCATGTACTTACTGCCCTAGGGGAGATGACAAGTTTTCCATCTTGCCATAAAACATGTTTCACCTTAGCATAGTGGAAACATCTTATTAAATAATGGTAACAAAGTCTTATTCAGTCCAAAATCCTCTTTTAAATTTCCATTTAACTATGTACCTTTACTTTTTTGAGTGCAAAGTTCCTGTTGGAGAAATGGGCACTAGCTTCACTATAACTTTAAGCTGTTTCCCCTTGAAAAACTGCAGCATAAACTAACTGGCATTTTAGCAGAGCACAGAGGGACTCCAGAATACATACTTGCACCATGCATAGAGGTCTTGCTGCATTTTCTCCTAATTGCGATTTGGCAGCTGAGCCAGCAATCTGATTCTTAATCTGGATGTCTACTAGTTCTTTGATCACCAAGAGAAAAATTTGAAGGCAACTTGGTTAGCCTCTTTGTTAACTGTGGAGCTGGCGTAGAATCAGTTGTTGGCTTCTAGGCCTGTTGTGGTTTGCTGGGAGGCTGACGTAGCTGTGGAAAACCATGGCTGCAGCCTGATTCTCCACAGTTGCTTTCAAGGTAAACCACAATCTTGTGTAATTCCTAGCAGTCAATCAAGCCCACATAGTGCAAGCAGTTTGATGTGACTGTTGAGACCTCCTCCTAGAAAATCTTGAGAATTCAAGGAGCATTTAAAAAATTCTCGTTTGTTGTGAAAACAGTTGCAGGCATTACAAGTCTGTGATGTATTGGTGACCACAGGAGGCTTAAAAACTTTTTTGTTGTCAAGAACCTCGAACTAATTGTCTTTCTGATAATGGAATTCTATTTCTTTATTTGTGGCTGGAGAATGCCTGGAAATAGCTTTAATACTTATGTTGCTCTTAGTTCCTCAGAAACAATGGGACTGACAGGCTAAACGCCTCTCTTGAAAAGGCAAGTAAGACAAGCTTACTTTGAGGTGAGATACTAAAAGTCTGTTTAAGTCAGCTGCTGTCAGCATCTGTCATTTCTCACCATACAAACCCTATCAGGCAGGTCATTTGTAAAGGAAGTGCTGTGAAAATTGAGAGCACTTTTATACCTTTGTTAGCAAGCATAATTAATTAATTCCCAAAGTCTTGAAGGCCTGTTGAGCTGGTGGAGTTAAGGTACAATAACTCTCATAGGCAGCAAGCAGAGGTGGGAGCAGGGTGTTTTCACTTACGGACAAAATGAGAGCTGCACTGGCCAGGTGAAATTTATTGAGTCTAGAGCTGTGACAAATCTGTGCCTCTGTCTCTATCTGGTTAACTGGTCACAGATCTGAGAGTCTGGGGTCCTGTGATCCTGTCCCCTTCCACAGCCCAGCTGAGCTTCCTCTCCTCTGAGCTGACTTGTAAAGGTTTCCAGCCACACCCCACAGTTTCAGTGGCTGAATACCACGGGGAGAGGGGTGAGCAGTGTCTGGGGTGAGCACACTGAATACTTGTCCTGTGACTCAGCACCCTCCCGCTAGAGAGCCTCCCTTGGCATATGTTGTCGCACTGTCCCAGAGCACTTGGTGCCCTGCAGGCTGTACAAACAGCTGAAAAGCCAGTCCCTTGCCCTGAGGGGCATCACTTCTGAGAACACAAATAACACGTGTGAAAGAAGGTGAAAGGGAGAAGCAGCCACCTGTGTAAAAAATTTGTGTGTTCTACATTTCCATTCTTCCTGCTGGCTGCATTTATAAACTGAGTAATATATTTGCTGGAGGACAAAGAGAAGCTACTGCTGTGTTCCTGCTTCAACTTAGAACACTTGCTTAGGAAGGGTATTTGGTTTGGCCCTGGGAGAAGCACAGAGAGAGGGAGAAATTTTAAATGACATAGTAATACTATGGACTGTTGAATCTTGGAGTTAAAAATGCCAGTGGGGACCTCAACATCTGGCAGCCTAAACTGTATGTAGTAGATTTGAGGCACCCCTAGTAGTAGGGACCAATTTTTGACAGTTCTTTCAAAATGAAGCTTTAAGTATTCAAATAAGGCTTTTCATATCTGACCATACAAAGATGAAAGAGAAGTTTGACAGATGAGAATGGTCTATCTTAGTTTGAGGGTTGGGACTAGCCCAGTGTCCTTTCTCTGCTGTGAATAACTATCAGTGTGTGACAATCAAATCTGCAAACTATACTTAAAGGGCTGTCATCAGAAATAATTGATTGTACCAGAAGATTTGTCCCCTAAACCCATGAGGAATGTCATACTCTGAACTTCCTAGGGGTTAGGCTAGATGATCTTTAAAGGTCCCTCCCAACCCAAACCATACATGATTATCCATCAGGCCTGTGAAAGACAGCACCATTCCATGGCATTGTGGTCTGTGCTTAGCCTTCCAGTCTCAGTAAATGGACCTGATTTGATTTCTCCCTTGGGCTATGTTGTTAGCTTATTCTGCTGAAGGAAAGGACATAAATGGAGAAGGAAGATGAAGCATGACTTGACTTTTTATTGTTTAAGTGCTCTCTAAATCTGTTTGGTAACTTCCCTGATCTGCAGGTTAGTCTCCAGGCCATGTGTAAGCATATGCCTAATATGTTACATGCCTAACAAGGAAAAAAAAAAAAACCACCCTCTCAAATTGCCCATAGCAACCACTTATTCTGTTAAAGCATGCCTCATAAAAGCAGGAAAACCCTGTAGCCTGAAAACAAATTATTAATAATTTGTCTCCCAGTTTTTTAAATGACTGTAGTTCACATGATGGATATATATATATATAGTTTAATAAAACAAATAGCACAAACTTATTTTGTTGTTTCTTGCATGTGATGATGTTTTTCTTTGTAACTCAGTGTATTCATATAAGGATTTTTGTGTAATTTATGGAAAAAATGGCACCAGGCTTCTAATGCGGATTTGGATTGTGTGTGGGTACAATAAGTGCCAAAAAAACCTCTGAAGAGGCATCTTCTGGGCCTCAAAATAGCCATGCTCTTAATTTTGCTAGAGACATTTATGCTGTTCTACTAGCCTATCTCAATTTTAATCTTGGAAAACTGGCCTTTGAAGGCAGAAAGTCAAAATCTGCAGTAAGTGGGGACTTTTCCAGTGCTTGAGTGTTTATCATAGCAAAGCTGTTTGTTTTTTTTGTTTGTTTTTTTTTTTTTTTAAGAGTTACCCTCAGAGCATAGGTTGAAGTAATAAGGCTGAGGCTCTTCCCTTTCCAGCTCATTATCATCCTTCAGATAGATAAGGAGCATAATGGGTGAGAAGATGGAAATAGGATGTGGAGACTGTGTAAAAAAAAAAAAATCAACAACCAAAACACAGCCCTGCTCCCTGGAACAAAAACCAAGCAACCAAAACAATCTGACTCTTTTTTCCTGTTCACATAGGTAAGTATGTGAAGTATGTTTATATCTCATTTATTCATTTTCCTCTTCCTCAGGCATTTACCAGAAAGAGTCAAAGACCGTGTTCAGCTGAAGAATATGAGCGGGCAGTGGTTTTATGAGGCCAAGTCGAGGAGGCACAGGGATAAGATCCATGGAGCAGATATTATCAGAGCCTCCATGCGCAGGAAACCTGCCACCATCGGTGAGCACTTGGAAATTTGTTTTGGAAAGGCTGTCTCTTACTTTGCTAACCTCAGACAGTGTTGTCTGTGAAATACAAGAATACTGGTCTCTCTACAATGGAAAGTGATGCAAAAAAGAGACTTCCCATGTAATTTACAGTGGAAGCTTTCCTCTCCCACAATGCTGTATATTCAAGAGCAGTGACTGCTAACAGAAGGGACTGGCTTGTGTTTATGTGTAGGATTAAAAGCTCTCTGCACTCCTAGACTCATTCTCATTTCCATTTCTGAGGCCCTATGAGTTATTTAGGAACATGCAAAGAATCCAAGATTGAGGAAATTGCTCTTTAACATGAATTTCCAAGATTTTGGTGCTTGGTTTGAGACCTTTGAGGCTTAATGGCAGGCATCACAAGCTAGAGATAGTGGTTATAACTAACTGAAATACATGTGCTGAAAGCTCTGGCAGCTGTGACTGGCATCCTGTGTCCTGGTGAACTTTAAGTGCACCCATAATCCCCATGCCATGGTGGGTGTCCTGGTCACCATTAATTTTACCCCTTGGAAGGAGGGAGTGAGCAGTCAATCTGTATTTGCAAAAACATATTATATGATATCCAGGATTTTATAGACCCCCATTATAAATCTCTCAACATCTGACTTTAAATCTAAAGTGTCCTGGTCTATTTTATCATTCTTTGTATAGAAAGTGATTTTTTTTCTTAGCAAAACTGACCTACATCCCCTTTTAACCTCCTCAAGTTCTGCTAAGTCCTCTTGATTTAGAAGGGCAAGACTTACATTATTCTTACCAAATTGTACTGATATTTGTGCTATTTCGTTTTTTTAGTTCTGTCAAGGGATTTTGCTATGTGCTAGTGAAGCAAGTGTAGTTCCATGCTGTGAATGGACTACAGGTTGTTGCTTTTTATGGGTTTTGTAACTACAAGTTAGCCTTGTTTTCCTCTGTCTAACCCTGTAGTATTGCACCTTCTTAATTTCTATATTTACAGAGATGATTTTGAATAATGTCAGTTTAGTCAGTTTGAGGTTACTGCTTTGAGTTTTTAAGTTAAAAAGAAAAGGCCTGAAAAAGAAAAGAATGCAGAAAAAAAACCCCCTAGATGGTTAGCGTGGTGTGTTTGTCATTTTGGCTGGTTTTGTACTTGAAGGTTATGAAAATCAGCTGTAAAATTCTAGCTAAATTTCACAGTAACTTGTATCTTAAAGGAAAGTACTAAAAGTTATGCCATCTTAAAGGAAAGATAATTAATCCCAATCTTGTTACTTAAACAAAGTGACATGTTGGCACACTCAGAACTGTGTACAATTGCTTGGTTTCAATGACTCATGAGATGGCAAGATATTTGTCCTTGCAGTTATAGATAGCAAAAATAAATGAATGAAATAAGTGAATAAAAATAAATGAATAAGTGAATAAATGAAATGAATAAATGAATAAGTGAATAAATGAAATAAGTGAATAAAAATCTTGCTTATTTTTGCACACTGAGAAATTCTTCACTTCTGAACTGTTGGTGAAGTGGAAAAAGCATTAGAGGAAATAATGGAATGTTTTTGCTCTGAAAGGGATTATTGGAGTAGGATTTTGTCCCACCCTAAAAAGAAATGCAAATGTATTTGCATTGCTGAGTGAGGTGAGGCTTTTTGTTTGTTTGGGTTTTTCGTATTACCTTTTTAACGTCTTGTGGCAATTCTGTTCATAAAGGATTGGCCCAAGCGAGTTATGACCAACTTCCGGTTTACTGTTTAAGAAGGGAAAAATTGAATTGATTTCAACATATTTTCAGTTTCCTCTGGTTTAATCATTTTTTCCTTCCTTGGGACACTGAGTATGAACTTTCAGTATTTGTCTAACTGCAAGAACTGCAGGATTAGTATATACCCGGGTTCTTGTAGAAAACTCCTCCATTTACGAGGAGATGGAGGTTTAAAGGTTTAAGGTTTAAACCAGATATATCTGGTTTAAAGATTTAAGGTTTAAACCAGATATAGCTGGTATAGTAAAATGAAGTACTCAGAACAGTATTTGACATTTTTAGTAGCATTAAAAAGGTGTTCTTTAGAAGGCACCAGATCTGCTTCTGAAAACAATTCAAGTATAGTGGGCTTTAGAAATAGCTGTAGGCATAAATGCAAATACTTGTACATCTTTCTTAAGAAAACCTGTATGAGCATGTGGGAAACAACAATATTCTTGCATCATGTTTTAGCTGAAGTGGCTCAGAACAAAACGAGCAAAGCAAAGATCAGCTGGGTGAACAATGTTAATAAAGAAGTCTTCCAGCCACCAGATTTACATGGCATTGAGGAACATCAAGAAGAAGAACAACAGAAAACTAGCTGGGGGTAAGCTGTCTGTTTATCATGCTTAGAATGTATGCTTAGAATGTATATATATATAGACATATATATATATATATATCTATATATATATATATAGACTAGTGAAACTTGGGAGCTCTAAGTTCCACCCAAAATATTGTACTTATCTCTTATTTCAAAGGTCACCAAATGTTCCTTTAGAATTGTACAAGAAAACTGTGCTTGTCACAGACACATAGTCATGTACTGTTCTGCATTTGAATATAGAACAATTAACAATCTTCAGCTTGCCTTTCTCAGAAAAAGTTGACAATCAAGCATAGAATGGTCACACACATGTTCTTGTGTCACGATTTATTTTGGTTCCTTGAAGTGAGACCTGGATTTTCTAGTTGGAATGGCTGGCCATGATCAGTCCCCTGCAGTCAGTAATATGGGGATCACAACTTCTGCATGTCTTCATTCAGTTGTTTACTGAAATCATTCTATCAATTCAGCCTGAATTTTAAACTTGGATTACAGCATTATTGAGGTTAGAAAAACCTATAGAATTATCAAGTCCATCCATTAACCCAGCACTGCCAAGGCCACCACTAAACCACACTCCCAAGTGCCACATCCACATGTTTTGAGCACTTCATATCACATGAAGAATTGGAAACTAAGAAATTGCCATTTAAAATTTTCCAAATTATTTGGCACGCAGTTGAAGACCTCTGAGACTTTTTTAGAAGACCAAATATATTTCAGATGGAAAGAACTAGAATCTTTAGCTGCAGAAAATTAGTCAGATTCTACCAAGAAAAGTAAATGTCTTTCTGGAATGGAGAAGCTTCCTTTCAGAGTAAAATGAGACAGTCATCTTTGGTATGCCTGAATTACTACAATTGTACAGTAGGCTGGATGATAAAGTGATTTAATATTAAATCCTTTTTAGTTCAGAAACTACTTATCTTAAGCCCATAAACATCCCAAACAGCTTTATTTTGTTTTGAAATATGCTGAGTTGATTTCTGAAACAGATATGTCTTCTCTTTAAAATACCTACATGTAATTCATTGGCTGTGTTAAAAACTTCCAAAAAGCCTACATTTGAGAAGGAAAGTGCTGAAACAGTTGGAGTCAGAGCAGGTAAAAGTGACCAGATTTCTCAACACACTGAGGAAACAAGAACCAGGGTGTAACCCAGATAGCCACTGTTTGTGCTTAGAGTGAACAGAATGAGGTAAGAGCCAGAGTTTCTTCTTAAGGGAACTGCTTCACTTCTGGTTGTGCCATTGATCAGCTCTGAAACCTGTCCCTTTCTTGTCTGTCTTCTATGTCCTTCTCTGTACATTACCTGTTTTTTCTTTGCAGTAAGGCTTCTCCTACTATGCATTTATACAATACCTAGTAGCAATTGAACCTTTCATTTTCATGCTCTGCAGTCTGGGCACACACATTCATGGTGAGTGGCAGCAAAGGTTGGTGTGAGTCTTAACAACTCTGGCTTGTGTCTTTCTTATATTTTATCACTATCAGTGAACTCAGAGGTGTTTGTTTTGACCACATCTGAAATTGTGCTGAAAGAGGTCAAATCAACTGCTTTGTTATAGACTTGCCAAAAATGAAGTTGTCCAAAAAGGATGATAAAGGTTTCTTATCACAAAACAGAGCTCTGTTTTCCTTCCCAGCTGAAGTTAACTGATGTGCTGACAGAGTTAGTTGTTACTAAATGTAGTTTTTTTACAGGTGGCTTTTACATTCAGGAGATTGCTATGAAGTTATTTCTTTGAGAACAGCAGAAGGCATGTTGCTGTTTAATATATCTTTTAGAATATTTTACATATCATCTTGCTCATCAGGAACAGATGATGATATTTTTAAAGAAGTATAGTCTTATAATCATATTCTTATAGTTAGAACTCTCCAGAATCTATATGTGATTGATAAGGTATAATAGATTTCATAATATGCCAGGGCAGCCTCTTCAAAAATACATAACATAGCAAGGTTTAAGAATATGTAGACTTTTTTTTTTTTTTTTTTTTTTTTTTTTTAATGGGACCAACTTGATAGTGGTCTTCAACTTGAAGTATTTGATGACTTATTTCAGATCACAGCCATGCAAAGCTTGATAATTATTTTCCAGGACTCTCCCCTGCCTTTTGCTCCAAATTGTACCAGAAGTTGATCAGCCTCCATGCCTTGTTCATGTGTACTTGTACTTTCCTCAATAGCTCAAGATCTTCTCTCTAAAGCAACCCCACACAGTCCAGTGATTTATGAGGCAATTGGAAATGGACCTTGTCATGGAAGTGATCTGTCACATGTGGGCTGGATGCTTACTTACACTGACTTTGCATAAATAACTTGATTGGATGCCTCAGGTTATTTGTTTCTAAAATGTCAAAACCTATGGCAAGCAAATGTGGCAGGACTGTGAAATTCTTTGCTTATGATTTTAGTGAGGGCTTCATTCACCATAACTGAGGTTAGTCTACACAGTATTGTATGTGAGAAATTGCAGGAGGCACCATATGCTTTTAAAATAGTCGTCCTTTCTGTTCTCTGGATACTGGAATTTGAAGGAGACTGGCCTGGCATAACTGTGGGCCTGTCTCTAAGGGCAGAAGGAAACACAATGATGCAAAAGCAATAACCCCAGTAGCTGGGGTGGGAAGGGAAAGTCTACAAACATTTAATTTGGCTGCTAGGATAGTGGAGCCACAAGGAATTAATGGGCTCTTCCTCTCACAATGGAATAGTCTTAACACAGCTAAGAGGATGAAACAGAATTATTGCAGAATTTGGGATTGCATTAAAGGCAGCTCACGGCTTACAGTGTCCAAATGCTACCTGTGGTTCAAGCACTTGAACTTTTAAAGCATTTTTAAGTGCTGCTTTAAGAATAAGTTTGTTGGTGTTGTGGGGTTTATGGGGTTTTTCTCTTTGTTTTTCCCCCCCTTTATCTAAGAGTGTGGCTCAGGCCAGCACTGACTTGCAGGCTTTGCATAAACTTACACAGCTGCTCACCTGAGGATTGGGTCCTGAAGCTATATGATAACAAGTTACTCAGAGTACTTTTGTTCTGGATCCTGTTCTTAAAGCAAAACAATTCTTACTGAGTGTAAAGGAAGTTTAGTTCTGCTAGATCTGTTTGTAAACTGATAAGGATAAAACCAACTCTGGGGCCAGTTCAACTACTGTTGAATCAGGGTGCTGCTATATTAGGTAGAGCAACAATATTCTTAAAATTAGCAGTGACATTTATTCCCACACCCCAAATATCAAAATTACGTAATAAAGCTATTAATTATTTCTTTTTTGAGTTTTATATCATTGTGATAATTTTCTTGCATACCAGAGCCTTTACAGGCCAGGTGTGTGAAATGTCTTTGAAGGTGTAACCTTGAACAGAATGAGTTTTCAAAGGTGAGTCACACTGTCAATATTACATCTGCCCAGTGATGCCATCTGTCTATATGCTGAATCTTAAAAAAGGAGGGTTGTCTTTCAAATTAAGATTCACAGGTCGTGTATGAATCCACATATTGACAATGCCTGCAAATCTGTAACCCTTTTCCCTAGCTCTGCTCCTGCATTTGCCTTGTTGCTTCAGTCTGTACGGGCCTTGGACCTCCCTTGTGGTTCTTGACACATCATTTTTCCAAGTTGAAGGGTAGAATTTTTAAAGCCTTTTTTAATCTATCAGTTTGGACTTACACACTTTTAGATTAGCCTTGTGAATGCAGCATATCTTGGAACAGTTTGTTCAGTTTTCTTATCTATGTAGGTTGTGGGTAAACTCATTTTCAGACCTATTGTTGTAAAACAGAGTTATAGGATCCTGGCTGTTGTTTTTTCTCTGCTTTGCTTTATTTAGACCAGGGTTTTCAGTACATAATGCCAAGTTGTTAATCTTTAATTATTCTATGCTAAGTGCAAAGAAACATTGCATTAAAGATTATGAGATTATGTTTCACTGAATACACACATAAAGGTACCTCTCCACCTGTAAAAACTTCACTGAAGAATGTCTTAGCAGTTTCTTGCAGCCCAGGGTGCTTAACAGTATTTTTCTTGCTTAAAATGAGTGAGAGGTTGAAGTATTTGGGACCTAAACCTGAAAAACAAAAATTATGATTGTCCTGTTCAGTAGTAGATGTTGCAGAGAAGACACAAAATGCAGGAGCATATGAGTGTGGTGCTCTCAAAAACAAAACCACAAATGCTTTATAAATGCAAGAACACAAACTTCATTTTCTGAAATTTCTTTAATATGTGTGTCTATTTTCATACTTAAAAATATATATTAGAACTAAGGTTAAAAACAATGATGTGAAAGGATATTTTGGAAAAGAAAATAGAAGTTGCAACATTTAGCTCTTTGAGAACCAGAATCTTTTTCTTACTTGGGATCAGCAAATGGTAGAAAGAACAATAGCAATCTGCTAGTAATCTGGTGTGTGCATGTAAGAGGCTGCAACAGTTACTGTCCTACAAAAATGTAAGAACATTTAATTTTTCACCCTTGAGATAGATTCCATTCCAAGATCAGCTCATTCCTTAACCCTCTCTCGCTATGCATGGTGGTATGTTTCTTAAAGGCAGTGTTGAATCAAAAGAGCAAGGAAGGGATATAGAAGTTTATAGTTCAGATTGCACCTGGTATTTTTTTTGTTAGCCTTATGTTCACATTGCTCACTGTGGTCATTTTATCCTCTCCATAATTTTGTATTTTCCTTCTGCAAAACGTAAGTGATGTCACCGAGCAGACACCTTAGCAGTCCAGAGACAAATAGACTTCCAAGGGTAGTTTATCAGAGTATTTTGGGGTTTTGTTCTCCCCTAAAGTTTGAGCTTAACTGTGCACCTTGCAGAAGATGGGAAAGTTGTCCTCCCCTCAGGAGGGCAGACTGGTACCAATTACCAGACTGGAGAGATATTTGTTAATGCAAGGAGATGAATCTGGAACTTGATGAGAGGTGGATGCTGTTTCTGTCCCAAGACACCTTGTGGCTCTTCTCCTTACCACCCTTAAGCCTTTTCACACATAACAAAGATCATTGACTAAAAAAATCCTTAGTTTTGAAATCTCTTTGTACATCTGTATTGAAAAAACCATAGGAATTGCTGTCCTTCCTAGCCTGATATATATTTCCTATCAGGAAATATAAATATTTTCTGCTTCATATTGTTCCCCCACTCTGAAATCATAAGTGTATATCTTGATTAATGTCAGTGTTTTCCATATAAAATTAGGATACTCAATATTGTTGTCATGTGAAGACCATATTGAAATCCATGTCTAACTTCCATCTTCAAATACTTTTTCATATCTGAGATGTTTAGGTAAACTAAAATATTAAAAATCTGATTGGGAAAAAAACCTTGCATTGTTTTGTAAGTAGATTAGATATTTCTAGAGATAATATAGGAGCTGTCTCTTCTAGCTGTTTTAATTTCTCCATATCTGGGCTATACTTATTATCACAAGCAATAACTTACTTCACTTATGCAAACAATCAAAAAAATTTATACATCTCAATTGAAAGAATACCTTATAAACTGTACCTCTGAGCAGATGTGTTGCTATCTGTGAGATGTCACATCTTTACTGTAGTGGTGATGGAGTTCCTCTGTTTTTTCTGACTTCGACATTCTGTAAAATTCTATTTTTCAGTCAGATTTTGACACTTTCCTCCAGTTTGGTTTCAGTCTTAGAAGTACAAATGTAGGACAAGGATGAAGATGGCAACACTGATATTGGAGAGTAGTGATATTTACTGTATTTATACAGTATTTACTGTAAAGATAAAATATTGATTTATATTTATGTTTATTTTTATAAATTTTATTCCGATATTTTAAATGTATCAAAACTATGGTTTCTGTCACACCAAGTAGAACTTGTATTGAATTCTTTAACAAGTAAATACATTTTTGCAAGGAAATAAAGCAGCAAGAGTATCCCTTTTCCTATAGGAATGAAAAGAGGCTAAATAGAAAAACTCCAGTGCCATGTTTATATTTATATTTGAGTATGTATAAGTGAATCTTTGTTTTGCTTTTTCAAAAAGGCTTAAAGTAATGTCCTGTTTGCTGAAGTTGTTATTTAACTTTCCTTTACAGTTCTAAAGAAGTAACCCCTGTGTTAAACAAACCAGAGGAAAGACCTGTGAAGGCAGCAGTCTCATCAGTAAGGGTATGACTGGTACTGAATATGGTAGAAGTTATTTGCTTCAGTGGGAAGCATTAGTAAAGCTTTGAGGAGGAAAAATAATAGTTTGTAAAAAAAATTAGGGTTTTTTTTTTTTGTTTTAGAGAGAGGTAATGAAAATCACTAAAGGTTCAGCACTAAAGTGCTGCTACACCTATAATTGATGGCTGTTTTTTCTTAACATTATTTCCAATCTGTTCAACTACTGAAAGCGATTGGCCTGCTCTGTTTCTAATATCACAGAAGTGGAGATAAAATTATTTATCTGGCAAAAACTTGGAATTTGCAAATGTCTTTAAGTGGTGGCTTATCTCTGTTGTTGGTGAGTTTAGAAGAACAAGATGCAGTTGTCACTGGCACTTCTGATCATTTCCTGTTCATATTGTTTAGGTTTTTTTGTCATGTATCCAATTTAAGTGGTATGCCTTCAGACTCCTTACTGATGGGTTAGTGGGGAAGAGAAAATCACTGCACTTGTCTATTTTGTGATGCAAGATTTTGACTGCAACAGTAATGTTTGTTCCTTTTCTAGCAAAGGAGAAATCCCTTTAATTCCACTGTATCAGATGATAACGTGAACAGTGTGGAATCAGAAGACGCACCAGTCATCGTACCTCAGCTATCAAAGAAGGGTAAATGAACTTGTTTTGCAGATGACTGTGAATTTCTTGTTGGTTTATATGGAAATTATTTTTACTTCCATTGCTTCTTTCTGTAAGAGATCAAAACCTTTTTTGTCTGTTAGTATAGAGAGTTCTCAACTAGCTTATTTCAAACCTCATCGAAAGCATGTGAATATACTCAGGAAATGGCAGTAGACATGAGTAAATGGATTTTGCTTCCTTTCTTTTACTCATAGTTTTAGTCGGTACTAAGCACTCCATCTGGGAGGGCTGCTGGTCCTGAATTGACAAGAGGACAGTGAAATTTCCTTGAATGTGGCAGAGCTGTCTTTATGACCTTTCAATCATTGCTGCTAATTAGCTTGACAGAAGCAGCCTAGCTTTCTTTGGTCCATAGTTTTCTCCTTTGTTTCCTTAGTCTGTTTATTATCCTCCCTTTCCAGCAGTATTTTCTACAAGCAAGTTGATGAGTGTTTATATATCACAATACAGGCATTTGAAGTTGTAATTTAGAATCATATGTGGCTATTACTCTCCTGTCTTTGCTGTGAAACATGCTAACAGGAAAAGGAAAGATTTGCATAGTAGGAATACAAAACCCTTCATCTCCCTGCCAGGAGATTATTTCTGTATTTGTCTTGTTCCACATGACTGGAAATAGCCAGTTTCCATTTTTGTAGGTTGCTGTTTACATTCTGACACTGAAGAGGTGTATATGTATTCAAAAGCTGCCCTTCCCTGCAAACTTTGTCCCTTGCAGGAATAATGATGACAAAAAACTTGGTGTGCTCTATTTGGCATCATGAAATAGCTAGTGTTTGTAAATAAGAAATAACTGCAAGCTTTTAATTTGCTAAAAGTTTCTATTACATAAAAAAGAAATCAACACCTATATAAAATTACTGACTGTGTTTTTGTTGCAGTTTTTTTTAATAAACTAGTATAATCACTGCATTTCAGATCTGCACTGTCATATTTTTCTGTTTATACTTACAAATGTCACATAGACTCATGAACTCTTCTGTGTCTTACAGAAATTTGGTCACTCTCAGAAGACAGCCCACCTAAATCAAACTTACAAAAAGATGAAACAGAGAAACCTGAGAGGCCTTTTGTAGAACTTACTGATGAACCACAGAAGGAGCTAGTTAAGCGTCCTGTCCCAAAAGCTAGGAAACTAATTCACAAAGCAGCAGATTCTGTATCTCAAAGAGAAGACCTTGTTCCCAAACCAACCAAGCAGAGTGAGGGGGTAAATGGCATTGGTACCACACCCAGGGGCATTCTCAAGCGCAGCTCAAGCTCAAGTTCCACTGACTCAGAAGTTCGGGCCAGTCAGACCTTAGATGTTCAGAAAAAAAATGGTTTTGCTACTGCAACTATTTTTGAAGGGGAAGGTGAGAAGAATTCTCTTACGGAAGAAGCAGAAAACTCTGCACAAAATTCACTGGAAAAACTGAAACAAGTGAGGTTTTCATCTATCTCAGGTAAAGGAAAACCTCTGCAAAGCCCACAGCTACACCATGGTAAAGAAAAAGGAGAGCATGAAACCTTAAAATATGACAAAAAAAAGAATAGTGAAAATTATGCTATTCAATCAGATTCACTTGGGGATAAGCAAATTCCTGCTGCAAAGCCTTTGGGAACCTATTCATCAACTTTAAAAATTAAAACAATAGATGATTTACAAGAAGACACATCTGCATCCAGCCCTTGTGACAGTAACAGATCAGACTTCCCAGTTAATGAAAGCTTCCAGACAGATATAGTTACTCCCAAGAAACTTGAAACTCCACAGAAGACCTCCAGCAATATCCTGTCAAACAGCAGTAATGAGTGGAGTGTTGATAAAACACATGAAAAAAAATCCAACCAGATCTTGAGCCATGAATCAGAGTCACACAAAAACTTTACTGGTAAGATTCTAGTAGAAGTGAAAAATGGATTGATATAGGATATAACACATATTCATTAATGTGGATCACTTGTAGCTAATGATTAACAACGAGGAAACAGTAGTAGGAACGTGCTACTGCGGGAATGTGCTACTGCAGAATTAAATAATCAATATTTTTTAATATACATTTATGATCTCCTACTGGTCATTGTATCAGAGCCAGTATAGGCACCTCTGTTGTGGATGGTATTTTAGTGTAGTGCTGTCAGTTGTCCTTGGGAGTAATTCAGATGTGACTTAGGGATTTGCCTATGGGACTAAACAAAAATATGCTGGATTGTCATCCTCTGTGTGCGTGTCACATGCAGCCTTCCTTCAATGAAAGCATTTCCTTTAAGAATGGGTTTAACTCATCTTCTTGGCTTGTACCCTCCATAGCAATGACTCCAGTATGATGTCTCAGAGCAGGAATTTTCTTCATGCCATTGCCCATGGTATGGTTCTTTCCAAAATCACAGGGACAGAGAACTCTTTTTTCCACTAACAGTTAAAAAAAAATTGAGAACTTTCTAGGTAGACCAGAGATTTTTAGTCATGTATCTAATTCATAACTCTGATAAGTTTGTTTACATTGTAGATGGACATCAACTTTCTGCTGAAACAGAAGCACATGAGGCATCCAATACCAATTCTACAAGTGTTCAACAAGGTAAGCCTGATCTTGTTGAGGAGAGAGATGCTAAAACCATTTTCAAGCCTGGCAAGCATGCTGATGAACTCATGAAAGTGGATGATGAATCTTTGTCAAAAGTTTTAGACTGGTTTAAAAGAAGTTCTAGTACTGAAGATGAGCAAGTTGTATCAACGAAGTCCCAATTCAGGGAGCCTAGAGAGGAAGTGGATGTGTCAATCAGAACAGCAGTTCTTCCTGCAGAGCGCAGTGGGCCTGGCATGCATGGAAAAACAGAAGATTCAGAAGAGAAACCATTCAGAAAGATTAAACAACAGAGCAGAATTTCATCTACATCTTTTACTTCAGAAAACATACAGCTGATAAAGGAGAGGGTGAAGCCTAAGACAGGGGAAGCAAATGAGAAGCAAAATGATAAATTGCTGACTGAATTTGATTGTACAAGAGTTGAAGAAAAAGAACATGATCAAGAAATCAAACAACAAAATAAAAAATCACATCTCATGGACCATCAAGGGCACAAGCTACCAGCTCAGAAATGTGAGTCAGAGAAGGCAATACAAGAAAAAAGAAGAATAAGGGAGATCAGAGCATTCTGGGAAAGGGATAAAGGTATCCCCAGTCATGGAGAGAAGGAAGTTAGTATCAATGCTGGTGTGTCAGGTGGCCGTGCTTTTACAGGTCTCAGAGAAAGTGACCAGCTAAAACCATCTGCAGTGTATCTACCTAAGGCCTTGCATGATCAGAGCAAGAATACATCAAGAAGTCCTGAACTAAGTTGTGCAAGCCAGGCTTCAAGAAACAAAAGTTACCATTCTTTTGAATCAGGACCAGGCCATGCATTTGGAAAGCCAGAAGGGACACTTCAATCTGGTGAACTCCCAAAAGCCAGTAACTTGCATCCCAGAGCTGGTGTTACTTCAGCTTCCTCAAAAAGCAAAGATGAAAATGAGAAGGAAACTCTTAAAGGGAAAGTTGCTGCTTCTTCCCAACAGAAGTCCAGCTTCCAGGTTTTGTCTTTAAAAGACAAGATGAATGAAAAGTCAAAGAATCAAATTTTAGATCCTTCACACTTCCAGAGTCTGAGAAACTTCTGGGATACTGGAGTTAAATTCCAGAGTAGCATTGACAGGGAAGATGATTCTTGGCCAAATAATACTAGATCAATAACCTATGAAAAAAAATCAAGGGAAGAGGAAAAAGGCAGAGATAATGTGAGCAAGCAAGGGTTAATTCTACAACAAACCCAAACATCTGAGAGAGAAAAACCACAGAAACTAGATTCTGTGGTATGCAAAAAGTCTCTAGGATCTCCTATTCTAAAAGGTCTGAATGTGACACACACAAGGAATACAGACTCTCTCCAGCTGGACAGACAACCAATTATCTCAAAATCCCAGGAAAAGATGGGTCTTCCAGAGCAAGAAGTTAGAGATTGTACAGAAAAAACCATTGTTTCATCAAAAGATCATCATGTATCCTTGCAGCTCCAGACACCTGGTGCTAAAGATGTTTTAAAGGACACAGTAGTAGGTGATAAACTATATTTACCTATAGAAAAAGGGGAAAACAAGACTACTCCTTTGGATAAAGAGGAAGTTGCAGAGACTGTGGATAAAGTTGTTCTACCTAAAGGTGAGCTTGATGTATTTAAATCATGTCTAGAGAAGCTAGAAAAGGAAGCCTCTGAGATGTCATGTAGCTTAAACCTCAAAGAAAACCTTTTAAAAGGGGCACATTTTCAATCAAATCAGTGCAAGGTTTTTGAGAGAACAGGGAACAACAGTCATGATATTTCTCCTGTTGATCAAGGAGAAGAAATAGGCAAACGTACAGGACAAGGGAATGTGTCATCAACAGATAAGCATGAGAACAGAAAAAATCTCAGAAAACTGTTTAGGGAATTTGAACCTCTGTATCTACACTATCAGGCAGCAGACAAGGATGATACTCTTGAGGGCTCTCAGAGGCCTCAAGCTGGTTTGGAGAACCTTCTCAAAGAAGCCCTTGTATCTCAACCTTCTGAACGCAGAAGGGCGGAAATAAAAACATACAATGACTCAGATAGTCTATCACAAAGTAACTGCAGTGTACAGTCAGCACACCAAGAAGCTACTGGTCAGCCTGAAGAGGTCCATGAGCCCATAGAGAAGTCTGTAGCTGGATCCAAGGTTAATGGCTTGAGTTCTGCTCTAGAGAAGTTGATGAAGGAGGCTTCTGAAGCACCACCTCCTAAACCCAAACGTGCTGACAGTGCACCATGGGGGACTGCTGAGGAGCAAGTTCAAAGGACAATGTATGAACATGGTGGAGAAGTGCTGCAGGAAATCAGTGAGACTGTAGAAAGGTCTGTTGCCCCATCCAGGGCCAGTGGCTTGAGTTCTGCTTTAGAGAGGCTGCTGAAGGAGGCCTCTGAAACACCCCCTTCTAAAGCCAAGAATGCTGATAGCACAGCACAGAGAACTGCTGCAGTGCAAGATAAAGGCATGACTTATGAGCATGGCGGAGAGGTACCTCAAGAAATCAGTGAGACCATAGAAAGGTCTGTTGCCCCATCCAAAGCCAGTGGCTTCAGTTCTGCTTTAGAGAGGCTGCTGAAGGAGGCCTCTGAAACACCCCCTTCTAAATCCAAATGTGCTGACAGCACAGTACAGGGGACTGCTGAGGTGAAAGCTATGAGCACAGACTATGGGCATGATGGAGAGCTGGTGCAGGGAGCTGGTGATACCACAGAAAGATCTGCACTGTCCAACACTGAATATAGAGGGTCTGATGTTAATTTTCAGAATCCACCCAAAGAGGTCTCTGAAACACCAGCTTCTGTGTGGGAAAATATGGATCAGAAAATGCATGCTAAAATACAGACTAGTGTAAGTATACATGTTCTATATCAACAAGACAGAGATGACCCTCAAGAAATAGAAGAAACAATAGAAAAAACTTCTGTTTCAAATATCACAAAATTTGGTGAATTCAGTTGCTCTTTAGAAAAACCTCTTCAAGAAGCATCTGCAGTTTCATGTCCAATCTCCAAAGATTTATATCAGCAAGAAGAATTTGAGGATCATACATTTCCCTCAGAAAAAGAGACTCTATTCATGACAAGTTCACAGCCATGTGACACTCTAATTAGCTGTGATACACAAATTAAGATAGTTCTCAAAGAGGGAGCTCCAGAAAAATATGTCAAAGCCTTGACAAATGATCTTGCAGTAAGTGAAATTGAAGCTTCTGGTCTTAAAAGAGAGGCAGCTACTAATAAAATAGGAGAGAGAAACTTGGTTCCAGTTGATCTTCTTCCCATGGAAGGCAAGACTAGTACAGTTGTAGTCGAACCATTCGAGATAAATGCAAAAGGGATGAAGGAAAGCACATTCTTGGAGGCTTCTGAACAGAACTCAGAATTTCAAGCACTCGTGGATTTCAGAAGAACAAGTACACTGCTTAAAGATGAGAGCACCTCCCCCCAGCCAGAAGAAGCTCAGTTCTGCCTAATGTCGCAGCATGAGGATAACAATGAAGTGGAAGGCAACAACTTAAATTTGGGATCCAAGTTTTCAGATCAAAACTCTGATTCCCACTCTGGAACAGGAAGTTCAACTCGTGAGCTATCTGATTTCTAAAATTCATGGTGCTGAGTTAAACATGGCTACAATAATTCTTTTGTGTCCAGCTTGAAATATGTTAATGGAAAGTCTGCGTGATACTTTTTTAATTGAGAAATTTGGATATTTGCTTGGGAGGGGTGGGAAGAGCTAATTAAGCTGGAAAGCATTTAACAGACACTATATTTGGGTAAGCCTTTTTTGGTCAGGATAGTTTAGCAGCATTAATCAATTTAGTCTTTGTGATTTATACTTTTTCTTATCCTGTGTGACATTGCCTTCAAATTAATAAATTTGTACCACTCAATCTAGTAATCCCTTCAAATATACTGGATTAAAAGAGGAAAAAAACATCAGTGGCTCTCTGGGTTAATTCTTTAGTTCGACAGGCTAGTCTCTGAAAATAGATGCTTATCAGTGGAATATCTGGATATAAGGATAATACCAATGCTCTGTGCTATTTAATATAGCATTGCTGCCTGTTGCACTGAAAAATGGCCATATCAATGAAGATGTCGATTTACTAGGATTCACATTCTTTGGTTGAATGGCAGTTCTAGTCAATGTATAGTGTATGGTAGTCATCAAAGACCTTAAGTAGAGGAGATAATTTTACCTTTTCAGTCTCATACTGAGAAAGTGGGAATATTTTCTTCTCCTGGAGAATCTGAGAAATATATGAAGTTCCCAGGGCCTGCCAGCTTACATCTGAATCTATTTTGAAAGTGGGTTTCCAAAGAGAGTCAGTGAAAACATAAGTGAGGACAAAATCAAACATAATTTGGTTTCACCCATAATTACAGGCAGCAACACTGTGATTGGTTGGTGGAGGGGGAGGAAAGTGAGATAGGGAAGAATGAAAGTCTGAAAGATTTCTGAAGGAGCTAGGTCTGTCTTGATTCTGTTTTTGGAGACAAGTGCATAACTTCAGGGTTCCAAATATATCCACAGCTCATTTTTTGTGGGGGTGGTTGGTTTGTTTGTTTGTTTATTTGGGATTTTTTTGGGTGTGTGTGGGGAGTTGGTTTTTTGTGGTTTTGGTCAGTTGTTTGATTTTGGTTTTGTTGGGGTTTTTGGTTACTCAAGCATTGAAACAAAATTACTTTCACTGTGAAAAGACTATAACAGAAAAATTTGCACAAAGGAAAAAATCGAAAATTTTCTTTTGTGCTGATTCATGAAATGATGGTTACAAAATGACTACAATCTAAGTTAATTGAGTGCAATAGTTTCCCCAAATGCTGTTATTAGTCAGTAAAGATAGACCTATACCTACACAGAGCAAATCACTTGTCTATCAAATCACTTGTCAGACTTACCTGTCTCTGCTGATGACTGGGGGTGTTTAGGGAGAACAAATGGACACTTAAAATGAGATGTTTATTTTATTTTGACTTAATCTTGTATTTTCATTGAATGTTCACTGTCTTTGCTAACTGTCAAAATAGATTTTCATGAGAAACCTGTGGTTGGTTCTTCATTGACTTGCTTAAAGTGGCCTGCCTGTGTGTGCAGTGTTCATGTGTTTTGTCTTGTAACAGGTTCTGAAGAAGAATTAAACCCTGTTTTGATGGCTTTGAAAAGGAGTGCAGATAGGAAAAAGCCTTCCAAAAGTCTAGAGGACATTCCATCAGCCACCTCAAGTGAGCACAAAGCTTGTGTGTGTCTCCCATGACCCCCAGTTTGGCTTAAATGTGTTCATGCTGGTCTTCCATACAGCCCTGCCATGTCCTGGCTTTTGTTTTTGTTTCTCAATAAGCTGTATGGAGGCTGTAATTTGGAACCAAATTCTTTTCTCATATGGTTTAATTTTCAGTTCTTGGTGTTAATTTTAGAATCTCTTCAGAATTGCACTGTATTGATCAGTGATTAACTGTTTCCTGGATAGTTTTTCAGTTGTGGAAGTATTGGCAGTTACCCAAACCAGTAGTGAGCAGCTACTGTCATTCCCTCCTGGTTTGTGGCTTGGGTCGAATAAGTAGACAATGAAAGCATGAAAAACTCAGTTTAGTAATGGTCCATCTGTGTATTCTAGCAGTAAATATATCAACCTCACTTTAGAGAATACAGTGAGATTAATATTATACTTAAAATGAATTTCCAGCTTCCCTCAGTAGCCTCCTTGGATTCCTTGGTTTTTATAAATTATTATTACTGTCTCACTTCACCCTGCCCCTGAGTGTTTTCATGCTTATCTCATGTCTAATGGGGAAGACACAGACTGAACTTATGAATTTGTGAACTGAAGTATGGAGATATAGATTTTTGAAAGATATTGGCAAGGAATTCTTCTAATACTACTTATGCTGCTGCTTGCTTCTAACCGGTTTCTAGGTTTTAGGTGTGCACTAACATTGTTCAACAACATGCTGACAGAAACTATGTCACCATAAGACCCCTGCTTGGATGTAGGCCTTGAGGTAGAATGTCAAGTAAAAGCCTCTCGAATTTAACCCTTCCTGTGGCTCTGCTGGTTTGTCTGTGGTTTTAGTCCTCATTACTACTAATTTTGTGATTATCGCTGCCATCCATTTCAGACTGAATAACAAAGTTTCTAACTGTTATTTTTCCTTAGCAGATAAAGAAAAAATAAATAAACAAAAGGAAGAATTAGTTCTTAGTGCTGAAGATGGTAAATATCATTTGTGTCTGCATGGAAGTTTGTTGCTTTTTTAATGGCCTCTGTTTGCTAGTGAAGATTTTTTTTTCTTTTTGTAACCAAGAATTATATTGTGTTTTAAGATTTGTTTAACCTCAGCATGGCTGGACAGCTTTTATAGAATTCTGTTGTGGTGTTTATTCTTAAGGAATCTATCTATGTCCTCCTGTATCTGTAGAAACTGTGCCACTTATCAGTGTATTCTTTTGGCCTTCAGTGATTCAGTCTATGAGTTACTGAAATCATAGGGAGCTTTGAACACAAGCTCAGTTGAAAGAAATTTGCCTCAGTAAATATTCAGTTTGTCTGTTTATCCATTGCATTGTAAAATCCAAGATGATTTTTGCTAGTGCAAGACATCTTTCAGAATATCTCAATTAGAAAGGAACCTCTCTTAATATCCCTGCCTTAGTTTTATAAAGTAGCATTATTCTAAGCAATAGATGAATTTCTAGATCAGCTACTACTGATATCATCAGTCCATTAGTGCATTATAGATGCCTTATAGTTAAATTTTTCTATATACCCTTAGAAATTCCAAATCTAAGAAAAATAAAAAGCAAACTTGTTCCAAGAATGTGTCAAAATAAACAGAATTGAAAACCATCAAATAATATTGAATATAGCACACAATTCTTTATTTACTGCATTGGAGCACTACAGTTTTAAAAGAACAGTTGTGTGCAGGTTTTTTTTTTTTTATTTCATGGTTTAGATGCTTTAAAGCATTGTGCATGCCAGTGGCCTATAATAGCAATAGGATAATCATAGCATATTAGAATACCTACAACACCCAGTAAAGTAACAGGACTTAAGCACCATCCTGCACTCTGCTTTCAAGTGGAGACCCCTACTGAAAGCCTGTTTTGGCATTCAGTGTGAATGTGTAGAGACTAACCTGAAAAGAGCAGGGGGAATTTGAGTTTAATTTGTTAAGATTGAAGTTATGAAAAAATGACACAGAGCCAAACTGATGGCTGTACAGTCAGAATAAGGCAAGTTCTCTTGAAAAGACTGTTCTTTTGGAACAGCAAAAAGACTGAATTTTTAGCTTGAACACTTATATTACACTCATATTTTGTCATGATGATCTAACTCCTCAAAGGAGAACAGCAATGCAAAACACAGAAACAGAATCACAGAATTGTTTAGTTTGGAGAAAACCTTTAGGATGAGCAAATGCAACCTTTAAACCAGCATAGGCAAATTCACCACTGAGCCATGTCCCTAGTTCTGAATTTATGTTTGCATAAACAGAAAGGCTCCATGATGCACCAAAATCAAACAGACCTAATTAGGTCTGTTTGATCCATACAGGCCTAATACCTAAATCACTACCAAGTATGGGAAGGAAAAAAACCCCACAATATTCATGTGGTTTGGGGAAGTAAAAAAATACAAAAAAAAAAAAAAAAAAAAAACAAAAAAAAACCACATGAAAAAACCAGAAAAATCCCACATATAAAGTATACTGGTGCTATTTATGACCTCACAAAACTGTGCTGCTGAATGACTGCTAATACTGCACTGAGCAGGTCCGAAACCTGATCAGCATCAAGAGAGGACTCAAAATGCAGCAGAAAGTGTGTAACAGGATTCTTGCAGCAGATACTGGAGAGACTTTTCCTCTGACAGCAGAACTAATACATTAACAATACTTTTTCATTTAACAAGTTACACATCTGGGCCAGATACTTGCTCTAAGTACTGCACCTAATTGCATACTGACAATAACTGATCTGTTGAGCACTGGTTGAGTTTTGGGGTTAGAGCATGAAAAATTCTGAGGATCACAAGCTTACTGCAAACTGGATTTTTGCAAGCCTAGCTTGTGCAATTAGGTTTTGTACAGTGAAAGAGCACAGAAATGAGCTGCAGTAGAGGTATGCAAATATGGAAGAGAGTGCAAAAAAGTGCATCATTAATAAGATATGCATCTTATAATTAAGTAGGAATACTGGCAACTTCCTTGGTCAGGTCTAGAATTGGCTTGATTTACACAAATTTGCCTATTGCAGTTAAATAGACTGAGTAAATAGAACAATGTTTGGTTTCTTATTGAGAATATTATGATAATTCTAATGTCAGTGATATTGTTAGTGCACAAGGGTGCTTACTCTTGTTTTAGGAAGAAAATCTAGACATTAATCTGCAATGATTTCCTCATCACTTTTGATAAGAATTTGCTTGTAGCACCCAGGCTACCTCATATCAAGCAACATTTCTGGTCCTGTCAAAGTTTGTTGGTCACTGATTTAGACAATGCCAAAGTAGATTATTCTTCCTAACTATAGCTTCTCTGAGTCCTGGGGCGGGGGGGAGGAAAACCCCTTGCATCCAAGCTGTTGTGCATGTGCATGTATTTCATCCAAAGTGGTTTGCTCCTAATTGTGTCCTGTTGTGGAATCTCATTGTTCTGATGTACAAACACGTTTTTGAAGCCTTTTGAATTACTGCTTTTCAGTTTCCACAGTGACTTCACAGCCTGATAAACCATTTTCCAACCCTGAAAAACTCAAAGGGCTGAGCAAGTCGGTACCATCATTCTTACAGGAAGAGGTAAGCTCCATCTCTGAAATGTTATCGTTTCAGGTACCTGACCATTAACTCTGTGCAAGTAAAATTTCAGAACTCTATCAGAGCAATCACAGAATGGTTTGGTTTGGAAGGGACTTTAAAAGACTATCCAGTTCCAATCCCCCTTCCATGGGCAGGGACACCTTCCACTAGAGCAGGTTGCTCAGGGCTCCATCCAACTTGGCTTGAACACTTCCACAACTTCTCTGAGCAACCAGTGCCAGTGCCTCACCACCCTTACAGGGGAAAAATTTCTTCCTAGTATCTTACCTAAACCTATAATCAGTTAGTTTAAAGCCAATTCCCCCTGGTATAATCACCATATATCCTTCCCCTGTAGGAGGACTTAGGATTTTTCTGTCTTTCAAAGAGTTTGTGTAACCGGACTGATTATCCACACTGTTTAAGTGTTACTTCACTCTCTGGGTTAATTTTGTGCAGTCCCAAACAGCACTCTCCAAAGCAATTTTCTCTTAAGAAGCTTTGCCCTGGGTAGGCTGGACATCATTCAGTCATTATTGTTGACCTCTGAACAGAGAAAAAGTCCTGGAATGCTTTTACTTAACAGAATAGACATAAACAGATTTTAAAGCAAATTGAAATGGTCTTTATTTGCTAAATGCTTATTTATATAAATAACTATTTTCTTAATGTGTGTGGAAACTGTTGTTTACTAACCTTGTATCTGTTATAAGACGATCTATGACATCAGTTCAAAACTGTTTGAAAGAGTGGGGAGACCTTGTAAATTGTTCCAGAGTGGAATACAACAGGAAGATGAAGTTGTCCATAACAGCTTGCATAGAAAGGCACGTGTGGGAAGGGGATCAATTCTTTAGTGCAGAAGTAGCATTGAGAAAGAATGGGCTTGTGAGTACATAACCTAATAATGACCAAGGAAACAAAAGCTGCAATTCCCTGATGGAAAAGCAAAGCCCCACTTCCCTCTTGCAAGAAAGACTTTGCAAAATCCATTTGCTGTATCCAGTGCTGTTCTCTGAATGTTACCTTTTGGCCAGCTGCCCTTAAGAGAGAGTCACAGAGCTGACAGCATTTACTATATAACAGAAAAGACTGCTAAAAGAACTGAGCATTATCAATTGCATAGGTTATGCATGAGACAGTGACACTGAGAAGTTAAGTTTAATTGTTCCAATAAACTTAATTTTGTAATTTTTCTTTGCTACTTGAGATTGAAAACAGACAAACAAACAAACACCCAAATCTAATTGCATCGCTGCTTAAAAAAATTGTCAGTGTAGGGTGTTCATCAAAAAAACTCCCTTTCAACTTTAAATGCATGACCTAATTCTAGAAATATTATTCATGTTGCACTACAAGGGAATTTAAATTCAGATTTCCACTGAGTCCCAACCAGCATTAAAATTCTGTTTGTTTGTTTTTTAATTTTCCTTGTGACTATAAAGAATGTACACAGACTTTCTTTCTGTGATGTTTTTGTAGAGTGATGACAGAGAGACAGATACAACATCAGAAAGCAGTTATTCCTTTGGCAGAATCAAGAAGAGTCCCAGCTCTCTAACCAATCTTAGCAGCTCTTCTGGCATGGCCTCCTTATCCTCTGTATGTAAACCAAAGCATTATTTTAAGGGCACTTTGCTTTTGCTAATTTCTCCAATGTTGTTTTGGCTCTTTTCTTATTCATTGTAACTTTCTTTCCTTGCCATCTCTGTCTCCTTCTTTCCACTTCTGTTTTATGAACATAACATAATTCCTTGCATGGAATTGCCTGAAGCAAGTAAAGTAAAATTAAATGGATTTCATTTTTTTTCCTAGTGATATATTGGAGCTTGTTCAGGGCTCTGAACAAAGATATGGATTTTACCCTTAGAGCTTACATTTGTATCTGAAAATGAGGAACATTTCATATAGAACAAACATTCAGAAAGGGAGAAAGGGGAGAAAGATAAATCAAAGCGGGACATATTATTGGTGTATCAGGTTTGTAGTTGAGTCAACTAGCTAACCAAAAGTCATTGCTTTATGTGGACTTTGAATAAGAAAAACAGAATTTTGGGGCAAGGATGTTGAGATTAAAAATATATATATATATACACACACATCTTTCTTCTTCTCTGGATTTAGTATTTAATTTTCAGTGTTTTATTTATTTACATATTTACATATATAATTCAGCCATATAGACTTTATCTATCCATTTTTTTTTTGTTATTATTTTAAGAATATCTGTTGTCCTGAACTCTTAGGCTCTGCTTGCTTCAAGGAAGATCAGCTGAGTAGATTTAGAAGTAATATTTCAAGGATCTGAGCACAGGCAATCTTCACATCTACAGCATCCTATAATTTAATTTCTTCTATCTCAATACAGTAAACCCATTCAAATTTTTTTGTAAGAATCCTGGCCAAACACCTTTGATTTCCAGTTATCTTTCTTTCATTAATCTGCTTGCTGAGAAGCTTGTATAATAGTGTCCATTACATTTTATTGTAACATCTAAAGAGATACAGTTCATTTCTTTACTGTCTGAATCCTGAGCACAATTTCTACCCTGATCCTGAAGTACCTGGTGAAATGCAATGCCCGGGAAATATTTCTCCTCTTGTACACTGCAGGTGAGTGGCAGCCTAATGAGCATCTACAGTGCAGACTTTGGCAATGTGGATGTGAAGGGGAACATTCAGTTTGCCATTGATTATGTGGAACAGCTGAACGAGCTCCACATCTTTATTTGCCAGTGTAAGGACCTGGCAGTGGCAGATGTTAAGCGACAGCGTTCAGACCCGTAAGTACAGAGAATGCATTTCTATTCTAATGGAACTTTTTCTTTTAATGTGGAAATGAAAACTGCTGGGGTTTTCCAGTCTCTCTAACCTGCTGGAGTAAAGCACCCAAGAAATAGATGAAGAGGCTATAATGTGCTTTGTGTTTTTTTTTTTTTTCCACTCTGATTGAGTATAGAACTGCTCTTATAAATGGGTGTGTATATATATTAACATAGATCATTAAAACTTTTAAGAATGTTAAATTATCTTTTAAAATGCCACTTTTCAGATGGTAAATACCACTTTGATATATTTTCAATAGGATTAGCACCTATAAATATGGCATTTGGGCCTGCTACAGGGATATATTCTGTATTTTCATGTGCTGAGGAGACATTTCAACAGATTTTCCCCTGGAGAAGGATATTATAAGAAAGTGATGTTTTATACATCACCACTGCTGTTGTAATTCTTAAATATATAAGCTGAATAACATAATGTCTACTCAAGTGGATTTCTTTTACTTTGTGAGCAAATACTTGTGTATTTTGGAAGATGGAGAGGGTCTGGATTTTTTTTAGTTTTTTGGGTTGTTTTAATTCTTCTAATAATTCTGTCCAAATTTTAGGTATGTAAAGACCTACCTGCTTCCAGAGAAATACAGACTGGGCAAACGGAAGACATCTATCAAAAAGAAAACTTTTAATCCAGTCTATAATGAAATACTGCGGGTATTTATCAAACTATTACTGGATATAATATGGTTTATGTGTGATGTGTGAGGAACCTCAGCTTTTGGGCACATTGCACTCGAAAGGGTCATTAGCATGAGAGGGATTGCTCTGCAGAGCTGACTTGTGTGCTTCCATTGATACATTCACTCTGCAGTTGTCTCTGGATCCAGCATTAAGAACAGTGGTGGCTTTATACTTCCTGTAAACAAACATGAGCCATGTATGACCTTAAGATGACAGAAATAAAAAGGAAATAGTTGGGTTTTATTGTGATTTTTTTGCTTTCTAAAGTGCAGAAGTGAGCAGGTATGGATGAATAAACACAGACATTTTTTCCTAACAGTATCACTTTCTGACACAAAGTAGGTAAAAATTCAGCTTGTTTTAATTTTTTTTTTTTCTTACTTCTTCCTGGCAGTATAAAATTGAGAAGGAGCTCCTAAAGAATCAAAGCCTCAATATCTCTGTCTGGCACAATGATACCTTTGGTAGAAATAGCTTCCTTGGTGAAGTGGAGTTGGATTTAGGAGCTTGGGACTGGAATGATCCATCTAGTAAGCAGATCAACTGGTTTCCTCTAAAGCCAAGGGTAGGTTGGCTGTTTTGCATTTTCTGCTGTGTAAGTGCAAAACCAAGTCATTATTTGGGCTTGGTTTTGTGTGCTCTGTGGGTTCTGTGCTGATTATAATCATAAATACTTATGCACTGGTAAACAGAAATACAGTTCTGAGATGTTTTGTAGTCTAGCTAGCTTTTACAGTAGGAGAAACTTTCTCACAGTCCTAGGAGTAGGAATTTCAAAGTATTTCTCATTGTCATATTGCTGCAACAGAAATCTGAAGGCACTTTTTAACCAAATATGTAGTAAACCTTCTGAGGATATGGAGCAAGTGCAGCACCATTTTAATGTCAGATGTTTGGTTTCATTTTCTTTATATTTCAGACTTCAGCAATAACTCTTCCTCTAGAAAACAGAGGGGAGATGAAACTAGCCCTCCAGTATGTCCCACATCCAATAGGAGGTAAGCATTGCTGCTTTGCTTGTTCATCAAGGCTTTGGTGGTTTTGTCCTTTTTTTAATTAAAAAAAAACAAACCTTGTTTAATGTTTGTCATTCACTTCAGACAGCTTCTTTCTCCATAAAAGTCTTCTGTTTTCTTCCTAGACGAGTAAGTCACTCTAATTGTGAATGCAGTTAAGAACCCCAAAGATTTTGAGATCTTTTGTTGTTTAATGTTACTAAAGAAGAAATTACCTCATTGTCATAATCTAAGATTTGTAATGCGATATATATGTGTAACAAAATTCTGTTTTCTCAATAATTTTAGAGATTATGAATCATCAGGCAGATGCTGTGATGTGCTAAGCAGTGACAACACACAGAATTTCAAGCAATACTAGGTGTAGGAAGTAGCAGCAAGTATTTAGAAAGCAGAAATTTATAGCAGTCTGATCAGTTTGGTTTGGCAACACATAGTGGATCAATCTGAGAGTGAAGCCAGGTCAGGTCTTTAATCCAGACAGACAGTCAGCAAGAACCAAATATATTGATAGCATAAAAGAGCTTATTTGAAAGTACAAGAAACAATAAATGCTAACATCACATAGACTGATGACAAGCTGATCTGTTTATCTAGGAGTCTTGGGAAGAGAAGACCAGTGGCATGTGTTTACTTAGTTGTAACAAAGAAAAGTCATTGTAGGAAGGCAGACATTATGTGATCTTGCAGTACTTTGATGAGATGAAGATTTCCACTTCCAGAGTACAGAGAGCAATGTTGAATTAAGATGTGAGATAACAAGTCCAGGCTAAATATCACCTCTGCAAATGGGCAAGAACTGCTGCATCAGACAAAATACCTTTAAAAGCCATCTGCTTAAGCAGATGTTTTGTTTGGTTGGTTTTTTACAGGAAAGAAGACTCTATCTACTGGTGAGGTGCATATCTGGGTGAAGGAATGCCATAACCTCCCTCCTCTGAGAGGCAATACGCTCAACTCTTTTATTAAATGGTAAGAATTGTGGTCAAAGTCATCAAACACGGTGGCCTAATAATGCTACCATTGCACTCATTGTATCTTCTTTTTCTACATTCATATTAGAAGAACACTGAATTGCTTTCTGATTCTCCTTTATTGTAGTGCAAATTGTCCTGCATAGTTCACAGCTTCCAGATGCTAAGCATGTACCACCAAGTAAAGCTTACTGGGAGAGCTTTCTGTGTCGTTATTACACTTTGGTTTTGTCTCTCAATCACTTGGTGGAAGGAATAGTCAAACTGTGCTGGCTTTTAGTCACATTTAAGCAAAGCATGTTTTTGCAAAACATGGTTTAGCTTAGCAAATTTTGGGAGGAGACAGAAGCGTGAAATAGTGTAATAGTGTGAATACATAGTTGTATTTCTTCCCCCTTCCTTTCCACATACAGACTAAAAATATGAAGAGACAAGAATAACAAGCTGGGTGGGGAAATCTCTGGTGGCTACAAAATGTTTGTGTCATCAGTGATAACACAGCAAATAAACTCCCTTGTGCCTCTTCCCCACCTGACTTGCCCTTCGATCCTCTGAAGCACAAGGGTGGATACCTGCTGCCAGTATTTCCTGTAAGGGGCTGAGAATATCACCCTTCACTCCATCTCTGTAAAGCATTGTTATCTTCAGTCCTGTTTTACCATGCAAAACACAGTTAATCAGAAGGTTTTGCCTTTTCAGTATGTTTAATGCAGGCTGTGCTGTGCAAGTGCAAACTGACAGTGCTTTTTCTCTCTGAAGTACCATTCTTCCAGACACCAGCAGAAAAAGTCGCCAGAAAACAAGGACAGTTACAAAAACTACAAACCCGGTATTCAACCACACCATGGTCTATGATGGCTTTAGACCAGAAGATTTGAAAGAAGCCTGCATAGAACTCACAGTCTGGGATCACAACAAACTAGCAAACCACTTTCTGGGAGGCCTCCGGATAGGCCTTGGAACAGGTACTGGACAATCACCACATTAATACTTAATTTACAGAGTAGTCTTTCATATTTTCTTTCCTTTTCCATCTTTTCTCTTTCAGTCTTTCTTTTTTCTTAAACAGTTTTGTTCAGTAACGTACCTATTCTACAGAACAGATCCTGAAATGTCATGTTAGGAGGGTTGGAATGACTGACAAGGAGAAATATTAGAAACAAACCTTTATCTGGCCATACATTGTATTTGGTACTGTTTAAAGTACAAGATTAAGGTATTCCTCCACCTGAACTCTGATAATGTCTTGCAAATCTACTAATGCAAAAACATAGTGTAAAGACAGCAGTGGGTGGAAATAAAAGGATAGATCAGGAATGCAGGATAAGATTGGAAGATACTGAATTATAAATGCAAATAAGTTTTTAGCATAAGGGCAATATAAGATGTGCAGATATAGCAACAGGAAAATGCATACAATTCTTCTATTTGTCCCTTTCATTCTGCTCTCTGATCTGAGGGGAGCATGTGTTTGGAGTCTTCTCAAGAAATGCAATGTACAAGCTACTCTTCACAAGTTAATTTCTTGCATGGCTCACCAGAATAACCTAAATTACAAATTAGAATAATAAATCTTAATTTGAATTTTAGAGTAGCCAAGGTTGCATTTCAGTACAAAATCAGTACCCTGTTTTATTGTTAAGTCTTCTCAGATGTATGGGCAATTGGCATCTTTCTCCTTGGGATTGTGATAAAAAGACCAAGGATAAAAAGGAGAAAATCTGGACAAAGATGACAAAACTTGTGTGAAACTGTTGTTAGTTGTATTTGACATAATTGCTCAAGAGTAAAAATGTAGAACTGGATCTCCAAACCCCAAGGTCAGCTACCTAAGGAGGTGTAACCATTTTAGAGCAGGCAAATTTGATTGTCTGTGCTTAACTCTGCAGCATATTAAGTAATTTTTCTCTTAAAATTGCCATTTTTCTAGGCAAAAGCTATGGAACTACAGTAGATTGGATGGATTCTACTTCAGATGAAACTGCCCTTTGGGAGAAGATGATGAACTCTCCAAACACCTGGATAGAAGATACACTACCTCTCAGGATGCTTATGGTTGCCAAATTGACTAAATAAGGTGGATTTTTATTTGTTAGTGTCAAAAAGAAACCTTGGGAATGAAATTGAAAGCATGGGGGTGGAACCTGGAAGAGGAACACAGCAGTAGCTTTTTTGACAGCTTCTGCTCTGTTACTGTTCTGGTTTTGTGCTGTCAGATGTCACTTTGTATTTCAAACATCTGCTTGCAGATCGTTGTGTAAATTGTAGGGATTTAAAAATTTCTTATTCACTGAAAACAACTTCAAGAAAGAAGGTGCTTACAGAACCCAGTGTTAGAGGTAGCTGTGATACCTGGATGACTGTGTTGTCTAACTGAAGCATTTCTGATCCCTTAAATGATCCCAATAACCAGCAGAAATATAAGAGCAAGTCAACTGTTTCTGTACATTGCTTGGCTTGTTCTTGAAGCCTTACTGATAAGACAGCAGCATTAGTGTTAAAGCTCATTGGTATGTATTTGTATCCTCATTATGCCATGTTAGGTCTCACCAGCATGGAATATGGGCATGAAGAATTTAGTTTTTTGAAAGTTCCTCTAGCTGTAATTGTACATTTCTAGGACATGAAAGTTACTTCCCCAATGAAAGAAGGGTGGCATGAAGTGGTACTGTTGATGTCCTGTTCTACAAGATGCAGAGGACTTAGTTCCAATGTACTGTAAAAAATCAGGGTTATAAAAGGTTTGCTTTATATATGTGTTCATCATCTTGTTAGCATACAATATTTAGTCTTAAGTGCTGAAGATGTGAAGGTGAAACTTTTTTTATTCCAGTGCTACTCAAAAGGATCTAAATGTGCCAATTTTAGTGATGACAAGAATGTTGGGTATTTATTCTCCAAAGTGCACTTGTTTGTACCTGTATCCATTAGTTTGGGGTTTTTTGCAAGAACTGAACTTACCTGTGCTTCAGCGCCACCGTTAGGAGACTGGGAGGACTGTGGCAGCCTTTGCTTAGTTTTGAGGCATAGGAAATAAGACTGGAGTTTTAACTTGTAGAAATGCATGCTACTGGTAGATAAATACATAAAATAAAAAATATATTCCTTTTGTTTTCTTTTTTTAAATAAATGCAGACTATTTAAACTAAATAGGAATTCAGTTTTTATTAAATTCTAGTGGTTTATGTTAGCCATTCAGCACACAATATAACAAAATGCAGACAGAAAACATTTTTGAAAATAAATGCACAATTATTTACTCCAGATAAGTCTAAAAGCTGCTGAAATCTTTCACTTCAGTTAGAGTAGAGGGAGAAGGGAGCTCTTCACAGCTCTAATGCAATTGCTTGATTTAATAATAGAAATTTAAATGCTACTTGGTATATATTATACACTGTGAATGGAAAAAAAGGAAAGATGCTCTTCAACCTTCCAGGGAACCCACTTTCTCTCTCATCAGCCAGGCAGTCTGTGGAGTCTAAAAGTGTCAAAAGCAGTTTGCCAGTCTTTGATATCTTCCTGCTTCAGGTGTTTTGTATGAGATTGGTAACTGCTACAGCTTCCACTCTGCCAGATATATACAAAACACTTTTTGACTAGGGAACACATGCACATGACACTTCAGAACAATGTCTTTTTACCAAAATGGTACAGCTGCTCCTTTGATTGTATATCCTTGAAGAGTCACTCCAGAAAGTGATTCTGAAAAAGGCATCTAGTTTATTTGTATTTGCTCCCCACATGAATAAATTTTTCATCTGAAAACATAGCTGGCTGTGAACATGACCTACAGTTTCACAGAATTAGTGGTTGTGTTGCAGTTTTATCTCCGGTGAAGCTCAAATACATCGTGAAGTCAAATCAGCTGTAGGCTCAATTGTAGAGATGGGGTCTTAAGGCTCTACATTTGCAGGACCTGCCTGTGTTTTGCCTCCAAATTTGCAGGACCCTCAAAGCCAGCAACTGACTCAGAAGTCACTATTGAAGGGCTGCTCAATAGTGGGCCACAAGTGTCATGTAACCTGCTGTCTTCTATACTCTACCAAATTTTTATACCTAAACTTCACTGTTATCAAAATAAAATGTTTATTTTGTGACAGTGACAATCTCTTTGTCTTCTGATCAAGTAGAAGACATTCTGTGTCTTGCTATTCTTTTAGTCCTCCTAGAGACTGACACAGAATTTTTCTGGTATCTCAAAAGACTCTCTGTATCACCTCACTAATAGACCAAACCTCAAATTTTGAAAAGCTACCTGAACATGAATACAAGATTTACTTGCATATTGCACTTGTAATTAACTAGTTTGATTAACTAGTTAATTATCTAATGACATAGGTACTCATCTAGGTTGACCAAGAAACTGAGACAAGTAACAAAAACTGTCCCTTAAGTACAAAACTTCCTCCCCAGTTTTTAAATAACTTTCATTGTGTACAGAATCATTAACTTCAGTAGTATGATAATATGCTGACAGAGAAATGTGAGTTGGGAAGTTGATTAAGACAAAAAGTTTCAAGAAACTACTTACTTTGTTCTCAAGGCAAAGGGAAAGCCTTTAGTCATCCATAACCAAAATTTTAAAGGTGCATAATTAGCTACTCATTAAAGGACAGTTTGATAAATTAATAGCTATGCTTTGTCATAAAGGTGAACTGGAATTAAGAATCAAAGCAGCCACGCTCCTAAAATATCTTTATGTATTCATTTTTGTCTGCAGAAACACAACAGTTCCTTCTTCTCTTCTCCTTCATGTTACAAGTTCATCTGTCTTTTATCCCATGATTTATTTTTCTTTTTAGCACATATGTGTGTATATGCATACATACATGTGTGTATATCTTCTGAATTACACTGTTTTCACTTCCTATAAAAGAGGCTTCAAACTCCCAGCTCTCCTTTGAGCTCTGTGTTCAGAAACCTCCCATTGCTGCAAGTAGGGCTGCAAACCTGAGTTGGTGCAGCAACTCCCGCTGCTTTGGTTTCACCCATTTTGAAACCTGTCCTGTGCCCTCCTTTACTTGTGTGCTTCATGTCTGTTACCCACAGCACTCTCTTCTCTCTCCTTTGTATCCCTTCCCAGAGGATTCAGCAAAGCCTGCACTGACTTTTTTCTTCCAGTTGCATTTATTTTTCCCTTCCCTATCCTGTTGGCCAGATTTTTATTAGCTGCTAAATGAAGTTGCGAGTTGTTCAGGGCAAGGTCTGTCTTTACTTTCCATGGACCTTCAGTCTGTTCTGAGGTCAGAGCCTGCTATTCTGATTCTGGCATGTGCAGGATGTAAGCCGAGAACGAGGTGTTCTTCAAGCTTGTGGAAATTCTCTTTCCTTTCCAAATCTGGGTGCTTTTGAGAGTGTCAGCAATGTTTGTTTGCTAAGAAACTCTTTCAGCCACCCTGGTGGGGCTGGCCTGGCTCCAAGCAGCCTGGATGAGGTCATGAGCTCTGGAGTGACTGGATTCAGCATCTTACCTCTATGGAAACAGAGCCTCACAATAGGAGAGTCAACAAACAGCAGGAAGAAAATACCTGGTAAGAAAATAGTTTTCTCTTCTTAAACCCTGCTCTTTGTTGTATTTCCACTGAATGGCCTAAACCTTTCAGTCCTTTCCCCTCTCCTCCATTATTTGCAAAGGAACCAAGGCAGCAACAGGAGTGAGAGAGTTCAGGATGGTGGAGGCAGAGCTGGTGTCTGTACTGAAGTCACTACTGCAGAGCTGTGAAATGCTTTGTGCTTCACAGGAGTTTATTCATTTTTGTTGTACATTATCTGTCATCCTTACTTTAAGCTGGCTCCTTCCCACATCCTATCTTTACCTCTAGTCAAAGCTCAGGAATTCACAAAACCTGATTATCAGTGTGCTGTTTCAGGTCTGCGTCCAAATGAAAAACTTGGAGATGAGTTGCAGGCTAATTTTTCAAATGTCTGGGTAGCATGCTGTGTGATTCAGCACCAATAATAATTTTGTAATAGAAATATTTTCCTTATTTTTAAATTAAGAACCAGATTTTTAAAATTACATGTCTAAATTAATCTAGCAGATCAGTGTGAAAACTCAGTTGAGGAACTGTTTCTCCAGACACAGAGCCTTAGTATCACAGAGCATTCATTATTTATTAAGATTGTATAGCTCTTTTACTTGATTCATAAATCTCTCAGCACAGGATAAGGCTATTCAGTTATTTTTAACTAGCAATGAAATCTTGTAAATCAATTAAAAGTTTGACGTAACCCTCTGTGTTTTATTTGCAGTTACAATACAGAGCTGTAGGAGAAAATAAAGGCAGAGGAAAAGGATTGTGTAAGGAGTTATTTACAGCTTTATCACTTACAAGCTTTTTACCTAAATATAATAGTAGTTCTTGTAGCTACAACAGAAGTGCCTCGAGAAGGAATAATTAGCTAAGCTAGTCATCAGCAAATGAATAGGCTTGCATAAATACTAAGCCCACACTCTTTGCTGTTGCTCACAGAGTCTGGCATCCTTGAGTCTCAGTGTGCCTAACTGAACCAGAGGAGGGGGAAGGCAGCAGGCCTGTGTAGCTGCTGGCTGACATTGGTTTTGGGAGGTCCTGTTCCCTCACATCAGTTTCTCTGGACTTCCAGAGAAACACCACCAGCTTATGGCAGCAGTGTTGGCCACACAACCACAGGACACTGTTTAATTATACTGAGTGTCACTAACAGAAGCAGCCACTATAAAATTTTATCTTGTCTTTGCACGAGACAGGTGTTCCATGGCTTAGGAGACAGGAGCAGGTATGGCTGACTCCACAGGTGATCCAGAGACAGGCAAAGATGTGGAAGATCTGACAAAAAGCTTGGAGGAACTCTGTGAGAGCTCTAAGGAGCAGAGTGAGGAGGTGCTACTGCTTTCACACCTAGAACAGCATCATCATCTTGTCTCTGTACTGAAGGGGAAAATGGATGACACACACAAACGCTGCAGAGACCTGGAGCAGCTCAACATGGAGCTGGAGAAACTGAGGGGAGAGGATGCTGTGAAAATTAAAACCCAGACCCACCGTATTCAGTATTTGGAGGGGAGCTTCACAGATCTGGTCAAAAACCATGGAAAGATGATCCAGTTCAAAAATGAGCACAAAAACAGCACCTGCAGCTGTGGGAGGAGAGCAAGCGCCTGCGGCAGGACAGGGAAGCACTCTTCAGCCAGGCTGTGAGGGAGAAGGAAGCTGAACTGCTCCAGCTGGCAGCCCAGGCCAGGAGGCTCTCACAGCAGTTCTGCTCCTTGCAGGAGAAATATGCTTCTGAGAGTCACAGAGCCCAGGAGAGAGAGAAGGAGCTGCTGGAAGCTCAGTGCCAACTAGCAGATGCCTATGCCCAGGAGGTGGATTCACTCAAGAGGCAGCTGCAGCTCCTACAGGAGAGGCACCAACAAGCTGCTGCAGAGAGCCAGCAGAGGGCTCAGGGCAGTGAGCTGCAGGCCAAGCTGGAAAGGGCACATGAAGAGAAAGAGCAGCTGCTGAACCTGGCCATGGAGAGGAGCAAAGCTCTGCAAGATAAGGAGCGGGAGATTCAGAAGCTGGAGGAGAAGCTAGAGACTATGGAGGAAGCCATGCAGAGAGCAGGAAGGTGCCTCAAGAAAGAAGCAGCATCAAAGATCTGAAGGTTCAAGAGCTCCAAGGACAGCTAGAACGCAGCAAGCAGGCGTACAATGAACTCCTGCTGCAGTTCAGTGCTTACAGAAAGCACAGTATGGATTTGCTGACTAAAGAGAGAGCTCTGAACATCAAACGCCATCACTTTGTTGCATAACTGCAGTTTTTTTCTCTGTTCTCCTCTCAACAGGTGCCTCTGAATTTTGTTCCTCTCCATAGGACCATCCTCTGGTTCCTTTGTACTGTCCTCACCAGCTTGAACCCTCCTCCACTGACAGCTCTGTAGCCTTTCTGTCATTACGCCTTTATGAAAGTAAATCACTACACTCTTACAGCTGGACATGGATCATTGAACCAGTCAATGATGTGACATGAATGATTAGGGTGGAAAACATAAACTATGAATTTGATTTATTTGGTGCTAACCTCTGCTGATTCATAGGTTTTCTTTTTTTTTTTTTTTTAGTTAAAACCATTTTATTTTTCAAGATGACCAAAAGCTCAAACTCTTAGCCTTTTGTATTTGATTCTGCTTTGAAGTTCAGCAGAGGCTGGGAATGTAAGAGGCTCTGAGGCTCCAAGAAAATCCTTGCAATATCTCTGCAGTTCTCTAAATTCAGGAACTTAACAGATAATCCAATAATATCATATGACAACTGATCCTCAAGCAAACTACTGTTTATAGTTTTCTAATAGTCTTACAGATTTCTGCAGTCATTTAAACTCTATTTAATGCCAGAGTAGTATTTATATCCCCATTCCGCTCAGAATAAATTGTCAAGACTTTTGCGTTATTTCAATCTGTTCTTTGGAACTGGACGATGTTCTAGATGTTCCACCAGGGTGTTTTTCCTGTTTTTAGCTGTTTCATGCAGATAAATATTAGTGATACACTCTTCCATTTTGTGTACGTCTGGCAGCTTTTAACAAAAAGAAAAATTGTGTCAGCACTGTGGGATCCAGAGACCTCCCACTCTCTCTTGCTGGTCTCCTAGGCAAGAAAGAAGATTTTTGCTGTGGAATTTCAGCTCTGTTCTTTAAGTGTCCAACAACAAAAAAAAACAAAACCAAAACAACCACCATGAGGGGCCAAACAGCATCCCCCACCTGGGCTGTAGGCAGCTGCCTCCAGAGTACCTCAAGTTCTTTGCCACATAACTCAAGAATCTAGGAAAGGGATTGAGTATTTCTTGGTCCTGAGTATCTAAAAGCCACAGCAGGGTATCAGACTTGCTATCCATTGAAATCATTTACAGAAATGATCGGAAGCAGCAGGTCTGGAGGCCAGTGACTAGCTCAAGGACTGGCTGAACCAGATGTGATTTCTGGCTCTGGCACAGGCTTCCCAGAGGAGCTGTGGATGACCCCATCTCTGGAAGTGTTTGTTGTGAGGCTGATGGGGCTCTGAGCAAACTGGTCTAGTGAAAGGTTTACCAGCTCAAGGCAGGGGGGTTGGAACTAGGTGATTTTTAGGGTCCATTTCACCCAAACCATTCTGTGATTCTGAGTCTACATAAGCAGCAGCTGCTAGCAGCCTTTCTTCTGAACTCTGGACAGCCCTTGAACCCAGGCAAAACAAGATGAGAAGTATTGCTCTACTACCTGCTGTGTGACAAACCGCAGCATTTCTTCTCATCCTGGCTCCTACAACTGTCATTCCACAGGTGTTTTATGGACCATATTCTCCTACCTTTTAACCATACTCCCCTGCTCTGAGGTGCCCACCCCACACACACATTTCATTAATCTCAGTGCTGGCAGCTACAGTGTAAACCCCAAGTGACTCAGGTCACACACTATGCCCTTGGTCTGAGAGCTGGCTGCTCTGTTTGAATTAGTCCCTTGATGAGGAGCACTTGTATCCCTCTGGTCACTGCAAGGGACCCTGAAACCAGGTGCCTAAATACTCTAAATCTGGGCAGAGGACACTCACTCACTTGTGTCACAGAACAGCCCACAGGCCTCTGCCCCAGCTGCAGCCATGGGGTGTGGTGGGAAAGACCCCACATTCTGCACTCTTCAGGGAATCCCCTTCCCACCCTTTGGCAATGGCTATGTGTGAGAGACCTTCCCCCTTACTGCCCCACACACAAACCCCTTGTCACTGCCCCCATTCCCTCCTGCACTCCCATTACTCACACTCGCCCCTCCTGCACTCCCTGCACATTTCCTACACACCTCTCCTCCCCCAAATCACACACATCTCCCTTACAGGCCCAGCCTCCCACACCTGTCACCCCGCTCTCCACAAACACTGGATTTGTTACCTGGTGTGCAACGAGCCACTAATTACACATGTGAGACATTCGTTTATTTCAGATTTGCACAAGCCCGGGTGCTTGGTGGAATTCCACAAATCAAACACACCGACTATCAAACCTTTTTACTATTTATGTTTTAGCAAAGAAGGGAGTTGGTGTTAGAAGCTATAAGTTACCTAATTATCTTATTAATTAGTATTCTATTAGTTAATTATTCTCTCTTGCTGATTAGTTTGCATGCTCAATCTTCCTCTTTTTTTGGGGTCGGTAGTCCATGAGCTGGTAGTTGGAATATCCCCCTGCTGGAATTATGTTTCACTCAGTCGGAACTGATTTAGCACAGTTGCCGAGTTGGGTTTATTAATTTATTCCTTATCGTGGGAATTCTGCCTGATGTCCTTGTGGACCGCAAATTCTGCATTCTTTGTGTCCACTATCAGCAGTACATCCTTGTTCCCAGGCTTTGTTAACCTCCCCCTAGATCTGAGGTCATTGAAACACGTTGAGCCTTAAACCTTAACAAGGCAATCCTAGTGACAATTCATTTGTCCTTCTAACACCTGAAGATCCGTTAGAGCCCGTTGGCTGCTCGCCGTTCCACGGATCTCCCTTCTCGTGGTTTGGGCTTGAAGGTATACAAAGGTCAAACGCCAAAGAACATCCTCTCTCAAGAAAATGTTTCCATATCCCACATTTGGCGGCGGTCCCCCCGCATTCCCTCACGCCGCTTTCCCGCGCGCGGGCGCAGTCGCGCGGCGCTTCCCCGGCCCTCGCTCCCCGCCCCCGCGCCGCTTCCCGACAGCCCCCGCGGCGGGAGCGCCGGGCCGCAGCCTCGCGCCGCCCGCTGCCCTGAGGCTGCGTCCCGTCCCGCCGGGCCCCGCTCCCGCCATGCGCCACAGCCTCACGCAGCTGCTGGCGGCCTCGGCCGGCGGGGACAGCCCCTCGGGCGCCGTCTGGCCGCTGGCCGGAGCGGGGCAGGCCCCGAGAGGGCGGGATGGCGGCGGGGAAGGGGACCCGGGCCCCGCGCGGCCCAAACCGCTGCCGCCGCGGCGGGAGCCTCCGGGCGCCTCGGAGCCGCGGCGGCAGGAGAAGGAGGCCGAGGCGCCCGGCGGCCCGCTGGAGGTGTGGGAGCAAGAGGACTGGTTCCCGGGACTGGAGCTGGGAGACCTGCTGGAGGCGGCCCGGCCGGACTGGGACCTGGACGCGGAGCTGAGCGACTGCTTCTGTGGGGACCCGGAGCCGCTGCCCGCGCCGGGCCAGGGCCCGCGGCCGCCGGCGCCCGGGCGGAGGAGCGGCGGCGCCGGGAGCCGGCTGAAGGCGGCGGCGGCGGCGCGGTTGAACAGGCTGAAAAAGAAGCAGTATGTGCTGGGGCTGGAGAGCCGCCTGCAGGGCCTGGCTGCCGAGAACCGGCAGCTGCGGGACCGCAACCGCGGCCTGAGCCGCCGCCTGCGAGAGCTGGAGCGGGAGAGCAGCTACCTGCGGGCTGTGCTGGCGAACCAGAGCGCGCTGGGGCAGCTCCTGAGCCGCCTGGCCGGGACCCGCGCCGGCGGGCTGCAGCTCAGCACCAGCCTCTTCAGGGACACGGGCAGCCCCCGCCGCCCCCAGCAGCACCTCCTGCCCGCCGGCGAGAGCAGCGACCACGACTACGCCCTGCCCAGCTCCCGGCCCCGCGGTCTGGAGGAGGCGGCGGCGGTGACTGAGACGGAGGAGGAGTGGGCGGCCCCCGGCGGGATCTGCCTGCACGTGGACCGGGATCAGGTGTCGGTGGAGTTCTGCTCCATCTGTGCTCGGCGGGCAGCGGCCTCCTTCAAAATGTAGGGTCAAGTACCTGCTGCAAGTACTCGTGGGGTTCTCACCCGTAAGGGCCTCGCGTCGCGGCGGAGGAAGCAGGCGATGGTGCGCAGGAAAAGAATCCATGCAATGGTGATGGGGTGGTATTGGGGGAGATGCAGAGGTGGGGAACCTGGCGCTTACTTAAGTGGCCAGGGTAAGAAAAATTCTCTCCAACGGCACGTTGGGAGCCAGACGGTGGCCTTGGTTCAAGGTCCTGTAGTCTGGCGTGTGGACGGTAGTGGTGTGAGCCTGTTTGGCGATGGGAGTCGCGCAGAGCTGCGTGCAGCAGTGCGACAGTGGTCGTGCAGACTGACACGCGCGTGGTGCACACGCGGAGGTGCCGCCAGAGCCCGTTCGCAGCACTTGGGTGAAAAGATCATGCCGACTTGATGCATGAAGGTGTGCTCGGCTCCGCCTCGCAGTAAAGATAATGCTGACTACCCGGTCTTGAGTCAGATAATGTCTAGCCTGCTTATCCTGAGGAGCCGAAAATGCTTGCTTAGAAAACCAAACAAAAACTCCATTATGACATCGTCACTGGACAGACTTAAGAAAATAGTAATGATCGGCAAAAGAAAGCATGCATATAAAATTGTACTGCATCTCAGTTATACATTACTATTAAAACCTCTCTGACAGTTTCTCTTTTAGGTGGTTGCCCTGCCAGGCTCCGTTGTGTAGGGGTTAAAGAACAGTCGTTTTCCACCTCGCAACCTGGTAAGGATCAATATATTCCCATAATGTGGTATCAGACAGCTTGCTTTGCTTATCCCAGTCTATCGTAATGACTGGTTCAGAAAATGGTTTCTCTGGTCCTTGGCCTCCTCTGCCAAAGCGTTTCTAGCTCTGGATGGCAATTATAGTAAAGGTTACAATCACATCAGTCTCATTAGCTGTTTTCCTTTTTTCATTTTTGAAACAACTACATTGGCTGCATAGTAGCCAATACAGGACCTACATTTTGAATTTTAAAAAACTGCTCGTGCATTTGAAATAGAAATTTCCTTTTAAACCAAGTATGTGATGAGTGGAAAAAGGAAAACATGCTAATAAGGGGGATGTGGCATTTATAGTCTTTTATTATAGGGCACAGTCCCAAAAGTCTTAAGTAAGTTACTTTTTGAATGAAAAAAAGGAAAGGAAATTGTGACCTGTTGGTTTAAAATGCTGTCTAGTGTTAGGGATGCACAGAACCATTCAAAAGCCCCTCTCTAGCTTGCTCTAATTCACAGTGCAGAGTTTTACCTGATGAAACAGCCTGAGCACTGGTTAAATCACTGCAGGGGAGTCCTCACATAGAGGAGTTGCTCTTGCATGGACCTCTGAGGAGAAGTAGGTTTGAAGAATCAGTGCATCGAAGTAACTCATTACTTTACCTTCCATAAGTAAATCTCTGTCCCCATGCACACTGAAATTCCTATGTTACATCAGAGTAGCTTTAAATTTTAAAAATATTGCATGTATATGCATGTGCTTAACTCTACAGTGGAGTTCTTAATTCAGCCTCTTACAGTATCCAGAAATCTATAACCTGATATAATTAAGCACCGTTTGGAGATGAGCAAATATGTGTCTTGAGGCTAATGATATGAAAAATGCTCCATAATTGCTCCTGAGATAGGAGGAAAAATAGTTTGACAAAAAATAGTGTGTGTTTTCTTGTAGTAGTCAGTGTTTCTCCCTATCACAAAAGATGAGTGGGTTCTTTTTTTCAGTTGTATTCTAATGTTTAGGTTGTTTAAATGTATGTCAGTTGGGGGAAGATGGATTGTGAAAATGATAATATGTAAAGTGAGGTTTCACAAAGAATACTTTTCTAAAACAGATTAATTTATAAATTTTTGTTAAATGATGCTATTTAGTGTTTCTGAAGTCGTGTTTCTTAAAGCCTTAAATGTTGTGTTTAAGGCTAAGCAGGTGAAAGCATTTTCTTCCAGTCATTTGCTTTATTGGTGCTAGACCCTGTCATGTGTTCATCAGTAGAAAAGGAGATGGATTTTTCTTTGTGAAACATCACTGTGTGATAAAGTATATGTGTATTTAGCATCCTTGTTTTTCTTTATGCTAAAGTGGATTCAGCTGTGTTGGGGCAGAAGAGACGGGACCAGCTGCTGGCCACATTTCCTGCTTTATTTTAAAAGGTAGTATAAGAAATGAGAATAAAGAGGTAACAGGGCTTTTGCTGTCTTTGGTTAAAAAAAAGAAGTTGAATGCTGGGATTATTTACTGTCATCCGAGATGATTTTTTAAAAAGGCAGTAGTCTGTCAAGCAGGTTTTACTACACTGTATGCAGAATTCCATCTGTTCAGGGGATATTGCCAGCCCAAAAGAGACTTAGTGGGATATGTGTGACCTTACACCTCTGTGGTGGCATCAACAGGGCTGTTCAAAGTTTCAGTCTTGGGTAACTCTGCTGTAACTGAGGGGTTATAGCAGTGCACAGGAGTCCGAGTTAACCACCAGCACCTGCACTGACTGATATGCAGAATGGAAATAATTTACGTTCAACCTAATCTCAACCCGCCTAGCTCAGACCTCATGAACGTGCTTCATTTTTCAGTTAATGTGCTTGAGGAAAAGAGAAACACTAATGTAGCAAGCATGGGATGTTCCAGTGGCATTTTTATGGTTACTTCAGTGTAGGAGTGTTTTTTAAGTTAATTAAATATGCATTCTTTCTTGTCGCATCACTGCTGAATGGCAGGGTCAGGGACAGTTCTTCTGGCCTCTGCTGTGAACCTGCACAATGCTCTGTCGTGACACGACCTGTGGCTGTGTCTGAGAGCAGCTGATTTTCTCACATGCAAACTGATGTATTGTGGTACAAGAACAAGGTCAAGTCCCAAGAAAGTCAGTGGCTGCAGGCATTTCTAGTGCCTACTGAATCATATTTAAACCAAATAGAAGGGAGGAAGTTATTTGAAACTAACCAACTGTACTATCTGTATGGTGTATTATTAATGTAGCTTTTTGAAGTGAAAGCCTTGAAATGACATAACTTAATACTTGAAAATATATTGTAAATGTTTCTTTGTAATTATGTGCCATTCAGATAAGAATACAATATCATAATAAAATCAGACTTGTTGATCTTTCAGTTTATGGGCTCAAATGTTTTCTTCATCTTTTTCTTTTCATTAATGACTTGGTTCTTTTAACAAAGTGGTAAAACAGAAAGGGGAAAATGTTGCCGCTATCTCTTGGTCATCAGCTGGAAAACAAGATAAAATGGATTAGGGTATGCAGGAGAAATGTTCTTGCTCTTCTGTCTTTAAAGGTAATCCTGTGGTGAGGACAACACAAAGGTGTTATTCCTTGAACTGCAGATAGAGCTGTACTTCTGAGAATCAGCACTTCTTGTATTTCACAGTTCTTAATTTTTTTATTAATATGGATATGTTTGATCAATATACCATGGATATGTAAAATACTTTCATAAACCCTTCTGTGGTTTATTGGCATCTTTCTCCTTTCTGTTCTGTTTTTAGGCTCTGAAGTTTCATGACTGGGTAATTACATGCTGTTGAATCACAATCTTTCATCTAATTGCTGTTTCCACACTAAGCACCAGAGTGAGTGTTAAAAACAAAAGGTTTGACAGTGCTGGAAGGACAGAACGTTTTCATGGCTCTGGAGTGGGCCATGTATTCAGATTTTTGTTAATCTTAAATGCTTTATTTGTACAGGACGGTTTAAAATAGTGCACTGGCTTTCTAGCATGAGGGGATTCCAGTGAAAGTGGTCTGCAGCTTGATGAAATGAAGCATTTCACAAAAAGTACTGCATAAAAATGTAAAAGCATACTGGCATGCTCTGCCTTTTTGGCATCTAGTTGTAGAAAATTCAGTGTTTCAACACTGAAATGTGTTGGGTAAATTGTATGTACCACAGAACCAAGTGCTGCCAGTGTTCAACTGCACAGCTGTGCTACCTGCATTTATCCTTCTTCTCAACAGAGTCACTTGAAGACTACTTAGTGTTAAAATAAGAAACAATTTCCTGCTCAGTTCTCCTTTAGTCCTTTGGAGTTTGATCCTGGTGTTGTGACTCTTGGTAGTGTTCTAAATTAACTTCTCTTTCCTCTGAAGAGCTTTGCAGCACCTAGGAGTTAAAATGCTGCTTCTGTAATCTAGCTGCCTGGAGAGATGATATCAAAGGAAATGCAGGGAGCCACGTTCCAGCACTTGGCATTTCCAGATAATCAGGTTTCTCATGCCATTTGTCAAAATTGTAATCAGTTTTCCCTGTGAAACACAGAGATCTTTGGCAAAATCCAAAGGCCCTTTGTACATTTACTGTTTTTTAAAATGCTGTGTTTTCTAGTGTTTGTAGTTAAGGAGGTTTTCTGCAATCAGCATTATTCTGGTTATAGGGCTGTATTACTATTACTTACACTGTAAAATGTCTGAAGGATATGTTAGGTATGGGAGCTGTTCAAATTGACTCTGTTTAAAGAACACCCTGTGCAAAAATTGCACATTACCAGCTGCTGATTCTACATTTTTCCACCCAGTTTAAGTGGGATATGCAGATGTGGAGAAATAACTCTGCCTGTGCTCATTAGCAGGAGGATGCCAAGGGCAGGACTCGCACATGTACCAGGAGGATTTGCAGGAGAAGTAGAATACATTATAATGATGACACAGCATTTAGAATGGTGCATCTGCAAGAAAAACGTGGAGCTTTTTTAGTATTGCTGTTGGCTCTTATCTGTAACTATTCTTGGCATCCTTTTGGCCATAGTTCAGACTTGGAGTAGCCTGAAGTCCTTTCTGTGGGATATGTAGCCTGTGCCTGGCTTGTTTCTACCACAACGGTGGAAGAAAGGATCCAGCTAACACCTGTTGTCTCTCAGTGTTTGTGGGGAGTTTATTACAGTTGTCAGAGGCTGAGGACTGGTTCTTGGGGGTTGCAGGCGATAGGTCATATCCTGTGTATGAAACAGGGAATGGAAGGAACAGTCCCAGATTCCTGTGTAGGCACTCCTCCACATGTGTGCGTGCCATCTTGCTGTCCTGTGGAATTCTGAAACAATTTCAGATTTTATTGATTGCCTCTGAGAACACTTCTTCCCCTCAATAGTTTGAGAGGTACAAAAGGTGTAACTGAAAAGTTTCCTTGTTCACAAACACACCACCTTTCTAGACCTTCCTAGTCTCAGGAGTGCTCAGCTGACCTTTGATGTGACTAGTACTGAACATGTAGAGTACACGCCTGCAATTTGTGTGCTCATCAGTGATGCTGGAAACAACCATCGGTCTTTGCAACTTACTAAAATGTTGAGGAATCTAACTTTTTAATATACAATCTTCACCTTTCACTTGAAGAAATGAGTATCTAAAAAGGATGTGGTTTGTCCAGGTCAGACCACTAAACATCAGAACATGCATTTTGGTGACTGAGGATAATTATCACTTCAATTTATACCAAAATGAAAGTAGTATTTGGAAGGGAAGATCCTTTTGAATCTTACCCTTTAATAAGCACTAGAACCTGTTTATAGTATTTTTAACTATATAATGTTAAACACAATAATCAATGAGCCAATCATTCTCATTCTTAAAGATACTATAGCACAATAACACCTTTATTTTATGTTTTTATTATCACAGGTAAGTGGTTCTGTTGGTTAAAGTCTGGTGGCTTCCGGAGGTATGACAATGCACTGTCATGTAAAATACTTGGTCCCTGGGAATCTCCCGTCGGGGTGATTAAGGTAAGGCAGATGGGAATACCTGACACAGCAACAGTTTGAATCAAGAAAATGAAATGATCTCTACCTAACAGAGACTGTATTGCTGCTGCTCCTGGGTATAGATAAAGAATGTGTCATGTTCCTGCTGTAATTACCCATTTTTAAGGAAAAGGTAGATAAAGATGATGAAACTCCTTCAATATATTTTCATCAGCATTACAGCATAAATTTTAACTCCTTTCAATTAAAGGTCTCAATGTTGAATTCTTAATTCTCATTAATAAATATTTCCATGTGCATTAGGGGATGCTAGAATTTTACTGAAGTGACTGTTGACCAGTAACTGTACAGCTTTTACAGTTACAGAACCATTTAGGTTTGGAAAATACTCCCAGGACCATCAAGTCCAACCTTTCACTTATCACCAGCTCCTTCACAAGACCATGGCACCAAGTGCCACATCCAGTGATTTCTTGAACACCTCCAGGGATGGTGACTCCTGCCACCTCCTGGGCAGTCCATTCCAATGCTCAGCAAGCTTTTCTGAAACTAAATTCCTGAAATTCCTCCTGATGTTCAACCTCAAACTCCCCTAGCACCATTTGAGGCCATTTCCTCTTGTCCTGTCACTTGTTGCCTGGGAGAAGCCAACCTCCACCTATGGTGGGTTAAGACCATACCCAGATTGGGAGTATTGCTTCTGTAGAATTCCTGATTTAGCTCTTAGACTGCAGAATACACTAAGGACACCTCATGCAGTAGGAGAGCTGCAATTTATATTGCTCTATAACATATAGCCACCAGTGTGAAGACACACCTGACTCATAAATGCATTACTCTGGACCACTGATCTTAGACATAGCTGAGATACCCCAGTAATGGCAGCAGCCCTCAAAGGCCTCTCACCACAGCCCCATCCTTCAGGAAAAGACTTAATTTCAAGGCAAAATGGTTACAAGGCCAGAGGCTGCTTTTTTGATATGCTGGGAAGCCTGACAGGACTATCACTCCTGATTTGCACAGATTGCTCTGTGATAAAAGTGTTCTCCACAGTGTGACCCATTTAACGGTGTAAATGGGATAATCTTTTGACAGAAGTTTTGTGCTAGCTGAATGGGGAAAAGGGAGAAAAATACATTTTGAGTAGATCACTAGCAAAACCTTCCTTGATATTCCCTCTTTTAGTTGTGGGGTTTTTTGGGTTGTTTTTTTGGTTTTGTTTTGTTGGCTTTTTGGTTTTTTAATAAATTTCTGTGGTTTGCATTATGAAGGAAAAACCTCTTTTTCAAGAAGACTTGTATTTTACAGCTTCTAAAAGCTGTAGCATCACCTTAGAACCAAACATTAAGCAGGGACTATAAATGCTTTCTTGCCTCCCATTTCCAAAGCAACACACCTGTCTGCTATTCAAATGTATACACTAAACTGGGCATAATGAAAAGTTTAACCTGCACTTAAGTTCAAAACTTAAAAAATGCCAGTGCAGAGACTGGTTTTGTATTAAAAAGACACAGCAACACTTTTTCTTGTTTATTATGGTTACTTATCCAAGGCAATTAAAAAGTTGCTTTACTTCACTCGGGTAGCTCTTCAGGATCCCTGCTACTGTTCATCTGCAGCAGCATTTTGATATATATTCCGTGCTGTTTAGTGGCAAGATATAATCCAGTGAGAGCCTGTACCAGTATGCCCAGACTCATCTTTCTAAAGACAGGCTGAGAAGTTGTGAGCCAGTAGCGTAACAGGTTTTCTTTCCCTGGCAAGGGAGTTGACATATACCTAAACAACAGAAACAGTGGTATAAACATTTTATCCATGTAAGTGTCAAGATTTAACATAAATATTTATGTAGATAGTAATTTTCTCTTCTATGTTAAATTCACCTGGTGGTACTAAGCTCTCTGCATAAATGCTTTAAAACATCCTGACCATGCCCTGGTCTCACTAAACCTTGCCGTGCCCTTGCTGTGCTCTGAACTACACAGAATGACACCTGTCAGGGGCTTTGGCTGCTGGGCACTGCCCAGGGTCACTGAGGTCTCTTGGCTGTCCAGCCACCCTCAGTGGTGGCAGGATGGCAGCCACCACTGCACACACCGAGGCACAGCCTGGGAAACTTGGAAGGCTCCTGCTAAACACAAGGGCTTCACCATGGATCACTTTGCAGATCTTCTTTCACTTTGGTGTAGCTCTTACAAACTTCATTTTGTAATTAGATGACCTTAATGTATATCTCCTTCCACATCCTAAATGTCTACAAGAAGACAAATGTGCACAGATCAAATATCTACAGAATTTACACTGAGAACAGAACATTTTACCCATAAATACATTTCACTCAATACACTGCAGATAAGACGTACCTGGCTGCAAGGCTTCCATTCAAGGGGATAGCCAGGAAAATGGGATAGAAACCACCCACAACAGCACCTACTAATCCTCCTCTGATCACAGCACAGACCTCACAGTTCAGCTGACCTGCGTGGCAAACCATATTTCACCGTCAACATCTACACATCCTCCACCACATCAGTTTATAAGCTGCATGCAAGAACCTGAAAACAGGCTCTTGACAGAAACTTCCAAGCTCTACAGGTATGCAAAAAAATTATAAAGGAGAACTCTTTTAGAAAACAACAACAAAAAACCTCAAAACAACAACAGAACAGTCCCAAAACAAAAACTGAGACAAACCAAAAAACAATCACTCCCACTCCAACCTATGAGGAATTTATCATTCCAAAGCTGACCTTCAAATGAAATTGTACAGATGGGGGGAAATTGCACTGCTTTGTTGCAGTCACTTTTACATGACTGAGTGAAAAATGCTGAAATAGCTTTTTTAGAAACATATATAAACATATATATCTCCTTTCCCACTCCACTTTGAGAACTCACTGCTGTCCAATGCATTCTGTTTTTCAAACTCTGCTTTACAAACTGAAGTTTTTCAAGACCACAATTGTTTAAGAGCACTTTTCTGCAGGGAGAAAAAGCTCCTCTAGTGTTCCCTTGTGTACAGAAAGCAAAGCCCTTTCAAAAAAAAAAAAAATGAAGAGGTGTTTACCTGAAAATAAAGGGTCATACACAAAAGCTTCATAAATTGCTGCTGTTGAAAGAAATGGAATAACAGCCATTGGAAGAGCAGACACCAGGGAAGCCTTTCTGACATGTAGGATGCTCCTGAAGAAATTATTTGCTGCTAAGCCACATAAGCTTGAATTTGCTGCTAGGAAGTATTTTCCATGATTACAAAGGTTCCTGTGAAAGAAGGGAAGTCGTTTCAGCAGCTGAGAACTGTAAAAAAGTTTAGTTTAGTCCACATTACAATTCTCTTCTGAAAATCCTGCAACAAGGGGTAAGGGACATAAATCTCTCACTGATGCAAAATGGAGAGTAACTACTTCCAAAAGCAGCCAGGGCAGCATCCTTTGTTATGTGCCTGAGTTTACACACAGTTCAAGAGTGAAGTAACAGGTTGAGAAGCTGTTGCTACAATTTTTTCCCCCCATTATTATAGTTAATGGAAACTTCATTAAAACTCTCCTTATAAGCATGTTCCTAATGATAATGTTTTCTGAAAACAAATGAGGAAATATATATACAATAAAATACATAACTTTAAAAAGTCAAGTCAATCTACTTGTAATTCTTCTACATTTTAATGTTTTGAGTAATATTAAGCACTAAAGATTTCAGCGATGTACTTGCTAATCTCAAAAAATTTTAAACACAAAAAATGTCAGACATCAAGGACACCAACTATTTCTTGTTTTGAATAGGAAAATTCAAATTTTACCTTTCCAATCACAGGCAATGAAACACAGGCAAACATGTTAATAAATATGGAGGACAGAGATTAAAATTTTAGCAGCATATTTAAGTACCCAAAACAAAGCAAATTAATGTACCCAGGACCAGCAGAATCTACTTAGTGAGGTACAGAACTGCTAAACTGCACAAAAGAAAAGGAGGATGGAAGAATTGGGGTTTGTGGCTTTTTGTTTAAACTCCATCGTGTTAAAAACATGTGCTTGGCTAAACAGGAACTCTCAGTTTGACTGCAGCTTTCCTTTCCAGACATCAGTGAGCTCCCCTTTGGATACAAGCTCTAAGTCCTGCCAGTGACTGACAGCTACTTCTTTCCAAGGCTGAGCAATCCCTAAGTCCAGAGTTTCTATCCAGACATTACCACATCACTGCTGAGTGTCTGCCTCCCCTGCTCTCCTGGGGAAGGAGGAGTTTTGGAGGCTGAACATAATGGCAGTAGATCCTACACAAAGCTGCAGCCTTTGCTTTCTCACCTGTGTGGGGAAGCCTTCTGTTACTACCAGCAGTTTGTTTAGCCAGCAAATTAGTCCTATTTTAAAAAGAATATAAATAAAATAAGCTTCTGATTACTCTTATTTCTAAAAAAATTATCCAAGCTGATACACACATGCAAATGGCTCATAACAGAACCAACTCAGGTCCAGTAAGGTTTTGCAGTGACATGCAGTATCACAACCCAAAAGGTCATTTGTGAGGCCCAGAAGGCATTCAGCTGGCTTCGTGCTGTACAGAACCCTGCTGGTGAGCCTGCAGGACTCCAGCTGACTCCTCCACCACCAGCTGGATCCCTTAGTCTCGCCTTCCTGAAACAGGGAGCGGTGCAGAATGAAATGCAGAAACCAGCAGGATGATGCTCACTCAGTTCTGGCTTCAGGCCAGCCCTGCTGGACAGAAGATGACTCCAGCAGAATCATATTTCAGTTTCCTAGAAATTTTTTTAGCTCTAGCACAGGACTGTGAGAATGCTGAGAGCCAGTCAGGGCTGATCAGCCATCACAGAACCCTCAGCACTGGGGAGCACATGCCAGAAACCAGCGGGGCAGGACCAGAGCCAGCACTGAAATAACCATATTGAAAAAACATAAACCAAGTCTTCTGTTCTGGACAACAACAAGCATCTTCAAAATTAACTAATTTTGGAACTGCAAGGAGAATTTGTAATAGAAGAATAAGGAAAAAGAAAAGCCTTCAAGGCTTGAAAAGTCTGATGCACTTCATTTATTTTACCAGCACTTACTGATCTGCTTTAGGAAGCTCATTGAACATCTTTTGTATGATCTCCATCCGCTTAAATCTTTCCAAAATTAGTCTTTGCTGTGGAGAATCTAGTTCAAGAAACTCTCTTCCTGTCATCTTGAAGTTCTGGATCATAAGGAAAAAACAAAACCCAGATGTAATCCAAGTTACATAGCCCCAGTATGAATCAAATAAGCATTTAGACTCTTTGCCACTATGAATCACAAATACATTCCCTATTTTGCATGGCAATACTCCAGGTTTAAATTGATTTAACTGTCAAAGAGACCTGTAAGAAAAAGCCCCAGCCAAATAAATCCATACTTTGTAGGCATAAATCAGAAAGCCTACAGTTGCAGTGGGTTTGTGTGGCATGGTTTTGGCAGCAGGGGGATGCAAGGGTGGTTTCTGAGATGCCAGGAGTTGGTTCCAGCTGGTTCCAGCCAGCTCCAAGACAGACCTGCTGCTGGCCAAGTCTAAGCCCAACCAGTACTGTGTGTGTGTGTGGGGAAGTCAAGAAAGGCTAAAAACTGTTGCAAGACAGTAGCTGGAAAAGAGGAATGAGAACACATTTGAGGAGCAGCCCTACAGACCCTAAGGTCAGTGCAGGAGGAGCAGGAGCTGCTCCAGGTGCTGGAGCTGAGATCCCCCTGCAGCCCCTGGAGCATCCCATGCCAGAGCAGCTGGATGCCCAAGGGGGAGGCCTGTGCTGGAGCAGGCTCCTGGCAGGATATGTGGCCACATGGGGAGAGGAGCCCAAGCTGCAGTGGGTTCCTGGCAGGAGCTGTGAGCCCAGGGGGAACCCACACTGGAACAGCCACTGCTACTGAAGGACTGAGCCCTGTGCAATGGACCCACAAGGGAGGAGTTCATGGAGAACTGCAGCCTGTGAGAACCACTGCTGTTGGAGAAGTCTGGAGAACTGTCTCCCGTGGAAGGGACCACCCACTGGAAAAGAGTGCAAGGAGGAAGGAGTGATAGAGACAACACACGATGAGCTGATTACAACCCCCATTCCCTGTCTCCCTGCACTTCTAAGAGGGAGGAGGACATAGAGGAAAACAGCAGTGAAGGGAGGGGTGGAGGCAAGGCATTTTAAGGATTTGGCTTCTTATTACCCTATTCTGATTTGATTGACAGTATATTCAATTTCCCCAAAGTTTACTGCTTTGACTGTAATGGTAATTGGTGAGTGATCTCGTGTCCTTACCACAACCCCTGAGCTTTTATTCATACTTTCTCCCTGTCCTGTTGAAGGGGGCAGAAAGTGATAAGAGCATCTCGGTGGCCACCTGAGGCCAACCTTTCACAACAGCTCTTGACAACACCTGGAGTTCAGTGATTCAAGTGCTTCTTTTCCTACACGTTTTAGTGCAGAGGAAATTCTCCCAGACTTACTGTGCCAATCACACTTACCTGAAGTTGCTGTTATAACGTGAAGGCCGTGTCCTAAGCCCTACCTATGGGACCGAGCCTGCTTCGGTTGGGGCTTGGCAGGACGCAGCAGCGGAGAAAGAGGGCAGAGCGGGCAGGATCGCTTCAGGCCGCCCGAGGAAAGTTCCCAAACCCCTGCTGTGGGATCCCACAGACCGCACGTCACAGAGCTGTAAGCACCCCCTCTCCCCAAGCCTTGTACACGCGCCTCTCCCTGAGCCCTGCGCGCCGCTGGAGGCGGAGGGACCCTCCCAAAGCCCCGCGGCCCGGCTCAGGTCAGAACCCTCACGCCGAGAAACCGCCGCTCGACCCCGACCTTCAAGTCCCACCGCTACCAGTCGCTGCCCCCGCACCGCGCGGACCATCCCGGCCTCCCCGCCGGGCTCAGGCTCTGACCTTGAGCCGTACGGACGGACACGGCCCCGCCGCTCTCACCGAACCGCTCCCGCCGCCTACAACATGGCTCCTCCCACATCACGCCCTGCCCTTGGGCGCCGCCATCTTGCTCGCTCACATGACCCAGGGCCCTCCAAGGCCGCCTGTGATTGGGCTGTTGGCCGCCGGCCCAGCATGGCGGCCGCCGATTGGCCGCGGGCCGGTGGGCGGGGCCCGGCGCTGGTTGCCGGGGCGGCGGATGGCGGCGGCGGCTCCTCGATGGCGGCGGGGCTGAGCGCGGATCGTGCAGCGGCGGCCGGGACGCGGGGACTCCCCCTTCGGTGCGGGGGGGCCCAGTCCTCGGGGTAACCCGCTGATCCCTCCCCTCAGCCCGCGCCCTTTCCCCGCCTGCCCCTCAGCCCTCGGAATGCCCGCTGCCCCCTTCCCTCGCCTCCGGCTCCTTTGTGCTCCCTCCCCGTCCCGCCCCCTTCGGGCGCCCCTCGCCCCGGCTGCGTCTCGCTTCGCCCCACCTCCAACCCCTCCCTCATCCCCTCCGCTCCTGCCTGCCGCTTGTCCCTCAGCAGCCCTGGGGGGGATTGTCCTCGTCCGTAAAGCCAGCCTGGCTCCGGCAGTTCACCTGCACCCATGGCAGCTCCCCCAGCCCCCTTGTTTCACACAGCCTGTGTGCCTTGCTGCGCCTCGGAAAGCAGCAGGCGGACCCCTTTGGGTGCCAGAGAGCTGGGGGAGGGTGGAGTGGGGAGGGGATGAATGGGGCCAGCCCCTGAGGGATGCGGGGACGGCGGATCCCAGCTGCGAGCATCGGAGAGCGGAGCAGAGCCGCCCCTTCCCCTTCACACGCACAGGTCCCGTGTCCCCAGGAGAGGATGCACGGCAGAGCCCTGTCCTGTGCGCCGCAGCTCCTCATCGCGGGGAAGGGAAGCGCTCGGAGCTTGTCCGCCTTCCTCGGACTTCTCCTTAACCAAGTAGATGAGGAAAATCTATCCCGTTTCTGTTTCTCTTTTTGTTTTTCCAGAAAAAGGGGGAGAGAGAGAGAGGCTGATACTGAAGCCAACCAGCTGCGCTTCTGAGTGGGAAACTCCGGACTGATCTCATGGCTTGCTTTTTATTTCATTAATACTTCATTATCTCTGAAAATGAACCTTTTGTGAAGCTCTTCTCCTAACTCTCCTTATTCCTCTTTCACGAGGTGGCTGCTGCTGTGCAAGGGAAGGAATGGCATGAAGTAAATGATTCCAGTACAAAGCAATCCGCTTTGCCCAAGTGCCCAGTGGGCAGCACTGTCACTTTAATAATTCCAGGTCAAGGGATTGCTTTCCTCGTTTCAATCCTCTCTTTTAATACATGGGAGGATCAGAGGGACATTAAAGACCGTAAGGCTGGGTGGCTTGCAGATAATAAAAATGAAAGTGTCTGCCCAGTGACTTCTGTTGGGTAAGAGGGTGATATTTGAAGGCTCTTGTCTGGTGAGGAAAAAGGGATCTTTTCAGTCTACTTTGTAGTCTCCTAATACATAGCTAGCAAAATTAATTCAAGAAGTGAAAGAGCTTAAAGAGGCGCTTTGGATTGTTTTTGTCTTCCTCCTTATTTGGATTACTTGGGCGTTTTTGTCCTGCAAATAATATGTTTTTGAGCATGTACAGGTGGAGTATTGAGACAGCTGCCTAGAGATGGACTGTGCCTTAATTGTATTGCATAAAATCTTTTAATTTTCAAACTTTGCTGCCAGAAGAGGAGTTATAATAAGGTTTTATATTGCCAAGGAACGTTTGCTCTTGTATTTTTATAGAGTCAAATATATTTTAAAGAAATTGAAAGCATCTCTTTAAAAAGAATCAAAAAGCTTCTTTTTCCCCTCTTTTTTTTTTTTTTCTTAATTGTGGAGAGCATCGCAAGTCCAATCCAAGGGAACAGCAAGTATTCATAGAAATGAAGATTGAAGATGCATTTCCTTACTGAACTGTAAAAGTGTTCTGCAATAGATAGTCAGTTCCTGACCTTGCAGAGTGTTCCAGTAGTACTTCGTTAGTACCTGTAAATAAGTGCTTGCAACCAGATTCAGAAGTAGGAAGAAGAATGCCAGTCAAGAAGAAAGGTGGGCTATGAAGCTTCATGTCTCATATTGTGTCTTCATTGTGTTAGATTGCTGATTTCTAGTACTTAACCATTTCAAATTAAAAATGCTTTCATGGGGAATGGCAATCGTTTTTCTTTTGCATTGAAAATGGGAGAAAAATCTGTGCACTTACAATAATAATTTTTAAAAGTAACTTTATGCTGTGCTCTAAGATTTGCGTCAAATTTGGCCTCAAATGTTTTTTTTTTGTAAAGATCAGCTGTCTAGGATTTTAAACAGGCACCAAGAGAAAAGCTTGATGTTTAACTTTGTCAGAAGCCTCTCTTACAAACGCTAATAAATTTGAAAACCACAGTTTAATCTGTTATCTATTTGTGACATGTTTGGCAGATAAACATCAGCTATCAGTAGCAGCAGAAAGAAATAACAAAGTTTCAAGGCTGATTTTAAAACAAAGTTATGAGAGCTGTGTTTTGAAGGTGATTTAAACGTGTTTTTTTTTTTTTTTTTTTTTTAATGTGATTTTAATTAGCTGGAATTTCCATGCTTTAGTACAATATAAAACTACTGTCTTTAAGGCTGTAGTAGGGCAGCATTTAAGAAAAGACCAACATACATTTGGCCTCTTCTCACCTCCAGTTGGTGTTTGCAGTTTTTGAAAATGTGGCTTCCAGTGATCAAACCACAATTAGAAGTATATGAAGGCAAATTCTTACTCTGAAAATACTCACCAACTTTAGGTTATTTCTGGTTTCTTGCAAACTGGACACCGATTTGAAGTTTCTGAATATGCGAATAGAGTAAGGGTCGTGGGAACCTTTTTTTATTCAGCTCATCCGTCCAGATTGCCTGGGTCTAATATATCCCTGAATCTGATGACACAAAATGTGGGGGAGAGGGCAAGAAGTGAATGTTACAAACAGAAATGAGGATGTAATCAATGTGACTTTGGATTCTCTTCCGTATAGGAATAATCATTACTTATGAGTTAACACTTTCTATATAAATAATGATAAAACACACAGATTGCTAAAATTATTTTCATGGAAAAAGCAATAAATGGGATTTTGTGATTGTGTTTTCAAAAATGACAGTGTAGAAATGAAATTTCAAACCTGAAATATTTTAATGAATGGCCTTGTCATTCATGGAATCACTTGGCATTATGTGTAGTAAAGGTGGAAACGTGTGTGGAGGAGTTCCATTCCTAATAATTCATCCTGCTGTGCTGTAAAAGTGTCACCCTGATGTACTGGGGAGGCTTCTGTATCCTACCTGTTTGCAGAAGGAAAACTGAGGCTTTTCATTATTTAAGTTTTAATCCTGATTTAGGTGATTTACACTAAGGATGTTTCTGGGCCAGATGTTCAGCTGTAATTCAGTTTCCGAATACTCGCTGCAGGAATTTAGGGGTGAAATCTGACAGGCTCCTTTGTGCAGAAGTGAGATTGGCAATCACAGCAGTCCCCTCTGGCCTTAAAAATCTCTGAATTTCCTGTTTGTTTCCAGGCACTTGGGCTCAGTCTTAGTGTACACCAAGGCTTGACTTCTTTGATGTTACAAGGATGTGTGTTTTGGCAGCATTAAAATATAAAGTCAAGAGACCCAAATGTTCCCCTTGAAGTACTTTAAATTGTCACATCAATCAGTGTACTGAAGTTGCCAGTGTGAATGTATTTGATTATTAAAAGGGTATTGTTAAGAATGTATTTAAGCATGTAAATTGCAGGATTAAAAATGTTGGCAAATCAGCAACTTCATTGTGATTTTGAGCGACTTAATTTGTCTAGTTCATGCAATAGACTTTAACTTTCTAAATTAAAAGCATGCTGGCAACTCAAAGCATTTTGCTGTTTTTAAAAAGCTTGCTATTTTTTCAAGTAATGCCTGTTAGTTCTATGAATACTAGGGAGATTGAGGGGTTTCTTCCATGTTTGGTTTTTGGATTTTTTTTTCCCATTTATTTGCCTTACGATTTTGACAGCAGTTTGTGGCTAACTAGTTAGTATTTCTGGTGATGACTTATTTTCCTTTTTTGGGAAAAATTTGGGAGTTCATGTCTACCGTCCTGCCCATCGAGGGCATCTGTAGAAATCTCAGTGGGATACTCTCTTGCAGGCTGTGCAGAAGTATTTCAGTATCAGCATTGAGGACAGGATTATCCCTCTCCTTGTCAGCACTTTTTCTGCTTTGCTATTTTGGATTTGATTAAAATATTCTCCTAAAATCAGTATGGAGACAGAGAAACCTGTGAAACAAGCTTTGAAACATACTGATATTTATCACTGGAAGTTGTTGCCAAGCCCTGTTTTCTTTGACACTGGCCGGTTGTGGGTCTTTCTAAAGAACAGTTGAAGCATTTTGGGAACTTACCTTTGAAATAGCTCTCACTTCTAGTACCAGTCTTCACATTTCACATAGCTTTTAATGTAATTTACACTTCACCTTGCTGCTTGCTGTGATGCCTGCCATCTTGCTTTTCAAAGTCCAGGCCCGTATAGTTAGGAAAAAAATAGTTTGCTTAATAATAAAAATAATATAACTTATAGGAAGCTTTAATTTATTATGGAAGCGGGGAAAAAAAAAAGTCTTGGTTCTGGTGATGTGTCAGTACCTGATTTCCATTGCCTGATGTGCTAGAGTGAAAATATTTTGGTTTTCTCACTTCTGTGTGTGCTAGAGTGAAAATATTTTGGTTTTCTCACTTCTGTGTGTGCTAGAGTGAAAATATTTTGGTTTTCTCACTTCTGTGTGGAGGGCAATGAGGCTTTACCTTCCCAGGAATGTTCACAGAGGTGACATGCTTGCTGGCAGTAGCAGCAAAAAGCAAGGCTGGAAAGGGACCATGGAGTATCCTGTAGTGTTGGATGTGCTCCCTATAGGTATGGGGTGAGATATTGGAGATATTGCATGGATTGGTGCACTGTTGCTGCACAATTAAACACAGGGCTCTCCTATTTGGCTTTTGCTCATCTCTAATTTTGAAGTGCACTTAAAGTTTTAAATCAGACAAGACAGGCATCTGACTGTAGTTACAGAATGATTTGTTAGACAGTGCCATTTAGAGATGGAATGAGATGAACAATTTTGAGAAGTAAATAAATTCATTATTTTTGCCTAATTTTTACCTTTTGCAAACTAGGATGTTTCTGAGTAGAACTATGAATGGAAATATTATGGAAATTCTTGAGGAAGGCTTTGCTTCAAAGTAAAATTGTGCTACCATACAGAAGAAGTGGAGTTAGGGTTTTTTTGCATGGGTTTGGATGTCTGCTCTCCCTTCCTCCCTCCCTCCCTGAGTTACTTAGCTTGATTTCTGTTAACTGTAAGGGACTGTATTTAGATCTGTAATTGCACATATTTTGGATTCATCAACAGAATAGTTAATAGCAAAAATGTTACTGTAATTCATTCATGTCTTTCACAGTGATGGAAAGAACTAATTAAATCCATGCTCCTCTGTGATGAAGAACAGACTCCAGTTTTGGAGCCCTGCTTGTGATTCACACAGAGATGGCAGAGGCCCCCACATCTGGATGCCTGGCTGCTTCTAGACTAACCCTGTCATCCTCCTTGCACATCTAGCTGTGTCTAGGCAGTCAGAGATAGGAGTGCTGGGTTTTGTGCTGCCCTCATGCCACTTTGCATCTCTCAAAGGGAGAGGGATTGTCCCTTCAGTCGGATGAAACCTGTGGGCTGCTGTTAAAACCATCTTGACTTGTTGCCCGTTTATAAAGATGTGCTGATTCTGTAATGGAATAACTTTTTGCATCATTACTTTTATATTAAAAATGCCTTCCAGGACATGTTTTATTAAGCACATCAACGTCAAGAATTAAAATGTGTCAGTCTGAATCCATGTGGACAACTTCTGGGCCATTTACAAGAATCTGACAGATGTGCTCTGTGAAATGCTGGATTTCGTAGTGCTGACTTTGTGGCTGGTCTGTTGAAAGGAAGGGGTCTAAAAACAACTCAGCAGGAACTTTTAAAGCAAAGTTCATAAAGGACTGGACAAAGCTAGCTCCCATTCATGCCCTAGTTCACTTTCAAGGAGGAAGCTTCTTTTTAGCTAACAAAATTTAAATTTAGGATCATAACTTCTTGTGCTCAAAAATCTCGAATGTGGTTTCAGTATGCTTACATCTTACAGCAGCAAATCCAACATATTTTGGATATTTTCTTTCTTATTGACTTGTAACAGGTAATTAGTATTACAAGATTTTTGTCCTTTCAGTTGCTGAATAAGAATTCTCAAATAAGTATATGGCTAAAAAGGTTACTTTCTTTCACTCCAAGTTTTGTTCAACTACCTCGCAGTTTTTACAGTTATTTTCATTATGGGAGCAGTGTGAATTTTAGTTATGTTTGCAGACTGGAAAGCACAGTTTTAGATTTCCAAGAGTTAAACAAACAAGTGTCAGAAAATGACTATCTAAACCGTGCCAATTTTCACCACAAAGCTTTGATTTAAAGATGTCACTGCTTTTATGGCAGTGAGCTTTTTCCAGCCAGACATTGTTTCTGCTGTGAGAAACAGTGAAGTATTTTGCCTACCAAAGGACTAAAGGAGCAGGCATTATACAGAACAAGCCTTTGTTATATGCATGCACACTGCAAAGCTAAGTGGACTCTGGAGTGGGAATAGCGAAATTTATGCTCTTTTTCAGCCCTGCTGTTATTCTGGTACTTCTCAGATGTTTAATGTAGATCCATCCCATTTTATATGCCTCACCTAGGTAGGGTGCCCAGCTTTTTGTCCTGGAGTGTTGCTTTGGTCAGCAGAGAGAGATCCACCTCCAAGGGCATTTTAACACACCTAAGATCTCCATTGCCTTCTGGACAATTGTCATTTTCTCAGGGTATAAAACACAGGGTAACCACACTATAACTCCCTTACCTCAGTTTGATGATGTCTCATTCTCTTATATAAATTTTAGTGGAATAACATCTCCTTATCTGAGATATTTATGAGAGCTGACACTCTGTGTTCTGTGAGAGCTATAAATTAACACTATTCATTATTTTAGGGAAGGGGAAAAGTGTTATAAATTATTGTACTATTAGTCACTGGGCTTGGAAGCAACCACAGTGTTGGTACAAGCACAAGAGGCAGCTGTGCATCCTCTCCTCCATTCCTGTTAAGTGCGTATTGCACTCAGTAGAAGCAATGGTGTCTTGCATTATAAGCATAATCTTTTTCCTGCTCATCCTCTCTTCTTTCCTTCTGAATTTGTTCCAGATGGCCAAGCTAGATGTCAGAGGGTAACCATGGAGAAAAAGCCGAATTTGTAACTAGTGGCCAAAAGTGATAAAAGATGATTTTGCAGTCACTGCTTCAGCAAAATGAGAAAATCTGCCTTACTCAGATATGCTTATTTTGGTCAGGTCATAGCAGGTTCCTGCTTCTTGGAAGTATTTAAGGTCTGTTTCACTGTGGTATCTTCCTGTATTTACTGTGAATTAACACAGTGCTGAACAACAGCTTTATAAAAATAGAAATAAAGGTCATGTTTTCTCCTGCCATATTCGTCCCAGAAAGAGCCAGCAAGGCTGCCCTGACATAAGGGGTGATGGCAGTAATAATCAACATACAAAATATGTGAAGAAAACATTTGCTCTTTATTGCATGTGGTCCCGAAGAGTTTTTGGTGGCAGAACTTTGCCAGAACAAGTCAGTGCAATTGTCCCTAAGTCTGTCTTCACTTTTGGGCTGAAGAATTTAATGCTTCCTTCAAAATGTATTTATCAGGGAATTGAATCATGTAGAGTTCCCTGGAAAGAGGGAATCTGGATAGTTTACAGTTTCACAAGCAGAAACCAGTCTTTTCTGATTTCAGATGCTCCTCTCCCCTGACTGTATGGGCATATCTCACATTATGCTGTAGTGGAATAATTCCAGGCTCCTTCTGGTTCAGGTCTAGGTGTTGAGCACTATGTTAACACTGCCTTGCAGATGGATGTCTGCTAAGCTGTGCCTTTAACCAAAAAAACCCCAACCAAACAACCCCAACCCAAGGTTTGCAAATCTACAGACCCAGTTGTTTAATATCCAAAGTGTAAAGTTTATTCTATGTTGTTGCCTGAAGGCGCATGTTGGGTTTTTTTATTGACTCAGAGATTCTAGTATAATACAAACGCTTTTAAATTAAAAATTCCAACGTGGATGTTAGAAGATGTAAGACCATAATGCCTATTTTGCTAATCAATAAAGGTAATTTGATCTCATTCCATTTTTTTTTCTGCATTACTGGAAAGCATTTGTGTTACTGAATTGTTTTCTTTCATGTAATATAATGATTCTTTTGTATGAGTTTGGAAGTTATTTATTCCTGAACAGGCATCTTTTTCTTAGGTTTCTGTTTCACTCCAGTTTTCACATTTATGTTAATTTTGATACTGAATGTTCTTCTAAAGAAAAAAAAAAAAATAGCTGCTGTACTAAGTGTACAACTCCTGGTTTTTACTCTTGCAACTATACATCAAGTTCCACTAGTTTTGTGTCTTGCATTCAATTAGATTGTAAGCTCTTCAAAGCAGGGCACTCTGATAATTTTGCATTGTTAAGATGTCAATTTACATTTATTCAGCTGTATAAATAAGAAGTTTTTATTTGGCACGATGTCATTTTGAGGGTTTGTGGCTTCATTTTTCATTCTGTCTTCATATTTGCATTGTTGATTTAACATTAACATTTGTACACCTAGATTTTAACATTGTGACACTTGAAAGGCAGAAACAAGAAGGTCAGGTGAAGCTACTTGTAATTGCAGGGTGTCTGCTTCTGGAAGGAGTCTCAAGGTCCCAGGATCTCCTCATTCTGTTGTCTGAAATTATAAACAGGTCACCTGTGTAGCCAGGTCACCAAACTGGAGCAAGGATTGTTAATGAACAGGTCCTCCCAGGTTGCCTTCAACATATCTGGGAAAACAAAACTCATTGGAAAAAAGGAATAGCCTTGGCGTAATAAGCAGCTGATATCATCCGTTTCTAAAGTCTTTTTGTGGTCCCCTGAGGAGAAGTGATGTTGTGGGAAGAATTTGGGTCCCAGATTGAGCCCCTGAAAAGCACTGGGCTCTTCCTTATGGTGAAGTGTGATACATAAGATTAACAGCTTATATGTGAAATACTGAGTATTTTTTCAATATTTAATTGTAGGGATGAGTAGAGAAGACATGTCAGTGGGATTACAGGGGTCAGATAATCATCTGGGGGTTCTGAAGCAGGAATGTAGCTTGGTTTTCAGGATGCTTTCTGATAAACAGAAATGCTGGAGTAAAGTTTGTGAATTTATGCTGAGCCCCTTCCTGATCTTTATATAATTATCTTATTCCTTGTGTTAGTACAGTTAGTCAAGTTTAAAAAAACATCCAAAAAATGTGTGAAGGCAGCATTTTACCAGAACAGATGTGTGGTTGTATGTTGTAAAAGCAACTTTGATGATACATGGGCAATAAGGTTACATTGAACTAATCAACACAGATATATGAAATTTTTCTTCGTTTTCTTTATAGTAAGTTATACAAAAAGTCTGATTCTTAACAAATAGGCAAAAAAAGAGAACCCACCGCATCCCTGTTTGGTTGTGTGTTGTGTTTCATAAAGCTGACAGTTTTTCTGTCCAGCTCCATCCACCAGTCAGTGTTCCTGTATCATTACTGGGTGTCCAACCTGAGCTTATAGGTTGTGTGTTAAGATAAATTTAATTCCAGAAAAGAGAATAAGAGGCTTTGAGAAAGTCAAAAGTATACAAAAGTTGTGGAGGCTGGAACTGTGAAAAGGGACACTGAGCAGTGACAAACCAAACAAGTGTAGAAGATGCTGTAAAGGGAATAATGGTGATTTGCTTTACACTTTGACATCTGGATGACAAGTAGTTGTCCTGATTTATAACAAAAAAAGATTGGTTTTATGTAGTAGGAAAAAAACACTAGGACCTTCAAGCACCAAAGTCAGATGGGCAGGGATCTTGTGGATGTTGTAGGAGGTTACCAGTGCAATTAAACACCATCTGGGTGTGAGCCTGGGCCCTTCTGCACAGCAGGGAGGAAAGCTGAAGACCTCATAGGGCTCCTCCAGCTCTCTGTGTCTGTTTGTTCTGTTTCTCAGAGTTCAGCTGACACATCATAACACAACTCCTGCCCTTCAAAGCAATCTGACTTGCAGAACATTAAGCCCTCTGTGTTGTATCTGCTCAAATCAATATTCTGGAACAGGAGACTGGTGAGCAACTTCTGCAGCTCCGTGGCAGCTGTGTGGGGCACAGAGACCTGCAATAGCACAACTGCATGGCAACACTGTTCAGTGCAAACCCACCTGTCCTCCTTACTTCAGATTTCCTTGAATTTGGATATCTGGTTTCCCCTTCATATACCAGGACATGTAATATTGCCTTGTTCTGAGAAATTGGTACTTGCAGTTCTTAAAGTCTGGCCCATTTCTTGTCTGCTGGCAGCATCATGGTCTAGAATAACACTGCTTCACAATGGAACTGTTCCTAAATTGGTGTTCTGCAGGAAAGCAGTTGTGCAGAGAATTCACCAAGGCTACAGTTAGTTCAGGGATGTTAGAGTTTTTACAGTTAATGGAGAGCAAGGGCAATTCAGAATGCAACCTCAACTTGCAATATCATTCCTTGAAAGATTCTCCACTTGTCCAAGATTAATCTCCACATGCCATGTCTTGGCCTCCTCTGTGTGCCAACCTGGTTGCTAAAAGCTGAAATCCTAGAAACAAGCCTGCCTGGTATTGCCTTCAATGATTACCCCCCTCCTTTTTCTGTCCCCTTGTTTTCCCTAGCAGGACAGAAGATGGGTTTGTGTGCCATCCATATCCTGAGGAGCTGTTATTTTTAACCCTTTTGCTTGTTTGTTGTGAGTGCTCTCCCCACTGGGTGGTTGTCACATACGTCATGCCTTATGCTTCTTCCTCAAGGTTGTATAACCCATATGCTGCATTTTCTGGATAGTTGTTTAAAGTCCTCTTAAAGAGATGAAGGGTCCAAGATGCTGGGAGTTGTGTGGTTTTTAACACATATTCCCTGTCTGCTTTTCCTCTGTGCAGTCTGCTAGATTAATATGTGTCTCATATTAATGTTTATATGTAAATATTTTATGATTATCATTTGTCTAGTAGTTCTCAAGTCCTTTGAACCATGGGAGCTTGCAGCTTGTGTTTTTCTCAACATCTTAGTGTACTGTTTCTTGAAATTCTTTCTAAAATTTAACTGCCTTTCTGCTCTTTTCCTCTGTGGGTACTGAGTATTGTGTATTAGCAGAATTTATTCCTTTGTGTTTGCTGTTCTGTGTGCAGATCAGGGAAGATAAATGAGATTACTGATAGGTTTGACTTGGATCAGTCCCAAGGCAAGTTGCCTGGAAAGTATTTACTGCATTCCCTCCTGCTGATCTGCAACAACTCATTTTAATATTTTGAGAATTCCAGACCAGAGAATCAAATCAAGACATCTTTAAATAATGGAGGCAGGGAACAATGTTTGCTCCTCTGTCTCTTTTGGTCATCTAAATGAGGGTGTGAACTCTCCAAAATGAAAGTAGTTTTTGAGATCCTTTTTCTTCTAAAGTTATCAAAGATCACTTCCTTGCTCACTTTCGGGGTGCTCAATTTCTCACTTCTATTTTGGCTCTTGTGTTTTTTCTCCACCATTCTTCATGCCTTTTCCTGCTTCAATGCCCTACATTTTCCCAATTCTGGTTCTCAAAGATCTGTAAAGTGTCTCCTGAAATGTGTTGGCATTTTCTTCTTTTAAAATTCACCTCTAGAACAGACTTGGCAAGTCAGAAGATAATTGAAATCCCTTTTAAGAAAAAAAAAAAAAAAAAAACATTAACAAATGAAAAAAACAAAGAAATTGAAATAAAACCACCCCTTCATCTTATCAATTCAGTTAGGGTTAGATCTCAACTAATGTTAAATGCCTCTCACCAATGAAACCTTATTTTTCATTGAAGTTGACATTTTTCCACCCTATTGCACCCCAAAAATATTTTCATTCACAAAGTCTGATGCCAGTGGGAGGAAAAAAACATAAATGTGTTTCTAAACTTAGCAAGAGGCTGTGGTAGACTTGGTTCCCTGAGAGGCAGTGGCTGCCTGATTCTCCCTTGTGCTGGTGCAGGGTGCTGTTAACCAGCTGAGTCTGATTTCTTCCACGTGCAAGGCAGAACTTGCTGAGTTTGGAATTGTATTGGAATTTTGGAATTTTCATTTCTTTCTCTCCATCTTCCAAGCTACCTTGCTTCATAGCAGGAGATGCATGGCAGGATCCTACTCCCAAGGAAAGCAGCAGCAGCTCTCAGCAGACTGGGGGTGTTCAAAGCACAACAATTTGATTGCAAAATCAGTAACTGGTCCTGGCCAGTAGAGTTCAGCCTGTATGATTTTACTGTGACCAGAAGGAGCTCTAATGGCTTGAAAATAGCCATAAATTTGTATACAGGGCCTTAACAGCATCTGCTTGAGTTATGTGGTGTTTCCATTATCTGCTCCTTTGGTTTGAGCCATCATCCTTCAACAAACCCTGGACTGAAAATGGAGCTGCTTGGAGACTGGTTTTGAATCACTTTTACTTTCTCATATAGTTTGAATTAATTTTGTTAGTCAAACCTGTTCCTAATTAGTTATTGAAGTTTATGGATAAACCTAAATTATCCAGGTGTAGTATATTTAGTTCATCTGAAGGATAAATGGTGTGCATAAACACCTGGGAGATATTTAAGAAACTTGTTTCTGGGGTCTGTCTTGTGGTGCGGTGTGTGACCTGCTATGTGCAGGCAGGGCTGTGTCATCCTCAGTCCTATATGATGGCACAAAAACGTTTTAATCAACTCAACTGTCCACACCAGCAGAGCTGCAGATGCTTCAGCTCTACCAGGACTCTGCTGTAAATGCTGCAGTGAGTGTGGTGTCTCCTTGCCTGCAGGGAGTTTCAAAGTGATTCTAAAAACATGCTTGCAAAACATGAGAACATAGAAAGCATCACCAGAGGAAGGGAGTCATTCTGCTTCAAGGTACTGGTTAGTATTGCAAGTGGAATCCAGGTCTCAGATATGGACCCTGAGAAGTAGATGGAATTAATTTTGGCATCATTTTAGCAAAGTAGATGATAAAATTATTGCAGTATTTTTTAATTGTGCATAATTATAAAATTTAGTCTTTCATATGTGTGGCTTACATTTTAAGAGCAATGCTTTAGGAAAACAATTTATTGGTGAGAATTTAATTTCTCCTGATATATAGTACACCTTCCTCTGTATGTTCTTGGACATATAGTTTCATTTCTTTTTGACAGTATCCCCAGAAAACTTTTTGTCTGTAAGATATACTGAAGTTATGCTTCGTTAAAATATAACTTGGGTTTTTATTGAACTTTAAAAATCAACTTTACAGAAAAATCTATACAGTGGGGGTACTATAATGTGTGGTGTATTGTGTAATGATCCCATCTAGTATAATAACCCTGAGAAAAGGGTTTGCATCTTCTTTGATTCTTACATAGATGAATACATTAAGCAGAGACTCATTCTGTAGAAGAAAAATTGAGTAATTCCTTATGTGATAAGAACTTTAGATTGATAGAGGAAGGGAAGTTTTGTGAGAGAGTCCAGTAAACAAAGTTATTTGTAGTTTTATGTCCATATTACATATCTCTGATTTGCTGTATTGTAGCAATTACCCATTCCCTGATCAGTAACAAACCACAAACATTCCTGAACTGCTTAAAAATTGTGAAGTGATAAAGCAATAAAATTTACACAATTGTGAGTTAGTTTGGGTTAACTGATAACTACTTGGAAAAGATCCTGTAGGACTGAAAAAGCTGGTTTTTTTTTCCTTACAATTGTATTAAGATGGTTTGAGTATGATTTATTTAAACAAAACAATAATGCATTTACTGACTGTAAGAACATAAGCATGTTTTTGTAGGACTCTATTTTCTGAATGGTTCTTATAAAAGTCCTCTTCCAAAGCCAATAGGATCAATTCAGAAATAGTGTCATAAAATACAAAGAAGCGGTAAAAAAAAAGAAAAAATAGATCTATGTCCAGCAGGCCTCATGGGGCACAGCTGATGCTGACTTTTCAGTGCTCTTTTGTTCACAGACAAAGGACCTACTCAGGATCCACATAGAGTCCCACCTCTTGGGATATTAAATTGTGTGTTCAGTGGATTTGTTGTCTTGCTTGGATTTGGCTTTGGTATCAGTACTGGAGACTAGTGATCCCATAGGACAAATGTTTTTTGGTTGCATTTCTGATATACTCTGTGAGGTACAGGCTGCTATGAATTAACTGTGTGGTTTATTGAATACCATAATATTACAGTGATCCAGCCCCTCGGGAAAGCCACCAATCTCTCATTCTTCTTGATGAAAAGAATGTGTGGGAATTCAGAAACTTCCACTTAATTGGGTGGCAGAGAATATGGTTCTTATTTGAGTATTGTGCTGCAGTCCATTCTTGCAACCAGATAGTACTTAAGCTTTGTAGCTGCAAAAGAAAAAAAATACTGGATGTCCTCATCTGTGTTGGGTATGGCTGGGAGTTGACAATGGTTATTATTTTGGGGAGAGTACTCAGCATTTTTCAGCTGAGCCATTTTATTACATTATTTCCTATTGCTTTGTGTTGTGCAGAGGTAGGAATGTGCTGTGCTGGTGTTGAAGAGGACTGTGCCCCAGCATGCTAAATACTGTCAAATCTATATGAGAGTTTAGTTTTGAGTAATTTATAAACAGGACAGTTCATCAAGAAAGGGGAAAAGTTCTTTTTTTATAAGCCTAACCTGGTAAGAAATTGACTGGAGATTCAAGTAGTCTCCATAATTCTCTTGGCTTTTCAGGAGTACTCCAGCAGCAGTGTTTGCACAGCCCCCCCTCCCTGACATGCTGAAGTAATCCTTGGTCAAGATATGCCTGGGTATCCTGATTGAATCACCCAGCACATTGCAGGTTATTTGGAAAGCTAGATACACTGCTGCCAAGTGAGACTGTGCAGGAAAAGGATGCAACTCCATGCTGGAGCTTAGGGATGGAGTAAAAATTAATGTATCCTATTAAAGCTAGAGAGGAAAATTAGGCAGGAAGATCATCACTTGATCTGGGATTTAGATTTAGCACTAGAGCTGTACTCTGTTGCTAGTTGTTTACTTTGTAGAGTTTAGGACTCTTCTGGGGTCAACAAAAAAAAAGTAGCAACTTAAGTGGTCTTTGCATCTTCATGAATTGAAAAATAATACTTCAACTGAAAATAAAAACTGCTCATATCCTTAAGGGATACTACTTTTTGTAGCATTGTACTTTTAAAAATACAAGCTGTACACTTTAGGAAAGGAATGATTAATAAAGGAGGGAATGTCAGTATGCTTCACCAAGTCACTAAGAAAGAGAGTGTGATATCCCTGGTGTGAAAGAGGCATTCACATCCCTTTTTCCTGGTTTGTCAGTCTACTCTTAAAACACACCCTCAGTACTGGATACTTTGCAGTGGTTTTCCACCACTCTGTGGCTTCACTTTACTAGAAGTAACCATGGATTCATCACATATGCATGTCTGTACTTGGGAGAAGGTGAATTACTGATTCCAACCCATGCTTTTCCAACCCATGGACTAATTATTTTATTGAGGGTGGCCAGAAGGTTCAGTGTATCAATGAATGTGCAGGTGTCTCAGGTGGGTCAGGCACGGTCATCATGAGGTCAGTAAAAGATGTAATTGGGGTTTTAAAAGCAAAAGAAGCTGAGCTTACATGCAGAAGTAGCTCTTTGTACCCAACCATAGCCCACTTGGATCCAGGGCTTTGTTTCAAGCCTGTGCTTTTGGTTTGGATGACTTGATGGAAGCCCAGCTGAAGTATTGTGATGTGGCCTTAAAAGAGCTGATCTCTCTCTCTTTGCGTGGGTTGTAAGTGGTCCTAAGTGCAATTGCCTAATCCTTACCTGCCCCAAGGACAGCCATCATAGAAAGGAGTTCCTCTTGGAGACCCCTCAAGGGGGGATCAAAGCAGAGAATTGTGAGCTCCTCCATTATAATGGCTAGACTGCTATAAAGTGTTCCCTAATCTTCCTGTCTATGTGATATGTACATAGGTTGGACTCAATGATCTTGGAGGTCTTTTCCAACCTTAATGATTCTATATATGTATATATACATGTCTGTACACATATGAAAATGTTTAAATAATATTCCTTTTTATTCATTATGTTTTTTATTTATCTGATAAAATGCTTGTGACCAGGTAGAATTTCTGTGAGGAGAAAGAAAAAACATTGCCTCTTTTTAGACTTTATTGATTTATTAAAATTTTCCCCTTTTTAAATTTGAGAATTTGATCAGATTACAGAATCCAAGTCATGTATCTGCCCCAGTGTGAACTCATCTGGTTGTCACTTCCCAAGGCCTATAATGCAGGGAGTCTTCAAGACCCTGAACAAAGACAGTCAATCTTTATACAGTTAAAAAGGAGCTTTATTTTAGTTATTTAGTAAAAAAGAATTATAGAAGTGATCTTTATTGCCTTTCCAAGCATTTTACATTACTTTGTGTTTACTCTAACCAGAGGAATCTGACCCTCTCCTAGTAATGAGACTTTCATTGAACTCTAATGGGAGAAGTTTAGATTGAGGCACTTGCTTGTAATTATTAATTGGGAGGAGAGAGGCGGTTTAAGTGTTTGGGAATCTTACTGAAAATAAGGTGGCAATACAATTACAAAAGCATGTGCCAATATCTAAGTGTCATACATATGCTCATGTACGTTTCTGGAATCAACTGTGATGGGGGAGAAGGACAGATGAGGTCGGATTCTCCATGTTCCTCTGTTTTCTTCTCTGTAAGATGGTGATGTTTGGATTTCATGCAATTTTGCATGCTATTCGTGCTCTTGGCAAGTGACTGCACAAAGATAATAGCAGCAGGAGAAACAAAGCTTTCCTCCTCTGGGCTCTTACAGAAAGGCTGGATTGCTCTCTTTGAGCCAGCACATGGATGAAAGTCTGCTATCAAAGCCTCATTTACCAAAGAGGTAGATAGTGATTTTATGTATTGAGGGAATAGAAAAAACCAGCCTCACTCTTGGACACCTGCCTTTCAGATACACATTTGTCAGTCAGAGAAGTGAGTGCTGCAGATGCAAAGCAAACACTTTCATGTCTTCTCTGAATATGTTTTAAGGCCAGTTTTCCTGCATGGGTTTCTGTAATGGTTATTGTCTATAATTTTGTGGCTTCTGCAAGTTGTAATTTGGTCCTGGCCCTATAGTTTCCAGATGGCTTTGGATAAATGGAAGTTGAGCACTTGTTATAGATGCTATTCCAAAGATCGTTTTCCCATATGCATATGTTTGTGATATACAGCTAGTGACAGCAAGCAGTAACATCACCATCCCTGGAGGTGTTCCAAAGGCATGGGGATGTGGCACTTGGGGACGTGGTTTGCTGGGGAACATGGTGGTGCTGATTTAACAGTTGGACTCAATGATCTTGTAGATCTTTTCCAGCAATAGTACTGTTACAATTCTATAAACACTTCCTGTGAATGCTGCTTATCTGTGTGAACAGTGTCTCTCAAAATGTGTAGTTAACATTTAAACACTTAGATACTTTTCAGAGCCAATAAAGACATTGTGCTGGTGTTGTTTTTTCTTTATTTAGATACTGACCGAGCTTTAGTACTGCTGGAAGAATATTGCAAAAAACTACGGAAGCCAGAAGAGCAACAGCTGAAAAAAGCCATCAGAAAGGTGATGGGCATCTTTAAGAGCAGCTTGTTTCAGGCACTTCTAGGTAGGTACTAATGTTTAATACTAGGTGCAATCTCTTGGAGGCCAGAGCTTGGTCAGACCTAGTAACTCTTTTATTTGTGTTGATGCTGAAAAGCATGTAGAGATGATCCTTACAGGTTCTCTGAGCAGAAACTCATTGTACTGATATTTTAAAGTATTTTCTTACTTGCAGAGAAGGAAAGTAACAGAAACCTAAAACAAGTTAAAGTATTGAATAATTACACCTAAACCTTGCTGTTTTGTTTTATTTAATGGAAGATACAGAATCAGAGTAAGATATAACTGTTTATGCAAAGCTGAAGATGAAGCCATCTTCACAGGTAAATGGCCAAAGTTTAATTGATTTCACTGGCACCAAGTAGCATTGAAAATGTTTGTGTCTTTTAAATTATGCTTTTGTGAAAAGTGTCAGCAGAGAAACTCAAAACTGAGTTAAGACAATTGTTCCAGGACACGGTTTGGCAGAATGTTCCCATTCATGTGATGTCACAGTGTTCAAATAGATGTGCTGGTGTATCACTCAGGCTTTCTTCCACTGACTTGAAGATCCCCATTTCATCTTGTAAATGATGTTAAAATCAAGTGCGTGTTGTTTTGGAGCTTTGTATAAAGCAACCTCCATAAGTTATTATAGATAATGTTATCAAGGTCGTATATGTTTGCCTTGGCATTCCTTTGTTCCTTGTGCTGTGCCTGAGCTGATGGGAAGTGGTGACTGCAACTGTGCATCTCCCTTGCTCTACCTCCCTCTGCCCCCTTGCTCACATTGCATGGCCCTTCCTTCCCACACAGATACATTTTGTGAGGCGCTCATCCCAAGGGTGCATTTCCTACCACAAATTATGTCTGTGGAAGCACACATGCCTTCAACTTATGGCTGTTTGAAGCCAGTGTATCAACTGTGTTTCCTGCGAAGCTACAGTCAGGACCAGTTATGGAAAAATTTTGATTGTGTCATAAAAGTGGAAGCACATCAATAATGCATTATTACTGTGAAGACAATGGAGGCCTGGGACTAGTTTCAGGAATTCCTGTAGCATTTGTAGAAAGTGTGTATTACCAGTCTGTAACATTTCCTGCAAATAGAATTTATTCACGTTAGTGCTATTTTACTTGTAACTTTTCTTAGCTTCTTTCAGGTTATTAGCTTTATTTTATAAACTCTACATAATTTCAATTGCTCTGTATGCCTTAAAAAAAGGAAAGGGATTAATAATTGAATTTACCAAATAGTTGTAAATAGATTTGAAAATAAGGAGAGAAAAAAAAAATTGTACTTTTCCATATTGTTTTTATGAAGGTGACTATGGATATAGAAATGTGTACTGAAGAAATACACTAGTCATAGAAGTGACATTAGCTGTACATTTACTCCTGCACTATTTGAAATAATTAGAATACTTCAGAGTATTGTAACAACATGTGTGCTTTGTGTGTGGCTACACTACAATATCTGTTGATGTATTACACGTTAGAAATGAAAAAGTGATTATAGCTACAGTAAGGTTGAATCCAAAGAACAACTTACATCCTTTGATTGCTGCAATAACAGATTGAGAAGCATGGTGTTACAGAAGTTAGCATTTTAATTTGTGGGCCTTTAGATGTCTTTCCTTTCTTCTGAAACACTTCCTTTTATAGAAGAAATTTGGGGATTGTGAGACGTGTTCAAAGTTTCTCATTATTACATTTGGTTTGTTGCTCCTCTCCATGAGAGGAGACATCCCACACACTTTAAGTGTGGCAGATGATGTTATTGCACAATCAATGAGATTCTTGCATAATTAGTATTTAAAAAGACCCTCACTTCCATAACATCTGGTTTAGCTTCATGGCATAGATTTTCTATTCACCTATAAATTAGACCACCACACAAAGGAATAACCAAGGCAGAGCTTCTGGTCTCTTCTTAAGTACTGTACTGCTAATCTTCCTATGTCTTTTATATTTACAGAATGTCTAATGGTCTTGAAAGTGTCCATTTTTCTGTGCCTGATCTTAATGAGACTTAATTTCCAGACTGTGAAAGTTTATTGCTTTCCAAAGCTCTCTCTCAATATATATATATAGCTGTCAAATATTGGTTTTATCCAGAATGATTGACCTTTTGAATATTTAGGCTGTGTAACTACTAATGAAAAATGTGATTTTTGTACAGAACCATTAATCTGGATGCAGAGATGCACGTTCTTACCAGGAATAAAGTTAACATAGAATTATGTGCCAAATTCAGTTCTTGTAGGTCCCACGGCTTCAGTGGACTTTGGTTCCTTTACAAATAAATTTATCCGTTGTAGCCATCTCTGCCCTTTTACGTTTCAGTTCTCGTTAACTTCCAAAAGGCTTTAAAAATCTGTTGGATGTCGTAAACTGAGTACAACAAGAACAGATAAAGAAAAATAATAATATTAGTCAGTTTTCAAATCTCATGTTGTCTAGCTCCTTTTTATTCTCAAATTTGTGCTTGTGTGATTATGCTGATTTGATTCAGCCATCTTTGAACTTGGCTTCTCAATGTGTCTGACTATTTTTATCTTCAATTTGTTTCATAAAAATTAAATGTGGACAACTGAACAGTGGGGTAACATGAGAAAAAGGAAGATTCAGTATTTTTCTTGCATATATTCTACACATGCAAGAAGCCACCACAATCATGTAAGGAAAAGTTCTGCAAGTGATTTACAGAAGGGTTATTGAAGGATTGCCTTTTTATATTTTAATTAGGATTTAAAAGCATTCCCTTCTCCCTTTGGGCTGTTCTTGTTCCTGGACCTCTTGCTAGAGTGGCTGTGCTCAGTGACAGCTGAGTTAGTTGCTAAGAGGCACATTTTCAAAGTGACGTGTGGAACTGCAGTCTCTGGAGTCCCACTTACACTCCAGTGGCCCAAACACAATGCTTTGAAAATCCAGCCCTAAGAGGAGGGAGGAGGAGCAACTCTTCAGAAGGAGCATGCTTCAAGGGGAAGAACATGAATTTAGATATTGACATTACTCTGAAGTTAATTCTAGATTTCATTCTCCAGGAGGAATTTACCCACTCTTATATGGGCAGTGAGGAGTTATGCTGTTGTTGGGACCTTGTAAGGATTTTTCTTTTTGTAGGTTCATCTTTAGCTAGCTGATAGTAAAATCACAAGGTTCTCTTAAATTGTAGCACATGTGCTGATGTGAACATTTTTAAAAGGAAGAGGAAATAAAACCTCCAAAAATCCAAATGTCTCATTTGTTGGGATTGTCTCAAAATGGGGCATCTTGGAGATATCTTGCAGAGATAAAAAAGAGAAATCATGAAAGAGAGTAATAATAGTCATCTGGATGTGTTAGAGCAGCCAAAAATTTCTCATTCTAGTTCTGTTCTTTAGGAAACTTAATAAATTTTAATAATGCAGTACATAGTTTAGTACAATTTATTTGGAGAAACCTCTGCTACATATTTGTCTAGCCTTCATTTCATTAAGAAAAGTGCATGATTCCAGAGCTTAGAGGGTGGTTCTGTGGAATGAGAATGGATAAAAGAGGTTTATGTCAGGGTTGTTTGGGGTTTTTTTGTAGATACATCTCCATAAAACATCATTTTGTTTCTAGTAGGAATTAAAGTGCCACAAATAACTGTAATCATCTTATGCAGTATTAGGTAAAAACTAATCTCCATAGGTTTTTCTGAAATTCGGATAAACCCAATCTGCACTCAGTGACGTATTTCCTGTGGACTTTGAAACCACGTCTCATGTTTTTTCTCATGCTTGTGTAACTTTGCCTGAATTTTAAAATGCCATATTTCTAATTAAAATATGCATCACCTTTTGTTTTAAATGTTATTGTACCATTTTTTCAAAATAGGGCAGATATTCTGAAACTGCTCATCTTAAAAATTGCTGTAGCAAGCATTACTGTTACAGAATTTACTCATCCTCTGTGTCACAGCCGGCACTTGGAGACTTAGGATACAGTGTTACATTTCCAGTAGGCTGGCTTTTTACTCTGTTCCTCATCCAGCTCGCTTTTAAATAAACCTTGTTATAACAATCCTTTTTAAGAGTGATCATGTCTTAAACCAAGTCAAAAAGGAACTCAGATGATTTTTCTGCGATCTCATATTGCTCTTCTGTTAAAAGATTGTGTAAATGGAAGTGGAAGTATAATTCAATAGTATTACATTAGTCTCCAAAATTCCAGGGATCTAGTTAAATCTTGCATTCTTCCATGTTACTGGAAGGTGCCTAGGACAGATTGAATATGTAAAGAGGACATTTCAGAGATCCAAAGCAAGTTTCCCTTTATTTTAATTATTTTAGGATATAAGTATCTACTAAAAATAGTGTATTCCTTGAGAAATACAAGTATTTATTATAGCTAGCATGAAGCAAGCTAAGAGCTTGATTTCCTATGAATTTGTCTTGCTTTGATTGACCTCAGTGTCTACAAAGTTGTGACCTGGGATTGACATTTCTTTTGCACTTAGGGCCATGGTTAAATTTCTGGATAGTTTAGATATGAAAAAAAACTGGAGAGGAACCTATCATAGGGGTAATGATGGAATGTTGGAACATGTCACTGTCATAAAAAGAAAACTAAGAATAAAAAATGAGGAAGATTTAGATAGGCATAGCCAGGTATGTCAACTAAGAATAATGATGAAAAATGGCCCCACATTGCATAGGCTTTAATGCTGAGAAGAATAATGATACTGTGGGCCATATCGTGGGGAGAAGAAAATATAGGAGATCAGTGGTAAGGCAAGGGCAAGGAATTTGTTTAGGCATGTTGTGTTTAAGGAGAAAGTTTTTAATGAAATTTGAGAAGAGGGGGAAGGAGATGGGTCAGGACTGGGGAATATAGATATATGAAAAGCAGGGCACAAGATAAGAATAGCAGACCTGCATCACAATCCTGGTCTGGAGATGGGGCCTGTACCAAGTAGTGTGAACAAGAGTTTGAGAGGCCAGAAAATGCAAAAAATAGAGTGCTGGTCATACACGGTAGTGCTGAGATTTGCACAAAAGGCATAGGAATAAGCTATTAAATAATGAAGGTTATTACTGTCTGCTCCTGTGATCTGTCTTTAAGAAACACTGCTATCGTATTTTCAGGCTTTTCTTCACAACCACCAAGACCTCTTTTGTACTTTTTTTCTTTGAGCAGACATTTAACATTCATAGCACCACAGAAAACAAGGCAATGTCTAATTCCACAGGGTTCCTGATAAAGCTGCTAGTATTGAGGAAATGCAAGTGGAGAATTTGTTTGACAGTCACCTTTCTGAGGTGAGGCGATGGTGACTGTCACCACTACCCATCTTTCTCAGTCCCTAGGAGGAAGCATGTATCAATACTCGGTGCTGTGTCAGTGTTTTAAGGACCAGAAGGACATGAAATGAATTTCCCAGCTGTGCTGGGAAACTTTTCAACAGGAAAGCACAACTGGGTGTTGCCTATTCATACTTGCCAGGCTTGCTCTCAGTAGATGGTTTTTATCTCACTCGTGTATTCTGTGTGCTCGACTACTTGCAGTGCTCCTGGATGTAAGGTTGCTTGTCTCCTATGTCATTTCTCTCTAGACTTACTCTCAGTGAGCTGGTTTCTGATCATGTCAGGCTGTTTCACCCACAGTAACAGCACTGGATTCCTCAGGTGTTAACCCAGTGCAGCCAAGCCTGTGTCCAGCCCAGGGACATAAGGCAATCCTCTTGCTGAGGGCCTGCATCCATGGTTCATGAAGTCAAAGAATAAAACCCCTGTTGATTTTGCTTGTTTGGCATCTTGTGTTGGGGTGATTCTCTGAGATTTATATTCAGACCTTCCCTGACTGAGAAATAGATTCTTCTATAGCTGTGTCTAAAAATATTGAAACCCTCCCTGACTATTAAAAATGTCAAGAAGCAAAAGAGATGTGCAAAACCTCTTCAGTGCTGTCACATTTGAGAGATGCTCAAATGACATCTCTGACAATGGGGAAGCCTGTTATTACTTTGCACAGAGTCCTACTTTCCCAAACTGGCATCTTTCTTTGTTGCAGCATAAATTACAGCAGAACTGAAATTTAAATTCAAGGGCAGCTTTTGTTTTGCCTGAAGACAGCTGCAGCTGCTTTTATTCTTGAAGTCCAATTCTCTTAGTAAGCAAATTCTGTGCTCTCTCTCAAAAGAGCTAAAGGTAGTGCTCGATCTTTGGGATGGTTTGAAGCTGTGTGATTTTTCTTTTCTATGAGCTGGGAGCTGGATTGCAGCCAGCTGGAGGAACTAACCCCTGCAATTTTCCAGTGAAAGTCTGGTCACAAGGAGTGGACTACTTGTTAAAAAGAAAGAAAAAAGGCAGATCTATTGTAAGTGGTTTCTAGTGGATTTTGGCCCACTGCTGCTTTTGCTTCCATGGCAATGCAATTTTTCCTGCGTTATTATAATTTCTCTCAATCTCTTACAATTCCTCCCAACCCATGGTGCCTGTAGATCCTTTAGAGGAAATAAGGCCTCTTTGCTTCTCTCAGGTTGCACTGACAGTGGGCAGAGGGTCCACATTTAACTGGTGAGAGCTGACAGGTGGATGCATGTGGAGAAAGAAGATGGACAGACATCATGTTGCTATAGAGGAATTGGAGTGAAGACACCCAGAGAGGGGAGTTTCACAGACTGACAGAATGGCTCAGGTTGGAATGGACCACTGGTATCCCGAGTGGAGATCCCCTAGCCCAGCCTCCCTGCCTAAGCAGGGTTCCCTAGAGCACATCTCTCAGAGTTGTGCTCAGATGGCTTTTGCAGATCTCCAGGGGAGGAGACCGCACCCTCTCTGGGCAGCCTTTGTGTTTCATTGAAGTCTGAAATGTTACCCAGGTTTTCTTAGTTGAGTCTGTGATGGGGTGTAGGGGGATAGAATATAAGAAAATAAAGATGGGGTAAGATTGCTTTCTACACTAAGGAGTTGCAGCTGGGCCAATTATCAAAGGTTGGGAACAGGCCTGACTTTACCAGGCCACAGCTGTAAGCAATGAGAAGAAGAGTGCTGTAAGAGTGGGGTGGCTGGTTGAGAGGGGAGCTGGAGTCAGTGGCTGCTTTGTGAAGAAGAAAAAGTCAGTGCCCTGAGGAGCTGTCCACGAGAAACACCAAGAAGGTAGGAAACTTTTGTGATAAGGAGACAATGGTATGGAACCCCTGCAGTAAGATGACAACAGTGGGGGAACTGAAATATTTCTCTGAATTGCTTTAGTCTTTGGGACTTACTGGGTGTTAATGTGATGTTCTTACTGGTTAGAGATGAGGAGCAAAGAGAGCCAGACATGGTACTCCCTGTTCTTGCTGGCCAGCCTGGTGATGTGAGTAGCCAGTGTCTTAATATTAAAGCCATTTCCCGAGGAAAGATGTGTGCCCAGAGGTGGGAATCTTGTATGTGTACCCTAAATCAGTTTTTATTTGAAAGAATTGAAATATTTAAAGCTTGTGAATTATCAGGAAAGACCTCAACCCAAAACCAAAGCTCTGCTACCTCTTGCATTTATGGGAGTGAATGCTGATGAGCTCTGATAAACAGAAGATGCCAGCCCAGGTCTGTGCCTGGATTCTCAGCCTAGCTGAGTACAAGAAGAAACCGATTACAGCACTGATACAACCTGGCTAATACATAATCACTTGTAATCCTAATGCAACCCTCTGCTTCTGTTTTGTTGCCTTTTAACCCATGAATGAGAACATTTACATCTCAGACAAGGAATTTGGAACGTTTGGGGACTTTTGTGATTAGAAATGCAGAAGCAATTAGCAATAAACCATTTTTAATATGAGCTATGTGCTAAGTGTTGAGGTTGTTAGTTTTCAATATCCAGCAAGGAATAAAAGCTGGTTTTTGTTTCTGTAGGGTTTGGTTTTTTGGTGTTTTTATTTTATTTTTTTAAGTGCCTCTTGGCCATGTGGATTCTGTGTATAATTAGAATTATAAAATGCAGTTGCAACAGCTGTAACTGTGTGGCTGCTGTCCCAATGTTAAGCTTTTATTTCTCTTTGCATTAAATAGGGATAGCCCTTTATTGTTGGTTTGTGATGAGAACTAGAGACTAATTATTAAGAGATTCATTTAGATAATTTGGTTTTATTTTGAATAATGCAGTTTCCTTTTTCAGGCTGACAGAATATAAAAGAACAATGGGATAGATGATTTTCTTTTGGTGCTGAAGAAAAAAAGACTGGATTTATATCTTGCTAATGTAGTTTGTACATCTACTAATAAAATGGAAGAAAATAATCTGGAGCAAGCTGTTCCATCACTAATCTCAATGTTTATTTTTGTCTCTAAAATAGCAGAGCTGTTCTCTCTTGCTAATGTTTTGGTCTGCAGAGTTATTTTAGGCTAGACTGTGATGTGACTGTTGTTTGGTAACTATAACTTTTTAAGAAACTGCATGATAATTTTAAAATAATTTAGCCTTGAAATTTTAGCCTTGAAGAGTGTTATACCTTATGTTTCTCAAGCTGTTATAAATGAGCCAAGTTTATTGCCTAGTGCCACCACTGTGGATCTTTTGGAATCTCAGTACTCTTTTTACTTTACCCTGTGCTTCCAGTGTGTTGTGGGAGTCTGTGAAAAATACTGATGGGAGTAATTTAAGTGCAGCTGGGATTGAGCACTGAACAGTAAGATGCATCAAAGTAAACTGCTTAATCTTAGATACACATACCTGTATGTATCTGTGAATATCTATGTCTATATACAGAGTACTTACAGGAGCTCATCTATACATATTGTTGGCAGGTAACCATGGATATTGCATTTATCTCAAGCTTCTGCTGTAGTTTGTTCAGGTATTACTCTGTGCTTAGGAGCTCTGTTGAGTATTAAAGAGTGTCTTGACAAGAAATGCTGCAGACTGTGTTCCTTATTCCTGTTGCATGTTCATTCTGTCCTGAGGTCTGTTTTCTGTGTTTGTGTTCTGCCACCCTGATCTGCCTCTGAGAAAAATTGGGTGCTCTTTGCAAAGAAGACTGAATTCATGTCTTTAATGTGTTCTTTCCTCTCTTCATTTTGAAATCACAGTTGTGTGGCTCTGAATATCTGTTGATACAGGTGATTAGGGCACCACTGCATAAGACCCCAGGCTATAGAAATAGAAAATAGCTTTTATAATAATTATCATTACATGTTGTTATGTTATTTTGTGTTATGCAGAATGTTTGGAAATACCACATCTTATGTGAAGAGAATTAGGTAAGTGATCAGAGGGCAGTGTTGTAACTAAACCAGTTTTGGTGAACTGAGTTCAATTCCTGTACCTACACATAGTGTGATAATTCTTATTTATTTGACCTCAGACTTGTTTTCTTCAAAAATCCTGCTTCATTCAGTGTGCAGAAGGGGCAGGACTCAGCTCATGAGCAAGTATTTAATTCATTGCTTTCCTATCATTATTTATTCTGTGAGAGGTGGTACTGAAGCCCTGAGAAATAAAAGTAAAAATATCTTCCTCTTTTCGAGGCCTGATTGGAGACATTTCTGACCTGATACATCACCACTTCTCATGTCTGACCACAGCTCCAGCTGCAACAGGGAGTGTCACCATTCCAGCAAGACTGTCTCAGTGTCTCATTTTGGGTACTTAAAACATGAGGATCATCTGATGGGTGATCACTTTGGAAAACTACTGTGTATGTGACTTTCTGACCTCAGTGAGACTTATCAGTAGGAGTCAGGGGTAGGATTTAATTCCCAGGGTGTCATTTAATGCTCTTAAGCTAAAGAACCCTCAAGAAATCTTCTTATTGCTCTCAGCCTTTCAGCTCCTCAGATAAATGATGCAAAGTTGCTCAGGCAGCTTTCCCAGAGCAGGCCCACTCTGTATGCTAAATCAAGTGTCAGCAGAGGGACAAGTGATGTGTGTCCATACACCTGAAGTGTGACACTTTCTAACTTTGAAAGTACCTTGGCAACCTTATCAGTGTTTTGGAGTTAATTTTTCATCGTGATTTCCTGGACTTCAAGGATAGCAAAGGCAGCTTCTTTTCACAATTTCCATTGTGTGATGGTATTAACAACACATGTTTGAAAGCAAGGTCAAAACTGTTGGACACTTCCACATGAGCCTTTGCTGCCTGAGCTTTTAGAGATGCTGATGCTCCCAAAGTACTGCTTCCTTTCTCTTAGATCTGATTTTTATCCCAATAGTTAGATGGTTTAGACAAACTAGATGATTTCTACTGCAAAGGAAATGGAGTATCTTTCTAAGCAGATAGTAATTAGACAGCAGGAGAAATCCAACCTAATTGCAGTGAGACAGAGGGATAGATACAGGATCAAACTGTGTAGTGGCTATTTTCTCCCAAATTTTGCATTTTCTTGACTTGTTTTTGATCTTCAGTGTTGAACTGAAATGTAACTTTATTCTTTTTCACCCCTGAAACCAAAAAGCTGTTCTGTTTTTATTCTCATTATAATTTTATACCCAGCCTGCCTTTTGAGGATTTAAAAGTAAGTTTTGGTGTAGTAGACTGCCTTTCTCACACTCATTTAGTAGTGTTTAACATGTAACAATTAATTTTTGTTTTAAGTTTTGTAAATGCAATGTGGAAGACTAAAAATATAGTTTGAAAAAAGTATCTTTGAACTCTATTAAAAGTTGAAGTAGCCTAACCCTTCCTCTAAGTAAAGTTTAGAGTGACATCTTGTGGTTACACTGATTTCAAATGTGTATATCTGTTAGCATTATTTTATTTTGTCCACAGTAAGTGTGGTGTTTTCTGTTTCAAAATGTTCTGGATTGCTCGCCAGTAGTTTGTCATGATTTCCATTAAAGCTTTTGTGTGATCAGAGAAAACATTTGCTATGTGTCAGGGCCTTGTAAGTATAGTTCATCTTTTACTACATAAAGTTCATCCCATGTGCCTGTGAGTTTCCAGTGTTTTGAACTCCAATTCAAGGTGTTTTAATGCTCTTGCAGCCATTTGGAATTTCTCAAGAAGTTTCAATTAGCCATAAAGTTAAAGCAAGTGGGAGCACAATGTCTCTCAGCAACATGTTTGTGCCAGTTCGTTAGCTGTCCAAAGTATTCCTTAGGTTTAGGGGAAGATGAACATGTCCAGGAAGCTGGCATGGAGGCCAAGCCCATTTCAGATCCATACTGCAGCAGTGTGTGTGTGTTTCCCATGGATCAGCCTCCAAGGTGTTGGGTGGTCTAAATGCACCACCACCAAACCATATCCAAGAGCCTACAGGGTGCTCAGACTAGTTTTGTGCAGTTTATCTTAATGAAATACAAACCTTTTCAATGCCAGGTGGAGATGCAGAGGAATTCTGTGCCGGAAGCTTAAAGGACTTGGGGAAATGTGAGATTTGCTTTCACTTTTGGGAAGCCCTCTGCAGACATGCAGGAATGCCTCTGCAGAGGGTTTTGGTTGGAGTCAGCAATGTATTGCCTGGTTCAGTCTCTCAAATTAACCATACAAAGGTCTTTTCCCCTTCCTCAGCATTGAAGAGGAGAAAGATTTTGATAATCTGCTAGGTCAATTTTTAACTATATAAAATGTTCATGTTGCCATGGAGCCCATCTGGCAGATTGAATACCTGATTGTAAAATTACCTGTTCAATAAAAGGCACTTGATCTCTCTAAGAAATAAATTCTGCTTAGGAGAATGGATTCATTAATGCATCTCAAACAGTCCCTCTAGCACTGCTCCATGGCACATCTCTGTTAACATGTGGCCCCAGGTCTGCTCTCAAGTCTTTTGATGTGAGAGGCTGGATTCAGGAAAGGATTCTGTGATTGTGGAACTCAGCTTTTTGTTGGAGGTACTTTGGTCACGCGGGGATGCCAGCACTGATTGATGTGATGTGCTGACAATGTTAAGGATTTTTAGTTGTGTAGTAAAGCACACATGGAGCATAAAATCCAAGAAGCCCAGCTCAATGATCCTAAAAGAGCATCTGGTGACCTCATTTATTAATTTGATGAAAAAACAAAGATGTGATGTTTTCAATTAAGATGAATGTTTGGCTGCCCTGCCAGAATTGGTTTTGGTGGATAAGTAAGTACAAGTTAAGCTGTTAATATAATCCTTATACTGAGGCTGGAAATGCTGATGTAGAGCAAGTCATTTGGAGGGCCTCTGAGAGGGCTAGCCTGTAAAGATTATGTTTGAAGTACACAAAAAATGTTTAAATGACATATTTACAGGAATAATTCCAGAGATTTCCTTGGCAAAGTGCCTCCATCCATTCTAACAGACTATTTAAATAGTAAAGAAATGTGTAAATGGTTAGGTATCAAAGTAATGCTGGTCTTATTTAAATGCCTTCTCTTTTTGTCACAGAAAGCAATGAGTGGTGATGATGTTTCACAGGAAAAGAAAGCTGTCTGCTCTTTGTTTCATTTCTGTTGCACAGACAGGGATATCCTTGTTACCCTTTTTGAGTGGCTGCTTGGTAGATTTTGTCCTATTATGAATCATAATCTTTAATAATTTTTGTCTGCCCAAGAAATAATTTGCCTCTTCATGTTGAGACAGCTGGATATTAAGTAGGTTTTGCAATGGAAGACTGTAAAGAGGTTTCCCCATAATGCAGGACGTGAGGCTGAGATGACACTGTGCAAAACCAGGATTTTTTCCAAATTGTGACTTCCATGTGCTGAATTCCTTGCGCTGGCAGCAGATAAGCCATTGATGCAGCCACCAACAGAAGTAGGGCAGAAACCCTGTGCCAGCTGATGACCCTTGCTGCTGAGTGTGGTACCCTCTACTGGGTGGGATGTGTTGAAAATAAGAACTCCTCAGTTAGACAGTGTTTGGTGGTGGAATAGCTCTTTGAGGGCTTAGTTATTGAATCCTCTGACGTCTAAACAGCTCCTCATAACCTCTTTCAGCACCATAAAGCCAAAATCTTATTGTGCTGTGATCACTTAAATCACTTCTTTCATTTTTTCCGAATAAAAAGAAATTCTAGCAATTCTGGCCCTGATTTTGTGCCAGAGTTCCCATTGCTACAGTTCAGAGCTGACCTGCTGCCTGCGAAGTCCTCCAGTATTATTAAAAGCCACAGCAAATTTAAATTTAAAGTGAAGGTGACTGAAGAACAAAATTACCTGCAGAGTTTGGGGGCCGTTACTTTAAGTAATTGCTATTCACCTGTGTAATTCCCTATGGGCTGCCTTTTGGATTAAGTATTCCTTACTTCTTCTCTAAACCTCTTGTTTAATATTCACGTGTCGTTCAGCTGCTGCTGCATCCTGTCCAAGCATAAAAAGGGGGATGCATTTCAGTAGCAAACCAAGTGATGCTTAAATATAGCCCTTGCTTATTTCAGAGTAGCAGTATGGGAGTTCATGAATATTTATCAATGCACTAAAGTCCAAGAATGAGAAGCACTATGGTTGTGCAAAAGCATAGCTTGTTTATTCCAAACTCTTACCTGGTCATTTTGACCATTTATTAAATGCACTTGAGAGCAAGCGCACAAAACTTGCTATAATGCTGACTTGATTTCTTTTCTTTAAATGGGAGCAGAATCAGGACACACTTTCCAACCATACAATAATTGCAGAAATGTAGGTGCTCTACTTAACCTGAGAAAAAAGCTCTTCCCTTAATTAGCTGCCTGGCATTTTGCAATAGATGGTACTATAAAAAGGTTGTAATAACAGAGTGCAATATAGAAAGACCTTGTTAGATTTTATTACATTTTCTGCTTGGTAATTTATTGCGATTAGAAAGCCTAATTCTTTTGCTTATCTTGTAATTATAGCAAGGTGTTTATAAGCAGGAGTTCCAGCTGCTTTTCTGTGTAGTCTCGTTAGATTTGAAGTTAGAAAGCTTTTTAGACTGTTAGTTTTTGCTCATTACACAGGGTGCATAAAGCATTCTAAAATGCATGTGTTATGTGAGGTGAACATATTTTGAGAGTTGCTACATGAATTTCCAGCAAGGATAAAGAATCTCATAGATTTAGATGGTCTTCAGAGGAAGGCCTCTTTATTTTGAAAGCCACCTTTTAAAAATCCTCCTCTGGAATAGGGGGTAACTAATTTTCCCCATTCCATCAAAAAAGCAGTTTTAAGTGTCTGTGTGTACAGTGCTCCTTATCCCTGCATCTGGCTATGGTTCAGTGTTTTCATTTGATACCTGGGAGTGTCTGGTGGCAATGTCCATGTCTGCATAACACAAAAGCCTCCTGAGGAGTCCTGTCCTTGTGTGTGGTGCCCGGCTGACCATGGCTCTTCTGGGACATTTTTATGGATTGCAAAACCCAGCTGATCTGAACAAAAGCTTTAGTGACTGACCCAAGACCTCACAGAACACTTGTGACTGAACACTGGGCTTAACTAAGGAATCCAAAACTTACATCATATCATGAGATCATCCTGATTTAGGCTGTCAGGCTCAAGTTATAATGGAAAGCATTGTCTGATTTCATAGCCTTGGAGCAAATTGAAGGCAGTCAAAGGCCTGTTCTTACTCAGTTTTGTTGTCATTACTGTGAAAGATGGGATAGGATATCTAGCTAGAGCAAAAGTGGGCCACAAAATGGCAGGCAGAACTTTTGCAAATAGGAGCAGACATTGAGCTATTACTGGTGTTAAAACTATTAATACTAACATGTCTCTGTATGTTGCAGTGTTCATGATAAATTATTAGTTTTACAAATCTGTTAATTATTGGAAATTATTTTTCTTACAGTTTTGACAAATGCATGTCTGTTGGAGGGTGGAACTGCCATCTGTGAGACTTTTCACTGGCAGTCTTGCTTTAGGAGGTACTTGCTCATAACATGAAATGTGAGTGATTATGCTGGAACAAACCAGCTTAATGAACTCTGATGCAATAAGGATCAATATTTTCATGATAATACAAAATCAAACCTGGGTATTTTATTTATGTTCTACTAAACCTGCTGTTATTCTGACCCTTTGAGTGACAGTCCACTGATTTTATTTGTTCCCAGTCCTTAGTGCCTTGCTGGAGAGGAATTTTATATAAGGGCATGGAGTAAGAGGACAAGGGCTTTTAACTGAAAGAGGGCATGTTGAACCACAGAATACACTGAGTTGGAATGGACCTGTCAGGATCATCAAGTCCATCTCCTGGCCCTGCATGGGGACCGCCCGCAAGAGTCACACCATGTGCCTGAGAGCATTGTCCAAATGCTCCTTGAACTTTGTCAGGCTGGTGCTGTGGCCACTGCCCTGGGGAGCCTCCTCCAGTGCCCAACCACCCTCTGAGTGCTTGCATTTCCTAATATCCAACCTGAACCTCTCCTGACACAACAGTAGGCCATGCCTTCTGGTCCTGTCACTATCACCAGAGGGAAGAGATCAGTGCCTGCTCCTCCTCTTCCCCTCATGAGGAAGTCAGAGGCTGCAATGAGGTCTCCCCTCAGTCTCCTCCAGGCTGAACAGACCAAGTGTCCCCAGCCACTCCTCATAAGGCTTCCTCTCAAGGACCTTCAACATCTTTGTTGCCCTCCCTTGGATGCTCTCTAATAGTTTAATATCTTCCTTATATTGTGATGACCAAAACGGCACAAATTATTCAAGGTTAGATTATATATATGAAACAAATTATTTACTGTGAGGATAACTGTAACAGGTTACCCAGAGAAGTTTTGGGTGTTGCATCCCTGGGAGTATCCATGATTAGGCTGAATGGGGCTTTGAACACCTTGGTTTAATGAGAGGTGGTTTTGCCCATAGCAGTAGGGTTGAATTACATGATCTTTAAAGTCCCTTCCAACCCAAACCAATCTGTGAGCTGAGCTAGGAGCAGGGAAATGCTTAGATAACTGTAACCAACACTTGTGTGTTATTCACAGGCCCAAAGAAACTGAGAGTGAGATTCAAGCCACATAATTTGTACCACAGATGGGTTGGCTGTTAGAATATAGCCCAAAATATAAGGGTAGATCTCTTTAGGCAATAGAAAGAGATGGTGCCATTGAAAGCAGGAGATCCTGTTTGAGCTGAGATGGCCTGGTTAGACCAGCTGAATTCTAAGAATTCAGTCAGAACAATAAAAAAGAGCAAATGTGTAAGAATAATGACAACAGTTGTTGCTTTGAAACATGTTTCTGGATTGAGCTAGCTTTGTTTCTGAGAGACCTTTGTTTTTCAGAACAGACAGTCCTGCAGAAGAAGCAATCTTTTATAGTCAGGACATTATATCTAGTTGTGCAATGCATTTTTTGATGCCAGTTTCAGTATCATTTACCTAAGGAGTCTGAGCTGGAGACATATATAGCACCAAGCCAAGAAAACCTGTCCTGTGTGTGGTGCAAATGTGGCATGTCAGAGGGAAGGAGAAGATTGCTCAAAAGCTGTGTTGCTGATTAGGTGAGGTGTATGGGTGACAGCATAAGAATCCCAGTTAACACTCCACACAAATTAAAATACGTACATCTTTCATAAACTGCTTGTCTGAGACTATAAGAGTTGCTAGAGTAACCTAAAGGCAGGACTGTAAATATTGGATAAGTACATCCAGTACTTTAATGAGATAAAGTAACTGCCAGGACTCTTGGGAAGGTAAGGGACAAGCACTCTTTGTTCAGCTTTGCAAAATGTATTATTTATCATGTAGGGCTTTGTGGCTTGGGAATTACTACCAAGCCCCAGCTTCCCATTGGAGTGCCTTTGTGTTATCTCTTGTGTCATTCAAGTCATTGTGACCTTTTCTGTCAAGATAATTTCTTCCTTTTAAGATTTTGGTTGGAGGAGAAAAATCAATCAAACAAGTTAGTAAATTTATACAAGAGATTGTGAATTAGCTATCTTCTTCACTTCACTACATTTTCAGCTTTGAACTGTGCAGTTAAGATGAAGGGGTGATATTTGTGCCTTTTTGGGGGGCTTGCCTCTTTTTTGATGTATTTCTCCTTGGCAGGATGTCAGCTCTCTCATGAAATACCAGAGTGCTAAGGGCTTTGCTTCAGCATTTGTTTACAGAGCTTGGTGTAGCATTAGGATATAAGATGAAGATTCCTGTAATAAGGCTGTGCTCTCTTTGTACCCTGTTTTTTTTTTTTTTTTTGCAAGTTGTCTTTCCTTTCACTAAAGAAAGGCCTAAGAAATGAACTGTAATGGCTGTTTGTCAAACACCAGATTTGTGTTTGTGCTTGTAGCTTTGGGTGTACCCAATTTTGGGTATTGGTTGTTATTTGGTGAGGAGATGGATCTCTGGAGAAATGGGATGGAGTCATGAGGTACAGTACAGTAATAATGCTGTAATAATGTTGTGCCAGGTGCATTTTGCATTTAACTGAGGAATTGGCATTAAATTGAGACAATCCTAAGGTGCTGGAGGATGTCTGGGTAAAGAAAAGGGCTGGTGCCTTGAACTTTTGCTAAGCAGTGTGGGTGATAAGTAAAGGATTAGAGAGGAAGACAAAGGATAGTTAGGGCATGTATACACAGTCCTCAATGGGATAAATGCATAAATCCTGATTGGATTACAAATTTGAATAGACAAATGGCTTCTAATAAGAATGGTGTTATATGGTTACACTAGGTTTGTGAGATAACCTGTGCTGGCAAAGTGATCTCATCCAGCACCTCTTCTAAGGATAAATACAAGAACTGCAGGGTTTCTCAGTGCAGATTCATATTCTGCAAGATTTGCACTCAAAAAAATCAGATGTGAAAGTTTTTGGAAGAACCTTCCTTGGAACAGGACTTGTTTTACTGTGTAAGGGAAATACATGCTAAACTGTGCCAAAGGTTTGGAGATATGGATGTTCCTGAGTAGAAGTCTCTTCACAGAACTCAAAAGCATTTTTGTAGGATTGTGATTCATTCAAATTCAACTTCCTCCAGTGTCTTCACTGCCAGTCCTCATCATGTGTTTGAAAAAACAGTAGTATAAAAATAGTCATGATAAAAAGGAAACTATTATAGTTTGACATAGTTGCTCTGCCAGACATCATCTTTTTGCTGCAAGAAAGCCTCAGAGAATATTACAATCCCTCTTCATTGCTTTCTCTGGAAGTCAGTGGACATGAGAGGTATGGTAGTTGCATATCTCAAACCCACTGCTCATCATTTATTGCTGTATACCAAAACTGTGCCACAAACTGCAATGCTTTTTCCCAAACCAAAGGATATTTGACAAGTGTTTGGTGAAGAAGAAAATTTTGAGGAGTCCTTCACAAAACAATAAATTTACAATAATTCCCAGCTAATGTTTTTTTTTTTTTTTTTTTTTTTTTTTTTTTTTTTTTTTTTTTTTGCTTGGAAGTACAGTTTCCATAGTGCTGTGAAAAGACCTAGAGAATTTGCTGTTTATAGGTTATATCTTTAAGGCTCTCAATGGCAACAGGAGTGAATTCCAAACCTCTTGGGTGTGACTGCACAGCTGAGGGTGACTCTGAACTGGATAATGCTCTCATAAAGCAGCATCCAGTAAAGTGTGCAGATCTCATGTGGAAGCAATATACACAAGTGCTGGGACTGAACAGATGGCTCACAAATGCAGAAGAAGCTGCAGTCAGCAAATTCTAATAGTTTGCTCCAAGTGTGGTTACATGACAAAGTTACTGCAAGGCAAGCAGGAGTATGGATTTCCAGCAAGTTTATGAACTTCCCATGTGCACACTTACTGTCCAACAAAGCACTCTGGAAGAATGTACTGACAGCTGAAATCTAGTTGGAAGTGTCTTTATTAGTGAATTAAACTGAGAACTTGCATATTTCCACATGGGAAACTCAATCATCTGCATGTAAAATAGCTTGAATGGTTTCTGACAACGTTTTGGCCCATGTGACCAGCATTCTTTCTAATCATTCACAGCCCAGGGATCATCCCCATAAATCAGTGTACATGGCTGCTCTGTTCTGGAGGCTAAGAGAATTTTAAAGCTCAGCTCTAGAAGGTGATTCCAAGTGTGTGTGGTTGACATAGCAGAGCTTGTGCACTGTGGATACTGGGTAACATCTCACAGGCACGGTCAGAATGTGCCTTCAGACTCTTCTTCAGACATTGCAGGTTGTCCCCTTTAATCTTATGGAAGTGTATCATCTTTTGTCTAGCCTAAATAATATGCCTGATAGCAGTCACTCAACACCTTGTTCTTGTGGCTAAATTTGACTTTACCACATCCAGGGAGATCCAGTGGCTTCTATAGCCTCTGGGGACAAATATATTGTCTGTGAAGAGCCCTGGTTAGCTGCTAGTTAATGCATAAAAAATAAGGTTCATAAAGTTCATGAGGATGGAAACCTTTGCAAAGTTTTTAATCATCTTTCCAAAGGAATGATGGTTAACAGTCTAGAGTGAAGCCTTCACATAGCCCAGGAAGGCAGCAGTGTTCTGGGATGCATCAAAAGCAGCATGACCAACAGGGCAAGAGAGGTTTTCTTCTGCTCTATTCTGCTTTGGTGAGAGCCCACCTGGAGTGTAGCATCCCTCTCTGGGATCCTCAGCACAGGAAAAACATGAACCTGTTACAGCAGGTCCAGAGGTGAGTCATGAAAATGATCACAAGGATGGAACACCTCTCCAGTTAAGGAAGACTGAGGGAGTTGGAGCTGTTTGACCTGGAGAAGAGAAAGCTCCAGGAAGACTATTGTGACTTTTTAATATTTGAAGGAGTTTATAAGAAGGATGGGGACAGACTTGTTAGTAAGACCTGTGGCAATAGGTCAAGGAGGAATGGTTTTCAGGTAAAGGGGGTCGATTTAGATAGATAAAAGGCAAATTATTTTTTATAATGAGGGTGGTGAGGCACTGGCACAGATTGCCCAGAGAGGTGGTAGCTGCCTCATCCCTGAAAACATTGAAGGTCATGTTGAATGTGACTCTGAGCAAACTGATCTAGCGGAAGATATCCCTGATCATTGTGGGGAGGTTGGCCTAGATGGCCTCTCAAAATTCTTTCCAACCCAAGTGATTCTGTGATATATTGGCCATATTCACCATGAGAAGAGCTCTTTGGATTTCTCTGGTTTAATCCCCTGAGTTTGTGCAAACCCCTCCATCCCTGTCAATCCAGTGGTGAATAATTTTAACAGCCACTGTTCTTTTCTGATCAAAGGCTGTAGGTCCTGGCAACAGCAGCAGATCTTTACACATGGAACCTCATCTTGAGTAAAGCTTCTTCTACATCACCACTTCAATATCACAGAAATCTTCATTTGGCCTAGCAATCAAATCTCTCCTGACTGCATTATCTCCAGCTCATTTATCCAAGAAACATCAATTATTTCTATTAAACACAAAATCTTTTCAATGGGGATTTTCTCCATACTGTGCTAAACTTCAGCATTTTACATATAATTTAAGTGCCCTGTAATATTTTGATGCTCTTTCCTCTGCTTATTTGCTCTGTTGAGACCAAGCATGAAAACTGCCTTTTTCACAGCATCTGCACCACTAGAAAACTCAAATTATTTGAAGGAAGTAAAATCTTCCCATCCCAAACAGCAGTAAAAGTCCACTTTGTCACAGCAATATCCAAATGATAAATGTTCAAGGGCAAAGCTTTGATTAATGACAGCTGCAGTTTGAATTTCACTAATGGTGATTTTGTATCTCCTTCCAGACAGCTGCACACTTACTGCAAGTATCTAACTAGACATATTTATTATGCTAGTTTGGTTAAATAGTTGTATAAATGAAGCATATGGATACTTGTATAATTTGCATCTGCAGTGTGTGACTCTTATGTGAAGTAGGCTTCTAGGAGAAGAGTATCCATCCTCCTGTTGAGATAGTCCTATTTTATTAAATTAAGGAGGTCTCTGATTAGGTTCCATAGAAAGGAAATACCAGTCTGTTAAAGGCCCTGGGGAGTGAAGGGATGCAGTTGTTTTCTATTCAAAAGCACATTAGTACACTGAAAGTTGTCCAGTAATTTCAGCTGCCCTGCCAATATCTTTAGTAAAAAATTAGCAAATTTGGGGTGAGCATAGTAAACTGTAAAACAAGTATACTGCCTTCTATTAAGTGTTCTCTTTTTTATAAATGTGAAAGACTAGTCAGCAGTTGTGCTGATGGAGTTGTTGTGCAGGATTGCAACTGTAAATAGGATATTGAGACAACTGGATGGGAGTAAAGCTGAGGTGAGACTGCTAAAATGACTGGTTTCACCTGTAAGTTGTTACTGTAATGCAATTAAAGTGGTGGTTGTGCAGTGATTGTTGGGAACTTATATTTTGCAAGCAAAGCTGTAGAGAAGCCATCAATATGATCCATAACACAAATTCTGGCTATTTTATTGTACAGATGTAATTTCAGCTTTAAGTTGTGTTACATGAAGTAAAGTGTGTCTTCCTCCACTTTATACCCAGGCATCTCCTGCAAAATACCAACTTTCATCTCCATTTCTATTACTGTCCTCTACCAATTTCTTTAAATGTTAGGTTTTTGAAGCTATCCATTTGGAAACTATTTGTTATTTTATACACAAGAAAGAAAGTAATATAATAAGGTTGATTATACACATTGGCACATACCAAACAGACTTCAGGCCCTTGATGTGCTACATTGCCTGAGCAAGGATTCCAGCCTTTCTTGGCCTGTTCATGCTTGCCTCCTCCTTGCCCTAGGTGTTCCCTCCACCATGTACTGTTGCCTGCAGCACAAATCTTGATTTACCTTGAGGAAACAGGACAAGAGTCTCACCACGCAGCAGGAACCTCCCATCAGTTGTTTTGTGATTGTAATCAGCAGTGTTGCAATGCAGAGAGAGATGCACAGGCCAATTTATGGCTTCAGAATTAATTTCTCTAGTGAGTTGTTACTAGTAGGTAAGGTGCAAAAAGCACATGCTCAAAACACTCATTTTTTTGTTTAGGGACTGCAGTCATGGGGATAGTAAAATCCTACAAGGTGGTGCTAGGGTTTTACACATCACTGCAGCAAACAGGATTTTGAGCTAGAAAAACCACCCTACTCCCACATCCCCAGCAGATTCCAAATTAGTGTTAATTCTCTCTTTTTCCTTCATGTACTTTTAAGTGCATTCTCTTCACAAGCTAATAAACCATAGTGGGTGATAGTGTCTAAAATGAAAGTATGTTAAGAAATATTTTACTTCCTATTGTTTATTATTCTTTGTCTACCAGACACTGTGCTCCTTAGGAAAGTAAGTAATGCAGGTGATGTGGTTTTTCGGGGGGTTACTCTTGAAGGGATGGTTTGTACCATACAAATTTATTTTTTCTTGCTTGACAAGGGCTGGGAACAGCGAGTAAGAGTTGTCACCAGGTGGCACCATTAACCTAAGTTATGTTCCAGTGTGGTGAATGCAATGAAGTTTGTGTTCAGAAGGAATTTAGTAGAGAGATTGCTCTTTTCACCTTCCTTCAAAGTAAACACACAGTACAGAGAATAGGCCAAATACTTCTGTTCACTGGCACATTTTAGATTATTTCATGCATTTGCAATGCTTTAATGTGGTGAAGATTCTTCCCTGCTTTGTGGATGGTTAGTAAAATGCATACTTACATTTCTCCAGAAAACCCGTGCCTGCTTAAGAATTTTGCAATATAATTCATATCTGGCACATCCAAAAGCAAAATTTCCCCTATTGAAATCCCAGAACAAGACCAGGGAATTCTCAAATGAATGAAATGAATGTACTCATGTCAAAATATTGCTTAAACGTTTTAAGACTATTATTCTATGAAGCTAAGCAATAGAAAATCGATTTTCCTTACTTACAGTGAGAGGCAGCATGGGCAGTGCCAGGGAGATGAGGAGCCCCATCCCTGGCTGCTGTTCACAAGTGGTGCTGCTGGTGCTGACCCTCTCTGCATCAGAGCTGCTGCAGCCTCCATCACCTTGTGCTGCTTCTTGGCACTCACAGGGTGGTGTAGCTGTCCTCTGAAGCAAGGAACAAAACTTTTCCCCTTGCAGACATTTAAATAGCTTGAGTTGAAAAGTTAGAGTTTGTTTTGAAAGGGTCAGGTTGCTTTTTAAATGGCTTTCAGTGAATTTTATCATCTTGATCCCAAGATAGTAAACATCATGGTGTTTTTTCTGAGCAGTGATATTAACCTAATGGCAGGACAGTAGGCTGGCCCTTGGGAAACAGCAAATTCTTGTCTTCTGATCAGGTATTAAAGAAATGCAGACCATCAACCAGTTCTTTCTGAATATGCTGGAATATTTAAAGTCAGCAGTGTTTTAGCTAGCAACTGTGGGATCCTTCAAAGCGTAGTTGTAGGGTGCAGGTTGTAGTTCCTCCTTAGCTCATAAAAGTAAGCAGGAAACCAGAGATTTATACTTTAAAGGATTATTTCATTAAATTTTTATTAGAGTGAAACCATGAAATGGGTATTGTCCATGTGAACTGTGAATTGTTAGGTCGCATCAAAGCAATAGGTTGATTGTACTGGGCCATATACTCCCATTTCAGTGATTCCAAGGGTGTTACTGGGTAGCATTTTCTTGTGCTAAACTGCAAGTCATGCTGTAATTTAAGCTACACATATTTTATGTGGTTTTTTTACCTTTACTTGCTTCTCTGGTCAGCTGTGAAGGTCACTGATTATGCAGTCTCTGTGTCAGTGTCCAGTCCTTGTGTTGAACAGAGGCAGTGGAGTCTGTCCTTGAGGATACTAAAACCCTGAGTGGACTCAGCTCTGAGGAACTCGATCTAGTTACCTCTGCTTGAGCAGGGAGGTTGGAGTAGGTGTTTTCCAGAACTGCCTTCCAATCCCTGCCACTCTGGCTCTGTGTCTAGCAGAAGAAAGGTCTTGGCAAACAGAACTTTGGAATTTCTCTAATTAAGCCTGTGAAGTGTGCTGTGTGAAAACTGCAGAATTGTTCTCAGGTAGACTCCTTGCTTGTAAAGATAAGAGCAATATTCAGAGCATTTGGAAAGAACAATTCTTAATGAGATTTACATTTTGCTGCAGTTTTTTACTGATGTTTACCCATTACAATGCAATAGACACTTAAATTCCAATTTGTCTTTATCACCTAGCAAAGCAGAAAATGTGCATGTGAATCTTTCTACCAGGTGCTGATCAGCCATGGATTTTTTTTTTTTTTGTGTTAGTTAATTAGTTGGTTAGGGTTAGAAGGTAGAATGATTCAGCAACACAATAGCTTAAAGAAAAGTGCCATTAAGGATCTGGCAAAAATATTGTCAGTTCTAAACCATCCTCTGTGTACACTCAAACCTTTTCAAATTTCAGTGTGCTGACTCAGTGGGCATTTTACATAGCAGCAATAGCAGTATTATTGCAACCATGGTCTAAGGAAGAAAGGGATGCATGGCTTGTAGGGAAAACAAGAGCAGCCAAGTAGGGTAGTTTTTGACAAAAGAGGGTATTGCCTGGAAGAGTGTCTCCCTGATGTTGATTTCATTGTTGGTTTATGTAATAAAAGGCAAATGGAAACAGTGACATTATCAAATGCATCTGTGGTCCAAAAAATTTTATCTTTTTTCACTATTTGAAGGATTCAAATGGGGTATCAGGAATGTTACTCCTGAGTCATGATAGGAGTTGTTTATTGTTTTCCTGTTTCTCTCACTTTTAAATGGGGACATGGATGTGGCAGCAAAAAGAACATAAATCTGATGTGTAGGTATCTTTATCTAGGATGCTGCTTTCAGTAGAATCCTCAGCACTACAAAGCCTGTTATCATAACATCATGACATAACATAAATCCTAAATTTCTTGGTGTCATAAAACACTAGTAATACTTCAAACCATTTCTTTTCACTATTTTCCTTGGGGATATAATTTTTGTATTTCTCCACATTATTTCACATTTCTGGTTAAAATTGCTTTGCCTTTTTTTTTTTTTTCTTCATTTTTCATCTTCTGTGGTCAGTAGCAAGCCATTGATTTTGTACAGGCATCATCTGGATTTCCAGCAAGTACTGCAGGGACCCAAATGTTTTTTTGGGTGTGATACTGCAGGCAGCTGGCTGTGATTCTGTTCCTGACAGCTTTAAATAATTGCTGTTTGCTTGCCTGCAAGCCTTCACTGAAACTGAAATTCTTGCACAAGCCCAGATATATCAGGAAAAAGGTGGGCAAAGCATATGAAGAAAGCAATTTATCCATCACTGACAGTCTAGCAGCGCATAACAATCTTTCAGTGGCTGGTCAATGGTGAACAGGGGCAGTTTCATAATGTGAGGTTTGGGGTCAGAATGTCTATAGGACCTGTAGACCTCCTATTTGTTTTTCAGAAGTACATCTGCACTCATATAGACAATTGATGAATAGTTTATATTTCTTTTTCTGTTAGAAGTTTGCATTCAGGTTATTATTTATACAATGCTCATGTAAAGTGTAGCAGAACTGACAGGTGAAACTTTTTGTGAGTGATTTTTCTTCCTAATTTCTTTTTTAAATGAATTGACAATAGCTAAAATTATTTATAAATGACATTCATATTTGGCAAGGACTGCTGACTGAAAAACAATCATGGAGTATATCAGATTGGAAGGGAACCATAAGGCTTGTATTACAACACCCTGCTTCTCACAAGACTACCTAAAATAAACTGTTTGACTAGGGGCAGCATCCAGACTTTCTTTGAACTCTGACAGGCTTGGTACTTTGGTCATAGAATCACAGAATCATAGAATGCTGAGGGTTTGAAAAGGACCTTAAGGACCATCTAGTTCCAACACCCCCTGCCATGGGCAGAGACAACTTCTACTAGACCAGAGACTGCTCAAGGCCTTATCCAAACTGGGTTGGAACTCTACAGCCTCCCTGGCCAACCTGTTCCAGTGCCTTGCCACCCTCACAATAAAAAGCTTCCTCCTATTATCTAAACCTTAATTTCCCCTCTTTCAATTTGTAGATTTCAGTTTCTTTTCTGGATACTTATGAGAAAACATGAAGGCGTTTTAGATATTTCTCTGGACTAGGCAGTAGCTGGCTATTAGTTTCTTATTTGGGGGAACGGAGATTCATGTATCCACTTGTTTTCAGTGCATGGTACTGACCAAGCTACCAAGTGACTGGTGCAGGTTTCCATTCTGGCTGTGCTCTGAAATTTGACATTTCAATAATCTCCTCCTCTCTAGGTTAATTAATCCAATTTAACTGAATTCTGTCAACTGCTCTACTCTTTCTGCAAGTAAAGCAAAGTGTAGCAATGCCCGAATCATGCTTGCACACCACATTTTCTGGAATAGGTGTAAACTTGTATATTTTTCAGTTTTGTTTTACTGGCTATGCATCAGATACCCAAGAACTTTCTGGAAGTACACCCTCATAAAATTTTCACAGGAATCTCTGTGGTTCTAATATCATTGACTTGCACTGAGTCTTGATTAAGTCTTAAATCAAGGTCACAAAGGATGCTGATCACCCAAATGACAGTGAAATAATTTTTCCATGGCTACAGCTAAAGGAGCTTATAGTATAATGTTAGGAGAGATGGACAGTGTGGCAGAGGCAGACACTAAAGACGACACATAGAAAGGCAGGCATAGTGGTGTTTGGACATGTTTTTATAAGATCCAAATAAATTTAGGCTTATAAATATGCCCAAGAGCTGTGCCTTTCTCATGGCAGTTAATTAGTCTGAGTGTTGGAAAATGAAATTCTAACTCAGTAGCACACAACTATTTTCACTGTAGTTGGGAAGCACTGACTGTGCACTGAGGGGACAGTGCAAAGTCAGTCTCTGCTCTGCTGCTGTTCCTTTTACACCTGGAAACTATGTCATGGGGAACCCCTGGAGCTTGTTCTTCAGAAAACTACTCTGAATTAGATTCCTCCCTGTGCCGCCAGACATCCTTTCAAGCAAGGAAAATATTCTGCTGTCCTTGAACTGTTAACCTGTGAGATGGAAGAGCCAGCTCAGTGTGTTTGCCTAAGTCTGCTTCTCAAGAGTCAGGGGCTGTTTGCTGACCTCCTGGCCAGGACAACTGCTTCTTATCTGCTCTTGACCTTATTTGTTCTCTTTTACTTGCAGCTCTGCTACAACTGAAATTTTCCATGAGTTTAGCTCTGAATCACCTGAATACACAAACCTTTCTAGTCATAGTTCACAGGGAAGGTCAACACTGTAACTGAAAATAAATGAATTTGGCATAGGTGGCTGTGTCTCTGCTGTGCTGCCCGGGTGGGTGAACATGTTCATTAAAAGAGGTTCCTCCCCAAAATGGATTTGTTGGTGAAACCCTCACTATGATGCTGTGCTTCCCATGTAGGTAGCAAGTGGGTAATTCTGTAGAAGCTTGCTAACAATAATCACATCTGTACAGCTGTGGATGCTTCCGATGGCTAATGTTTATTTGATTGCTTTTTTTCCTCAGACTTGTCTTCCCCTATACATCTATTTGGGAAACTCAGACCTATCAAATGTGGGGGGGGGGGAATTTCTCTGGGGTTGGTTAGTTAGTTCTAATGTTCAAGATATCATTTGGAATCTAAGTGTCTTTGTTTGCAAACAACCTGTGTTTAGCTGAAAAATGAGTTTCATGAAGAAAGCTAGAGAATGAACATGGGAAAGCAGAATAGAAAAATTCTGGAAAATAAGAAGCAGTATTGCTCTTCTTTTCATTACTCTTGTCTGCTTCTGGAAATTAGATTAAGTAAACCTAAAAGACAGGACAGGAGGAAAAAAAAAGACATCCAAAATTCATACTTACATTAACAGAACAATACTCTGAAAGGGAAATCATGCCAAAAGCTGCATCTGTGCCTTTTGCAAGATGGTGATAAAAAAGCAAAAGAAATCTCTCCATTTTCAAGATAGCTTCAAAAAGAAAGCAACCAGACATGGAACTACCTCCCACACTTCACTGCCAGCGGCTCTTGCATGTGATGTCCTTGGATACCCAAGAGATTAGCCAGTCTCATCCACCTGGCCCATGTCACAGGGATCAAGGACATTTCTCCATCTGCAAACTTAAGCTCATGGTAAGTATATCTTTTTACTAAGTTGCACAGAATTTTCTTAATAAACAGTGTTACTGCTTTTTATTTTGTAATGACACTGAAGCACAGTTATTTGTGTCTGCCAATTGTCATGAATTTATTAAATGAAGGAAAGGCTGTAATACAGTCTAAGAAAGATAGCTTTGTGAAGGCTAATATGAAATAGAAGAGTTAATATTCCTTTCTTTTCTTTTTCAGCTCTCTGAAAGTAAAGAGAACAAATTGAAAGTTAGAGTCTGAGAAGACTGATAGGGACATCTCATTCTTGATGGGGGCAACAGTCCTCTCATGTGGCAATGCATTATGAGCAACAAAGAAGGTATCATTTAAAATTACTTTGTGTTCTCAGTATGAACAGACAGAACACATGCCATGGCAAATTTGCATCCACCTTTTATTTTCATAGATTCAGAGTCTGTTAAAAAAACCACACAAAAAGCAAAAAAATGCAGATTTAATCTGTGATTTGGTGATCTCATATATTCTTGAATATCTTGAACCAATCTTGAAGTTTCTTCTGCTGTACTTTTATTGATTTAATCAAATGGCAGTTTTTATAGGGCCAGAGCATTTTCCTTCTCTGTTGAGGTGCAAGGTCTTTTCCTTCCAATTACTAAATCTCAGTTACAGTTCATTCACAGCAGAAGTCCAGAAATTGGATGAAGTTTCAGCCTCTCAGTGGTCATTGACTCAGGACCAGATTGAGCAGAGAATAAGGTCACATTTTGATTGGAAAGGCATCTGATTGTCAGCTGCAGCCTGTGAAAGACCAAGTCAAGGACCTAAAACCAAATACGTGCTTTGCACTTGACTGATGTGAAATTCATGTTTGTGTTTTGGTCTGGTTTCACAGACATTAAATGAGAGTGTACATTTGTGGTGGCATGTAGTCAATATTCCTCTTGGCCAGCTGGATACCACATGCCTTTCTTGAATTCAGAGAATTATTACACTGGATCATTAAACTTCTAATTTAATGTTCATTATACCTGAAGAAATTATTTTCCTCTCTTGGTGCTGTGTTCTTTTCTGTTTTTCTTGCTACAAGTTTAATAACTACCAAACCTTATCTTCCTCTTAAGAAGAAACAACTGCTTTTAATCTAACAGAAAACATGTATTCTTGAGAAATCAATGATTCTGTCATCCTAAACATGCTGCCATCAACACTGAAAATAAAGCTTGATCTCATTTGGATTCTGAATTACTAAAGGTGTGGGACATCAAAATGTTTTCCCTAGAGGCCAAAGAAGGTGGAACTTTGGTCTCTTGTTGTTGACTTCTCACAAGATTCTCTGTGGCCAGGAAGCTGTTGTCCTTGAGATGTCTGTATTGACACTTATCTACAAGTCACTTATCCAGTTATCCAGCAACTGTTTCTTAAATTCTTTTCTGAAGTGTAAGGCTGGCATTTTCTGGGTGTACCTCCATGTAGGCACATCTCCATCTTTAATGGTTTCCCAGCTGAATTTCTGCTCAAAGTGGGTTGATAGAGGTGGGTGTGAATCAAGTACACAGCTGGGCACTCCTCATACTCTTCTGTATTTCCAGATGTAGCTGACTGTCATTGTGGAGGGACTTCACTGCTGTTTGTTGAGGATTAACCTGTGCAAGAGAAGGGTCACATTCTGAGTAATCAAACAAAACCATCTGTGTGCAGTGGGAAGAGTAACATGAAGATTTCAGTGGCTCATCCAGGCTTTGCTAGAAAGTCATGGGAGTTTGGGAAGAGTCTTGAAATGGGACTGAGATACATGATGAGGAGGCTTGTGATGCAAAGAGTCTATAGGGACAGTATTACAAAGTTCATATAAGTCTCTTCTGTTTTAGCTGTGCTCTGTTACTGTCTTTTTACATGTCAAAGAGCCTTCCTGCTTTCAATATAATTTTAAGATAAGTGCTTGTTTATTTCCTATAGCACTGAAGATATCCCAGTGCCTCAGGCTACATACTTGGGAGAAGAATGCTCTTGTGTAATGTGAAAATAAAACTAGTTACTTAAGACCAAATGGACTATATAGAAATGTCATTTACAAACAGAGGTGAAGAAATGAAAACCAGACTTCCTCTTCTTATACCTAGATTAAATCAGAGAGGTCTCTGTCTGCCTTTATCTTGCTGAGAGGCTCTAAATGCTTTCCTGATGCACACCTGCGGAGGAATTCTTTTATCTGTGCATGTCTTACATTCCAGGTTTTCTGCATCAAAGGGAGCCTGTTCCTGGCAGAAAGCATTAACTGATCTTTAGCAAGTCCCTCAAAGGATCTGAATGGGCTTAATCTTTACCCTCAACACATGTACTTCTTTTCTCCTCATACTCATTCAATATATTTCAGCCATTTAGCGAAAATGAGGGGTCTTAATGTCTTAGACCAAGCATTAATCTCCTGCAGTACACTGGCTGTTCAGAAGCTCCTTGACTTAATGAATATTACCTTCTCTCTGATTGTCTCCATCCATGTATGCAAATATTTTATATTTGATCAGCCTGGGGTAGTGGAAGGTGTCCCTGCCTATGGCAGGGGGCTGGAACTAGGTCATCTTTTATGTGCCTTCCCATCCAAACCATTCTGCCAGTCTATGTTGAATATGCTTAGTATAAACACCTAAATGGTGCAGAGATATGCAGGTCACTGAGAGCAGTTGGCTGGTAATTAAATAGCTTGGATACCATCATAGATTTGGGATAATGAAGCCTTACAAACTTTCTTTTCCTATGTAATATCAAAAGACAGAAATAAGACTGGGGGAAGAGTCCTGGGGAAGAGGTACTGGGAAGGGTACTGGGAAATCACAGAAGGAAGGGGAGAGGAAGAACTCAAGGACAAAAGCAGGGCAAAAAGGTAAAGGCAGTGGCCTGAGGAAATAGAATTCAAAATCAGCCCACTGAGGAGCAGAAGTAAATATGGCCAAAAAACCCCCCAAAACTGCAGAGGAGAAAAGCAGAGAAAACAAAGGAGAGAAAAGTGATTTGATTAAAACTTTGAAGAAAAATGTCCATGAGAAGAGGAGGAGTAAAGGAGGCCATGAGAATGATTGTATATAGCATCTCAACCTGATGACTTGTCTTTTTCAGATTTTTTCTTATTTTTATGTGAAAGGAAGCACAATTTTGCAAAGTCAAGACTGAGAGGGAAGAGAGAGACTGTATCTATGTGTGTCTAACTGCCTTTGGGTAGGGTGGAATAATGATAGATAGCGAAGGAGAATAGTATCAGCCAGTCACATTATGAGTTTTACTGATAACTGATGTATTTTGAAGTTATAATGGCAGGGTGAGCTTCAGCCATCCAGATTTTAGAGGTCCACAGTGACCTACTCTGAGCTGGCTGTCTGAGGGTTCTTTTATTAACAGTGGGAAGAAATAACCTCTTTTTAAGAGGTTGAACACTGCACTTACAGAAGTGTTTCCCTGCAGGGAGCTGAGTCCATTTGAAAAGTGGGTCAATAATACATATTCTGTTTTATCAAGTGCTCAGAAAATATTCATAATTTTCATTAAAATTGTTCCACAGTGACTGTTTCAAATGTCAATACTGTATTCCCCTCCACTGAGACACTCCTCTTATCTTCCCTCCTGTCTTTTTTTTTAATATGGGTGACAAGTTAGGGATTCCATTCTTGCAGCTCAACTCAATGTAAAGGAGAACTAGGAAAACTACTGAGACCATCTTGGATACTGTTGTATTATTTCCTTGGCATTTAATAGCTGTATAATCTGTCTGACTGCAGATGCTGCCAAAACCAGTGATACAAGACCCATAAACTCCTTCTTTTGGGAGGACTTCTTTCTCAGTGAAAACATTTATTTAAAAATGCACAAATACTATGATGTTTAAGTTATTTTGGGGGTCTCTATAGCTTGATAGGTTTGATAATCTGCTTTGGATACCCCCAGAAACTGGCTGAGCTTCAGAAATGCCAGTGTCCTTTCTCAAAGGGTCTGAATGGGAGCTGTCTCCTGGGAATACCAAGAGACCTCCTGAGAAGGTCTTTGGGTCATTGCAGCTCCTGTTTGACTGGGCTGCTGGGATGTCCAAGAGCTTTGAACAAATAGTCAAGGTCAGTTTTTTTATTCACAAAATAAAAAAGGAGTAGAAGAGTAGGAGTCTAGATTATCCCTCCCCAACAGCAGAGTAGATAAGGATGTGAACCAGACTATATTTTACACATGGTTATTTCTGCTACAAATCCTTATATCCAGCTCTTCAGAGAAAAATCCATTCTAGTTAGGCACAAGATAAGTGAAAGCCCAAGTTCTGCATTTGCTTGTGACAGAGTTCTTTGTGTAAATCATTCTGGCTTATACTCTCACTTGCTTTTAATACATCACTTCAGAGTTGTTACTTTTTGTGATGGGTAAAATGCATTCAGAAGATGCACTCGATTTTCCCCAGTGTAACACAAGTTGTTTGCAACTGCAGAAAGAAATTCAGTGTTGCCTCGTCACAAGACTCCTTCAAGTCAGTGTTACATTTGTCACAGTCTGTACTGAGTAGCTGGAACATTCACATCCACGAGAAGGAACCAGGCTGTCTCCTACATTTATATTCTTTCCTATCATACAGAATTGGGTGCCTGCAGTAAATTTGTAGGTTCTTGCTTCCACCTGTCCCCGTGGGTCAGACTGGATTCTGTCACAAACTTTCAGACTGCCAAATCATTGATATGCGTGCCTCAGTTTCCCTAACTGTGAAACAGCCATCATGATACCTGCCTGCCACAGGCAGTGTTGTGGTGGTTGCCTGCAAGTAAGAAATTTTTATCTCTAGAATCACTTTTGGAAATTTTTTGTCTGTGAGAAGGTTAATTTTTGAAGAAAGCTATGTCTGAGGAGATAGAGCAACAGCCTGTGCTGCAGGAACAGTGACGAGTGGTTTTGGGGAAGGCTATTATAGTAACAGGGCTCTGAACTTGGAATTCAGAGTTGTATCTTAGGCCTGAGGTGATATGAAAACCCATAATAAATCGCCGCCATCTAATTTCAGAAGTGCTAACATGATTTTTTGTAACATTCATAAAGAAAAAATAAAATGCTGTGTATAAAACTGGTGAAAACATCCTATTTTATTCAACATAATAATGTAAAAGCATGAAAAGGATGAAATAGTTTCATTTGTAGCATTCAGTACATTGTTCAGGAGAGGTGAGGGAAGAGGAAGCAGTCAGGACTCTTGAAAAATTGGTGTGGTTTAATATAACAAGAAAAGGAAAGAAAAAATGAAGCAATTGGAAACAAAATCTAAAATACCTAGTTCTTATTTCAATCAGATGGCAAAATGTTGATGTATTTTTTAATAACAGACACATTCTGTTTTGGGAGGACTTACAGTTGAAACAACTGTTTTTGTTTGCCTTTTTGATTAACAGTTGAATTTGATGATCACAGAAGTCTTTTCCAACCTAAATGATTCTATAATTCTGTGAATCATAGTAAAAATGACATTTCCTCCCAGCTTTCAATCCAGTTGTTAGCACCGATAGTCAGATTTCAGGGGTTTGGTTTGCTTGTGTGGCTACCTGAGATAAGGAACAGTTAAACACCAAGTTTGGTCTTATGCAGAGGGTGCCATGAAGGATTGCTGAGGGATCTCAGTATTGCTGGTGGAGCAAACAGTACTTCCTGAGGACTCCTCCATCCCAGACCCTTCCCTTTATCCCACATTTTTGTGGTGATCCTGTTAGCTTGGTTTGAGCCTGAGTTCCCACCATGCTTAGACCTTGGGTCTCTGCTGACTTTCATGGACAAAAAGATATCCAACCCCATCCATCTCTTTGCTCCTCGATCTCTGGGATATGTGATCTACTTACATCAGGAGAAATCAGCCAGCTATAGTCCCCCAGCCCCTGTCCCTGCGTTCTGTGAGGACCCACCCTGACCTTTGGTAGGGTGTCACCTCAGTGATTGCTGAGTGATGCAGGTGCAATGGCTCATCTGGTGAGGGATCTGTGAGAGTAACCTCAAAGTCAGCCCTACATGTTGATGTAAGTACAGATGTCAGGTGTTACCTCTGTGCCTGTGGAGCCTATGAATATATTCTCTCAGTGTCTTTGAGCTGATATTTTCACTGTCTGGTTGTAACTGGAGATACAAGAACAAATTATTGTCTCCTCTTATGGTGATATAAATGTGGATCAACTTCCCTGAGTGCAGAATTACTCATCATAGATAACTCTGCAGCCTGCACTTTTATCAGTTGATACTGAGGTGATCTGCTCCTCTGGTATGCGCTGTGCTCTTCTTACCAAATATTCAACATTTGGCAGCATCAGGGAATTTGATAATTTCTTTTTATTTTGCATCTGTGTATGTGTGTGTGTTATGGATGCTTCAAATTGATGCAACCTTGACATTTTCAGTCATTTAGAGGACATTAACAGTGTGAAAATGCTTTAATTATCTTTAAGCGCTTTCTGACTGAAGATATTCTACTGACATTATCATGCTCCACAGAGATGCAAAGCTCCTTTCAAACCAGTCACCAGACTTTTGCTCTGCTATTGAATATTGCTTTGTGTGATTGCTTTTTCTTCCCTTCAGCCATCCCTATCTTCAGTGAACCTATTAGTCTTGTACTTATAATTCTGAATGTATCCCTTTGTACATTGTAAGTCAAAGTGGCTGCGTTCTCACTCTTCAAATGCCCTTCAGTGATATATCGTGCTCATTCTCTGTGTGCCACGCAGGGCATTCACCACAGACTGAAACAAAATGCAATGAAGCTTGTGCCAGCATCTTCCTCAAGAGATCTTGAATCTCTCTGATGAAATTTGCATATGGGAAAATTTAATTCATCTGTTTAGTGTCTCCTAAAAGCAACTGAGAACACTATTAGCCACTATTTAAAATGTCAGCACTTCACATAACTACCACGCAGTAGCGCCTTGCATTGCCACGGTTGCTCATTGTATTCAATAATTAAAGCCTGTTAGTGGAAGAAAGATGTTTCTATTTGGCATATGTCGACTTTTGCACAATTTCTTTCTTGTGTGTCCTGAGACAGAGCTGTTTGCCAGCTGATCATCACTGCCTGCCAGTGCCTGTCTTCAAATTGCATTAGACAGATTTGTGCTTCTGTACCATGTCACAGAGGGTGTTTTTCATATCTCACCCTTGTCAGAGCATATGGCTTTGACCCTGAACCCGTTAAACTAGAGAAACTATGCTGAGTCAACAGTTCTCAAAGTTGTAATCAGGTTAACCAAACACAAGTTCAGTAAAAAAGATTTTGAGCAGCATCATTTACATCTGGGATGATGCTTTATTCTTCCAGAGTCAGCCTTTCATGGATGCTAATGGTCCTCTAGCTGGGAGTGGAGACACTGCTAACAGTAGACATATCCCATTGCTTCTTAGAGCATTCTGTAATCATTTGTTATTTCTAGGTCTCCTGAAAGGCCCTGCTTTTACATCAGATTCACATTGGAAGTAATCTGTCCTTTTATACCCCCAAGGATGCTGATTGCCCCTAGAAAAGTTCAGAAAAGATGGTTGCACTACAGGGAAGACTTTCTGCTTATGAAGCTCCATTCTGCAATGAGCTATCAACAATGATGAGGCTTGACCAAATTCAGAAATTGTCATAATCCCATTAGTTTGCCTTGCTGGAAGCCCTTAGAAAGAAGAGGATAAAAATCTCAGATTAAATATTCTGGAAAAGCTTTGGTTACTTGGGTGAGGCACGGACCCAAGTCCTTTATGAAGTGCACTCTGGGCCAAACCAACAGACCAGTTTCCATTCCACCTCTTGTATGAAAAGTGTCATCTCTGATTGCCCTTGTCATCTCAGGCAGCTCTTCTCTACTTCATTGTGTAGAAGCCATCCCACCACTCCAAAAGCATCTGGAACCAGTTATGGTGTGTCTCTGCTCGACCTTGTTCAGACTGGATTCCACACAGGGTCCCTACACCAGACACAGCGTCAGCAGTTACTGACTAGCATCCCTGATATACACATCTGAGAAACAAACTAAAAACTTTGTTAAACTTTTATGACAAAGAACTTTGGCATGAAATTTTTAGGCCAGATGTGCAAAAATACATAGGTCCCTAGATGCCACTAATTTCAGCTTAAATCAGGTGGATTTGTGGACCAAAGGCTTGACATCTTACATATTTACAGCTTCCAGATGTTTTTGCCTTACAAGAAATCATGGTGTGGTATGTGTTGTCTCACAGCAGCCTCATGGGGTTTCAGTGCAGATGACAAAGGCATTTAGGCACTTGTATCTGCAGGAGGCCATCTCCTAGAATCTATAAAATATTTTTGCACATGCCGACTTTTGATAAAATTTGAATTTTTAGAGTTTGCGTGTGCTTTGGTAAATCCCACTCACCACATTGGTGGATTATTTATGTGCCTTCAAAAATCTTGCCCAAGGATTCCTGGTGTAGCAAGGGTCATAAATCTCTTCATACATATAATTCCACACTTATATATATATAATAGCAAATATCACTGGGCCTTCCACTTTGTTCCAAGCAGATATCAGACCCCATTCAACCTTGTAACTCAAGTCATCATTTGCATCAGTACAAAGCAGCCCAGCTTTTTTTTTGGTTCATAGCTATGATTTGTCTACTTAATGACACTAACAAATAGAAATGACTCTAAATTCAAATTAGTCAGCCAGTCAAGATGCCTGCTTTGTTTTTGGAAGGGTAAAAATGCTGAATGTTATCTGACCTAATCATGTGAGCATGAAATAGGTGAAAAATGCTACTTCTGGGTTTGATGTAATATGTCTGTCACTCACTGCATGGGTTCTGTAGCACTGGACAATGAGTCAGCAGTCCAGGTAGGGAATGAAGAGTGAGGGCATAATAATTCTCTTTGACTAGAAATGGGTCATCCATCAAAAGAGTTTCCTAAGCAGAGTAAACCCTCTTTTACAGCCTTCTGGTAGAGATGTTGGAACAGTGGTCCTGGGCAACCTTATCCTGTGGTTTCATCCACTGTATCCTTTTTAAAATTAAATTTTTTGGCAGTTTTTTGAAGGAAACATCTAGCCAGGCTTTGTTTTATCTTTTCCTCTATAACTGTTAACAATTCTGGCAAATATTTCCTCTCGTGTATTTTCATTCTTGTCAAATACTTGCAGAATTGCAATTTTGTATGTATTAAATGACTTTCACTAGCACTTATGCAGCATTGCTACCTGTCATCCTGTAAAGTCTCATTCCCTTACTCTTAATCACCATGTATTACTTTATTCTGTGAGTACTGTTATTACCTGAGTATTACTGCCTGGCTTTTGTTTTTTTCCAGTCGACTGATTTTTATCCTGAGTTTCAAAGTCATGCTGAGCTTGTCCTGTCCACAGCTCAGTAAAATCAGTATAACCATTTGCATTGCCACAAGGGCTGCACCATACTGCACTGAGTTATTATTTCAATAGTATGGGGGACTCTTGTGCATGAGTGATGTGTATGCTCTGTGTTTCTGTGTCACCCAATAGTCCTGTCCTAGTCCTAGGGAGTGCCTTAGAATGAAACAAATAATGTTAGGTTTAATTTTTTCTGGATCTAGGTTGTTTATTTCTTTTTGTTTTTAAATTAAAACAAACATGATTATGTGTTATCTTGTTTAAGATACAGCTTCTTTTATCAGATGCCCATGTAGAATACACAATACAATTAAGCAGAAACTTCATTTTCTCATATTGTTCTCTCTCACTCTCTGGTGGCTGCTCTTCATTTGGGAACTTCTAAAAATTTAATTAAGGTACAGGTGACATCTTTCAGCTCTTCTGTGAAAAAATAATATACCCTAGGAACATCCAAGTTCATTCATCTGGCTGTAATGTTTCTATATTCTTTTGGCTTCTCAGTGTAGTGCTAGACCAACCAGCAATTCTTTGGACAAAATGTATGGATAAATATTATATGCTCGTTTCAAGTCTTTCCAATTATTCTATAGATTTGCTCTGCTGAAATGTCAAGTTTAAAATAAGCCTGTTGCATTCCTTTCTTTCCCTCTGCCTTGGAAATTTGGCTCAGAAAAGCAGAATCCATCAATAGATTCAGCTGGAGTTGAAGTGCCAAGAGCTTGCAAAGTCTGCTCTTGGCACAGCCAGGTGTGCAGTTGTGTGCAGGGCCCTTCTTCTCCATGCTGAACTTTGAAGGAGCCTCTGCTGAAATTTGCAGATATGGCTTTGTCCTTTTACTTAATTGCCTCTGCATTTTGAAGCCTGTAGTGAATATTGGCTTGACTGGCAGCAGTAATCAAAGAGCAGAAAGCTTCTCATTTGTGTCTGCATCTACAAAGCTGCACCTGCAGAGGCCTCTATCCAGTGGGGTTTTTTTTTCTGTTTCCAGCATTTCATAAAAGAAACAAAACCACTTTTAAAAATAAGCTATAAAAGATATTTCTCTTGTGTAAATTGGGGGTACAAAGAAACGTCTATTTAATAGAGATATTGTGACGACTAAGTAGTTAAATATTTAAAGATCTTTGAAAGCATCTGTAATTATATTCAGTGAGTGCAGCTTAAATATTTTCTTAGTGCTAACAGGAAACAGAAACTCAAAGTGGTTGTGTATAACCTTCTTACAAACCCACTTTCACTGCTCCCACTTTGTTTTAGACAATGCATTAGTAGCTTTCCCCAGGAAGAATCCCTGTTTTTCTTTCATTATTTATGACTTATGAAGAGTAATTGATGTTAAATATGTCTGTTGGCTCCTATCTATTACAGTTACCAATTGGGCAGTGATTAATAAAATATATTTTACTTTAGTGAACAATACAGACTAATACAAAGAGAATATATCTAATATTATAAGAAAGTATGTATTTTTTTTTTCATTCCCTAGAGCTCTGCATTATTCTTTGGTCCCTGATTAAACTTAGTTGTTAACCTGTACTTCTTAGAGCAATGATTATCAATACAGGCATGGGTCAGAGGGTGTTGCCATTGTACTGTATTTCTATTTGCAGTCTCTTCACAAGTCAGAAATTTCAAGTCTTTGATTTTTTACATTCATCTCTCACTCTTGCAACTTTTCATCTTTTCCTTCTTCCCTTGTGAAAGCAGATTGGAAGTACATTTTTTGCCTTGGTCGCTTATTAGTTTGTGCCCTGCAGTGTCCCTTTTTTTTTTGTCTGTTCTAAGCAGGTTGCATTAACAGTTCAGTACAAACAGCTATGAGATTATTTTGTGACTGACTCTTTTGTGATCACTCTTTCAATGTTTCTCATCATCCAGACCATGCACACTTAAGGCCTTGGGGTTATTTCTTTCCTGTAGTGTCTCTTGCTTTTTCTTTCTTTTGATGTTTCCTGATAGAAATTGCACACTATACTTTTCCCTTAGGTCTTTGTTTTAAAATCCACCTCCTAGGTGGCTTTATTCTACATTCATTCAGTAAAAGCTGTTAACTTTGGGCCTTCTTTTCCCCTCTCTCCATGCAAAATGAGAAAATTGGTGAATTCAGATGCAACTCTCCAAGAGGCAGTGGTACATCCCACTTAGGTGAAATCTGTGAAATATTAGTCTTTATAGAATTATAAAAATCTGCTCCAGGAAACCATATTCTTTCATTTTGTCTCTTATTATTTGTTTACTGATGTGGCATCTTGCTACAGAGCTTGAAAACTCAGTGGCACAGTGATAGGGTTTACAAGCTGAATTTACATCTTCCTATTTCACTGAAGAGGAGAGAGAAGGTGGGATATACTTCTTCAGGGATGATTGGCAAAACTGTCATGGGCACCTTTAGAAAAGTCATGATCTCATGACCACTGGTCAAAGACACTTCCTTATGGTGATTTTCTAGTGACTGATTTGTAATTTTTAGTGCTTTTATGTCCACACTACTCAATCCAAACTGGCAATAATTGGGCAAATGCAGGCAGAGAAACCCAAGATGAAATTGTCTTGTGAAGTGATCTGCTGTTTCAAATCTTTTCCTGTTAATCGATGTTGAGAGAAATCAGTTGGGCAGAATTATGGAAACTTAACCCACTTACTGTCTGATATATTTTGTGGCAAAACAAGATTAAGAATCCAGGACAAATTTACTACTAGAGTACTGAGAAAGTACATTTGTATCACTGGGTGAGAACAGCTGGATAATGAGAAGCACAGAGATGGGAGCCAATGAGATGAGGTGTTGTAGGACCCTATTACTGTGTGAAAGAGATGCAAAAAAGGTCGCTTGAAAAAAACTCTACTTTTCTGTTGCTAGTGCATGATCCTGAGCTGTTGCTCAAGAATGCTTGTTATTCAGTGTAATTTGAATGGGAAAAAAAATCTTGCTTTGTCTCACCTGTTTGATTACCTTTTATACCTTTAATTCAATTCTTGGCATTCTTAGTAGAATCCTAAACTCATAGGGGTGAAAAGCTTTCTTTTAACTTGCATGTGTCATACTTTCCTCTGGAAGGTACTGTGGTGTGAATTTGGCAGCTTGGATATTTTATTTGTGGTGCTGTCTTGGGTTTTTTGGTCATTGACATTGATTACATCAACGGCATTTCTGAGGGTGCTCAATGCTGATCAATTTGGCAGTTACAGAGTGTTAATGATATTATTGTGAAACTCTTTTTGTTAATTTGGCCAAGATTTCTCCACATATCCCACAGAAGCAACAGACATCTCTGGTTGTTCTCGTGGTTTAGTGGGAAGCTCTGCTTAGAAGAGTTGTTCTGGAGTAAGATGGCTGTAGTCCTAGAATAAAAGCGTGTTTTCCAACAGGTTGGTTTGAAGGTTTTTCCAAAAAGCAGCCATGTTGGTGTCACCCAATCTCCTCCACCTTTCTAGGATTTGTCAGGTTCACAGAGCAGGTGTTGAGTGTGTAGGATGGGATGGCTACAGGTGTGTGAAAATACATTGCACAGAACTTTGATTCATCTTGGGTCAAATACACTCAGTCTCAAAGCTAGGTGCTTGAATTCTTACAAGCTGAGAGAGACAGTATGTGTTCCCTCCTCCATCCATTTATTTGCCTTTCTTAGGGCAGAAATACCCTTTTCCCATGGCACAAGTGCCGTGCAGGTACCTCAACTGGCTGATTTTTAAAACCAAACTTCATTTAGGAGGCAGAGAGAAGATGAGATTGTAATCCTTCTCCATTAAAGGAGGTGCAAGTAGAAGGGGAGAAAGTAGTGGCTGCCATCCTTTTCTCTCACAGCCTTGCAGGAGCTTCCCAGGGCTCAGTCCCATTCCTGAGGTTCCAAATGGGCTTTCACGTGGCCATGGGCTTGGCAGTAACTGTAACCTTGCTCTTTAAGTGGGGATGAGAAATGAATATTCTAATGGGAAGAACTTTCACAATCAATAACAAAAAGTAAGGGTGTTCTCTATTTTGTACTGATGCCACTGATTTAAAAGTCTCCTCGTTAGAGGAGAATATGCAGAAAACTGTGTATGGCTTTCCAAATGATTGCTGGAGGTCTAAAAAGGAGGGAGAAGGATCTGCTTCTCATAAGAGCTGGTTTAAATTGGCAAAAGTTTTCATTTAATGAAAATGAACGTGATTCAGCTATTTTAATATGAAATTGATTCGCTTGATCAAGTTTCCTATTTTAATTGAGTGGTTTTGGATGTGGCCAGTAAGGAGGGATTACTGATTCAGTAATCTGCAAAGTCATCTTTGAAGCAAACTCAGACTTCTACCCCTTCAGTTTTCAGGAAGAATTATTATGTTCCCACTTCTCTTTCTCATTTGCACTGCCATGGTTTTATTCCAAATTGGGCTGTGACAAAGTATCAAACAATTTTAGGTTTTTTTCCAGGGACAGCCTTCCCAAGTCATGTAGTTGTGGTCTCTTGGGAAGGTGGAATGTAAGAATCTGGCGGCAGTGTTTCTAACCCATATTAAAGAAAATCAAAAAATGAAGAATAATTAGGAAATATTTAATATTCTTTGGCTGCCTAAGTCAAGACAAATGTTGAAAAAAGGAATTATTGAATCCTCTCTTAAATCCTCTTGCAGCTAATAGGATAATAGAGGGTCACAATGGCACCAGGCAAGATCATCTCAGTACCTTCTGAAGTTTAGTGGCCAGGAATAAGTACAGAGTGTGCATGGGTTTGACAAGGTCCCTATTCAGTATTTTTAGTATGTTAAATTCCTAATGAATGGCTTTATTTACATAAGATAATAAAATTTTATGCTTAATTTTGAATTACCCTTACCATATTTATTCTTTGACAGGTTCTTCTACTCTGGTATTTTTCAGAGTTGAACTTCAGCTATCAGCCTGCACCCTAGGACCATTAGTGACCACTACAGCTGCATCACTTGCACCCTGGCACATTTTGACATCCAGGAGAACTCAATACTTCTGCTATAAAGAATGTGGACATGAAGACCAGCTTGTGTATTTGTGTCCCTGAATGTTTCCCACTTGAGGAAAAAACCTGTGTGCTATTGGATAAGGTCCTGAAACATAATTTAAAAGCATCATCAGCAGGAAAAACCCATCATGAAGTGGGAGAAAGTCTTCTTGAACATTATTCATTTGAATGATGGAGCTGTGTAGAAGCAGATATTGAGAAGATGCAGCTGCTGTGTGACAGAGTACCAAATGGACGTCCTTAGAGAAGACAGTTCTAACTTCCCTAAGTCATCACTACTCTCTTAGTAGGCCATATATTTTAGGGAATCACTCAGCAGGTGTGTCAGCTTTCCCAGACCTAAATTCTTTTAAGCTGCACGTTTCTTTTGGAGTGAAAATTTGAGATACCGTAGCCCATGAATTGCTGTGAAGACATTGAAGCCACATTCCTCACTTTTAAGGGACTGGTGTGGTGGCATACAGGAGTCTAATGTTTCATGCAATTTATGATTTTCCACTTTATTGAAGAAATAATTCTGTTTGTCGTTTTATGAACTTGCAGTCTTGAGTACACGGTACTGCAGGTCACAATTTTATCTATAGGCTGTTCCATCTTAAGTGAAGAAACACTATATGTTGTTAAAACCCTGATCTGCCAAGAGTTTGTAAAAAGAAAAATTCATGATGGTTGACTTAAAATGTAATTTTTAAAAGTTGAACATTTATTATTAAAGCTTCTTAAAAAAAAAAAAAGGGGGTATCATTTTTATGCATTAATGCTTGTCTGACAGACACTGGAAGTATTTCTCCTGAAAGAAGAACACCTTTAGTCACAAGCCTGAGCAAGTGGCTTGCAATGTAGATGGATGAATACTTTGAGCTTATTTGCACATATTGAAGCTTTTCCAGGTGAAAAGTCTTGACTGACATCTTGGGGGGTCTGTATGTAGTGATTACACCTGTGCCTACCTGCTCATACTAGCAGGAAAAGTGCCCTGCTGCTGTATTTGTGTCCACAGGGTAACTCTGAAACTTTCATCCTCCTTTGTTGCTAAAATTGTAGTGTCTAGAGCAGGAGCCTGTAATTCCTAGGTCAGTTCTCAGAGCCCTTGCTGACTTGTTTTGAGCCCCTAGCAGGACATGTGGCTGTTGTGTGTGATTTTTCCAGTGTGCCATAGGAGGCGAATTGCATCTAATGTTTGCACTGTGGGACTTCATCCAGTAGAATTTGTGCACTGCTTGGAGGTTTTTCTGCTGAAGGTGGTAGTACTGTTTCTTCCAATTCCCAGTTCATCTGTGCTGCAAAGTAAGTAAGAGCCTCTTGAGGTCACAGTTACTTCCCTAAAATGGTTATTCATCTCCTGGTTGAGATTCAGTGACTCATTTACTGATAGAAGTTTTTGTGAGTGGGTTGTCTTAATAACCTACAGGCCTAGAAAAATCCTTTTGCATCTTTGCCAGCCAGTGGTAGATTATATGAATTCCATGTATTTCTATTCAGGTTTTCACAGGAGAATTCAAAGCTTAGAAGTGAAACTCCCTTTATTTTCACTCAGCTTTGAAAGACAAGCTGCTACTCTTGGGGAGGCAGGCTGTTCTCCTTGGCCTACAGAAAGAGCTGTTTGGTTTCACAGTGTGCCATAGCAACTGCTTTATTTATGGTGGTGAAGGAGGGATGGAATTTAGAAATATAAAAAGCTTTGGTTAAATAGGAACACCATTATTTCTGTTAACTTTTACAGCACTGTGATATCTGTATTAGAGCTAGGCTCTAGGCCTGCTTCTTTAGAGGAAGAAGAGACTATTTTTTAAAAATGTATGTTTTTAACCTTCCTCTCTGCCACCCAAACGAAAATATACATAATGGCAATTTACAGAAATGAATTATCTGTATTTTAACTTGTGCAATAATTTCCACTGAGACCCTATAATGGACTATTTTGAATTTGTAGCAAGGTAATTAGACAAGCACAGTCAATCCCCCTAATCATAAAGATGGTTTCTGCCTTTATTAGTTTCTAGTCCCATGCTGAATGTATAGAAATCCTGATAACTTCAGAGGAGAGGCAATGAAGTGAGACTTCTCTCCCTGTTGCTGTCATCCTTGGGGCTGATGAACTGGTCTGAATCCTTGTGGGAGCTTGGAAATACAGCCTGTATCAGGAGTGGGAAAAGGAGATGGATACCTTGCTTTTCTTTGTACAGAATGCTCCATTAGTCCTTTCTGGTCAGAATTCTGTGTGTGAAGGGATAAATCATAATCATAAAAGGCAAAAGCTGAGTACTGTAACTAAGTACCAATGTTGAAATAATTAATGTGACTAATCTAGCCAGTCTTAAATCTTCTCTTTATAACAGTAAGGATACCTCAGATGACCCTGTCCACCAATTAGGTAGGCTCAATCCTTTAGCCTCAGTGGGTCTCTGCAATAGATGATGCAGATTCCTGGTATCTGTTTTCTCCCAAAGGAATGGACTGGAGGGCAGTATTTAATGTTTGGGTTGTTATGCTCAAAATCTTGTGCAATGGCCAGAAGCAAGCGCGTGATGAATGGAAGTAGAGGCATTGCTGGTATAACTGAAATCATGAAAGTTCTATCATTATTAGGCTGGATGTAACTGTTTTGTAAAAAATAATCAGTTCCAATAGTTATGCTCACACTTTTTAGTTTCTACCACTTTTCCTGGTGTTGTGCTTGCTCTTCCATGGGCCCTAGGGTTTGTGGTTTCAGTCTGGTTGTGGTGCTGAGGAGTGCTGGATTTTGTGACAAATCATTAGCATCTGGAATGGTTGGTGGGGAGGAATCTGATGTTTATGTTGATGGTTTATGTTGATGTTTATGTTGATGGTTTCTTCTTACTCCCCTTAGGGTCCACTTATGATGTTTTTGTGTTTTATAAGACACTTTTATGCCTTTGTTCATTCTTCATTAGCCTGCAGCTCCAGGTTGCATCCAAGTAGTCTATATTTGATGTGCTTTTTGTATGACAGATATTGTTTCTTTGTTTTTTATAAACCCATGCTTGTCCAGTATTTCCTTTAATTGACCATGAATGACTTCTTTATGGTGATGGAGTCTCCAGTGCTGGGCTGTGCCCCATTTCTATCACCCCCTGATTGTAATCCTGGATGCAATGTCCTGTGTCTCCGTCTCTGAGAGTCTCTGATGTTGTTCCAGGCTTGTATAACTCTGTACCACATCCCTGCATTACAGCCATAAATATCTCATTCCAGATGGACTGTTTGCTTGTTAGTTCTCTCTCTCTAAAACTATAGCTGTACCACATGAAGATAAACCTAAGCAAAACAAATCAGCCATGGGCAACCTGGCCAATTAAATCGCTGCGTCAGCTAAACCAAATTAAAGCAAAGCTGCAGGCAAGCCAAGAAAAGTTCAGATGGCAAAAGAGACAAAGCTCTGTCCTGAGGCCTCTGTCCTGAAAGCTCAAGACAAAGCTAAAGGACTGCTGCTAATGATGGTGGTACAGTATTATTACAGGCTTAGGTAGTTATGGGTGAATTAAAACTCAGAGCTTGGGATAAATCTTTCCTTTATTTGGAGAACGAGAGGAATTTTGTGGAAAAGGCTGTGGCACACAGGGTTACTTGCAGGAAGAACGGGTTGTCTTGTTGGATTGAAGGGCACTTATTTGTCATCTGCCTGTATTTGTCAGTCATTTCCTCTCCTCTCTCCCACACCCACATTTCCCTCCTGTTGATTAGTTTTTTCCAGAGTTGCTCTAAGTGTTAATATGTTGAAGATCATAGAATCACAGAATGTTTTGTGTTGGAAGAAACTTGAAAGCTCATCTTGTCCCAATGTTTCTGCCATGGGCAAGGCCACCTTTCACTAGACCAGGTTGCTCAGAGCCCCATCCAACCTGATTTGAATATTGCCAGGAGTGGTGCAAGATGTCTGTGATGGGCAAGATGTCTACAAACACTGAAATCTGGTTGCTGGGTAGAGAAAAAAGGTTGACAATAATTCCCCTCTGCCCCACCATCTCTCCTTTCCAAGAAAGTAGGAACTCTACACTTATCCACATTGTCTATGCTACTGCAGTCCAATTGCAATGGCTAGTCAGCACATTTGTAACCACAGCTGTCTCTGCCAGCAGTTTGGGAATGCAGCAGAGACAAAACATTGCTGGAGAGGAAAAAGTGGTAAAAATGTGGGATGACAGCTGGAGCTGTTGATTGCTGTACACCTCTGAAGGAAGCCAAGTCTGGATAGTTCTGTGCCCACAGCACTGTGTGTTCATGGGGAGCCCCCAAAGGAGCTGCTCCATTCAACTACTGCTATCAGAAGTATCCATCAGTATTAACAGTCATTTTTGAACCAAGCTGAGGGTGCTTTGCATTCATCCCTAGATGCTCTCCCACCTCTACATATTGGTTTCTTTTCCTATGTTTCCCAGCCATCTTTATTTCTTCTATTTCCATATGGGACCTCTGGTCCACCCTGCTGAGATCTGTCACTTGCTTTTCTTGGCCATTTAGAAGAGGCCAATTTTGGAGCACCCAGGACACAAAACAGACTTTGGGAACATAACGGGAGATCGGTGGGAGAGCTGCCATTATTCATGGCACTGGCAGAGGTGAGTCAGCAAGGAGAACACATAGTCAGCATTTTGAAGCCTATTAAACAGTGATATTCCATGATGTATGATGATACTCACATGAGAGTTCTAACCATCTAGGACCTGGATTTTGTTCTGTCTCCTAATGCCTCTGTCTATAATAAAGTGCAATTTTGTTCAGGGTTTTTGCAGATGAACAAGCCTGTGGGCTGTTTCTTTATGTCTGCTGCATTTTAAGCACTAAATGAAAATCGAAGTTTACAGGCAAATTCTCTCTGAGAGTTGGCATTAAAGGAGATGTTAGGGCATTTTAAAAATATATATTTTACAGTGAGGGTAATTGATGGGTCAGCGATGCAGTTCTGCTTCTTGAGAGTGGTTTCCCTTTGATTAAGTTAAGCTTTCCAAATAAAATGTTCTGTAAGGTAACAAGAGACACGTTAAACTTCATGTTATTTGATTTTGTTAGAAATGGAACAGAAAATGAAAAGTGTGTTTAAACTTGTCAAAGCTCAGGCTTATGCAGTGATTAGTATATTTGTTGTTATTTCACAGCAGGTTGATGTGGAGGTCTGTTTCTGTCCGGGCAACTTCCATTGAGACTGAATTCTCTAAATGCTAACAAAGAAATAAATTCCTAAGTATTTATAGATGTAACAACCAACAAATGCTGTTTCACCCCTTCAGCCTTCTCACTTGCATTTATAAAAGCCTTTTCCCTTTGTGATTGGTGGCAAGTATTGCTCATACTGTGGGATTTTTGCCAACAATTTCAAAAGGAACATGATAGAGTCCACGGGAACTGGTTGTACAACCTCAATCACAGTTGTTCCTCTGGCCCACTACTCTATAAATCCCAAATTCTAGTTAATAGATTTATAAAGCAGAGTGCCACAAGGGACCATTAGCTCATCTGGCTTGATGGCCCATACATCACAAGCAATTGCACTTTATTCCCTACCCTTTACCAAGCCCAGCAGTGTTTATGTTTGGATAAAGAATCCTTGCCAAAAAGGCATTCAAGTCTTGGCTTCAATACATCAAGGTAGAAAGAATCAGCAAATTTTACAGTAGTCTCTATCATTAATGTCTTGGTTAATTACTTTCCTGGGTAAAAAGTATGGCTTATTTCTGATTTGAAGTTGCCCAGTTACACCTTCCAGACATTGTTTTTTGTCGTGCCTTTGGTAAATTAGAATTTGTTAACATGACCTTATCGTTACCAGGGACCTTGCCAAAGAAAAAGCAGTGTTAGAGAAATGACTATTTAAATAGAATAAACTCTCCTGGTGCCTCCCAGTGTGGCATTTCCGTGACAGTCAGTGGTTGTTCTGGCAAACCTGGGTAGTCTGCCCTACCTGTGAGAGTTAAAGTAATCCACCCGTGGCTGCTGCTTTGCCAGTGGAATACCCAACATGACATGAAAAAATTGTGTACTCTCAGTTACACAGCTAGAGGGGTTATTTTGCAGAAGAATGACTCCAAATCTTCTGCTGGCTTACTCATGGAATTATTTCAGAGAAGATAATTTCAGTTTTCCTAATCTAAGATCCCCGAAATCCGCATACTTTAGTTTTAGCTAATTTTGTATTTTATACTTCCAGATGAGTCAATGGACATGCTGAGAATTGGATAATGATTTAGGATGTCCATGCAGACTAAGCTGGCCTTCTGCTTCTTTTTGTCATCCTGTTAAAACATCACTATTCCAGTTTCTTCAGATTCTGCTCTCTCTACTTCTTGTGAGGCTATGACACCAGCCTCTGAGTATGCTTGTTCAGGAAATCTTTGCTAAAATATATGGAATGCAGTGTGAAATTATAATTTTCTTCCCAGGTGGTGATACATTAATATCAGTGCACCACTGTGGGATTGAGCACTTTAGGTATTTCAAGCAGGATCATTTTAGTGTTTTTAGTCTGTGGTCCTGCTGTTCATAAAATAAATGGCTGTCACATATAAAGTAACTTAGACTTTCCTCAGAAGAACTGAATTACTAATCATAAGCTATTACAAATAAAGAGGAACAGTTTATCTCCCAGTGGAGAGAAACCACAGCTGGGAGGAAATACAGTGGTTAATATAGCAACAATTCTTGAAATAGGTGAATTGAGAAAAAAATAAATGTGGAAAGTCAAACCATTTGCACAGATTTAAAAGAGTAATAAGAGAAAATGGAAGAGAAAAGCAAAGCAACTATGAAATCAGGAATGATGGGAAAGTGTTACCTACTATCTATTAGAGATGCACTGAACTCTTTAGACATATTCTTTTCAGAATCCAGTGAACAAGAATTTTTTAAAAAGTTGTCTAATTTTTAATTTCCTATTTAATTTAAAATATTTTTAATATTATTTTTCTTATTCTGTATTAATTACTTGTGTGCAAGAATGATGTAATTTACAAGATATCAGGATGATTATGTATTCTTCAGTAAGAACACAGATTGCTGAGCAAACTTATTCTTGGAAACCAAAATCTATCCTGCTGATCTAATGATGATGCACTTGTGCTCAAGAATTGTATTTGTATTATTGCCAATGTTATCTTATGCAGGATTACAAGAGCTGCCATGCTGAATCCGTGCAATGTCCTGTGCAGTTCAGTCCTGTACTGAAAAATCAAACAAATAACAATCCTGAGGGAATTGTTTTAAACAAAAATCTTCTGCTTTGTTTTCCTGAGCCAAGATCTAGATCTCAGCAGTGTCTTGTAGTTGTGAGTTTCACAATCCAGTTCTGCCCTATTTATATATTTTTTGCTCCCTTGTGAAAGTACCCACTTCCAGTTCCATTGGTTGAACCTGTGAGAGGCTCATGTGAGTCACAAGAATCTGACCATGGCTATAGTTTTAATTTCTGTCAAGTTTCCAGAGGAATCAGGAAACTTGCAAAGACATGAATGAGCAAAACTTGTATGACTGTTTACAGCTTTGCCTTGTAAAACTGCACCAGTGGTAGAGGGTTCCCTTCCCTGGAACTGTGAAGTTGTGGTGTTGCTTCCTCTGTGGGTTATTTCCTTTTTGGAGTCAAACAGGAAGTTGTGTCTTTTTGCAGTCTGCTAGGAAAAAGGTGTAGATGTTCTCAAGTCTTTCTTTTTTGAGAACCAGCCAATTTAAGGATTTTATATTGGCTTAAAATACTGGCAGCATTCTGAGAAGCTGAAATGGGACATCATGACTGATTCAGCCACCATAACACTTGCTGTTGTTGGGGTGGGGGCCTGCACAAACCCAAACCATATCCCTGTCCCTTCTCCTGTTGGCAGTCCAGCCTGGATAGCTGTGCAGGCAGGTGGTCTGGTCCCCAGAAAGGGAGGAAGGAAGGGGCAGGGAAAGGGGGAGAGAGAAGGGATGTCCCTGAGAGCCACTGGTCCTTTTTTCCATGAGCTGGCTCTCCAGCAATCATCTGTCTCAGACACATTGTACAAATTGAAGTGGACAGGGTGACCCTATGCCTCTTCTCCATCTCAGTCATTATCTTATGTATTTATTTATGTGTTTTCTTGTTTTTTCCCTCACAGAGATGCACAGTCCAAATATTTTCATCCCCACCAACCTTGCTGCCCTTCTTTGAATATTCCCTTCTATCGTTCTGCAGTGTGCTTCTCATGACTGACTGATCACAGCTGCACACAGTGTTCTAGAGAAAAGAGTAACAGTGATTTATATAAGGGCACTGCAGTACCTTTGGTAATATTTAGGGCATCCAAAGGACTGTCCCTCCTCTCTTACAGTCCCTGAGAAGTTCTCAGGATTTAATGATGCAGTTCACATATTGCCTGCTTAAACGTGCTGGAGCCCACAGATGAAGGACAGCTTTGGGTGAGTATTGTCTCTTCCCTTCCTTCTGCTCTCTTGTGGCTGATAGTGATACAGGGCTGGAAGAAGTCTCCTGCTTGGTTCTCGAGTTCCCACCCTGGCAGTTCCCAACCTCATGACTATGCTCCCTTAGCCCTGCCCATAACTGGCTGCTACGCATAAGATGGTACAATTCTGACCAGTCCTGAATGATCCAGGTGCAAATGTCCTGCTATGCTGGTAAGTCCCTGTGCTCTCATTGAATTATAAGGAATCTATATTAATTCTGCCCAACTTTAGACTTCTGCAGTATAGATCAACACATTCAGGAGGAACCCTTTTTATTGACATGGTGGAAAAAGAGGCATTTCCAAGTTAAGAGGCATACCCTATTTCAGAGGCAGACTTCAGAATAAGAGCAGTTGTGTCTTTGAAGTGCCTCTCCTGGACGCACCCACAACATAGGTGTCTACAACCTGGTGAGACAAGCATTGCCCTGACTCACAATCTCCATCTGAATTATTACTGTTCTCTGTCTCCTTCTTTGAGAGTACAGATCTTTTATTCCTGTCCAGCTCTGGTGTTAAGGTTTATTGGTTTTCATTGGGCATATCAGATCTAATGCAGCACCAAATAAGCAATCAAACCTGACCACGTGGGTTTTACTTTTACCTTCTGTTAATCGTTTCCTTCATGACATCAGGAAAAAGAGATAAATGGGCACTGTTCTCTCTCTTTGCATCCACTTTCCAATTGATGCTGGCAGATTTCATTAACCTTCCCTTTTTGAAGATTATATCTTTTTAATAAATTACATTTATTATAAAAGCTAACAATTAAAGTAGCATCTGGTATTTTGTATAGATAAATATGTGCACTAAATATGTATATTTTGCTTCACATTATTGTCATAAAAAAGATAAATTTTATATTATGCAGCTTTCTTAGGGCATTACCAGCGCACTTATTATCCTCATTTTCCTGACACCAGAGGGTTTCATTGGCTATTTACATTCTCTTTTTCCCAAGGGGTAGGAAAGGCTGTTCCAAAGACCTCATGCTATCTGCATTCATCCATTACATTTGTCTGCAGAAGTAGTTGCTATTTCTCTTTAGAGCTTTAGCCCTTCAAGAAGTCTTATGCTGTTAACTCTCACTTCAGAGCAGTTTTGTGTCTGGAAAAGGGAACCAGAAGTACCTGAAGTCCAGAGGAACAAACACATAGGGGTAGATGTCTGAGCCTGTAGTGCTCAGAGATATTTGCTCAGTGATGTATTCAGCCTTCCAAGCACATTTCTTGATTTCAACCTTTTCCTTCTTCAAGCTTTGCTCCAGCTCTTCCTCACCCCTTCATTGGCAAGGGTGGTTCCCAGCATTGCAGTGGAGGTATACTTTTTTTTTCTAATCAAGAAATGGAGTTCTTTGTCATAATTCATTGAGTTTACTTTCAGGAAGTCTGGAGATGACACCATGTTGGGTGGGAATATACATCTGTTGGAGGGCAGGAAATAAAATTCAGTCATGAGTCCTGCACTTGGGTCACAACAACCCCATGCAAGGGCTGGAGGCTGGGGACAGAGTGGCTGGAAAGCTGCCCAGCAGAAAAGGGCCTGGCAGTGCTGGCTGACAGCAGCTGAATGTGAGCCAAGGTGTGCCCATGTGGCCAAGAAGGGCAATGGCACCCTGGCCTGGATCAGCACTGGTGTGGCCAGCAGGAGCAGGGCAGGGATTGTCCCCTGTACTCAGCACTGGTGAGGCCACAGCTCCAAGCCTGTGTTCAGTTCTGGACCCCTCACTGCAAGAAGGACATTGAGGGCTGAAACATTTCCAGATGCCATGGTTTAGGAATGGTATTTCCAATTTAGTTCTCCCATTAAAAGAAAAACACAAGCAGCTCGGCTCCCCACTCCAGTGGGAGATACAAAAGGCAGAGATAATGGGTTGAGATAAGAACGATGTACTGGAAACAGGAATGAGAAAAAAAAAACTAAACCGTAGCAGCAACAACATCAGTAACAGAAGTGTATAAAGAGAGGGTGATTTCCATGCAAAATGCTGATTAAGTCCAACTCCACACCCCTTGACCCTGAGACAGTGAACAACGGCTGACAGGTTCCCCACTCTGCCAGACTTCCACCAGAGAAGGACACCCTTTTCCCTCCTCTGGCAATGACTTAAGGTGGTATTGAATAACATAATGTCTTGGCCATGACCCTTCCCACTGATCCAGCCTGGAAGCAGGACCCCAGAGAAGGGCAATGGAGCTGGGGAAGTGTCTGGAGCACAAGCCTGATGAGAATCAGCTGAAGGAACTACAGGTGTTTAGCCTGGGAAAAGGGGGAACTTATTGCTGTCCACAATTATGTAAAAGGAGATTCCAGTGAGGTAGGTGTTGGTCTCCCAAGCAGCAAGTGACAAGACGAAGGAAGATGGCCTCAAGTTGCACCAGGGGAGGTTTACTTTTGATAGTGTGATTTTTTTTTTTTTCATTGAACGGGTTGTAAGACATTGGAACAGACTGTCCAGAGAATTGATGGATCACCATCCTTGGAAGTGTTCCAAACCTGTGTGGGTATGGAACTTGAAGACACGGTGTGATGGTGAACATGGTGATGGTGCTAATCTGTTGAACTTGATCTTAAATGTCTTTTCCAAACTTAAAGACTGTGAATATAATTTTAAGAACAGTGGCAGTGGCACATGCGGAGAAACATTTGCTTTTAGTGGCATCCCCTCTCATAAGATCCCCTCAAACGCCTTGGGCTAATTTTAGAAGCTGGGATCTCCCACTGCTTCTACAGAAACCATAGGTTAGAAAACCTCTATAGCCTTTCACATGAGATTTGAAGGACTCTTACATTTGGTACCAACAGTAATTAACAGTCTCTAGAAAAATGTTAATTGTTAATCCCCCTGGGGAAAATCCAAAAATACCCCAGACAGCTTCTGGGGACAACTGAAGGAAAACATTTTAAATGGGAACTTTGATATTTATTGTGCTTCTGTGTGTTCTCCTTAGCTGTAGGGTGGGGATGGTCATCTACTCCCACTCTAGAATGATGTGAGATTTAAAAAGTAGAGATAAATGTTTAGTACTTGTTACTTTAAATCAATGTTGTACTTGAAGGATTTAAACTCTATAACTTTTCCTCTCCACACATCTTTATTTATATTGCTCTGAGTACCAATTGCTGCCTGATCTATCCTGAGAGCAGCCGGTAAGAAAAACCTCTTGCTAGGGAACATATGGAGCAAGAGAATGAAAACATAAGAATAGCACTTCAAATCAGTGCATCCAGCCTGTCTGGCCATCAGTGCTGATGGGAGTTAGAGCTAGAGAAAGATTAGAAAACATCTGAACCCTCATTAGCTCCAGTGGGAGGTTGTGTAGAAATTGTATTTCTAAGAAAAAACTCTCACAAAGGAGAGCTTTTGATTCAGTGAATTACAAAAACAAGTTTAGGAGTTCATTTTGTCTGAGAGTACTTTTACACTACCTGAGACCATCAAGGAAGGTGATAAACAGAGGAAGAAATGATAAATGGGAAGGAGTCACAGAGAGAGAGAGAGAGAGAGAGAGGCTGCTGGGATTTGTCTTTGTTGTGGAGTTGCTTCCCTGCTGAGCTACAAGGAACTGTATGGAGAATGAGAGGGGCAAGATCATCTCTTCTCCCATGAAGATGATGTGAGTGAGCATCTGTAGATAGGAGGAGAAGGAATCTTGAAAAAGCATGTAAATATCTTAGGGGTGGTTGTCAAGAGGATGGGGCCAGACTCTTGTCAGGGATGTCGAGCAACAGGATAAGGGACACCAGTTACAAACTGAAACCCATGAATATCTGTCTGAATAGGGGGAAAAACTTCTTTACTTTGAGGGTGACAGAGCACTGGAATAGGTTGCCCAGAGAGGTTGTGGAGTCTCCTTCCATGGAGATATTAAACACACCCCCCATCCATGTGATCCTGTTCAGCCTGCTCTAGCTGAACCTGCTTTAATAGTGGGGATAAGGTGATCTCCAGAGGTCCATTCCAGCCCCAACCATCCAGTAATTGTGTGTGATTCACTTCTCTGGGGCAGCTCTGTTTCCCTCACACACGTGGGTTAAGCAGCCATGGGAAGAAGGGGTGGAAGAGGGACCCCCAGCCTTAGCCCACTGTTTCTCTCCAGCATGCCAAGCAGAAGCAAGGAGAAAGCATGGAGGGAAAAATAATTTGCCATGTATCTGTAGATGCTAACAGATGCCTCTCACGAGGGAACAAATTGTCAGCTGAAGTCACAGTGTGTTCCTGGGTTTGCTTTCTGCTCAAGATACACTGTATCCCTAAGCGAGCAGAGAATGTTGCCTTGCAAGCAGCTGGGAAGATTAACACGGGTAAAAGTGGTAGAGAGGATATTAAATGTTAGAAATATAGAATAATAGTAAAAGAAAAGTTCCAGCTTGAAAAATGCGGTTTCTTCCATCTGGGTAAAATAATCAGAGATTCAGCTGTTCTGTGGGAGAGAGATACTTATAGAGAACTAGAAATGAAAAAAAATCCCAAACCCTAGAGAAAGCAGTGGGAAACCATTTAGTGGGCTTATATTGGCACTGAAGAGTATGATTTTGGGGCTACACACAGAGGCAAAACCATTATCTTCTGGGGAGGTGATGATCCAGCTGTACACAGCACAGGTGGAACAGTATTGCTGGTTCTGGCATATCAATGCCAGACTCACGTGGATGAATTGAAGAAATGTGTCAATAGAAAAGAAAGGAATGGAGAAAATATTTGTGTATATATATATATATATATGCAAGAAAGATTATGTATTTTATATGGCTTGGCAGTTTGAGTTAGAAAGGATAACATTCTACAAAACCTGAAGGCAGTAAAGAGCAAAGAGGAAGAAATACATTTAAGGTGGAAGAATAGGTATGTGTATGCAGGGTAAAAAGGATCAAGGAGCACAGAGCCAAGAAAAAGCTGAGGACAAGAAAGAGACATATAATTGTGAAATAGCTTTAAGGGGAGAATGTCTGCCATGGGCACATTTCAGCATCATCAGGAACATGCAGAGATGCCCAGGGTAACTCAGGTGCCAAAGCAAGTCTGTCCCAGCAGCACAGAGCTTCGAGCAGATCTCTCCAAGCAAGACATCTCTGTTGGTGAGCAACAGATGCGTTATTTAGCCCCTAAACATCTCCCAGGTGTGACTCATTCATGGTTCCTTACATAAATACAGATCAACGACATCAACAGAATTTGTTACATAAATACAGATCAACCTCTCCCAAGGTTCCCAGAGGAAACCTGGTTTGAAAGAGGACCTAGAGGATGAGGGTGTCCTCCTGGCAAAGCAACCTGCCTTCTCTCCTCTGTGTTCTCTGGTCATATTCACATCCCTTTCTAAGTTGTGTCTGACATGACTCCTCCTGTGTTGCTACAGAGAGCAATCCTTCCTTCTCTCTCTTGTGCTCTCACTCCTGGTCATACTAAAGCACACAGAGATCCCCTGGTTTTCCTAGGATGTGACCAGTCTTCTCCTTCCAGAACAAACAAGCAGAACAGCAGACCTGGTTGCTGTTGCTGCTGTCTTTGCCCTGATGGGAGCTGTGCCTTTTCCCCACCTGCCTTCTCAAAAACACGGGACTTGCTCATGCCATTCAGGGCTGTGCTTTCCCTGCACTGATGCTTTTCAGCTGTGATATTTCTGCTTCCCTCAGAAACACTGCAGGACTCAGTGTGTGTTTAGAACCACGACACAAGTTTTCATCTCCTTGACTTTGCCACAGGAATCTGGAATCCTATGGCATCACTTGGGTTGGAACTGGTGGACCTAGGCTGATCTGAAAGTGGGTCCTGGTCTATGGGGAGGATGAGGGAAGGCTGTGGGCTGCACCCACAATTTAAGATTTCCAGCCAGAGCCCTTTATTTTATTTGTGATATCTATGGAATTTTTTTTTTTTTCAGTTGTTGCTATGGAGACTATGATGCCTTCTTTGATTGCAACTATTACAGGGAGTTTAATGAGACCATGTGGCCTTTCACTGCAGCTCAGGGGTTGAGCTCCAGTGCTGCCTTGGTAAGCAAAGGTCATTAATGTCTGATAGCTATGCAGGGACCTTTGTATTATTCAGCAGTTATTCTTTACTGATACTGATACCAAACCCACAAAGAACAGCAGAGCATCACTTGAGGATGAGCAAATTGATATTGCACGGACTGTAGTGCACTGTTTATCAATGAATGGCAACACAGTTACTTGGGTCTGTTACTTCCCTGCTGCTTTCAGTTTCATAACCAAAAACTTCTCAACATTTGACCCAAAAACAGATGTGACTTTGGCTGTGATCTTGTGAGGGCTTTTGAGCTGAAGCTGTTAATGGTGATGTGTTCAGTTTCTTAGAAGCATGAGCTGGGTCGAGGGCTCAGCTGCAGCACACAGATTGAGCCCCATTTTGAGGTGAACTGCACCCCAAACCTGAATGAAGCACCACAAAGCCCTGTGTGTTCGCTATCTGCAGTGGTGGAGCTGCTCTTGACTATGGAAAAGTATGAGCTAGGAAATGGTCAGAAGATACTTCTCAGTAGAAAAAACCTCAAAACCTCCGGGGTACATGTAATGTTAATTTCAGGAATCGTTGCCTGGCTACTACCAAACAGAATGTTTCCATCCCCAAATCCACAGAGTGAAATTTGTCTGTTAAATTTTAACTATGTGACACATCCTTTAAGGCACAAATGAGCAGCACAATTATTTCAACACATTAAATGCTGAAGAGCAGTGAATCAAAAAGTCAGAGCTATCTTCCTTTTCTTTTATTCGGTATGTTTAAACTCCAGTTCCTCATCAGCGCAAAGCCCTGTACCACTGCAGCCTGATGTGGATGTGTGGTACAGAGAAGATAGGATAACATGAGAGCATGACACATCATGACATCAGGGATGTCCCCTGTGAGCCAGCCCAGCAGGAGCCTCTGGCACAGCTTGAGGAGGCACAGAGGGAAAGCTGAAAGTTATATCCACTTTGTTCTGTCACACAAATAGCATCTGCTGGTGGTGGGCTACAGTATCCACACCACAAGGATGGGGCCAGAGCATCGCTGCTGGCACTGATCTGCACCAGCCTCCTGAGGCAGTGCTTGACTTTGCTCCCTGTGGCATGAGCAGCATGGGACAGCCTGGTCTGTGCTGCAGCACTTCAGCAGCCCCTCATCTGCCAGAAGCACTGTGTACCACTGGATTTGTGGAACCCTGAGTAGGTCATGCCTGTTGTTGCTGCTGTTTTTAAACTGCAGAGCTTGACAAGAAAAATGTCATTTTTCTGCTGCACATGGGGAACCAGCTGTTGTGGTGGGTTGACTTAGGCTGGACATCAGGTGTCCTGCCAAAGCTGCCCTATCCCTCTTCTCCTCAGCTGGGCAGGGAAGAGAAAATCTAATAAAAGTCTTCTCATGGTCAGCCTATGGACAAGAAGAGATCACTCACCAGTTACTGTCACGGGCAAAACAGACTTGACTTCGGGAAAGTTAATGTAATTTATTGCTAATCAAATCAGAGTAGGGTAATGAGAAATAAACCCAAATCCTAAAACATCTTTGCTCTCACTCCTTCTTTCTTCCTGGGGTCAAGTCATTCCCTATATTCTTTACCTTTTCCCTCCAGTGATGCAAGGGGAGAGGGAATAGGGGCTGCAGTCAGTTCAGCTCAAGTAGTCTCTGCTATTCCTTCATCCTTGCTTTCTTTTGCTGCTCCAGCAGGAGTTCCTCCCATGGGACAGTCCTTCACAAACTTGTCCAGCATGGGTCCTCCCCACAGGCTGCAGTTCTTCATGAGCTGCTTCAGCATGGGTGCCTTCCAGAGGGCATGGGGAAACCTCTGTTCCAGTACCTGGAGCACTTCCACTTCCTTCCCCTCCTTCTTCACAGACCTTGGGGTCTACAGAGCTGTTTCTCTCACACCTTTCCCTTTCTCCCCTTCCCCTCCTTCTAAAAAGTTCTATCTCAGAGGTGCCACCATCATCACTGATGGGCTTGGCCTTGGCCAGCACCAGGTCTGTGCTGCAGCTGGCTGGGATTAACTCTGTTGGTCACAGGGGAAGCTTCCTGCAGTTTGTCACAGAAGCCACCTTGTAGCATCCCTGCTGTCAAAAGCCTTGCCACACAAACCCAATATAGCTGTTAAAAGCAAATGTGTTTAGGAAAGTATGATTTTAGGTGTTTATGTCAAGCCAGTAGCTGGGCAGATCCTAAAACTTGTGATGATGTGATAGACCTTCTTCAGTCAGTGCTGTGGGATCCATTGTAAATTGCCTAGGCTATGTTTGGTTTTTCTTTTTTTAAATATTAGTGCATATTAGAGACTTGTTGATATGTGAGGTGTGTGCTGCAAAGGATGGAAATCATAAACTAAAGACAAAAAGTAATTATTTAGACAAGTAAAATCCCATACTTGCAATTTTAGCCATTATTTGGCACAAAACTCAGCTGGTGGTCATTAAATAGCAGCTTGTGTAACATTTCAGACAGATGGAAAAACCTCTTTCATCTAAATTGATGAAGGAGGTGTTGCTTAGGTCTGTGGTATCAGAATAAGCAAAGCACAGATTGAAACTGCCCTGCAGAGCAGTGAGGTTTAGGAAGTAGCAGAAAAGGAGGAGCTGCTACAGACCAAATGCTGTTCTGAGTACGAGTGGAGACACTTGCAGCAGCCTGAGGGTCAAGGGGATGTGGCTGTGGGTTCCTGTGTGCAGGCTGCCAGTTCCCACTCTGCCCCAGGCAATATGCAGGCAGCCTGCTCCGTGCTTGTAAGCGTAGTATAAAACATTTCATTGATGAAGAGGAGGGTAAGGAAGAGCATCTAGAGTTTGATATTTTCTGAAAAACACTAACCAGACTTCTTGATCTTTAAAAGCACAATGTTGTCCAGCATTTTAGAGGAAAAAAGTTTAAAAGCTTAGATTGTGATGACCAAAGATAAAATTTGGTTATGTCAATAGTGGCCTTTGCATTGGAATAGCAAAAAAATATTTTCTTAGTCACAGGAACGGATGATTTTGGTGACAGGCAGCTTAACATGCTTTTTGTTTGGTTTGCCTCAGGCAGCTGACCCATGAGCTATTTTTTGCTTTGATAAATCCTATCTCTGTGTTCCCTTGTTTTGAAAGTAGATATAAAAAGAGATAAGCAGTAATTTAATAAATAGGAGCTACAAAGCAGAGGTAACAGAAGGAATGACTTGAAAGGTATTATTGATGGCATCCCTGTGTCCAAAGTGCCAAAAGGGTTCAGTCAGGATCACAGCTGTCAAAGCAAGGGCAGGACAGACTTGGCTTCCCACAGCCTTTGCATTCAGGGGCTGCTAGTTCCCAGCTTTTTCTTTCCTTTTCTCAATCATCCTTCGGGCTCCACAAGAGCTGCATATTATTTTAGAGACGTTTTGTTTTGTCTGTTGCTGGTAGAGCAGTTCTGGACACAAATTGCCTATTGTGTTGCCTATTGCTGGGGATCATTCAGCAACAGCATCCATGTAAAGACCAATGGATTGACACTACTTACTATGCAATGCTGGCAGATTTATATCTATGTTAGGGTTTACTTTATGGACTAACACTAAACCTTGGCAAAAAATAGAACAGGACATAAATGCTTTCAATTTAAATTCCATCCACAGCTCCACACCATAAGGTAATTCCCCTGAACCTCCAAATCATCCTAAATTATATGGGTTTTGGAGAAGCTGGGAACTGTGTTGAAACCAAACCTTTCAGTAGGAGATCATTCTGCTTACTTTCTAATACCTGACTGAATAAATATTTCTACATCCAGCACTGGATCTTCTTTTTAATTTTGATCAAATTTTGGGGAAGTAATTTAAATGTTTTATGGCTGCTTCTAGAAAAATCAATGGAAAATATATCATATTGGACCAAATATGCTCAAACCTCTTTAATATGGATTGGGATCTTGCTCCAGGCTCTGGTTTGAAAGTGTTGGTCAGTAATAAAAGTGATTAATAATACCTTTTATTATGGATTCCAGTAATTCCTGGGTACACAATCATCAAGTAAATGGATTATTTTCTTCCATTTTCTTAATCTGAAAGAAGACTGAGCCCATAAACCCAGCATAAATGATAACTAAACATCTAACACTCCCCATGAAAGTGTTTGCAGCTGTGTTCTCCCATCACACATACTGTGAGAATGCTGTTATAGTAAATTGAAGCTGTTACTGTCACAATATTGCCATCATTATGTGTTCAAAATATGAGTCAGATCCCCAGCACTCCTTGATGTTCTAATATCACAAATGTGTCTAGTGTTTTACTTTCAGTTCTGGTTTTATAAGACTTTAGAGGAGAATCTGCCTGTCCCAATAGAGTGTAAAATTTTAAGGGACACACAAGTGATGCAGCCACTTTCCTCTTTCCTCATGACCACTAGCAGGAACTCTGTTTATCTGCTTCCAGGGTTAAATGGTTTTCCTCTGAGCTCATCTGTCTGCAGGCTCATCAGCATAGCCTGCTGCCCTTTACCACTTCCTCATTCTTCAGTCTTTTCTCCCATCTCCTAACCATGACTGCTCAATTTCCTGTGTGCATCTCTTCTGCCTGTGGCCCTGATTCAATGTGAGAGGCAGTGGTATTCTGTATTCCCTCCCTGTATTCTCTCCTGGTGGACTCTAGAGAATGGCAGCTCCCTTTCTGGTGTTTTAATGAAAAGGAGGATTGGTGGTCTTGAGGAAGAAGCAGCTAATGAATTGATAGCCCTTTGTGATGGTACATGGTGAGGCCTGTTTGAAAAACCACAGAAATATGCAACTTCCTGGAAGTGAACAAATGTAATGCTTCATTTTGTATCAAAAGACTTGATAAATAGGACTATGTATAGAACAAGCATGTTTTAGCAGGTACTTTTATATGTTCTCCTGATATCAGCTTTCTCTTACAACTGCTTTCTTTGCTGCTTCCCTAGTTAACAAGTCAATTGGTACCTCTGAAGCAAGGGCAAAACTTTTTTGTTTTCCTGTTTGCTTTTCTGTTGAAGGAATTTCTGTGCCATTTCTTAGCCTATATCAATTAGATGCACTGCACATGCACACACACACACACACACACACGCACATATATATATATATATATATATATAACACATAATTTGATTAGATGTATAAACTAAATGTTAAAACCTGCTTCTGGATTTTCCCTGCAATAATGTATCAGTGTATGTAAATTTACCAAAAGATGGACCAATCAGTTACTGTCCACTCTGGAACCATGTAATAACCAAATCTGTATCTGAAATGTGATCTGAACAAAGTGGAAGGATTTTCACCAACTGGACTGCAATGTGCAACCGATTTAGTGTCAAATGTGCAATGCAGAGAATATTTGAGGATGACACGGCAGTCATGGATAGCTGTGTGCAGAGGGCTAGAGAAGAAGGAATTGGAGCAATGAGCTCATGTTAGTGCTTCCAGGAAGCCTGTGCTGATGGTTTCCTGCATATATCCCTCCAAGTCATTTAACTGCCAGGCCTGTTATCCACTTTGGAAAAGGAAAGGGCAGAAAGCAATGGGAGGGGATGCAGAAGATATTGGGATGGCTACTGAGATTAAATCACAGCATTTGCAAACATTATTTTGTTTCTAATGAAAATTGTCAATTCCTCCATTACCAGGATGTGAGAAATTAATTTATTGGTTATCTCTCTGACCACCCCAATAAAAAGAGATAGATGTGGGAATGGTCTCCATAGACTTAGGCAGTAAAATTTAGCTTTTTATAAAGTACAATAAAATTTAAAAGGCCTTACAAAACCTACAGATCCCAGACTCATCCATCTATTGGGTCTTGTTCTTCTATCAATGAAATCTCATATCTCTCATAGAAATTTCCACAGCCCACTTAATGAGTTTTTAATGGTTTTATTATGGCAGGGCTGTCCCACTTAAAGGCTTGTCATATTTAAGAAATAAGTTTTAATTGCCTATTTGTTTTTCCAATATTTTTCATTTATTATTTAATTTTTTTTTCTTTCTCTGAAAAACATTTGTTTCTGTCAGCTGTGAGCGCCCATGCTGCTTTAAGAGTGTGGTGAAGTGATGAACATTTTTTCTGTGCACCATTAAACTCTCATGATGAGAATGTGAGCGTAGGATTGCATGGCATTCCCTGCTGGATCAAAGTAATCCCCAGGGCCCTGATTCATGATCCCCTCAGGTGCAGGTAGGATGCTGATGTGATTCCTCCCTCCAGGTTGCAGCTGCTGGAGGAATGGCAGAACATACATATGGATGGAGTATATAAGCTGCAGGCTGGATTGCTCCATAGAGTTTGCACTGGTGCTTGATTATGTAAGTGAAGGGTCTGAGCAAGTGAGATCTATGCAGTTCCTGACCACCTCTGCTAAGGGCTTTTAACTCTCCATGACTGCTTGAAAGGAGTTTGTAGCCAGGTGGGATTCAGTCTCTTCTCCCAGATAATAAATGACAGGAAAATGAGAAAATGGCCTCAAATTGAGTCTGGGGAGGTTTAGATTGGATATTAGGAAAAAAAAATCTTCACCAAAAGGATTGTCAAGTACTGGAATAGGCTGTCCAGGGAAGCAGTGAAGTCACCATCATCTTTGGAGGTATGTAGATGTGTCACTTAGACATGTGGGTTAGTGATGGCCTTGGTAGTAGTTGAACTTAATGGTATTAAATTTTCCAACCTCAACAATTCTACATTTCTAACTTATGAGAGAAGGACGAGACCTGTTGTCCCACTCCTCACTCCATCTCTATCTACCTGTGATCATTAGTAAGACCCCTTACAGTTTTCACCTTGAGCTTTGTTTCTAATCATCACAGTGCACTCTCCAGTGCATCTGCATACCAGACGCTTGCTACCTTTTCATCTCCTCAGGATCTAAGGCTCCAGATTCATTATCCCTAATAAGGTCTTGTAAAGTAAGCAGCAGATCCTTGCATTGAATATGAGTAACAGGGGCCTGTGTGTGTATTACCATGATAGATGTATTGGGTGCTCTCTCTTTTTGCATATCTATTTCTCCAGAGACTTCACTGAATCTTCTCTAGGCTCACATCCATGCAAACAGCATGCCTACCATTGTAAACTGTGGGGATAATTAATGGAAAACCAGCTAAGAACCACAATAAAGCTCTGTGTATCTTAGAATGGGGGCTAATTCTCAGTGTTTGAGTCAAGTGTAACACACAATTAAATCTCCTAGTTGTGGAGACCTTAAAGGAGTGGTGTTTAAAAGCAATATTAATATAGCAAGGAATCCAAGCTCTGTATTAAATTACAGCCATGCCAGTCTGTAGTAGCCTTAATTGAGGTCACCTGTGCCAGATTTATATTGCCAGAGCTGGAGCAGGATCTGACCTGATCTGACCAAGGTGTGATGCACATCAGTGATGTTGGTATAAAGGCAATTGGAAAAGTGATTTGAAAATAGCAAGAAATATTTCAAAAAGAGGTTTCTGCGGTGGAAATGTTGAAGTAAAACTCAAAAGTCAGAAATATTATGTTTATGATCCAGGAGTGTTTTATAGTATAATAGGAAGCTGCAAATTCTTTCCTCTTAATGTTTACAAAATTTGTGTACTTTCTAATACTTCTTTTCCACTTTAATTTAAAAATGTGTTGAGTTTGGAAAACACTGTGCACCACAGTAATATTTGAAAAATGAGGTGTATGTTAAAACTGTTTGGAAAACTTTGGCAAAGCACTCATATTTTTTATTTTTTTTTCTTTAACAATTGCAACGTTAGTTTTCAACAAAGACTGAAATGCAAACACAGTCTAAATAGGTGTCAGTACTTTAGATAACTGTGTAACTGCTGCAGGAGTTTTTTTCACCTCTTTTTTGATGCAAGTTTTACATAGGAAAGGATGTAAATTTAGGCTGAGAACATAATCATGCAGACAGCTCAGGGCAGGGTTTAGATTGAGATTTAATTGCCATCAGCTTTGCTTTTGCTTTTTTGAATCTAGTGTAAGAGAATGTGTTAATCAAAAGGAATTATAAGATAGTGAAAGTACAGAGCCAGTTTTGGCAAGCAGTTTTTTTTTTTTTTTCTCTAGACTGGTATAGTTGCCTTAGGGAATTTGCTTTTCTAACATGGTTATTGAACATCCTGTTGTGTCTTAATCTGCTTCTGAAGCATATAAAGCAGCTGTGCTTCATTAGCTTCAAGTTATTCTGAAGGTAGAATATTTGTGAGTGGGAATACTGAATGTTCAACAAAATGTGGTGCCTGTAATTTGCCTTTTTTTTTTTTTTTCTTCTTTTTGTGTAAAATGATATTCTCGTTCTGCCTCTAGACCTTGCTGTGAAAAATGAATACACGAGACCTGTAAAAGTTGCTGTGCTTTCAAATGGGCCTTTTCTAACATCTGCTAACTGGCTGCACTTCCTTTGCACTTCTGCATTGTCAATTTTAAGCTTGTCTATTGAGGGAGCCTCCATGTCCTGAAAAATAGGCGTATATTTCAAAGAAGCTCAGGTTTTTAAGCACAATTCCAGTGCATTGTGAGGCAGTCAGACCACAAGGCTGGCGGCGAGAGGCAGTTTTGTTCACGGTGGCAGCAGCTAATGGCCATCACGGGCAGCCTGTGCCTTTTGTATCTCACCCGTGAATTAAACACGGGTGTAGGGGAACACACCCGGGGCAGGTCGGTGTGGGTGAGCAGCTGCAGCTCGGGCTCAGGGGGCGGCAGCCAGGCCGGGAGCAGCCGCCCCTCCCGTGAAAGGGGCACCCGCGGCCCCTCAGGTGCCCGAGCGGCCCGGCCGCCCTGCGTGAGAGCCTGATGGGCAAAGCCCGGGGCTCCCTTCCTCGGGGGGACCAGCTCGGGCTCCTCTTCTGTTATCTAGTTGTAGCACCGAGGTCAAAGTATTTTAGGCATGTGGATGTCTGAGACTCTGCCATGGGAGCCCTGGCAGCAGGTAAGGAATGCTGGTGTGAGTGTGGGCTGTGGCTGTGAGGGGCCTCGGTGCTGGCTCAGGTGGGTGAAGTGACTCCTGGGGGGCCAGACGGGGCAGTTTCCTTAACAGGGTATACCTGCATTGTGACTTGCAAGCTGTTGCTTAGGTGTGGAGGTACAGGGCTCATCATGCACTACAATTCTGTCAAAAACAGGTGGAAAACAGCCCAGAGTGGCATAACTGCTCCCCAAGGTCATTCAGTGTAGGGGGATAGCATATAAGAAAATAAAGATAGTGTAGAAATCTTACCCCTAAGGAGTTGCAGCTGGGCCAATTATCAAAGATTAGGAATAGGCCTGACTTTACCAGGCCACAGCTGTAAGCAATGAGAAGAAGAGTGCTATAAAAGAGTGGGGTGGCTCATTGAGAAGGGAACTGGAGTCAGTGGCTGCTTTGTGAAGAAGAAAGAGTCAGTGCTCTGAGGAGCTGTCCACAAGAAACACCAAGAAGGTATGAAACTTTTGTGATAAGGAGACAATGGTATGGAACCCCTGCAGTAAGATGACAACAACTCAACATTGTTTCTACTGTGCTGCATTATCTGCAGTGCCAAGAGCTACCTGCATTTCCCACTGTTGCTAACTCTGAGAAGGGCCTGGCTCCATCTTTTTTACACCCCCATCAGTATTAAGTAGCTGTAGATAGCTGTGAGATTTCCCTTGTTCCTTCTACCTTTTCTTTAAACCAAGTAAATGTGGTTGCCATAGGTGCTTCTCCATGTTACACGTCCTTCAGCCCCCTGACTATCATGATAATCTTTCCTGGATTCCCTTTAGTATGTCAATATCTGCTGTGCTGCAAATCCTGACTGGACACATGAGTTGAAGTGAAAGTCATGAGAGAGTTATAATATTACAGCTAATGATTACTATCTTGCACCTGAGGAAAATGCATGAACAGTAGATAATTCTTGATGGCAGAAATGTTGCCTTGGGGGGTTTACTGATTTTTGTACCTTACAGGCACTGGGAGATAAATAATGAAGAATTGAATGATGGGCTTTCAGTGAACAGTTGTGACATTCATATCATAAAAAGGCTCATATATTTTGTTTAAATGGAGGCACTCTCATTTAGCCAGTAATTCTGAATTCTATATTAGCTATGCTTTGGACACTCAAGCACCGTCCTTATGTCAGTGTTGAAGAGCTAAACCATGGCATGGCAGAGGGCAGGTGGTTGGGTCTTGGCTGCAGATGAGACATGAGACACTATGGGTAGTGCCTGGAGAAGGAGCATGGTGATCCTGACATCTCTGCTGTAAGGTATCTTGAAATTCCCCTTACATCACCATATGTAGAAACACAGAGAAGTTTGGGTTGGAAGGGGGCTGAAAGATCATCCATGGGCAGGGACACCTTCCACTCGACCAGGTTGCTTAAAGCCCCATCCAACCTGTCCATGAACACTTCCAGGGATGAGACATCCTTATTGCTTGCATAAAACTGTAGTATTAATCAAGCATTTGGAATCAAATGCAATTTATCTAAGTAGGCACCATGCACTGAATCATGACCCATACCCTGATTTCTAAAAAATATTTATCACAGCATCCTTACTGGCAACTGAATATGCCATGCCATAGGATGCCAATTTAATCAAATATATTGGTCCTGTAAACAGCAACTTTTATCATTCAGTGGTCAGATTTCCCCTCCCTTTCAAGAGTTATTCAAGGAAGTCTTAGGCTGCAGAATACTGGAAGTGACTGGATGCCTTTTCAGAAAACAATATCTCACTCATTCAGGCTGGCATATATACAAGGAATAACAGTTTATTGTACCTGATACATATTTGTTGGACTGAGTGCAAGGATGAGATGGTGAAATGTAATGTCCTGTGATATACAGCAGGTCAGGCTAAATGATATAATGGTCTCTTTGGAATACACAAAGTGCTGAGCTGCATGCCAGAAGCCAGGCAGGCTCCTGGTGTTCCCACAAGTCTACATGGATCATTTACCCCTGCACTCTGTGGTGGAACTCCCATTTGCATCCTTCACAGCAGGATATTGAGGCAGGCAGTTAATGCTAAAATGAAAAGTACAACCAGGTTTGTTGGGTGCCTGTGGGAAGTGCTAGACAAGGGAGACACAGCTAAGGCTAAGTATGTCCAAAATGCTGCTAAAAGTAGAAAGTTGGCTTTAAAGTACTTATGCTCCATTGGGTCTGCACTTTTGGTTTTTCTTCTCAGCTGGCAGCTCTGTGGCATGGGACTGCACTGCTGAGCCAGCCCCAGCACTGCTTGGAGGGGCCTCTCCTGACATTGGTATTTGGCACTGAACACCATTTGCATTGCGAGCTGCAGGTTCAAGTTCTCACTCAGCTGATCTCTGAATCCCTGTGATGCCTAAGCTTTTTATATCTTTTCATATATTTGTAGCTTTGTAGATAATGAAAGCTGTAACTTCAGTACTCTTCCTACTCTTTTCCCCTAGATTTTAGAACAATAAGGCATGCTGACTTTCTAAACACGTTGCTGAAATACTGTTTAGTCCTATTCCAAGTAGGGGATCTACAATAAGATGTAATAAGAAGTGGGGAAGAGAACCCCATGGACCAGCTCCAAGGGGCTGACCCAGGGGTGCATTACTGGGGCATCTGAATCTCCTATTGGATGTACCTGTTTGATATCCTAATTAAGTAACCTTCTAAAGTTTTAGAAATTTGATTCTGACTGTGCCCATCAGCACCGAGACACCTGGAAGCTTCCAAATAAGGTCTTCCCAAAAAGATCTGCTTTTGACTTTACTATTCTAACTCTGTTTGCAAGGGTTTTTCCCTTCTGACTTTTCCCTTCTAGACAGCACACAGCAGTATAGTTACCCTCTCCTGTCCCCTCTGCTCTTGCAGCAGCACACCTGCTCCTGTGTATCCACAAGTAGGCAAGTTAGTTCTAGCCAGGAAAGTATTCACTTTTGCTCCAACAAAATTGGTCTGTGTCATCTCACCTTAGAGTTTAAACCCGTGCCAGGGCTGGCACAAAGAAATCAGCAGAAATATAAGACTGTCTGAGAACAGAAACAGTTTTCTGTTTTGCAAAGGGGCAGCTGATTAGATTAATTGTGCCATGAATCTGAATTTTCAGTGGGGGAAACTAATGGTGAAACCTTGTGCAGTAAGACTTGTAGTAAAAGCACAGCTTCAGGCTGCATTCAGCTTACTTGTATCACCCAGTTTCCTGACTTCTGAGGAACATTTCAGAGTTGGACTTGACTCTATTCATCAAGGCCTAGGGAAGGAGGTAGGCTATTTATTGTCTTGAGCAGTTTTTTCCACTGGTGCAAATAGTCCAGACTACTCTCAGATGTACTCTGAATACAAAATTTCAGCTTTGTAAGATTAACTTCAACTTGTGGTGGTGCAATCTCCCCTTCCTGGAGAAGGGGCTGTGACAAACTAGGAACTTTTTATCAGGGATATCCTCCTGGAAAGCTGTGGTAAGACACTGGTGGTTTCCAAATACATGTGCTGTCCTGGAAACTGCTGGGAAGAAGAGGACATGATCTTCTCTGCCCACTTTGAGGTAGAACTACACAACAGGTTAGGGTGTAAGAGACCTTTGAAGGATCTGGTCCAGCCCTTTCCCAAAGCAGGACCAGCTTAGATCAGGTTGCTGAGCACCTTATTAGCTGGAGGTTTTGCAGCTTCTCAGGTCTCCTTTGTGAATATTTGGCTTCTGTCATGTAGATTGCATTGAGAAGCCATTTCCTGTGGTGCCTGTAGTGCTCTCAGGATTCCTGTCTGAAAGAAGGCTTGGTCCTCCCTCTTCAGATTCTCCAGTCTGGTTGTTGGAGGCAGCTCTGCGAGTCTCATTTAACCTTTTATTTCTAAGGCTGAAAAACCAGAATCTTTCAGTCTGTCCTTGTAAGCTTGTTTCAGGTATCTTAAGAAAACACCAAGCCAAACTTCAGACTGTCCTTGGGCTTCAGGGAAAACCTTCAGTTTTGTTAAAGGTTTCTGATTCACACAGCACCTCTATATTCCCAGAATTAATCAGCAACACTGATTTATACATATTTTTTTAAAAAGTATTAAATTAATAGTTTTTTAAAATGAAATACCCTTTCTTGTCTTTTATGCTTGTTTTTCTTTCTGGCAAGTATTTGGAAAGAAATGCAGTTTTATTCAGGATAGAATAGCAGATGCAGTATGCCAGGAAGATGAGTGTTTCTCCCATTTATGCTGTTCAGAAGACTTTGACTGGGAAAGAAATTACTTTCAGTTTCTGTTATTTTAAAATTGTTTTTAATTTCCAAGGAAGGCTTGAGACACTGACAAGCTGAGGTGATGAGACTGCTCAGGCATGTTAGGTCTTTGCCAGCTGTTTCTTGTGCAGCTGCTGTCAGGGCTGGGCTCTGTTCTGACTCAAGTCACAGTGAAAGATAGTTCAAGTTTTGCTGTTGTTTTCCAGCTTGACAAATGTTAAAACGTTTGACCTCATGTGACACATCAGAAATATCAGAGTAACTATTACGTGTCAATTACAAATAATGTAGTTTTGTCCTCCTGAGAACACTTGATAAGCCGTTCTCTCCAGATTTGTTCATACTGGCTTGAATACCTCTGGCTAAGAGCATTTTACTTGCTTCCAGGGCTTGTACATACAAACATTTATTTTCTTGGATCTCTGTTACATCAGCACCAGGCCCCTTCCCCTTTGTCTATTGTTGACTGTATTTTATATTTCTTGGAGATGGAATACATGGTGCTGCAGCAGAGTGGTGGATTGACACCTAATCCACAGCTTAACTGAGAATTTTTGCCACTGCTTTTCCTTATTGTTTGGCGAGGTAAATATTGTGGATGCTAATGCTGTTTGAACTGGGTACAAGGTAACTGCAAAACTCGTTGCTGTCCATCCTCCTTTGGGTTTGTTAGGGGTTTTTCTGCCTTTTAGATGGAAGCATATGTTTATCTGCATGTACAGAAAGGTAACGTCTTACTTAAACACATAATTAATCATTTATGAATTATTAGAGAGCATCCAGAAAATGGCCATGAGGATGATGAAGGGCCTTGAGGAGAAGGCATATGAAGAGTGGGTGAGGGCACTTGGTCTGTTCAGCCTGGAGGAGACTGAGGGGAGACCTCATTGCAGCCTGCAACTTCCTTGTGAGGGGAAGAGGAGGAGCAGGCGCTGATCTCTCTCTGTGGTGACCAGTGGCAGGACCTGAGGGAATGGCCTGAAGTTGTTTCAGGAGAGGTTTAGGTTGGGTAGTAGGAAAAGCTTCTTCACCCAAGTGTGGTTGGGCACCGGAACAGGCTCTCCAGGGAAGTGTTTGCAGCACCAGCCTGACAGAGTTTGGGAAGTGTGTGGACAACACCTCAAGTAACATGGTGTGGTTCTTAAGGCTGTCCTGTGCAGAGCCAGCAGCTGAACTCTGACTTGATCCTTGCAAGTCCTTTTCTAGTTCATGAAATTCTACAATTCTATGTATGATAGGGGCTCTAATGAGCTGAGGTACATTTCAGATGCACAACTGAGGCTCTTTGCAGTCGTGTCTGGCCACACATGTTGACTTTGACATTCGTTGATCCCTTGCTGGGGTTATTTGACTTTCTGAGCTACAGGAAAAGTAACTCCCCCCACCGAAGTGTATAATTTTCTGCCAAATTAATGAGTTGAAATACATCAGAAAAATGCCTGACAAGCATGAAAGCTGGTGGAAGGAATGAAGCTGGAAGAGGTGTCTGGTGTGAGTGCAAAGAAGTGTATGGAAAGACAGGATGGAGGAGCACTATCCACTCCTTTAGATAGCAGCAATCTCTCAGATAAGCTTGAACTCAAACTTTGGCCAAGCAAAACTGGCCTCTCATTTTCTGTTTTGCCGGGTTTCTGCCTTGAACAGGCCAAAAAATTGATATGTGCATGAAGTTTGCAGATTCACAGAGGAACAAATGACTGAGTTTTATTAGTTGTTTTGTGGCAATATTCATATATCTTTCTTACAAAACCTCTGAAGACACCTTCACACTTCCCCTGCAACCGCACCCACAGGCAATACTCTTGCTGTGCATTACTGATGTATTATGTAAGATCTTCCCATAGCAAATGTCAGTATTAATATTTGAACAGTGATCCATCATTTCCCTCCAACAAGTAAAGCACAAATGATCTCATTCTGATCTTGCTTGCCCTGGGATAAAGCAGAAGTCATTTCACTGGATACAAGCATTACACCAGTGTAAAATTGCAGTGGTAGATGAAAAACTGGCAATGACAGAGAATTAAAAAAGCACCAGCTCATCCTTTGAATTGTGGAACATGAAAAGACTCCATTGTTGACACACAGTTTTTAGCTGATGAGTGTGCAGCCTTGGTGGCCCCTGCCCCTGTCAGTGTGATACATGTTTGAGAGGGTCCTGCTCTGTGTGTGCACTGGATTAGGAATCAGCTGTCAGCAGGGAGCGTTTCACAGCGTGAGAGGTTCCTGGGTGTGATGGTGTGCACGACAGGCAGCCCTGGGGATTAAGCTGGCTGGTAACAAGCATTTGTATTTACCAGTCTGGTTAACTTCAGATCAGCCTTCTACCCATTTCCATGGAAACAAGGGAAGTTTTGGTTCACTGTAAGTGGCTTAATTTACTTTCTAACTGTATTAAAAATAGAATACTAAACAGACGTAAAACTAACTCTGGAACATACTTTTTATAATATGATTTTAATCAGCCATGACATTTAGGGATTGTTTTTCCATACTTCCTGCCTGCAGTTATGGGTGAAGCTTTAATTGAGCAGTTGCTGTTGCAGATTCATGGAGCATGGAGAGAATAGGTCAGGAGAGGAACTGTGAATAGTTGAGGGTCTTAAATCTCTGGTTTTGGTAGAAAAAAATTTAATGCCCTTGCTTGTGTGCTTTCCTGTTTGTTTGTTTTTTTTTTTTTTTTTTTTTTTTTTCTACAAGACATGAAACTGGAGAGATAAGATTGTGCTGGGAACTTCTTACATATGTATTATTTTACTGGAATGTTATGTGTAAGTTTTGATATGACAGAATAGTCACTCGTCTAGTCCAAGAGAAACATGACATACTGATGTAACATAGAGAAATGCACCAAAATTGTGTTTTCCTCTAGCATTGGCATCTTCAAAGTCACCTTATAGGAGGCTATTTGCAAGTAAATTCTTTCTTGGATTTCTACAAAGAGTTCATATTTCCATTCAAATTAGAGGTGCATCAGACTGGAAGCATCCTCAACGTGTAAAATAGCAAAGTGGGTGGAATTGCAGGGTGCCTTACATGGGTGATTTTCTTGCTCAAAGTGCCTGTCAGGATGTATGCACTCATGGGCAAAGTGTGTGGATGTCCAGTAGAAGTAATTCTTACTCCTGGGATACTGATAATTGGTAAATGTGTGAACTGCTTGAAAAAAAGCCCAGCTTTAATTATGCATGAATACCGATCAGTCTGGAAATCAATTTGGCTGACTCACAGTCAAAATTTAGCCTTATTCTCTGAATTTCAATAACTATGAGTTTTTATCTCAAGTTATATTCTAAGAGTAGTTGGAGGCAGCAGGGAAATTGGCTTTGATGTCTATCTGAGCATTGGAAATAAGTATAGGCTTGCATCTAAAACATCAGGGAGATGACGTTCCTTCCCTCCATGGTATGGAGCTGACAGTGCTGTTCATACTAATGCCCAGTCCTCACTGGGCACTTGTGCATCTGCCAAGTGATAAGGTCACTGTTTTCCATATGGGACACTGAGAGAAAGAAATACTTCATGGTTTTTTTCAGCGTCACAATTCCTTTTGCAGTTGAAGGAATTAAACTTAAGTTGATCTCAAACTTAACTTTTCACACTTTTCCCATTGCTCATCCCTTTTGTCCATGACAGATGAGCTCTGTCTATTAGGTCTACCTAGAGGAGCAACAAAATGTTCCATACTAAATTGCAGGAATGTTCTGATGATAAACCATAACTAAGAATTTCTATTTCCATAGAAAATACAGTCAGCCTCACTTATTAAAATATGTTGTAACAGGTGGTGGAGGTTCCAGATCCTTTCCATACCTCCCTGGCCAGGAATGTGTGCAGCTGACTGGAAGCAGCTGTGTGTGAGCTCTCTGAGCTGACAGCAGCTCTGTGAGTGGCTTTAATCAATAGCAGCAGTGGTTGGAGAAATGCAAAGACAACATGGCTGACATACTGGAGAAATTGGAGAAAAACTATGTGAATGCATTGACAGCATGATGGTATCTTTTAAGGCAGAAAACCTGAGAAGGCTGGCCTCTGATCCTGCTGACATATGCTTAAAAGTGAGCATGGAGTGTAAGACTTCCAAATATTGTGAGATTTTGTGTCAACTCTTCTCCAGCTACTGGAGTCCAAGGAAGCAGCAAAAAAAAATGTTAAGCTTCATATGAGAAGGAAGGTAGGATGCTTGTTTTCATGCAAAGATAAGGTTTGCAAATGGGAGTGCAGTGTAGGAAAAAACCAAAGAAACCAGAAATATGTATTATGAAATGACACTGTGAATATCCCCAGATGGTACCTTTCACGTGTTTTAAAAGACACAAACTTACAGGCTGAGACCTGTATGTTTTTAATAAAAAAATTTTAATAAAATACTATTTTCCTCTCTCACCACAAAATGTAATTTCTCATTTTTAACCCGTGTTGCTATAGTGACTTGTTTCTCTGTTAAATCTTCCTTATATCCTTACAAACTGAGGTCCTAAGCATTCCCTGATAAGTGTGTGGGCTGGAGACAGAATGAAAATGATTTTCCGCATACCGCAGTCATTTGAGTAGTGTTGCTGATGTAAAGGAGACAGATTGTAAGTTTTCATTATTAAATTGTATCAGGAGCAAAGCAAGCTGAGGAGACACTCTGGATGGAACAACAGAGCACTGAAAAGTTAAAAAGTTATAGTGGTCCTCAAATGGTTTGGAAATGGAACAACTGGGGAAGGTTTAAAATGTGCGGGTTTTTCTATGTCAACAACAGGTGTGAGCAGAACACACGTCTGTCAGGAGGTAGCTTTGTTCTTGGTAATAGATTTTGGAGGCTCTTGCAGGCTCTCAATAATATCCAGATCTCTCAGGCAGAGACTGGTATTAAATAGAAATCTCAAGTATGTTAAGCTCCAAGGACAATGATACTGTCATTTCAAGAAGGATTTTCTTACTCCTAGCACAGGCCATGAGGTGACAACAGTAGCATTAGATGTGAGGGCTTTTCCATATGGGCAGCAGGCAAGCTCACAGTCCATCCAGTGAAGAGATGGAGGTTATGTTAGCTTGACACAGGTGAATGTGCAGGCACAGTGGAATGATGAAAAAAGGGCCAAGACTGCCACAGAGGTTCACAAAGAGCAGCTGGGTTTGAAAACTTCCAGCCTGACTCTCTAGGCATCTCTAGTATTTAGAGGGCTTTTTAGGGTCCAGTGGCAGCAGGAGAAGCTGGATGGGGAGATGAGAATGATGGTGGATCTGCTTGTCCTTGTCCTCTCATGGCTCTGGGCAGTGCTGTGGAGCACCATCCAGCAGCTCCAAGGAGTCCTTCAAGAAACAGGGAGTGCTTTATCCAGAGTCTGCACTCTGGTCTCCTGGCAGTCCATTTTTGACCTTTAATCTGAACTTTTTTTTTTCGTGTTTCCCTTTGTTATTTCTACCAGTATTAATTATTCTTTCTGCTCACAGTTTGTTTTTTTTATTTAGCCTTCCAAGAAGGACTTGCAGGTTTTTCCCTGTGAGGAAAGTGCCCACCTGATTTGCTAGGCATTTGTAAGCAAGCACGGTGCTGGTTAGTCCTCATTGCAAATCAAATCAGATCATCCACAAATCAATAGAAGACTGAAACATCTCTCTTTTCTAAATCGTGTCTGGGATTTTGTCTGCTAAAGGAATTAATTTCTGATGGCAATTATTGTTCCACTTAAAAATAATTAGCTTTATCTTCTACTTAGAAAATATAAATTAGGCGGCTGTCTTTGACTTGATATTCTCAGGAGCACAGGGAAGCTAAACTCACTTGTATTGAGAAGGTTTCTGATTTATTAGCTTTAAAGCTGCTTCTATAATCTGTCTAGGAATGTCTGGGGAAAAATAACAATTTATGCTTGTAGAAAACCCTATATTTCACTTTCTAACAAAATGCATCCTTTAATTCTAACTGATCATAAGCATGAATTTCACAAGCAGCGAACCCAGTGCTTTATTTCCCTTTTTATTTCATTTAAAAAGGCTTTTTGTTGTTTGCCCCTATTTGCTGTCATCAAGTGGAAGCACAGCTCTTCCAATTCTCTGCTCCCAGTATGAAACACACTCAATTGTACAGGTCCCTGAGTAGGTACAAAGTAAGCGATTACAAAAGGTAAAAGTCATGTTCAGCTTCTAAGACTTCTTTAAAATTTGTTTAAATGTTTTGAGACCTTCTTTAACACAGGAGTAACCTCTGGCAAAATTTATTAGCCTTTGATATAAATTTATAATTTGATTTTTATTCCTCTACTAAGTTATCAGTTTCTAATTCAGTTTTCCAGTTTGAACCCCTGAAATAGAAATTTGTGGGCAGACTCTGCTGATGCAAACTTACTTGTGTTAGTTCCCAGCATCTGAGAATCTGACTTCTTACCTCTTTTATAGATTTTTCCCAACAGAGGGTTTTTTTTTTCATTCTAGAACTTTATTTTCAGTTGCATTAGTAGCAACTGGCATTAGCTTTATGTTTCTGTGAGAGGCAATTGGTAGCTGTGAATGCAGATGTGAACAAGCAAAATATTATTCACTTCAGCTGAGCTACCTCTGTTTTTAGCATGGCACAGTGTCAGTGGAGAGTCCAAAAAATTACTTAGGTTTAACATTAATGAGTTGATGCTGTGGATTTCTTCACAGCTGAGGGCTTTTCAGACAATATTAGGAAGCTCCTACCTTCCCCACTCGTGCTTGCAAATCCTATAAAGCAGAACAGTCCATCCTTCTTGACTCTGAAAAATGGAGTAATGCCAAGAAACAGTGAGCTAAGACAAATCTGACAAATATGGAAAATCTTCTCACTGGAGGTCTGCCTGTAGTAACCATTAATCCTAATTGTCTCTGCTGTCAGGAGTGGATCAACGTCCCTTTAAAAGCCATGACAATACTCAGAAAAATTGTCTGGGGGAGGCAATCAGCTGACAGCCCTTCTTCTTCGTGGTGCCAAATTTTGTATGGTGAATCATATCTGCCAATGCCAGTATCTTTTTGTTTTAATGGTCCTGCTTAGCTGGAAGCACTTTGAGAGAGGTAACAGTTGTAGCTGCTTTGGGAATATTTTACTGAGGGTCGGATGTGAGGATGGGCGTTGCATCTGCAGACGGACCTTGATGGCATCACTGACCCTGTTGCTCCTAGAGCCTTTACACCTGGAGTCACTATGGAAGGGATGCAGTCTCACTCAGACTGTGTACTGAGTTTCAGGGCTGACTTTAAAACCAGTGGTACAGAGTTGAGAAAAACAAAGTGAAGAATAAAGATGAAAGAGCTGAAGAAATAGGTCAAGTGGTCCAGCATCAGCCACTAACTACAGCCCATGAAGTTGTGCAGAATTTTGCTGGGTTAGCCTGAGATGGAGTGAAAAATGCAATAAAATGGACAAGGAGAAAGCCCAAAGGGTTAGAGAAGATCATGTTTTAGAGGAGAAACGAAAACTCAGATAGGGAATATGTAATAAACCCAATTTTGTAATATTATGTCCAATATAGCACTCGAGGTTTCTTTTAGGAGCTAAGTGATGTTGTAGCATGGCTGGCAGTTGCAGAACAAGAGTAGGTGTTCTGTGTGACACAACACCACTGCATCTGCAGTCTTTAGTGAGGATTTTGGTTTCTCTGACATGAAGTAGAGCCTGAATCAACTGTTCTGTGGCAGGCCTGTCCCTTGCAGTGTAGGCTAACCCTGGAGCAATTGAGCCAGAGGGACTTTTGCCAGGGACAGAAGAATTTGGCCCCTACAGTCACTCTACAAATTCAGAACTGAAAGTTTTTAACTTAAAACACATTTTCCCTGTTGCAGTTAGGAGAAGGGAGATGAGTATCTCCTTCAAGCTGGAGGCCTGGTTTTGTTCAACAGTAGGTTTAAATTAACCTCATTATAAGTGGGAGCTTGATGGCTTTTTTAGTGCAGACATTTGTCTGTTTAGTTAAGATGGCTTCTTCTGTTCAACTGCTGCTAATTAGCATCCATCATTAACTGGTCCAGAGCTTGCAGCCCTATTCATTGAAATGATTTTTAATGGGAACTGCACCCATTGCAGCATTGGGTTAAATGTTAGTTTAATGAGGGTGTGTTCTTTATTTCACTGTAACTGAAGCTCTGTTTGTTTGTTGAAATAGGTAAAGGTTTCTCTACCTTTTCACTAAATAATTTGCTGAAACTGTGATCCTGAGTATGTTCAATTAACAGAAAGCCCATAAACACTAAAGAAATCCATTAAGGAAGTGGGAGTAATAGACAAATAGGAGAATTAATCTTTCAAATTAAGTTAGGTGTGAGCAAACTATTTAGTTTTTAGAGCTGGTTTCTTCTAAAAGGTGCCATTTCCCCAGCTCTAGAAAATGAAATCTTTATCCACTGAGGCAATGCAGCACAGAGCAGCAGCTCTGCAACTGTGACAGCCTGTGGCTTTGAATGGCACCTTGCAGATTGAACCAGGGAGCTCCAGAGTAGAAAGCAGGGTTGCTGCCACACGAGCAGAAGACATTGCCAGCTTTTCTTGCCCGGCTTCCTAGTGCAGAAGCACGGAATGAGGGAAGCTCTCGGTGTTCCCCTTGATGAGGATGGGCCTTACCTTGGGGGTGTGCTCCCTGCAGGGGAGGGGGAGTGCCACTTGGATCAGTGTTTATATAAGGAGTCCCAGCAAGTGTGGGCATATGGCAACTGTCCGGTAACACTTATCCAGCCTTAGGACCTTCATCCCAATAATTCTTCTCCATCTGCACATTTCCTAGGACTTACATAAGTAGGAAATTGTAAGTGCATGAAGCCAAAAATATGAAAGAATACAGAACAGATGAAGTGAGAGATTTTGTCTTAAAATAAAACTTTCTCTTCTGATTCTGATTTAGACTTTCTTCAGTCCAACTGTCATCCCTTCCCTGCCTTCAGCAAAGGCTGCAGGGGCTCACACCAAGCCAAGTCTCTGTGTATGTGCCTCTGCCCTCATTGACCTTCAGCTGCTTTTGATGCCATTGACCATAACTTTTTCCCAGGATGTTCTTCCTCTTCAGGGATTTCAACACCTTTTGAATCAATTTTTTTGTGATCTTGTCTTATTTGGAATCACATTTGTCACATTTTTGTCCCATTTTGAATCACATTTTGTCATCTTCCTACCCTTCTATGTCTTTCTATGAGAATGCCACAAAGACCTGTCCTTGATATTTCTTTACTCCTTTTAAAATTATTTCTAGGTACTATTGTCTAAATACAAATTTATCTTACCATATCTATGTTGATGGGGCACAGACTTGTCTGAATAATCCAGGCCATTTTTATTCTGTCCAAACAGTGGTCAGGGGGTGTTTTTCTGACAGGTCTGACATCTGTAGATCAGTTTTAGCCACCTCTGACACATGATTCTCAATAATTGATAGAGTATAGAACCATAGAACTGTTAGAAAATGGCCTCTAAAGTCATAGAGTCAAGCTATTAACTCAGCACTGCAGAATCCACTGTAAAACCACATCCCCAAGCGCCACATCCACAGGTCTTTTGAGCATTTCCAGGTATGGTGATACCATTACTTCCTTGTTCCAATGACTGACCATGTTTTCAGTGAAGAATTTTTTCCTACTATCTAGTCTAAACTCCACTGCAGCTTGGGGCAATTTTTTCTAGTGCGATTGACTCCTACATGGCTACAGACTCCTTTCAGGTGGTTCTAGAGAGTGATAATGTCTCCACGGAGCCTCCTTTGCTTCTCTTTATTCAGAGAGGAATATTTTCCATTGCTGTCACTTTTGGTCTCCTTTTGAGGCCAAAATCATGAAGGTGAGCTTTCTTACACCCAGTTTGGTCAGATCTTGCAAAGCCTGCATACTTTCTTCTCAGGATGTGGTCTTTTTTTTGACTGTAACATCACTAAAAGTCTTACCCAGGCTCTTACTCCTGGCATCTCACTCAAGGTAATATTCTCTTCTCCAGTTTTCTCCCATTGAAATGAATTCAGAGTTTACATGCAGAGGCATTGTCCTATCCCAGTACATTGACAACATCACCTCCTTCCTGCATTGTTCCATTAGTTCCTCTGTCTTTGTTTATACAGCATAATCTTGTGTTCATTTTGAACAACCTTCTTGTCTCATCCCCACATGGTTTGTCTTCTCTTGTTTGTTTTAAATGTCAGCTCTCATCTTTGATGTGCTGATGATACCGGATCCCTTCCTCTTGTTGTTACATCTTCAACTCATCACCTTTCCCAAGCTTCCCCTCACATGTGGAAGGAGCTCTCTGAAACAGCAGCAAAGCAACTTTCAAGTCATTTTAGAAGTAATTTTTTTCCTGTGATGCCTCACAGAAACCTTGACAAGCTGATAGTGTGCCAAGGCAGATCCTTTTCATGCTGACTGATAGTTCTTGTATTCCCTGGCTGCCTGGGAGCCTCAGATGTCTTCTGTTTCAAGCAGGGATGTTTTTGAGTCCCCTGTCTCAGCAGGGCCCTGGTACGTGATCTGAGGGACACAATAATAAACAGTGCTTCGTTCTGGGCACAGATGAGGAACTGTGCTTGTGCTACTGTGTCTCTCTCCTTTCCCCCTCTGCCCCAACCTCACTGCAATTCTGTTCATCTCAGTTTCATAATATTGGTCCTATAAACAAGGCAAGGTTACATCTCCTAGAAACTAGTTAGTTGGAGATCACCTAATGTCATTAAGGTGATAATGGTATCACCAAAATAAAGAGTATAATTTATTTGGTAACTATTTGCCATGGTTTCAGTTGGACCCAAAGAAGGTAGAAAATCGGTTTTGTGCATGGATGAGGAAGTCTTCATGGCTTAACTGCTTGCCGCAAGTGACTTGTGAGGGACTGGTTCCTGCAGAGGTGGTTTCACAAGGGCCTTCATGTGCTTCTCCAGATGTGGAAGAATGGGATCTGAGCACTGGGGGCATTCTGTGCAGCTTAAAAGAGAAGTTCTTTTTAGGAGGTCTGTAGTTGTTCCCAAAAAACCCAGAAGAGCAAGAGCATGAGGCAGGTAGAAAATATGTGCCTTGAAAGGTTGATTGCAGAACCAAAAACTGTTTCTTTATAGAAGGATATAATAAATGTAGGAACCCTGTGTTTTGTCTTGGGTGCAATTAAAAAACTTTTTTCCCCCCTTAGGTAGCTCTAGCCAGTGATGAATTTGTTCATGGGAGTCTCCTGGAAGCAGACCCCATTTAATGGCAAACACCCTCAGCTTCATGGTGTGCTCACAGGGTTTGTCCAGGACAGGCTGATGGTGCTGTAGCTGGGGGTGCCTCATGATGGTGCTGGTCATCAAAAGTCTGAGGCTCAGTGTCAGGATGTCACGTTTCTAACAAAAACTCTTTCAGATGGTTTTGTTTTATAGATTATGTGAAAGGAGGGAGGCCTCGATTAAGATGTTTGAACAAAAAACTAGATGCAAAAATCTCTGAGATTGTTAAAGAAATAGAGCACATGATTTCTGACTGAAGTCAGTGGGGAAGAATCTAAAATTCAAAGTCAAAGGAAAGTGCTATTAAAACTGAACTAGAAGTTCCCTTACTTATTTATAGTTAAGTAATCTCTTCTTTTTACCTCCAGAGTGACAAAGCCATTTGCATTCTATTGACCAGTGTGTCTTGATCTGCCTGATGACATTTCCCAAGATTAATGTGTCTGTTTCTCAACAATGCATATTCTTCATGATGCATCACAATTAACCACTGCTACTTGGTATGACAAGGAGGGACTCTTTTTATCTGCATCTGCATGACTTCTATCTGCATTTCAAATGACAAGTAAACAGACACTTCTCTCATTTACCTTTTTGAAATGAAAAAAAAATTGAAATTCATGCTTAGGTTCCCATAAGATGCAGAACATTTTGCAAGGGAAATTTGTTTGGAAATATAAAAAGTAATAAAGCATTAACCAAACCCCACAATGTATAAGATACAGAACACACAAGCATATCCTATTATTTTAATACTTGACTTTATAGCTTTTATTTATTTGTGTCTGTAGAAACATCAAATTAATATTCATAAGCTCGCTTTAGTGCATTTGTTTGTTTTCAGTATAAATTACCAGGCTAACACTGTTGTTCAGGTTTGCCAGTGTGTTTTTTAAACTCAATGGGAGTTTCATGTTTTGACCCAGTTTTTCAGGGATGTACTTCTGTGCTTAACTTGAAAATGCGAGTGATCCATTTGTCTTTAACATGATTCTTCACGTGTGTCAAGTTAAACTTGTGTGCATTTGCCTGAAGCAACTGAGTTTTTGCCATAATAAATTTACAGACATCTAAGAAACAGCTTCAGTTAGAATTTTTTTACTGCTTTATTTAACCTCAGTAGGTGAACGTAAGCCATTAATACAGATTCAAATTTATCTAATAATTGTTTTAATAATTTTAGCTCAATTTCATATTTTCCAATAGCATGCAATGTAAGATCTTTGACTCAATCACGTGTTTGGTTCCTTTAAGGAGATTGCCAGCAGAAGCAGTGACCAGACGTAGAAGCGGCCTTGTGCTATTTTCTGAAAGTGCTTTGGATAAAGATTTCTCCAGTCATGTAATGGAGACATCCAATAGCTCATAAGTTTAAGAAATCCTTTGAGCTTAATTTTGCTCAATTAGTTTCTTGCTTTCTTCTTGGCTTCCTCCCATATATTTTCCACTGCCCTTGGTAGTTTTATCTGCTTCTGGTCTTTATAAGGTCACTTGCTGACAGCCCCTTTTCTCCAGGGAGTATTTCAGCTGAAACTTGGTATTCTGAATGTGTGTAATGTATCTGAGTATTATACTCTTAGTCGCAATAAAAACCAACAAAATGTCACAGCTGGTACATCTTTAATAGGCAAGAACATGGCATCATTGTAGGAGGTACAATGAAATTTCTGCTCCGTGCACATTTGTAATAAGAAAAGCTGACAGCATGTGAGAATTCCTAAAGAATAGGATGGTAAACAGCACAAAGGTTTTTGTAAAGCCTTTTACATAAATCAGTCAGTGAAACCTATTTAAATACTGTTCAGGTCTGGCCATTTTATTGCAAAAGTGAGATATCAGAGCTCATGGAATATCATATTGCTGAATGAGGTGAAACATTCTGATATGAATAGGGATTGAATGAGTTGAGATTTTTCATTTAGAGATGAGATGGAAGTGAAATGAATGAGAGGATCCAAAACCTCAAGAAAGAAGTTAGATTCTTTTTCTTTTGGCATGAAATAGGCTACCTACTTTGCATAAGTAAGAACTGAAAATTATGAAACAATTCAAGTAATGTTTTTTTAAAACATGTAATGGAAAGTGGCCCCAGTAAGAGCCAAATAAAGTAAACAGAAAAAGAGATTGTATATTTTATGTATGCATCAAAAATCTCCAGAGCTATTATTGAGGGAAATGATGTGAGATTTCATGCTTTGTGGCTTGAGCCTGCCACCAGCAGACACAAGGATGGGGACAGGCTGTGCTCCATCTGCCTGTCAAGAATTTCTCATCCTTCTCCCTGATGAGTCTCTGACTGCTCACAGTCAGATCCTGCAGTGTCAAGACTGGGTGGTCTGATAGTGTATTGAAGTCCTTGGGAATGATTAAGCAAGAAATCCTTAGTGTGATGTGCAGCTCCTTTAATTGAGTGCTTAAATTTGTTCTCCTGTGGTAAAAATTAATAAAGGAAGTGTATATAAATTATTTATTATTTTTGAGTGGGTGTCAGGACAGTAAGCTTCTTCAGATAAACAGAAACAAACAATGGTCTTAAACTTTCAGTGCAATAAATTCACTTACTGCTCTATTTAACCAAATATTAAACTCAGAAAAAATATTCTAAAATAAACAATGAACTTATTTGATCTATATTTTCTGTCTCTGAGAAGGGAGCTTAGAGCTTCAATCCAAGAACTTAATAAAGAGGTCCCGAATCTCATTTCCACCTCTGGTTTTTTTTAATGAATCTTTTTTGAAGCAAATTGCTTTCTCTTTGGGCCTGTCTCCCCATGGCTTGTACTTCTGAGGTCTGGAATCAGATATTGCTTTTCAATTTCAGTGTGCCACAGTTCTTTTTTTTTAAAGCATCATTTAAAGCTGTTCTGATAGCTTTCTCCACAAAAGGATTAGATTGTGGATGGTCGGAGTTCAAGATAATGTGCACACATTTTTGCAATGTACTTCAACTCAGAACAATTAATATTGTGACACATTATCTGTCATTAGTGCATCTGGTATGCCAGGTTCAGAATTTAATATGTAAAGCCTTTTACATCCTCATACACCCAGGTAAAGGTGGAGATTTTCCTATTTTCTAGTAGTGTTGTTTCCATATAGTGGAAATAGTCATTCCAACTCAGTGCATGAATATTTCTGGTATAGATGAACATCTTAATATCTACATAGATCAGCAATTTCTTGAATTGTCATAGGCATATATTATCATATTGTTTTCCTTTTCCCCCCAAGTTTCATATCAATTAAATATTACTTATTAAAATGTCACCTACAGCAAGAAGTTCTCTGTTTTCTCTAAGGAATTATGGTTATAATTTATTTAAATAAGGTGTCAATATCTAGCATTATTTTTGACAAACTTCACCTTGTACTGTAGCCCTGGCAGACAAAAGCACCTGTGATAGGAAAGTTTTCTTGGCCATGTGTACATCAGTCTCAGGTGTTTGTTCCACTTGTTGACATCTAGGTCTGAGCGCTGCAGGGCTATTCCTAGGGATGTTTGTGATGGGTAACTGAGTTTCATGATGGAATGGTTTGTGTTGGAAGGGACCTCAAAGGTCATCTCATCCAGCCTTGTTGCCGTGGGCAGGGACACCTTCCATTAGACCAGCCTGTGTAGGCCCTCATCCAAGCCAGCTCTGAACGCTTCCAGGGATGGGACGTCATCCTTATCCTGTATTCTGTTGACAGCTTTCCAATACTATTCAAGACATGATGGAATTGATTTTCTACCCTCATAGGCTTCTGTCTTACAGCCTAAGCTCTCATAATGAGCCTGAGCATTTGCTGTTTTCAGCCCTTGAATCAATATGCTCTTTCCCTGAAAAAAATACAAACCATATCTCTTCAAGATTCTCCTTTAAGTCAAGCTCCTATAAACCTACAATGAGAATCATTTATCCCCAGCCTAATCTGTGGTTACTTGTGTGGTGTGCAAGTATGTCTTCTCTTCAGATTGTTTCAGCTATTGCATTAAATTTCTCTGCTATGCTCAATTAATCAGAAAAAAACTCATTATGGGCACATGGGGTGCAAAAGCCTCTTCAATAAGGCCATGGTAAAATTTAATTATTTTTAATATATTTCAGCTTCTGTTTCTCAAAAATATGGAAAGTCTTTCCAAAGGCAACAGATAGAGCTTAGAACTGGTTTTGTGTTTGTTTGGATTGAGCCCTTCATACTGGTTTTGCAAATTCCTTCTATTTGAGTCTGCAGATTCCTCTGGAGAGATTTTTCAAATTCTGTCCATTTTGTCTGCTCTTCTTTCCAGAACCTGCAGTTGGGTTTACTTGTGGTCTGAAGTCCTGGAAATGTTCTCTCTTTTTGTCCCAGAGTTTGAATAAGGAATTACATCTCCTCCTCCCTCTTATTCCCAGTTTGGAGCTCTTTTCCCAGTTCAATCTGATCTCCAGAATCAGGAATGTCACAAGTCCTCTAAAACAGCCTGTTTGTCTCAACAGTATAAAATATGTTATAAATTATCCAAATTTTTCCTCTGAGTTCTGTTATTAAAGGTATCTCAACAGCTTCATTTGTGTCAAGCAGCTCAATATTTGTATTTGTGCTGCACATTCTGATAAATGATTTTTTTCTGCCTCAGTCATAGGCTGATGTACAAATCTAGTGCATCTGTGACTGAAGTAATCCAAAGAAAATCTGCTTGTTCTTATCTGTACTTGCCAAACTCTCATTTTAACTTTTTTTCTGTTTCCTTCTGCTTCTCTGGAGAGCTTTAGTTGCTCAGGAGCTTTTATTGCATCTTTTCTTATGAAACACTTGTCTTACACACATTGTTTAATTTCTGTGGCCCCCAGTGCCTGGTTGTAGGGGTTGTACATGTGCGTCATAGATTTTTGAATATGAGTTTTGAACCTGAAAAAGCAACTTATGCAGAAGAAAATAGATTTATGTATGGTTTTATACCATACACCAGTTAGTCTGTGTCAGAGTGTGTCAGGGATGTAATGTTTAAGAAACTAGGAGGTCTAATTATCACTACAAAAGTATAAAACAGTAGAGACTCTTTACTCATATTTTTCATTTAATATTTTAAGCAGGGTTTCATGTAAATTGTTCATAGCATCAAGACTGAAGCTCTTACATAGAGAAATTTCAAGGAGAGGTTAATAGTAGAGAGCAAATTTATGGGAATTTTTGGGAAGGAAAGTTTTTTTCCTGAAGAAGTATTCATTAGGCAAGATCCAGATGGTCCAGGTGCTTGCTGGCCTTAACACTTTGCAGGTTGAGCAGCACTTACCAATGCACTTATTCCCTTCCTTATCTTTCATTTAGTCATAAGCTGGGCAGCAGTTGGTACCCAGCAGGTTTGGGCTTTGTTTTGTCACTTGCCAGGCTAATCAGCAGGCAGCTCATCCACTATCTGATTCCTATTATCCTGCCAAAGAGAAACCAGGGGACTTCAGGGAATTGTGCATTCCACCTGCAAGAAAAGGAGAGAAGCCAAAAATTAGATTCTGAACTTTTTGAATCATAGAAACCAAGAATGGCTTGGGTTGGAAGGGACTTTAAAGATCGTCCAGTTCCAGCCTCACTGGCATGGGCAGAATAGCTTCCACTAGACCAGGTTTCACAGAACCCCATGTAACCTGGCCTTGAGCCCTTCCAGGGATGGGGCAGCCACAGCTTCTCTTGGCAACCTGTTTCAGTGTCTCAGACACCAGACTCTCAGTAAAGAAATTCTTCCTTTTATCTAAGAATCACAGAATATTCTGAGTTGGAAGGGACCCACAAGGATCATTGAATCCAGCTCTTCAGTGGATGGTCCATATGGGGTTGAATGCACAACCTTGGTGTTACTAGCACCATGCTCTTACCAGCAGAACTCATCTCATCTAAACTTGCCCTCTGGCAGTTTAAAGCTATTCTCCCTTGTCCTATCCCTACATCCCTCTCCATCTTCCTTGTAGCTCCTTTAGGTACTGGAAGGTGCTGTAAGTTTTCCCCAGAGCTTTCTCTTCTCCAGCCTTAACAGCCTCAACTCTCCCAGCCTGTCTCCACAGCAGAGGTGCTCCAGCCCTCTGATCATCTTTGTGGCCTCCTCAGAACTCGCTCCAACAGCACTCCGGGTGGGGTCTTATCAGAGTGCAATAGAGGGGCAGAATCTGGTCCCCCACCCTGCGGACCATGCTGCTTTGGATGCAGTCTAGGACGTGGTTGGGTCTCTGGGTTGTGAATGCACATTTCTGGGTCACGTTGAGCTTCTCATCAACCAGCACTCCCAAGTCCTTGTCCACAGGTCTGCTCTCAATCCATTCTCTGCCGGTTCTTTGTATTTTTCTTGGGATCACTCTGACCCAGGTGCAGGACCCCTTCCCCCCTGGTCTTGTTGAACTTCATGAGGTTCACACAGGCTCACCTCCCAAGCCTGTCCAGGTCCCTCTGGATGGCATCTCTTCCCTCCAGTGAATGACCACACAACTCTGCTTGGTGTCATTGGCAAGTGTCCTGAGAGTGCCCTCAATCCCACTGTCCACATCACCAACAAAGATGTTAAACAGTGCCTGGTCCTAGTATGACCCCTGAGGATTACCACTCACATTTTGGTTTTCCACTACTCCCAGCACTGTTCTGGCAATCAGATATTTTGGTGTCATTTGTTGTGAGAAAGTGTTACATGTGATGATGGATTTCTCTTTTCCAGACAGCTTAGTCTGTGATTGGCTCCTGGAAGCTATATCTATGGTTTGTGTTTGGTAAAATATTTTGGAAACATCTGTAAAATACTATTTCAAATGTCTGGGTTTTGGCTGATTAAAGATGAGTGCATGTGCCAAATTTAAACTGGAAAAAACCTCAAACAGTTTAGGACAGCGTAGATGTGTTTGCAAAAAGCAGAAAATATTTGCCTCTATTGGTTCCCAAAGAGGCTCATGTGATTTTGTGGGAATGCAAGCTTTTTTCACCTATTTCTTAACAAAACAATATCATGTGTGGTTGAATCATCTTGTTGAATACTTCCATTACATGGCAGGGTGCTAGCTGAGTTATGGACAGTCACTGACACAGCATTTAGAAGAAGCTGCTAAAGAAAAATCTCTTTTGAAATATGAACTGATGGCAACTTTCAGGCCATAGATTCTAATAAATGAACAGTGTATGTGAAAGATCATGAACTGTTAATAATATCTTCTACATAAACTTTGCTATTTTTCAGCTGAGCATTTTTCCTATGCTGTCAGTTTATATTTAACAAGAAATTTTGACAGCTTGTCTTTTAGATCACATTATTCTAGAAGAAACTTATTTATAATGAACATGATCTAAAATATTAAAGGTGTGATTACACCAGGAGTCTTGGACATTTATATTTTGGATTGTGTCTTAAGTAATGACTAAAGAAAGAAATTAAATGTTGTGGAATGCTCCTTTTGAAAATAAGCACATTTTCCTTGTCCTAGATAGATCATTAAAGGGCCATGTTCTTTACAGAATCAAGGTACACATAAAACAAATTCAGATCTTCAGATGGAAGAGAAGTGACCATTCATCCCTTCAGTTTATAATACAGTTATTTTTGGTTTTGCTTGAATTAATTCTGTCTTAGCTCCATTTGAGATTCTTGGATGTATGTGGCTGCTGCTGTAGCTGTGGCACTTCCAGTTTAGTTTGGAAAAGCAGAATCTAATGTTACTTAAATAATCGCCAGTTACAACTCCTTCCTGCCCAATTCCCTTCAACACAACTGTGAATACTCAGTTTTTCCTTTCCTGTTCCTCTGCAGATGAGTTCTTCCATGTTAAGTGTACACAATGCTAAGAGGACTATTTACTTTTATTTTTAATCCAAATAGAACAGCTTTGCAACCCTTTCACAAGTGGCAGGGCTGGCTGCATCCTGTGTGCATACAAACGCAGTCCTGTGTGCTTTAGCCAAAGGGCACAATAGGAAGATTCTTCCTGTGGTTTTACCCAGACACTGCTGTCTTATTGATACAGATCCCCAACATGATGGGTTTCCTTAGAGTGAAACAGGATTCTGCTAAAAGCACAAATCAAGACTCACTGATCTATTTTTGTAAGTTTAAGCATTACAAGTCCTTTGTGTGGATATTGAATGTAGTTAGAACGAGCTCCCATAATATTAAAATTTGTCTCTAAAGCCATAGTTTAGTTTGCTTCAGATAGCTGACAATTTCTCAAGGATTTAATCCTATAAAAATGAGTTTATTAATAATATTGTAATTAAGTCATAAATGAGCTCTAATACAATAGGCTGTCTATGAAATGCAAAAGATTTTGATATTCTTGTTATTTGTTGTGTCTGTCTCCTGTGGTGTAGGTCACAAGTATTCTTGTGGTGAGGGGTTGTGTTAGGATTTGCTTAAACCAGATCCCACCTTCTGCCTTTTATCAGTTTTAAATTTCTCACCATTAAGCCCCGCAAGCTATTCCCTTCTCTTAGCAGGGTAAATTTATCATTTCATTAATCATTCAGCAACCTGAGCTTGGTCATGGCTTCAGGCTGCCACACTGTTCTCCTGCTGCCCTTGACTGCTTCACCCTTCACTGTTTCAACCTGGTAATATTGTGGGGTGCTGAAGTGATTCCTTATAAGCATCAAAAAGTCCCATTTTTGGTTGAAATAGAGCAATCTCTCCAGTTTGGAACCTCTGTCAAAGTTTCTCAGCTGACCTGAGCAGGCAGCTATAGCTAGTGAAGATGAGACAGTTACATCCTGCAGGTGTGTGCTCCTGGCCATTGTATCTTCTGATGAATGCCCATGGGGCAGCAGAATCCCCGTGGGGCAGCAGAATGAGATCCATTCCTGCTGGGCAAACAAATGGAGCTGGCAGCTCCTTCAACTATTCTGTGCATTCCTTGATTCATAGCAGGGAGGGCATTGGGGTTTTTGCAGGACTTTTTGTGCTTCATCTTTGGGCTTGAAAACTTACTGAGCAGCTACTTTGTTTTTCTGTCACATCAGTCATGGCTCCTGAGCAGCCATGTGGGTTTTCCTGATGGATCTGTCAAGCTTGTTCCTATGACTTAGTGACTCGGATTATGTCATTCGGTGTTTTGCTGATTACCATCCAGTTTCAGCTGTGGCTTTTTTTGGAAAATAAACGACTGAGAGTAGTGCAACATAATGCACTGCTTTCCATAATGTCCATTAGGTGTCTCCACATGCTGGTGGCTCGTGGGTACTTTAATTACATCTTCCCAATTAACAGCAGTGTGCTCTGCATGCGCTCCGTGAATGGAGTCCTAGATTTCCATAGTGAATAAAATGCTGTCGCACTCGTGCTTTCTGCGAGGAATTCTCATTACTGGAAGAACTCACCCGCTCGCGCACCGCTATTTGTCAGGTGCCGTGCCTGAGCCTTAATTAACGTTGCATTTTTAAGTAGCTAATACATACAAAATGGTAATTGTGAGCCCATAACCACCTGGCACGTTGTTTCCTACCACTGTGCAGCTACTCTCTTTGCAATGCAGAACAGTAAGAGAAATTACAAGTAAATTTAATATACAGTCATAATGCCATCTTTCAGCTTTCTTGTTTGCGGCCAAAGCCGCTGCTGGATCCCTTGTTAGAGCACTAAGTTTTTTCCAGTTGTCTAACTTGTTCTGCCCTTGGTTTATAAATATGTCTATGGATTATTTGCTGCTTGGATCATTATCCTGCAATTTGACAGAGTCTCAAAGGGAGAAGTCAGCTCTTCTCAACACCAACTGCAAGTTTTTCTGTGTATGTGTCTGGTAATAGGAATAATCTCCGTCTCCTCTCCTCCTTTCTCATTTTTGTGAAGACTTGGCCTTTTACCTTACTTAGGATGTTGACAAGAAGCTGCAGGCCTCCTGGCAGCACCATGTCTGCACTCTTCCAGCCTAACCCACCTTTAAAGGATGGTTTAAAGTGACATGACCCATTTTTATTATTTGTGATAGATCTTTAATGTAGAATGACAAGCCATCCCATCATAAACAGGGGAAGTAAACTCACACTAGGGCCCGTTACTAGAGCTTGCCCTTATAATCTTCCATGCATTTATCTGCCCAGCATACCTTTGTGATATCCCCTTTCTGAGACATCTCAGCACAAAAAAGATCTGTCTACCCTGGGCTTTTTACTACTTGGGAGAGAATATCTTTATGTTTCTCCATGGGCTTTGTGTGTGTTTTACACCCCTTTCCCAACCCACTCCATACTTCCAGGAAAAGTTAGGTGGTGTAGATATAGGAGATCTATCTTTGCCAGTGTCAACAGAATCTGGTGTTACTTTTAAAATCTGTAACCTACACTTAGTGAATTTGATATCTGGATACAGGTTTGAAAATCCTCTTTTTTTTTTTCTGCCTTTGTAGAAATTTTCAATAATTTATTTTTGATAACTAGTATTTATTATCTTCTTACATTTGAGATATAATTTGAAATCTTTTCACCTAATTTTAAAAATGAAGTTCAATTAGTGACGTGATTTAAAATAATGAATTAAATTGTACTTTCTGACATGATTTATCATTCCAAAAACGGATAGAATATTATTATCTTGTTAGAACAATGCCTGGCTTCCTTATAGCAAGCATAGCAAAAGGAATATAATATGGCAGCTCATCCTATCATGTTTAATTTCTTCAAAGCATGATAGAAATACTAACAAATTGATTTTCACAACCTTAATGTGCACAGAATAAGTGTCAGCAACACATCAAGTGAAATACCAAGGACAATAGAGTAGGTTAATGGCAGGATCGTTGCCAATGCTCTGTTTCCCTGATGCCTGTCTACTCTGGGTTTTTAGGGACAAAAAGCATTGGTTTTGTATCAATATTTGCATTGTGCTGGAAATAACACTGAAAGAAAGTTCATTTTCTTCAAGGTTTTATGCGTGTTTTTTCCTGATCCGCTCCACAATTCAAGATTGTTTTAATAGTAAAAAGAATTAGCAGCAGTCTTCTGTAGGTGTGCTTGCCCTGACTTTCTTTGTAGTTCTCACAGAAAACTGTAACTTCAGCTGTAACTTCTCTTCATCCATTCAGAAGTTGACTGCAAAAATGGTTTTGAAATAAAACTTTCCAAGTTAATAGGTTAATTTTGTTCAACCGTATTTAATGAGAAATTGATGTTTTCAGAAGGCTGAGTAACAATGCATGGTCTTTAAAAGATAATCATATATTACTGCAGAGCTTTGAAAGAGAAGACCTACCACACTGAAGTTGGTCCTAGATCATTATCTGCTAACAGAGAAAAAAACCCAATAAAACTATGAAAAACAATGCAAATCTGACCACCAGACTTTTGCCCAAGAACAAGTTCTGACTGCAAGGAAAGAAATGGCATGAAGGATAGAAATGGCATCAAAATCCCTTGCATCCACTCTGGTTTTCAGTATTGCCTTCTTTCATGAAGGATGCTCAGATTGGGATGTAGTTCCAGGTTAGGGCACGTACCTTTAGGAGTTAACACATGCTCAGTCTCAGCTCCCAATGTCAGGAACAGATGTGGAGTCAACACAGGTGGCAGAGTGACTGGTCTGAGGCTGTAACTGAGGTGTTCCCAGAGACAGCTGGTTCACCCTTTACCTTCCCTGTAAGTCAAGAGTTTCCTGTCACCTTCCACGCCTGCCCAACCTACGTTCTTATCTCCAGCAAGGCCCAGCTTTCTGGAAGCCCTGTGCCGTCCATGCCTGCCAACCCTCTGGCTTTAGCACACAGCAGTGCAATCTCAGCTGCTCCAGATGGCAGCAGCTGTGATATCCAGCCTGAACTTTGCAGCAGATGTGACAAACTTACCTCCAGAACACATCTCAATTCACAGCTAGGCTGGTTAAGAGTCCCTAAAATTTGCATCATGCATTCAACTTTCCAACTCCTTTAGTATCAGGAGGTTGACAGTCTTGATCTTGTCTGTCCCCCCACCCAAAGCCAGCTTGATTTAGCATTTTTGTGTCTAAGGGAGTTAATCTGAGCTCCTGCTCTACCTTGAGTTGAAGTGGGGTCTTCCTCTGTTAGCAGATCACTGTCATATGGAGCTGTACTAATTTTCCCTTTGTCTTGTCTGATAGAACACTGGAGCATATGATATGCCAATTCCTTGGCTGTGGGTCACTTTCTTCATTAGCATTTATGCCATGCCCTTTGATTAGCATGTCCCTTTCTGCTCCCTTGGGGTTTGCTGTCAGACATTTTTAAAAATGCTGCAGTAAAACTTTATAAATTATTTGTCTTGAAAAAAAATTGTTAATAAGCACAGTACTACGCTTATAACTGATTTTCTTGTGGTAAAGATTAAAACTTGGTATAAAGAATGGTGAACTTGGGAATGTAATTTTTTGTAAAACATTTCATCCTTAAGGGGGCTGAGAGCCTCTCTTTGGGACACATCACAGCATCATTGCTGTAGAATAATCACTGGAAAAAGATTTGCAAATATATTTTGTCCCTGTTCACAGTAGAACAGTTGGATGCATGATTTTTAAACGTCCCTTCCAACCCAAACTATTCCATGATTCTGTGATTTATGAATAAATACATAAGTCTATAATGAATGACAATCTAAATTACTGAAGTGAAAAAGATCTTGTACTGAGTCCATAAACATTAAAATTACATGAGAATGGACGTAATGAGAATGGTAGAGAGATTCATGACCTTCAAGGACTTTTGTAACAGATACAAGATTTTTTGGTTTTTTTTCTTCCAATGGAGACCAGCAAATATCTGTGAATTTACATGAAACCTCCTATCTGTTACTAAAACCATGGGAACATAAAGTGAAGCAAATTCAAGCATGACCAAGGAAGTGTCTTGATGTTCATGGAAACCTGCAACACAAGGTTAGACCAATTAATGCAGTGACTGTAAATGTTAAGGGTAGACAACTAAAGTCACAGTCATTCCAGTGAAAGGGCTCATTTACAGCATAATTTATTATAAGAGAGTAGCAATAGTAAGGGTTACACCAGACATTGTGGCAAATACGTTCAAGGGTCGTAAGCCAGAGTTTATGAAGGTACAACCTGTAATAATTTAAACTTGTATAGAAACATTCATTATAAGTGTTTAACAAACATTAATTAATTAAGCTGTGTAACACCACGCTGTGAGCCTATGGGTAAGTCAAAGCATTTGTATCTCAATTTTACAGAAGGTTAAGCTGAAGTGCAGAGAGATATATTTGCCTGAGGTCACATATCAAGTCAGTGGAAAAACTGTAAATAGAATCTGCAATCTGAAGTTCTCATTTCCCTGTTTTTGCCACTTACACTTTCTACTAGTAAAATGAAAGGGAATAAAGAGACAATTGAAGTGGTGAGACTTGCAGTATAGTTAAACCAGTTTTTATACATGTTCTTGCCTTTTTTTCACCCACAGCTTAGGCATGTATCAAAGGAGTAGGTTGCTTTTAAATGGTTTTGAACTTTGGCTTCTGGGTAGGAAACCAGCTGCACCAGGAGCATGGGGTGGGGGGGAGGTGGAGATGGAGGTTGCAGCCCTGTAGCCACATGTTTGACTTTACAAAGCACCTCATCAAAACTGAGGAATGAGTTGTCACTTAGTGACTCTCAGGTTACCTGGGATTGTGTGTTTTGGTATCAGAGTAAAGCTGGTTATTGAGCACAGAAGGTGATGCCTTGCTAAAAGGCAGAGGCTTGGGCTGAGCAGATGTGTATCCTTCCACTAAAAGGAGCCTGTGGGGTGTTTGCAGAGAAAGTTAAAGAGAGATGCAGAGGGGGAGATGTTCCCAGGTGGGACCTTGAAGAAGAAGGATTAAAGAAGGTAGAGTTGCTCTGGCAGGTCAAAGAATAGTGAAGAAAGGTTGAGTTTTAGTGTTTTGTTTTAGTTTGATATTTAAAGTGATGTTCAAAAGGGGTTGTGTATGAAGATGCTTCTTTATAAGGTGAAGAAAAAGGACAGGAAGCAGTTACTATTAATTCTTTATAGAGTGCCATGGAGTTTTCCTGAAAATGCTCTTACATTGCCTTGGGAAAATGAGTCTGAAATTTCACTCTGGTTTTTCGCAAGTTGGATGCCTCTGGGAGATATCTGAGGGGAATGGACCCTGGCTGGGTTGCTGAATGTCTGCAGCTGTCCCAAAGCCTGCAGGTCCCATGACTTGTGCTCCAAGCACTAGGTCTTCCATTTATGCCGTTTACTCTCAACCTATTTATGTGCTACAACAGTGGACAAGCCTATATAAAACTAATCTGATCTAGTATTATAGAATGATATACGTTTTTTCTGGTTCTGGTCTGGTATACAGCATTTCCCTCACTACTGAGAAATTGGCTTGCAGCTGGGTCCTTTCCAAGATCCAAAAAGAAAGGTGAGGGAATCTGATGTTTTTTCTCTCTGACTCTTACCTCAGATGAAAATACACCTGCCCTTTTGATTGGGCATTTTACAGTCAGGTTTTGTCAAATTTTCCTAATTATCCCTATTTAAAGGAAGACTGTCTTGAACATTTTAGCAACAAATAAAATCACACAAGTAAATTAGATAACTGAACAGTTTTCCAGTATTGAACTCAGTTGTTTAAGCACATATTGGAACCATTCAGAGGAAAGTCTGTTCATGACTGCTGTGACAAATCATGGGTCTGTGGGATCCTCTGACAGGATCAGAAATGCACAGTAATAGCTGTTAACTGCTGCACAGAAATTAGGGAAAATCTCTCCAGCAGTGGCTTTGAATCCAACTCCCCAAACAATGAATAAAGCCTCATTCTGAAGGCATTTTATTTTTGTTGTCAAGCAGTGGAACAGGCTACCCAAGGAAGAGGTTGAATCACCATCCCTGGAGGTATTTACAAGATGTGTAGATGTGGTACTCGGGGATATGGTTTAGTGGTGGACTTGGCAGTGCTGGGTTAGCAATTGGACTTAATGACCTTAAAGGTCTTTTCCAGCCTTAATATTTCCATGTTTCCGTGATTCTAGAATACATGCGGAGGATATAGCGCTACAGTGCTAAAAAGATTTGGAAGTTTCTCTTTAAGATTGTAGGAAAAGAACTTCATACAAACCACCATTTTTCAAAGCAAACTGTCATTTTCTGAAAGCTCTGCTCTGAAACAGGAAACCTTGCCTTGACCTCTTAGTATTTCCTTAGCTGTCACCTTTGAACAGTTGCTAAAATTATCTGTACTTTCTGTTGATAGAGTTTTCCATCAGAAAATATCTGGAACAGGTTCAAGTATCTGCCTGGTTGTGTGGAGGTACAAAGCAGCCAGTGTATGCCTGTGATCCTGTTCTGATTCTCGCAAATTGTGTGTAGATCCACAAGCTCTGCATCACCTGGTTAAAAGGAAACCTTGCCGTAGGATCTGGGGCTTGCTGCTCTGCTCTCCTGCAGCTTAAGCTTCAGAAACAGAGTGAGAAGGTTTAGTGCAATATTTGCTAAATCTACAGTGGCCACTCTTAACTATTTTTCTGTGCGTTATCAAACCTGTCTCATGGGGTTTTGTCTTGTTCTGTTGAAAACACTGTTATCAACCCTACTTATAAACCATGACATATTGTCAGTGGTGAATGCTTAAATTCATAGAATCATAGAATTGTTTGGGTTGGAAGGGACCTTTGAGGCCATCTAGATCAATCCCCCTACAATGATCTGGGACATCTTCCACCAGGTAAGCTTGCTCAGAGTCCTGTACAACCTTATCTTGAATGCTTCCAGGATGGGGCACCTACCACCTCTCTGGGCAACCTGTTCCAGTCTCCTATCACCCTCACTGTAAAAAACTTCTTTCCTATATCTAGTCTAAATTGGTCCTCCTTCAGATTAAAACCATTCTTCCTTGTGCCATGACAACAGACCCTATCAAGCTGTTAATCCTCACTTTTCTTATAAGCCCCTCTCTCCTCATCCATTGTTATTCATTTGTCAGTCCTGCTTATTGTGATGTGATACATTTCCTTTGACTTTCAGTCCAGAGTGAATTTCTTATTTATGAATAAGTGGCTAGAATGTGTAGGCAGAACTGTAGTAATGCACTAAATATCATCACTGAAAAGGCTTAAATACTGAGTTTACTCTCTGATTGATTGCTTTCTAGTTTTCGCGTAGCATGAACATCGCTCACATAGCAGGCGTTGCAGCAATTGTTTTGTCTTCTCTGTGCATAGCTATCTGTGTTTAATATTTTTTTCTCCCTAGATATTGGAAAGCTGCCCTTGAGGTGCCTATTCCTAGCTGAGACTTTTTGGAGAGCTCTGGTTGTATTTTGGATATATTGTAATCAACAATAATGTTGCTAATGTACTGCAAAACCAGAAGTACTCAAAGTATGTTTCTATTTCATATATTCAAATAACTATTGACATCAGTTATTAACTATTTTGTTATTTACTACAGCCTGTAGAGTGTTTCAGAATTTTTTTTAATGAAAACATGTAATTTTGCTCAGATATATACCTGCTTAGTAATGGTTCCTGCCTCCAAGAGTTTACAACTTAGATGTACAAGCGATTACAGGATCATTGGATAATTCAGTTTGGAAGAGACCTCAAAATTATCTAGGTCAGATAAAAGGGATTTGCTGAAGCTCAGGACTCAAGACAGGTTAATAACAGAACCATATTTCTTGCTGCCTACATTGGTACATGTTCTACCAGAGTATGCTGCTTTTAATAGATTTAGGAGCATTCATCAGCTGTAGGGAGTTGGCAGAAGACTGCTTCCCTGGCTTGCACTGCACTGTTTCACTGCCTGCATGGAATAGAGGACTTTTTTTCTCCTGCAGCAACTCTTGCTGTTGGGTTGGCATCTATGTTTTTCATGCAACAAAGGCTTGTGTCTGAAAACCTTGCAAGCAGGGCTGCTAAATTTCATTTTGACTTTCAATGTCTTTGCTACCTCTGCCAACTGAAAAAAATAAGCCCTGAGTTTTTCCTTTATTGGTTGAATCGGTCTCCACCTTTATTAGTGCAGACCCAAGGCAAATACATTGGAACCAGGGGGTGAGATGCAGCTGAAATGGGCAAGGTGTTTTTGACTGCTGCTGCACTGAGGGATGCTAATGGGGGCAGGTTGGAGCTCCCCAGGGGAGTGAAGCTGTGAGCCAGCTCTGCCATTTCTCATGTGCCACAGGCCTGCTTTAGTTGAAAACTCACCCTGTTTCATGGTAGGTTTTAACTTCTCTTGCTTTTTATCTTCCCTCTCTTAAAATGGCAATTTTACTCAATATGGAAACATTTTGCTTGAAAAAAACCAACACAACATAATTGCATTGGGTGAAGCATGTTATTTAACCTCTCTTTGGACTGCTTCCATCAGCAGGGCCGCTAAGCTCTTTACTGGCAGGCTGGTACAATCTATGATCAGTTCCCTGCTACTTGTGCTGTCTGAATGAGTTTTCTGTCTTGAACAACATCCTGCACAATTCGCCTTACTCCTACCTAATAATTCAGACCAGATGGCTGAAGCTGACCCAGCATAATCTACTCCCCAGGATATAAATGATGCCATTTAGACATATACTCTAATGTTCCCTTAGTTAAAAAAAAGATTTACAGCAGGAGCCTGCAACAACTGACTTTATTTTGATCTGCAGTGTTCTGCCAGACAGTAGTCATTTGTGCTGGGTTACACAACATTAAAAGGTACATATCAGACACTATCCTATACATAGACAAAAATACTGTCCCAAATTTCCCAGAAAGGGAACAGCTTGTGTTTGCATGTTGCCTTAGACCCCCATTCCACCTTGTCCCCGAATGCCCTGGGAAAACAGATGGGACTTACACTGCAGAGCAAGTCAGGGCACTGGCACAGTATAGGAAAAATGAATTCTATGGTTTTGGACCTCTAGAAAGAGGAGGAAAAAACCCCAAGCAAACCCTTTCTCTTTATTCTACTGAATATTTGTTCCAGTTCCCAGTTTGGTTCTATAGAAATATGATACACAGAGAGCTCGTTCCGTGGGTAATGGGATTCTACGTTGTTAATGCCATTACAGTTAATTGCAAAATTGTGCAGCTGTCTGCAGAAACAACAGACAACTTATGCAGATACTAGAATTTTGGTGCCATTGCTAAATCCTCTCAAGACATAAGGTGAAGGGGGGTGGTAGCAAGATGTATGTAAGGAAATCTTATTGCATTGCTAAGCACAGATGAAGGTAACAGCTTTTGGAATAGCTGTCAGCACAGTGGAGGTTAAAAAAATGCTGTAGGGGTAGGTGTCTGCAAATTCAGTGGATTTTGGATAAGGTTTGATGCATGGAATAGTTTGCACAGCTCTTTTACAAGTGGCCACATGTACTGTGAAGTCACTGGGGAAGCAGCATTTGCTGACACATGCAGTACAACTTCAGGCTAAGCGATGTACAAGATTATCCTTTTAAGCTTAATTGTTTTTGTTGTATAAAATATAGATGGTATCAGAAAACCTGGCATTGTCTTGTTTGTTACTGGAATACAGACTTTTCTCTTCTTCCCCTTTTTTAAATGCAAAAGAGGTGCAAGAGATTTTTATCTCCACTTTTACTCTAGTTACCTTCCCTGTGTTCTGAATCCTGAGTTTAGTATCTTGCAAATCTCTCCAAGGACAGGTTGGATGGGGCTTTACAGAACTTGGTTTAGGGAAAGGTGTCTCTGCCCATGGCAGGGGCGTGGAGACTGGGTGATCTTTAAGATCCTTCCCAATCTGTGTAATTCTGTGATTCTACGCTCCCTGCATAGCTGCATTGTAAACCTGCACAAACTCAAGCTGAGCCATTTTGCACTTGTTATGATCTTATGTTTATAAAGGAGATTCTTCTTCCCAAATTAAGGTACAAATGAGACCATATGCTGAAGTCAATAGTACAGATTTAATTTAACATTAACTGTGAGGTGTGAGAGAGAAATAAGAAAGAAAGAGAGAGATTTAGTACAAAGATATCACCACCCAATGGATCCTGTGACATTGCACTAGTCCTTCTTCAGCCTGGTGCTGGAGGGTCCCCAAGTCATTCTTCTGTGGTATCACTTTTGTACTGTCCAAGTTCTGGGTATGCACACGGTGTAGGTGCCATTGCCATGACCTGGGATGGCATGTGTTTTTTCTTTCTCACAGTTTGCCATGGTGGGATTTCTTTGGATGCCAACCAAACCTTCAACTCTGTTAGGCCTCAACAAGCTCCTTCCTACTCTGCCATCTGTGCCTATTTCATGTTTTGTTGTGGTGGCTTATTTTATGGCAAGCTCCTTTTGTGACCTTGACAGTGTTTGGAGGCAGGGTGCTGCATTCTGTAAGACCTTACAGCACTTTATTATCTTGGAAAACCAGTCTTTTGATGTTCTCACTCCCTAACCCATTGCATCAGTTTGGTACGTGGAAAGTGCAGCTCCAGCTCAGCTGGTATTAAAGAGAGAGACTGGGATAATCCCAGTTGCTTGGTGCACTGGGATGTGTGTGCCTTGATGGCTACATTTCTGAATGTCCATGAAAGTACTGGGATGCATTTGGGACCTGCCAGTGCTTCTCTGTGTAGGTGGAAATCATACAGATGCCACAGCTATCTCGTGTACTGCATCCAGCCTTGGGGCTACCAGCTGAATATGCTGATTCATACAGCTGAAGACACCAAGGACACCAAGATGCATAAGTGGGAACAAATGCTGATCACCTTCCCCTTCTGACCTTAAATCACACCAGTGAGTTTCTTGAATAAAGGAGAAAGCTTCTAAGAGTGAGAGATTCTTGCCTTGTTCCCAGCACACTGAGGAATTGTTCTCAATTTTCTCATGCAGCTGTATCTGCCCTTCCCAAAAAAGAAGGTTTTTAAAAATGGAATTGTGTTGTCTCAAGTCCATTGGTAATTCTGAAGCCACTGTAAGTGGGTTATTGATTACAAAGGGCTGAAAGCATCTGGTGTGCTTGTGTGTGAGCCTCTGCATTTTGACCCTGCTGGTTTTGCTTCTCTTTGAGGCCATGGGCAATATTCTCAGCCAACACTATATGGTTCTTAATGTTTGTTTTGCTTTGAAATGAAAGGAAATATGAAAGTGCATGTTGTTATTATTCTCTTCCTTTAATCTTTGCTCAGAAGTTAGTCCTCTCAGACCTTTAATCATCTGTCTTTGTCTAAATTTCCCTCAATTTAATTCTATCTTTCTGGTGCTCAACTGCTTACAGATGAATGAGGAATTGTATTGCTTTATCTCATTTTTTCCCTCATTAGAATGCTGGCAAAAGCCTGTGGTCACAAAAGACAGATAGTAGTTTAGGCCTTTTTTTGCCTTTTTGTATTATTTAACCCCTTTACTATCAGAGCTCTATAGTGGATACCACAAGTGGATGTTGTCATGCATATAAATTGGAAGAGAAATTGCACTGGAATAATGGTTGCAGGCTGCAGCACCAACCACTAAAAAGTCAGAAAACGTCAGAGTTTAGGCAGCCTTTTCAGCTCTGTCTGATCATACATTTTTTTACTTTTTTTGTAGCTGCTGTCTGAAAGGTCATTCTTTTAAGTGAGTAAGACATCGTGTCTTCTCCAGTACTTATTCTTTTTCTGAAGTATTTTTGTTTAAATTTTCTTTTAAAAAGGTGAGGTTAGAGTGAGCACAAATCTGAGCTTTAATTTTTTTTTAAACAATAGTAAAAAAATTCAAGGCCTCAAACTGAGAAGTGTCTCCAGCTTTAGTAACAGACAGTGCTTTCTGACATATCTATAAAGGTTACACCCTGCTCACTCCTGAGAAGTAGGGAAGGAGAACTGGGGACTCTTAGAGCTTTCCTTCAGAGCAAATGGTATGCTTGTTCATGGGCAATTGCAAAATGCTACTGAAATAAAATAAGTCACAGTATCTTCAGAATTACTTTGTACTAGAATATATATATGGAATATATATATATATGTACACATATAAAATTTATTGTCTGCAATTTATCTTTATATAGAAAAACTGAAAAAATATTCTGGCTAGGCTAAAGGGAGAACAAGTAGAATTTATTAAATAAAGTAAGTAATCTCTTAAGAGGTAAATGAACAAATTCTGCTAGACAGAAAATCCAGTGAGATTCACTGACACTTTAAACAAACATGAATCGCTTAACAAAATGTTTGGAGCAGTAGAGAGATTGAAAATGAAGATGTGTTTTGTGCTCACAAAGTTCATCAATAGTATTATTGCCATTTCTACATGAAATCTGGACTTGTTTTCATGGGATAGAATATGGAGCCAGGGAATACTAGGTACAGATTTAATTTGTGTAAGAAATGCCCCACCCTCAAAGTGTCAAGGGCAGGCTGGATGGTGCTTGATCCAACCTGGTCTAGTGGATGGTTTCACTGTCCATGGCAGGGGAGGTAGAACTAGATGGTCTTTAAGGTCCATTCCAACCAAAGACATGATATGATTTCTGTTTTCTAAGATTTTAGACTTTTTGTTGAATTATTTTCATGTAAACCCCCACTAGGAGACAGACTGTATTTTGCTCATTTTACATAACAATTACCATGCCCCCATGGCTTCTCTTTATGACTGTGGTTCCAATCTTGATTCTACGGCTGCTCACTCCCATTCTATCCTCAGTAGTATTCAACACTTTTCCCCTCCTAGTATGATTGCGCCTCTCGTGCAGTGGAGATTACTTGATAGAGCAGGTTTTACTCAGAGCAAATTACAAAACCTGTTTTTTGCAAACCTCATCTGACTGCAAGTTTCTGGCTGCCCTTGTTCCACAGAAATGGCAATTTCAGCTTATGGAATTACAAAGCAGCCAGCTAAGTGAATCCTCAGTGCTTTCTTCTGTGACCGCATAAGTACTGAAGTGCTTTTCTCTGCACACCAATGATCATTATTCCAGCAAAAGCAACTCGTGGCCTCCTCAGAATAGATAACGACCTTTACAAAGAGATTGAGGTTTTAATATTTATTTTGCACATGTGCATACACATGCAAATGTGGCTCACACATCATTTTTAATGAAAGCACTACAGCAAGATAGGCTTTAAAGTTAGGGCGGAAGCACCGTTCTACTGTTCCTTGACTGAATACTGTCAACCCAATTAATACCCTGATAGTGTCAGTGATGCCAGCTGAATGCCACTGCCAGAGGGCAATTTCTAGCTTATTTCTGCAAAGTATTTATCTAGAGATAATTACATATTAGCCTGATATATTTTATTTGCTGTTGCAATACAAATTGACCTGGCATTGAACCTATATTACAACTGTTTCAATTGTTCTAGGACTATTCAAACCAACTGTAAAAAGTTGCCTGTATTGAGAATGGAGAAACTTTTTCTCATTGCAATTGTCCTGTAGCTTTTTGTTTTCAAAACAGGTTTTAATTTTAATGTGGAATTAAATGCTTGTAGTAATATGAAAAATAAATTCTTATAAATATATGCATGAAACAAAAGTTAGTATGGCAAGGTGGGGATCAGCCTCTTTTCCCAGGTAACCAGTAACAGGACATGGAGAAATGGCCTCAAGTTGTGCCAGAGCAGTTTCAGGTCAGATATGAGGAAAAATTTTTTCACTGGAAGGGTTCAAGCGTCGGAGCAGGCTGCCCAGGAAAGTGGTGCAGTAACCATCCCTGGAGGTGTTCAAAAAATGAGTAGATGTGGTTTACTGGGCATGGTGACATTTAGTTGAAGATTGGACTGTTTTATTTTTGAGGTATTTTCAAACCTTAATGATTCTGTGATTCTTTTTTTTCCCATCGTATGTGACAAATAGAATACATAATAAGCTGGAAAGTTGTAAAAGGAGTTAGAAGAAAAGCTCAACATTAGCTGTTCCTAAAGAGAGGGAAGAGAGACTTCTGATATCTGGCCAGAGACTGAATGTGAGGATAAGCACAAACCCTATAAAAAGCTTTTCCTTTGAGGTCCCAAGCAGTATCCAGGTAGATCCAATCTTTCTTTCTTATCCAGGAGAAAGTCCACTAAATAATGTGAAGTTTATCTGTTCTTTGTTAAGTCAATTATCTCCACTTTGTTAAGTCAGTTTGATAGCTTTTGTGTGTGACTATCTGACTGCAAACTTTTTGCCCAAGGAAGAGAACACCTTTTTCCCCCCCTCTCCTTAAGTCATTATGTTCACAGGTTTCAATGAAATGGTTTTCACTGCTGGATCTTGTATATCTGATCATACCCCATAGAAATAAATGTGATAGAAACATCTGAACAGGATATTTTAAGACCTAGCTTGTTGGTTATTCGTGGTTGAAACCAAACATTACCCAGCTACTTCCGAATGGCAGCAGACTGAAGTGGTGAATCCACAAAGTCTTCCTTCAAACTGTGCACCCCACTTGAAAAAAAAGCCAAATGCACCTTCAGATAGGGCTGAGAGTGATTCAGGTGCCTTGGATGGGTGTCATCAAGTTTCTCTTAAGGTATTTTACATTTGCAAATTTCTAGGGTACTGGTTAAAGCAATCTGTGACTTCTCCCTGTAAAAGGGTCTGTTCTGCCTATGTTTTTCAGGTCTGCCTGTAACATGTTCTTTGAATCTTTTCTTATAATGTTATTCCTTTACATTTTTACTTTGTTTTCTACAGACCTCTTTAAAATGAGAATATGACTCAAGAATCTCATAGAAATTTTAGAAAATATGTCTATAGTTTTTTTCTAAACTCTTGTATATTGGTGCTTTCTACTAAAAATGTAGTATGTGTTTATCATTAGGATGATAATGTGTAAGTGTGTATCAAAGGAAAACACCTGAGAGTCAAAGCCATTATGGTGAATAATGTATTTTACTTGTTCCTCTTTACAAACAGATATTCAAGAGTTTTATGAAGTGACACTGCTAAATTCCCAGAAAAGCTATGAGCAAAAAATAGAAGAAGCAAATCAAGTTGCAGAGAAATGGAAGAAGACTACATCTGCTACAGACCATGAAAATCTACAGAAAAAACAGGAGGTATTTTAACAGATTAAGAATTAAAATATATGGAGTGAGTGTGATGTCTCAAACCTGAGAAAAGCTATGCAATGGTGTATAAGACTGAAAGGATGGGTTAATTAATTAGATTAGGGTGTGGAGGATATATGTACATACAGTCTTATCCCTCTGACCTTGATTATATCACAGACTTCTTTATCCTTTCAATTGCAATCTGTCAAAGGGAAAGTAGAAAACTTTCATTTTCTCATCCTTAGTGTGCTTTATCTGATACTTGGTGTCTGATTACTCCCCAAAAGAGAATATATCTTTCCTACTTGCTGATGACTGCTGAGGTTATTAATATTCCAGTGATTACATCCTGTGTAAAAAATTTAATATGATTTTTCAAATTTCTGCAATTGACATTGGGCTGAACTTTTCCATAGTCCATGTTCACCGAGATCAACCAAAATAGTCTCTGCATGAGGAACAGATACATAGAAGAAGGCTGCACACTTTTGCTTTTCTCCTGTAGCCACTGGAAGCATTCAAAATCTTTCTTTGTCACCCCCAGCTCTAATCTGCTTTTGCCAGCTTCCAGATTATTATTATTAAATATATTAGAAATCTAAACTACTTGCCTCCACCCACATTTGTACTTTAAAGATGAAAACAAACCCCACAGAAGCAAGCAATGTATTGCTGTGTTCTTAAACAGTGAAACACAAATAGGGTGGGCATGGATTGCAAACTGCAAATCTCCAGTCCAGAATAAAAGATGAGGGAAATATATAAATGTTTTCATTGTTGTCATGGTAAGTAAGGCATTTCAAATTTTAAAAGTTGTTGGCAAGAACTTTCCCATAGGCTTGACTATTTTTAAGAGCTTTCCCCCTTTTTAACAATGTAAAACTCAGACAGAAATTGTAGTTCTACATGCCATTTTAGATGTGATTCTTCAAAAAGATAAATCAGAATTGTTCTAGGTGGCTAGAACAAAACTAAGAAGAAATGAAGAAATTTATTGTAAAAATTAATTAGCAAAAGAAGCTTGAAGAATTAATGAGAACAAGCATTCTGATTTTGAGTGAAATCAGAACAAATGAGTATTAACGCTAATGTAGGATATATCCCATGAATGATTTAACATTTGAGTCACAGTTTGAAGGCACAGACAGCTAATATCTCTCTTTTTTTTTTAAATATATTTTTAAAGCATAAATCTTTATGCTTTAAAATGGTGAAAGTGTATTCCTGTTATCTCTTGGAGCATCTGATGAAGACAGTGGACAGACTGTCTTTATGTTCCAACCTCATCAAAGTATTTGACCCCCAACCCCATCTTCCTTAAAATCATTGCTATCTGAGAGGTGTGCTGCTCGTCCTGTACAGGGGAATTTGAATTCTGTATTCTATGCTGAAGATAATAGATACAGGGCCAACTCCAAATGTTTCTCATTTTATGAAAAAAATGTTCTGATTTAAAGGAAAGCAATAGAAAACCACAGCATAAAAACTAGAATAGCCTTTCCAAGGCAGGGTGCTGATAGTCAGAGTCCAGGGTGCCATTTTCAAATTCGCGGTCTCTCCATAAATTTCATCAGGGTAATGGGAGAACAATAAGTTTAGTCCCTTAAAAAGTCATATATATTTTAAGGGTCCAATGCAGGCAAAAGAGGCTGGAAATGTAGGTTTTTGGTTTTTTCCTTATGACAACCGAACATGCTATCAGCAGTTCCGAGTCATATTAGTGCAAGCTAGATGTACAAGCTGCTGTACAAATCCATGATAGCCCTTTGCTCTCTATGAAAAATTACCATATGAAAATGTAATCAAATAATCTAATATATCGCATAAATTCTTATTCATGGTCCATCCCTCATGGGAAATGATTGTTTTGTACTTCCTTTTCCATCCTCAATTACATGTCCCAAATTTGGAAAGACAAGGCCTCCCTTCTTTTGTAAAATCATAGACTTAAGGAATGGCTTTTGTTGGAAAGAACCTTAAAGGTCATCTAATCCCATGGGTAGGGATGCCTTCCACTAGAGCAGGTTGCTCAGAGCCCCATCCAACTTGACCTTGAACATTTCCAGGGATGGGGCATCCACAACTTTTCCGGACAACCTATTCCAGTGTCTTCCACCCTCACAGTAAAGAATTTCTTCCTTGTATCTAATCTAAACCTCTCATCTTTCACTTTAAAGCCATTCCCTTGTCTTATCACTACATGTCCTTGCCAAAAGTTTCTCTCCAGCTTTCTTCTAGGCTCCTTTCAGGTACCAGAAGGCTGCAGTTAGATCACTCCCAAGCCTTTTGCTCTCCACGCTGAACAATCCCAATTCTCTTAGCTTTCCTTACAGGAGAAGTGTTCCATCCCTCTGGGGATCTTTGTGACCTCGTCTGGATGCGCTCCAGCAGGTCAATGTCCTTGCTGTGCTGAGGACCCCAGAGCTGAATACAGCACTGTAAGCCCAAGGATAATCAGTCAGTCCAGAGGCCATCCCCTTTTCATGCCTTCCCCTCAAAACCTTCCTTGGCTGTCTGTATATAATTTTTTCTATATCAATTGGTCCTTTTTCTATCTTAATTGTTGATAATTGAAAATTGTTACCTTCCTTTTGGAAAACAGCTTTTACTGTCTAGGACAGGTGTCCTGTGAACCCTGCTTTGTATTTATGTACTTGCTTTTCTGAAAGTGCAGATTTTTAGATAAGAGAAAAGGTGTTTGGTTGTTTGCAATACTGTACAAATTTGCCACCCTGCATCTGTGATTACCATGGTGCTTTTTAGCAAACTGGTGCTAGATCTTACAGCATATTGGGGCTGGATCTTCATCTCTTTAAATGGATGTGAAAGGATCATGGCCCATCCTATAATCTATCATTCTCAGAGAGTGCCCGAGAAGAGAGGTGTCTCCCAGACTCAGAGACTGTAATTTTGAATGGCCTTTGTAAAAGCAAGTGAAAAGTCAGTGGAATATCCAGTGAGCTCTTGCTCACTGTATGTGTCAGAACCAATCACATTCAAATTTTTTGTGTGCATGCCTCCGCATAGGATCCCATGGCTATGGACAGTGGAATTAACAAAAGTGTTGGGTTTTAGTGTAGTTACTGGTTTGGGGTTTTTTCCTCCTTGTTTTTTTTTTTTCTTTTTTTTTTTTTAACTTGCATGATTCTAGCTAAATTCTATGCTGTTTATGTTTTAATCCTGAAGGATACTCTAGTGTACATGAAATTGATAAATGTTTAGGTATGGCCTCTGTATTTAAACACCTCATCCTTGCTTTGCACTTCATGATTAACAGCATTGTTGGTCGTCTGAGTAAACAGTGACTTCAATGTTTGCAGATGAAAAATGCAGTATTTCTTGTCATCACATTATTATTGCATTTTTCCCTCTATAGAGACTAAATATATGTGTCAATGTATCTGGCAGAGCTCTAAATATCATAGACCAAAATAATTCAAGTGGGTGGGTGTTAGTGAAAAGGAAGAAAGAAGAACCCATATGAATGTGTTTTTTGTGTTAATTTATCCATGTTGCTTTCCCTCCTGTAAATGCAGCTTGACAAAATCAGCTTAAGTTGGTGGGTCATTTCAGAATCAATGAAACAGTTTTTGGGCCATGTTCAGATTCACTAGAAATGTTTATAAGGTTCTGTTTGCAAAGGCTTTTTTTTGTTTCATATATTCAGATAGAAAGCAGGAAATTTGACATATTGGGCACTAAATTAAGTCCAACATGTTCATTATGGTGTAGGAACTCCAGAATATAAATCATGAGAAGGCCTAAAATACCCCTGTTGTCCTTTCTCTTGCCTGGGGGCAGATCAACTGCATTTGAGCTGTTCCTGACATGTTTGCCTAGTCTGCTTTATAAAACGTCCCACAGTGGAAAGTCAACTATTTCTGCAGGTAACTTATTTCCTCACTGATGGAAGGTCCTTCCTTATGACAAACTGGAGTTTCGCTAAGGAGAATTAGAATCCCTTGGATTTTGTTCAAATAGCAGTAGACGTGGATAGCCTTTTATTGAGTCCTGTTCCAGAAAGCACTTAAACACATCACAGAATCATGCAGCATTGCAGAATGCTTTGGGTTGGTAGAAACCTTAAAGATCATCTAGTCCTAGCTCCCCCTGGCATGGGCAGGACATGTTCCAGTAGACCAGGTTTCTAAAGCCACCTCCAAATTGGCCTTGAACACTCTCAGGGTTGGGGCAACCACAGCTTTCCTGGGTTCCAGTATCTCACCATCCTCATCGTGAGGAACTTTCTTGTAATATTCAATCTAAACTTAATCTCTCTCAATGTAAAGCCATCACCCCTTGTCCTGTCACTACCTGCTCTTGTAAATAGTCCCTCTACAAATTTCTTGTAGCCCCCTTTAGGTACTGAAAGTCCTCAGTGCGATCTCTCTGGAACCTTCTCATCTCCAGGCTGCACAACCCAAAATCTCTCAACCTGTTTTCATAGGAGAGGTGCTCCAGCCCTCTGATCATCTTCTTGGCCTCTTCTGGACCTACTCCAACAGATTCACATCCTTCTCATGACGGGGATCCCAGAGCACAATGCTTTACCTGCCCCTGTAACAACAAATGCTGGGTTGTAATGAGAAATCTTGTCTTTTGGGATAGCAAGTATTTAGTTGTCTTAGACTCCTCTCGAAAGAGCTATACTTGGAGGTATCGATTATTTTAATTTCCAAAACAGAAATCCTTGAGGCACTGTGAAAGGAAATTAGTGTTGACAGCACAGGCACTATACCACCAACTATATTAAAAAAAAATTCTGGAGACTACTTTGCAAGATTTATGTATTAATGAAAATACTAATTCAGGATTTGGGAGCAGCAGATTTTAGTTTCTTACTGTTCTGTGTACTTCCTGAAGGACTGTAGGTAAAGTCTGAGAAGAGAACTTAATAACTAAGTCATGAAGGGTAACTGAGAGTTACATTGTCTGAGGTATCTCACCGTGTGGAGATGGGAGTTACGGACCATATAGTGTGGGGCACTCCATGGGCAGAAACAGTTCAGGGTTAAAGTCCACAAAACACAGAATACACCTATAAACTAACAAGTAATGAATTCCAAATATGGGACAAGGTGTCATTCCCTTAAAATCTGCCTCATCAAGATGTTGATACCTCCTCCTGATTAAGGGTTCAGAATTCTGGTCTCTATTCTTTAAATAAGACCATAGCTAGATGTCTCTCATAAAAGGCATAAAGGCACTGCTGGTGCATTTTTCCTTATGAAGAAGCTATTTAGCAAGGATGTTTTCTGAAGATGTGGAAATCCATGTACAGCTCCTTTCTTGACCAGAGGGGAGCTGATAGTGCTTTTCACCCATAAAAATGCACTAAGAATTCTGCTGGCAGGTATTGTTTAGCTTTTTCTTGTTGGGATGTTGCCCATTTGTGTGGAATAATTAAATATCTATTGGGAGAGAATACTGACGCGTGGCCTTGCAACTTAGAGTTTATAGCTATTACAGCTCTGACAAGTATTAAAGTCTAGGCTGTTTTGTCTTCTTTTGCATACCTAAGGGTGGAACCCTCTCCAGCAAGTGCTCAAACACCAGTGTTGAAAAGTCATAAATGCAAAGCCCTTATCCCTGTTTTCTCTTCATTCTTTTCCACCTCCCCATTGTCACCATACTTATATTTAAATCTGGAAGGGGGAGGATTTAACAGAAAAAATTAAGAACTTCACTTCAAATGCCCACTATGTCCCAGGGAGCCGTATGTTCATTCCTCTCAAACTGCATTTAGAGGATGCGGGATGTTGCATTCAGTGGGAGGGTTGGTGACACATCTTGGGGGAAGTGTAGCTGGAGTTCACCTAAATGAGCAGGTTGTGAAGGTATGCCAGAAACATGGAGTTTGTGGATTCTGACAGTTCTTAGACATTGGGCTGGTTGGTATGGTCCAGACAAGCACATTTTGAGACAAACAAATGCCAGGTGCCTACTTAGAGAACTGTGTAGATGTGACACTACAAAGATCATGTGCCTCCAGAGTTTCTGAGGATCTTGAATGCTTTCAAGCTGAGTCATTGCAAGTTGCATTAATAAAGCATCTGCATTGACTTAAACCAAGCAATAGTTATCTGTCCATGTAGCCTGGGACCTGGCTTCCCTTGGGGGCCAGGAGCAGATGCTCAGGAAAGAGTCAGAAAAGACCAAGCCTTGTATTGGGTGCTTTAGCTGTTTTGCAAGTCTAATCTGAATTTGTTTGAACTAGAAGTACAGAAAGTGTTCAGTGCTGGGAAATTCAGCCTTACCCTATTTTATAAACATTCAGTGTGGTATTCACCGCAGCTGACTGGGGATGTGCCCAATCTGCTGCTGGAAATCATGAAGACAGGATTTGTTTGTAATTTCACCTCTGCCAAAGAGCCTCATTACTTCTTTGGACCAAGGTTTATAGGACTAGCATTCACAGCTTGAAAGCATTTTCCTGAAATCATGGCTCTTAAATTGTCCCTGTTGGAAAAAGAAGACTTATTTCTTTTTCACCCCTAGAAAATGTGAGATAGGGATTGAGCTGAAAGTGGTTTAAATGGGACAATTTCAGGTCTTCCACTGCTTTGAGAAGTGCCCTCTCCCTTCCCAGTTCCAGGTAAGTCTGGGGAAAAGTATCTCTGCTGTCTGTGCAGCAGTATTAGTGGGTTCCTGCAGCCTGAGAACAGGTATGCAGGTCTGAGCCCTGCTCCTCAGCTTAGCAAATGGTCACTGGCCTGGGAAAAAGCTTTCTTCCCTAGGAGGACTCTATGCATTGCAAAAAGCAGTCAGTAGCTAAAGGATGTCTCTCCCCCAAGCATTGTGTAGATAGATACAATTGAAACCCTGAGATGTTTACAAAATACAATAATGGAGAACAAAAAAATCACCTAGATGAAGGAATCCATCTGATAAACCAAAAATGGAGTGGATCTTTAGTATGACAATAGAAATGCTGCCTGAAGCCGCAGGCTTGTGCTCAGCTCCATGCACTCATTAAAAGACATAAATTTATGCTTTGTCTTAACCTCTCTAGTCTTTAATTTGGTCTTCAGTGTTGCTTATTTCTGGTCAGCAGTGTTTTGACCTTTATCTGTATGGAAAGCTGAGGTGAAGGAAAAGAATGCTCTGCTGTTGCACTTACATATAAATCTGGCAACTGAAGGTCTGCCTGTTCCTGTGTAAGGGCATGAAAAGACTGTTTACTTGTAGGGCATTTGGTGCAGATACTTCTGCCATATTGAATGATAATCATTTGTAGCTGCTGTGCAAGTTTGGTCATCACACCCTGATCTCATATGCACAATCTTCATTCAGCACAGTGTGGGATCATTGCTTTGACACGGTCCCCAAAGATTCCAGTTCATCATTTCATTCCTGTTGTTTCATGCATTTCTTATGTTTAGAGGTTTGTTTTGCAAATATTTTTAATTGCATCATGCAAAATGAATCTTCTTACATCTATTTGCTCCAGGAATGCTTGCTATCCTTGTACCCAGCTGTTATAAACACTGTAATTACTTCTCTGTCCTCTAAGTGCTGGCTTGTTAAAAGTTCCAGTAGTAAAACCCTTACTTTAAAATCTTCTGCCTGAAGCAATTAACAAACCATTAATCTGTTTCACACTAACAGCTTGTCTTAAAAACATGGAACTGCAGCCCCTTCTACATGTGCCTATGAAAATTCAGTCTCTTCTCTGGAATTTTGTTTGTTTTCTTTGTTTGCAACTGGGTACAGCTTAATTTGTATGGCTTGATTTAGTCCCAGGAGCCACATTTGATTCTGTTTAAGTGATTATACTTAATATGCAAGAGTCATTAGGTATGATCAACCATAATGTTTCATTAGAAGGGTTCAAAACATTGAGTTTAATGCATCTGTTTCTTCACTAGATTTAGCACCATAGTATACATTTATCTGATCAAATGCAATTTGTGTGTGTGGGTTGATTTTGTGCCAGAGCCAATTCCCAAGTAATTCTATTTGGCACTAAGTTCTCCTTCAAGACAGCAGCAGTCTTTTTAAGGGGTACAGAATAAGTGACATCTTGGTGTGTGTTTCACTAGTCATTTTCCTTTTGCACCCAAGGATGTGTAACAACTCTTACTAGATAATTATTGAACAACAATGCTGAAGCTTAGCTCCATGTTTGTTAGGTTTATTATTATTATTATTTAACATACAGTAGCTTTGTAATTTAATTTTTTAAATGCACTATTAAGTTTTTCTTTACTTGAAGAGATTGTTTTATACATTTTCCTTTTCTTCTCAACTGCGTTGACTAATGCTTAGAAATGGGTAATTGCAAAGTCACTGTGTTATGAAAACCCTTATTTTATTACTCGCTGCAGCTAAATGCCTTGCCCAAACTGGGTATCCATGCTGGGTCTCTATTTATAAATTTGTTATTTGTTCTGTAGCTTGTCAATAACTTGACTGCCAGAGCATCTGTTAAATGTCATTTTAGAGTTGTTCTGAATGTGTTTTAATAGGGTCAGGCCAATGTTTCCATTTTAAACCAAGTTGTGTCCATGCAGAGCAGGGTCATCCTGTGGACAGAAATGATCTTATGATGCTGAGAGTAGGGCAATATACATATCATGCCACTATCTAAACAGACAATTTCTATCCCATGGAGAAGGCTTGGAACTAGACATCATTCTGCTTTTGCCATCTCTTGTGTTCGTATAGTTAGACATGCTCCTGATAAAAAGCCGTTTCCTTGGTTTCCTCTCACTTTTTCACAGTGCAGGGGAAAGGGACCTGGGGTTCCTGATTAATGACAAGCTGAACACGGGTCAGCAGTGCCCTGGCAGCCAGGAGAGCCAAGCATGTCCTGGAGGGCATCAGGCACAGCGTGGCCAGCCGGGCAAGGGAAGGGATTGTCCTGCTCTGCTTTGCACTGGGGCAGCCTCACCTCAAGTGCAATTTTGGGCACCACAAGATAAGAAAGATATAAAGCTATTAGAGAGTGTCCAAAGGAGGGCCATGAGGATGGTGAAGGGTCCTGAGGGGAAGCCATATGAAGAGTGGCTGAGGGCACTTGGTCTGTTCAGCCTGGAGAAGAGGGGGCTGAGGGGGAGACCTCATTGCAGTCTGCAACTTCCTCAAAGAAGAAGCGCTGACCTCTTGTCTCTGGTGACCAGCAATTACACCCAAGGGAATGGCCTAAAGTTTTGTGTGGGGAGGTTTAGGTTGGATATTAGGAAAAGATTCTTCACCCAAAGGGTGGCTGGGGGCTGGAACAGGCTCCCTAGGGAAGTGGTCGCTTCCCAGGCACCAAGCCCGACAGAGTTCAAGAAGCGTTTGGACAACGCCTTAAGGAACATGGTGTGACTCTTGGGGCTGTCTTGTGCAGGGCCAGGAGTCGGATTCGATAACTGCTGTGGGTCCCTTCCAGCTGAAGATATTTTATGATTCTATGATTTTAGTTTAACATCATGATCGTGTTGGTGTGCCCTGCGTGAGGGTTTAGAGGACTCACTGGTTTCATATGTCCTTTTTGACAGGGAGATCTGATTGTTTAGTTTAATAATTGTTTTCTACTGACATTAGTGGGATGGATCTGGGATCTTGATAATAAATTAAACCAGATCAGCATCGATGAAAGAGTCACATCCTCCACAAAAAGTTTATTTGGGTTTATTTAATTTTTTTTTTTCACATTTATATAATATGCCTATCAAACAACCTCCAGGCAGTTTTTTGATCTGTGATTTGTTATTACATCTGCAAAGGATTGGGAGCAGGCCAGAACAGCTGCGAGGGACCAGAAACAATAATTTTCCCCAATGAAAATGTGCCTGAGTATCAACCAGCATACAGAATGAGCCAAACTTTTAATTAAGCAGCGAGTCTCTATTATGATAAGCATTGAGGTCAGACCATTGTGTAAATTCCACTTCTGTCTATCAAGGTCAAAAATGATAGATCTAGTTTGAAAATATCACTTAACAACTCTTGCAATTTTAATGTATTTTTTCTAAAATAATTTTCCTAAACCATTATATGTTTCAGCAAGGGAATACCAGATTAGTCTGAAAAAATTGCAAACATAAAAATATCAGAATGCCCCATGAAGCTTCTTCCACAAGCTAGCAGTTCCTCTGAACAGTTTGTGATATAATTCATTGTTTCTAATAAGACTCTGAGAAGTTATATTTTAGCCACCTGCAAAAACAAGTACATCAGCTCCTAAAGTATACTTCTTAGTCCTGTAAAGATGTAAGAGTTCTGTAAAATTGACATTCAGGGACAAATGTACTCTAGTTAAGATTCATTCTAAAAATATTTCAGAACAATTTGTCTCGCACATTTATTAACTCTGATTCTTCAGCAATCTGAGCAACTAAGCAAGAGAATTCACTGCCCTCCATGTGCAAAGGACACAAGTCTCCATAGAGAGGTTTAAGAGTCCATTATATATTTCTGCAGTCTAGCAATGCTTCTGTAGTAAAATGTTTCTTAAGTAGTTCCCAAGAATAAAGAATGATATCACCCCAAGACTTCTGGATCACATAAAGATCACCCTGGGAGTGATTTCTTGGATAGATGAATGTATCTTTGCTTAGAAAGATAAATGTATATGAAAGACAAAATATCCAGCCTCTTTTGTTTAGTTTTTTTTTAATCTGGAACAGATACCTTCAGGTTTTAGCAAATGGTAAATACAATCTCCAGAGTAACAACCTTGTAAATTAAAGGGAAGCTGTCAACTTGAAAATGTAACTTATCTCCACAGTTGTTTGGTTTTTTTTTATAGTACAGTTACAAATACTAGACAAGTACTGAAACATGGGATGTTATGTGTTTTCAGCTTGTACATTTTACACATTTGCTTGTCCTTGATCCTCACTCATACCACTTTAATTTGCCACGGGTTATTGTGAGAGCTGCCCCTGGTTTAGAGATGAGACAATTTACTGCTTGTTTGCCATTATAATATTTAGCTGGATTGTGAATTAAGTGCTGGTCTAGACCTTTGTGCACTATGAAGGAGTGAATTTCACCCTTTGTCACTCTCCTCCTTCTTGAAAAGAGCCTTTAGGAATATGTTTCTTTTCCCTATGTAATCTTGATCCATTTACCTATCCAAGTGGATGGTCTTTTCATAGAGATCACTTTCTGAGCTAATTTCTTTAACCATATTTGCCTTGCTGTTGGAAGCCTCTGTTAACTTCCACCTTTCTACCATCAATTACCACTTTGTCTTATTCCTAAGGTCTGTCATCTCTCTGCATGTCTACTCCTGTGCCTCATTAACTCTTGACTTCCACATCTGTTTCTTCAGCTCTTCATGACATACTCAGTGAGGAAGTTCCCTGGTATTGTCACCCCCGGTGCACAGAAGCTTTTCAGAGAAAGCTATGCAACTATCTCATTTCATCTTCAAAACTCTGTTTTGTCCTGAAAGAGGAGGCGGTTGCAGTCACAGTAAGAATTCCTGCAACAATATTCTCCTCCTCTTGATCAATATTATCCCACTGTTTGCTCTTGCTTCTCCACTTTCTCTTGTCTTGAACTGAAATGGACAGTGTAATAGAGCAGAACCTTAATGTATTAACCCAAAACACCTCTTGTGCTGGGTGTTGGCTAATGTCTCTGTGTGGTGCCTATTTCCTCCCACACCCCTCAAGCCAGAAAACTAGTTTGACAGATGAGTTCTGAAATGGAATTTTTAATATAGTTCAAATATCTCATTTCTAGAAAGTCTCACCTTAGCTGGATCTCACACTTCCATCAGCTTGCACAGACTTGCACAATACCAGTGGGGGAAAAATGATTGAAGCTGCAAATGGATCTTTGTGCCTTTGAGTGGATTCAGCATTCTGGTTCCATCTCAGCTGATATGTCTGGCTTCTTGTGCTTTTCTGACATGAGGGCAGTCTTGTTGCTCAACAGGTATAGCCCAAATAGTGGTGTTCAATTCACTGCTGTAGCTGCATAACATTTCTTCTCTGAAAGGATAAACCAAAATGATGCAATTTTCCCAGGTCCTCCAATTCTTTCCAGAAGTGTAGAGCCCACCTGGTTTTCAGAAATGCTATGCCCTGTCACTGTATGTGTATATATATATATTTTAGCTCAGCACTTCCAAGTAGTCATGGCATCTCTTTCTGAGAAGAGACACGAGAGACACATCAAACAGCTCTTGTGCAAGCTGGAAAAAAATAGAATTAGCAGTAACAGACATAGTGGATATGAAGTCCATTTTTTCAGAAGGTGGCTTTTGAAACTCTGGTGTAAACAAAGCAGTGGTGACTTTTAAATTATTATTGTTTTAATGAACCTCTGAAACAAGTTTAATCTGGGTGAATTTGCTAATTACCACAAGAAGGAGTAAAAGGATCCCTTGAGAGATTTCAGGTCAGTCATTACACGAAGCTGGTGTCGTCTCTCACACATTTTTTTGTTGTTGTGTAGAAAAGCATAGGTAACAAAGCTGATAACTGTGTCTTCCTGAGCAGTAGGAAGATTCATGACAGACATATGCCTTTACTTATGTAATCAGAATTCTTTTTCTGAGATATCTTTTACTTTTTTGGACAGAAAATGCTCACGGCACACCCAGCAGCATCTTTGCTAGGTCAGCAGCAAGCCTGTAATTAGATGTTTCTGTATTCAGGATGCTGAGTACATTATGGCCTGAAACAGTCCATCTTCTGCAGTCATAAGTGTATTTATTAATGCTACTTAGTTTAATATAAATTTATTTATTGGATTCCTTGTTTTTTCCCCATCTAGGGAATGTGCCTGATATTCAGATATCTCTGCACTCAGGGTGGACAATTCTGTTACTTTTGAGGTTTAGAATCATCATATATTACTCTTTGGTTGCAATTTGTGATCGTCTCACCCTTGGACTGGGACCAAACCCCTCCTTATATTGGTGTTCTGTTCTATGGATAGTCCTCACACAGAGGGCAGGACTGATCTGGCATCCTTGCTCAATGCTGAACAGAAAGGAGTGCTCAAGTTGTAATGATCTTGGAAAACCAATCTTTGTGCCTGGCTTCACAGGGCTTTGCTGCTGCTCAGCCAAAAGAAAACGAGGGCTTGGATTGCCTTTGTGAAGCAGCATCAGGATGTTGGTCACAGATATTCAAAAGAATATTCTTAGTTAAATATAGCTAAGAGAACAGATGTGGGGATGTTCCCAAACCATGAAATTACATAGCTGATTACAGGTATTTTTCTTAATAGTAGAAAGTAGATTTTTGCCCACAGCCTTTAAAAGTGCAATATTAGAATCCACCATCTCTTTTAGGGCTGTCTCTAGTGACCCCTGTTTGAGTAAGTACTGCAGAGAAACGTGTCCAGAAAGTGATCTTGCATTGCTTCAGCTTTGTTTATGAGCTAGTGAAGTGTGGTATTAACCTGGTGGTGGTAATAATGCAATAGGTTGTCAAGATGGGGGTTGTTGTCATGGTTTAACCTCTCAGGTACCTAAACATCACACAGCCCCTTCCTCATTCATCCCTTCTCAGTGGGGTGGAGGAAAGAATTGGGGAAAAAAAAAAAAGGCAAACCTTACGATTTTAGACAAAGCTTTTTGACAGACAGAAGTTGAAGGGAAAATAGTAATAACAACAATAATAAAGATTTTGAATATACAAAACAAGTTACACCTTCCATCTACTGCTCAGTGTCCACTCAGTGCCTGAGCAGTGACCTGTGGCCAGCTTTCCCCCTGGTTCCATACTGAGCATGATGCCATATGGTATGGGATATCCTTTGGAACACTTGGGGTCTGCTGTCCCGGCTGTCTCCTCCCAGGTTCTTGTGCTCCTCCAGCCTTCTTGCTGGTGGGTTGGTGTGAGAAAAGTCCTTGGCTTAGTGTAAACACTGCTTAGCAACAACTACAACATCAGTGTCTTATCAACTTTATTCTCATCCTAAATCCACAACACAGCCCTGTACCAGCTTCTAGGAAGAAAATTAACTCTGTGCCAACTGAAACCGGGACAGCTAAATATACAGAATAGCACGTAGAGCTGTGTTCTGTTTGCATTAACAAGCATCCAAGTTGTTATAAGGCTTCTGAATAAAACAAGAATTGGAATTTGAGCCTCTGCTAATGAGAGGTGTGGTTGTACAGTAATGGTCATAAAGGTGATTTGGGATGTTTCAAGCAAATATTCATCAACGGTGAAAGTATTTTCAAATTTTTCATCTGACATTCTTACAAGTTTACCCAAGCTAACCTCCTCAATGACAGATACATCCCAGCAAAAGGAGAAAGTCTTCCCTAAGCACATGGACAGATTGCAAATGCAGAGAGTTGCAGAGAGCTTTAGTGTGAGTTATTGCAGTCAGACAGTTTTTAGACTGGGTTTATTGCCTCACTCAGGGTTTCCCTTCTGATAGTGTCATATGGACCTCAGTGTCAGTGAGTTGTGATACGGGCACTATTTCTCAGGTCAGCTCAAGCTGATACCTCTGAAGGATTCCTGGTCCAGGATCCATATGGACCGTGCATGGTAGTATGCATGGAAGGGGCATTACACAGACTAGGAGATTTCCTCCCTGCAATTCTTGGTATTGCCTGGTACATAGGCATTTGCACCTTTTCTCAGTGTCAACTGCAGTTGGCAGTGAAATTTATTTAATTAAGTCTCAGTAGCCCTGCTTTTGTGCTCACAGAACCCCTGTACAGTCCATAATTTTTTAATACCCTTGGTAAATGGCTGATGTTAATAGTTCTTGGATCCTCATACAAAATATAGTTTTCTGCCATCTCTCCGTTAGGCAATGAAAGATTCTCATCCAGCATTGAGGTCATGACAGTTGTCACAAAGGAAATTGTTAAGCATTGGCAGATCCATGGAGTGCAACCTTCTGCAAAATATTCAGGGAATGTTGTTTTCTGTTTTACTTCACTTTGTTGTCTGGTTATCAACTTAGGGAGTGTGATGGTGTAATCAATCTGCAATTTAATGACCTGATTCATTCTACTTAACTTACCTTTTGGGTCCTTTCCCTTTGATATATATTGGTGTGAAGCATTTTGTAATGCTTTGTAGGAAGGAAGCTGGATGAAGAGATATGGCACTATGTTTTGCAAAGGTTTTGTTTAGCTGCAGTCTTTTTGCATGTCAGCATGAGTATATATGATTGTGGAGCTGTGCAGCCATGACTTAGCAAGGCAGCTTGCCACTGTAATGACAGGCACTGCTTATTAACCCTCCCTATGGCTCTGGCTGAAACAAATATTCTTCTATACCAAGGTTTAGGGTGCTTCAAGCGAAAGTATCTTGAGAAGTAAAAGTCATTACAATATTCTTCAAGGCTTTGATTTTGTGGTTTTGTTGGTGGTTTGAGGTTCTTTTTTTCTTTTATTTAATGCAGGCTTTATATTGAATTAGCATAAAACACCTTTGGTTATCCTGATTATCACTTTATGATACATCAGTCCTGCTCTCAAAATGGAACTGGTTTTATTACCACTATTGAGTAGACTGACTTAATTTCACCATTTTTGGCAAAAAAAGACACAAAATTTAATCTCAAGTGAAATGTGGATAGTTTTCCTCCTCTGTAATTTCTCTGGAGGTGTGTGTAAATAAGAAGAATCTGTGTGGGCCAGTGAGGGAGACAGGAGATTGGATTCTATTCTTGGATTTGCTATGGACCTGCAGCACATCATGAGATAAATTAGAATTCACTTTATCTGAGTGAGTCCTTATTTAAGCATATTTCCTGCAAGGTTATCATGCAGTACATAGCACTCTTGGGTGTTTCTCCTGTTTTGAGTTATAATTACAGAAGGATTTGGGTAGGAAGGGACCTTTAAAGATCCTTTAGTTCCAACCTCCTGCCATGGACAGGGATACCTTCCAGTAGACCAGGCTACAACAAGTCCCATCCAACCTGGCCTCCAACACTTCTATGGCTGGAACATCTGCAGCTTCTCTGGGCAACTTGTTCCAGTGCCTTACCAGTCTCTTGGTAAAGAATTTCTTCTTAGTACCCAACCTAGACTTGTCCTCTTTCAGTTTAAAGTCATTCCCCCTTGTCCCATCACTGTGTGCCCTTGTCAAAAGTCCCTCTCCAGCTGTCTAGTGGCCTCTCTATGTACTGGAAGGCTGCAGTAAGGACTAGATCTTGTCCTAAGCTCTGTGGGGACATACAGACTCTTGTTCTCCTGACAACTAAGAGGGATACAGTCCTTTGAAAGCAGCCATTCTAACTCTTATAACTAAAGTAGAGATATTAAAGTTAGAAATAAATGAAGAGCTGCCCCCAGAGGCCAAGGCAGCCCACAGGAGCCATTTCACTATGACTATCTCCATCAAAAACTCTAACCTTATATTCATTCATAAGGTCCTATTATCTCTAATCTGAGGTCAGTCCATGCCAGCTGTATGGAACAATGGTTACTAAGCAGTTCCTCACCTTGTGGTTGAATATAATTGATAGTAATTAATACAGTCTCTCTCATTATGACTGTTACAGGGGCCCAGATAGAAATGCAACATCAGCAGTAAGGTAATTGAAATTTAATTGGAAAGGGCCCATTTGCAGGGTTGCAGAGTTGGGAAAGGTCAATGGGCAGCAGCAGGCTCTGCTACACTGCACAGAGGGAAGGACAAAGGCTGTCCTCATTCTCTCTTTTCCTTCCATCATAGTGCCAATTGACCATACCTTCAAAAGATTTGATCCAATTCCTTGGAGGCCAAAGAGTTTAGGAACCACTTCTGTCCCTGGATAAAAGTGTGGTTTAGCTTATCATGTGCTACACCAGTGTGTATGAAATGTGGGAACTGCTCTGTAAGGTACTCCTGGCCTGGAGCACACTGCAGTGATTTGCTAAACTGTTTTGCATCTCTGCAGTTAGGTTTGCTGCCTCAAATCTGTTGTGCACCTTTCTGAATAAAGGTGTTAATTTAATTAAAAGAAAGATACTAATTTAATTTATTTCTGGTTTTCAGGGAAATATACACTAACTGGGGACTTAGACTTGCTCTGTAGATCTTCTGTTAAGAACTTGACCTCAAGCTATATATCCTAGGGGAGACTACTGGAGTAGTAGTTGAGCCAAAGGGCTGTACATATCCTTGGGATTTTTGACAGACCCAACACTGAGCCCTGAAATTGGTAGTGAATTTTCCATACTGTGCTAGGAACATCTTTGGAGAAAAATAATATTGATTTCAAGAAGAATTAAGTGTGAAAAGCACAATTAAAAAATAGCGTGTTATTATAGCAACCAAAGCAGTTGGCTTTTTTTTTTCTTTCTGGTTGTTAAAAAAAATATAAATCTACACTGATGCAATAAAAATGACACAAGAGAATAAATGTATCAAGTTGTTATGGCAACTGAAATATGTAGGTTGGAATTTATGTATCCAGAACTTCTATGTAAGTAAAATAAACATTATCCTTGCTAATTAAAATAGCATGCAAAGATTATTTAATTTAAAATCATTACTCATGTTTTCCCTTACAATTAATGACTTACTTACTTTTTTTTTTCTGTTTCCAAGTATTTGCATTTGCTTCCAGCTGTGGTCTACTTGTATTTTCACGGCAAGATTGTGATTTCTCTAATGTGAGCTAAAGTGTGGAGGGAGTCCACTGAAGCTAATGAATAAGATGTCAGTGTGAATGTGTGCAGGTGGGCACAACTGGAATCAAACCATGTGCTTCAGCGCGTCACTCTTGCTGCAGGTGACCTTTCTGCTTGCAGGGCCTCTTGCCAGGTGTCATTACCCCATGCTTGAAGGGATTTCCCAGCAGCCACAGCTCCCTGTCTTTCCTCTCAGTTTGATACAGTGTTCATGGAGCTCCTTCCAGAGCTTGTTTCTGCATTCAGCCTGCACTCTTCAGCTGTAGATATTGCTTCCAGGATATTTTATGATAGTGAATTCTAAATGAGCATTCATTAATTATGTTCAGTCTTTTAATTTTTCTAGTCCTTTTCCTCCAGCCTTCATAAGAGTTCAGTAATAGCTTCTGCTTTATTTGAAAGAAATAGATCTTTAATATCCCAACTTACTCTTTATGTTTTATCTTCTTTATGCCCAGCAAAGTGCAGGCTGATAGCTGAAAGGTAAAAGAATGAGGAGAATGATCTCAGATCGCAGTGAGCTGAGGAAAATGCATTTATTTGTTTAATGTTTTAATGTCATTCATTCTCATGTTCAGAGGTGTCTAAATTTGCCCTATGTAGTTTAAATACAGCACTACCACGAATGCTTTGGAAAACACCCCATCAGCAATACAGTAGTTAATTGTCTCCATTTCTTGCAGGCAGATATCTGCCTGGCATGGAGCTACAGCTGGGGTGTGTCTTTGCCTGAAAACTGTAACCAGTCTCTCCAGTCTCATTCTTTGAGTGTCATTTTCATGCATCTGAACTGTAAATTATTTATCTCTTCATCCTAGCTGCATAGTTCATCTTTGTGATTTTTTTTTTGCTCATTTTTTTCTCTCTGCCACATCAGATCCTGCCAACCTCTGCTATTCAGTGTGCCAGGTCTCAGCAGGGGAGACTGTATTTCAGCAACAGCCCTCTCAAGGCTTGTGTTTGCAGGGGCTCTGGTGTCTGCACAGTGCCCTGCTCCCTTCCCTTCCCTCCCCAATTATCACACATGGCAGAGTCCACCATTGTGTGACCTTGGTGACTCTCTGCTGCCTGGGGAAGGAGACACATGAGTGCCTTGATTTGTCTCACAGCTTGAAAATAAAGCTCTGTGTGAGCTCTTCTCTTTTCTGCCCCCTTACTTTTCTCTCCTGAGACCCCTCCTGGAATAGTGCATTCAGATCACAATGTGGGAAAATTGTGGACTTGTGGAGTGAGTCCAGAGGATGGGGCTGGACATCTCTCCTATGAAGTCAGGCTGAGATAGCTGGAATTTTCAGCCTGGAGAAGAGAATGCTCCTGGGAGACCTTAGAGCACCTTCCAGTACCTGAAAGGAGCTTATCAAAAAGATGGGCACAAACTTTTTTGTGGAGCATTTTGTGGTAGGACAAGGAGTAATGTTTTTAAACTAAAGGAGAGTAGATTTAAATTTATATACAAGAAATAAGATTTTTTTTTTTTTTTTTTTAATGAGAGTGGTGAAAGACTGGAACAGATTGTTCAGAGAAGTGGTGGGTGACACACCCCTGGAATCATTCAAGGTCAGGCTAGATGGGACTCTGAACAATCTGCTCTAGTGGAAGGTGTCCCTGCCTGTGGCAGGGGCATTGGAACAGACGACCTTTAAAGTTCCCTTCCAACCAAACCATTCTATGATTCTATAACAAGTGGCACTGGAGACAGAGCCTGGATCAGCAAAATGAATCCTGTGTGTGTATTCTGGTCAGTCACCAGGTTTGAGTTTGTGGTGACTGCCAGCTTCATCTGAACTCTCCAGCCAGCTTCATCTGAACTCTCTGTTTGGGAGGAGAAAAGCTGGTGCATGAGTTACTGTCTCCTCCCTGCCTGCAAAGTCAGTTGTCTTGCTGTAGATCAGAGTCACAGTGCAGCTAGATTATTGTGTGATACAGGTAGTGAGGGAAAGCAGGTCTGAGTGTGGGTTTTGTATTAGTCCAGGAAAAGTGCCCACTCCAGTAACTGATGGCTTGGATGAGAACCTTTAGTGAATGGTCAAATCTGTATGAGGGACGAGCTAATGCAAAGTTCACCAGTGACATTCTGACATCCAGAAACTGAGAGCAAGATTTGCTCTCAGGAGGGTGGAGCAGCATTAAATCAGATCCTGACCTTTCTGAGACACAAGTCCACAGCCAGATAATTGTTCCTGAGCTGTAATACTCTTTAGGACTGTCATAAAATTTTCTGAAAGGTTGAATCCATATTAGTTAAAGTGAAATCATAAAAATCCCAGGGCAGACTAAATATTATTGTGATATTTATGCTCACTTTCAAATACAATAACTTAAAAAAAACCAAAACAGTAGTGATGTGATTTGTGCAGTAGAATCCATACTCATATGTGTATTTTTCTTCATTCACATTTATTGGTCATATTGGGAAGACTGGTGCAGAAGGGACTGAAGGACATTCTTGCAGGGCTTAGGCATGAGACCTCATAGTGCTCTACAACATCACCATGACTTAAGACAGCTGCAAAGTCTGAGCTAATGCAATGTGATGTGGAGCAAACCTTGATGTCATCAAAAAATGAACAAGAAACCCTAACGTGGAAATGGAAATAAAATCCTTTCTGACATCTAAATCATTTGACATGGAACTGTGCCTTTCTATAGGTCCTTAGAAATACTGAATTAGAAAAGAAAGCTCTGCTATACTATTTCTGGGTTGAAATTTAGGCCCAGCTGAGGCAAATTAAACTGCTTGACTTCTGTGGGATTTTATTTCTGACTTTTATTTCTAGCATGATCTGCTCTGGGATTGTCTGAGTTTTCAGTGATATTGATGAAAGTCAAAAAAATTTGTTGAATGACATTTCTTCCTGTAATAAGGAATATAAGGGGCATAGAAAGAGGACTAGCAAAGCACATCACCTTATGGTCTCTAGGATTATTTCTGTGCATAGCATTGCAGGGAAAACTCATCAAGCCCTCAAAGATGCTATGTCTCCCACTTGTCTCCCGGACTCTCTCCAACATGTACAATTTTTTTTTTTTCTTTTTTTTTTTTCTGTTTTCTTTTTCCTGTAGTCCAGCGATGCTGACAGCACATTCAGGAGAGCTGTCAAATCTGTATAGGTACGACAGAAAGTTGCAGAGCTTGGAGGACAGATCACAGGCACAGAAGGCATTTTTGCTGTTGCTGGCACGTTGCAAAGGATGAATTTGACTTGAGTCCAGCTCTGGTTCACACACAGCTTGAGCAGAGCGTGAGCAGGTTGGCTGTACCTGGCACAGAGGTGTGCTCTGTTCTTTGCTAGTAGCAGCATCCTGCTGAGCATCTCAGTTCAGCTCAGGTTGCTTTCTACTCCAGCATAGCTGCTGAATTAATTAATTTACATCAATGTCCTGCAAAATGGATAATTCCAGCATATATTATGTTGAAATGTAGCTTTTTAGATGTTCTAATGATTTTCAAATATGCTTGCTGTAGAAAAGTTAATTAAATACAAGCACTATCTCTCAGTACAATATGTTTCTGGGAGCATTTGGTTACCAAGATGATCGATTTCCTGACAGAAATCAGCTTCCAAAAGTTAATAAATCACTGGGATTTTTTATTCCTTTCCTCTCCTCGTGCAAATGACTTGGGGCAAGCCAGCATTTATTGACAGGCTCTCATGAGACTGGAGCAGATCTAACAACTGGTGATCCAAAGTGGCCAAAGACAACCTGGGCAGCCTCTGTTTTGAACTTCTCTCACTAACAGCATAGAGGAGAGTGTTCCCCATGCCAGTGGCTGTAGGGGAAGGTGCATTAGCTCTCTGAGCACTAAGGCAGTTGCACACTTCTTTGGGCTCATGGACTGTAGTTCCTTACACTTCCACCCACCCTCCTGGGCCCTTTATAGAGCTGATCAGCCTTTTCTAGCCACATCTGCTCTAGAAAATATTCCAGATGTATAAGTAAATTCGAAGTTCTGGAAACAATATCTTAGACCGTGGAAGAGCAGAATAAAGTTTGCATGTAGTTTCCTGGTTTTTTTTTAAATATTTTTTATATTCTCAGTCTTGGGCTTCACCCCAAGAAATAAACATGTGGTAACTATTGGGGATGGTTATAAGTTCCTCCTATTAATATATCTGGTATAAATCCTGGAATTCTATAAGTTCTCTATAAGCACAGAGAAACTTCACTGAGCACTGTTAAAATTAGACAAAATTAGCAATGTAGGTAATGTGGTTATTATTTTATTAATAAATATTTAAATAATGGTGTGAGTTTGCACAATGAAAGAGACATGCTGAAGATATTATGGTCTAAATAGAAGCTGTTAATTGTAATCTAAATAGATTAGTGTTAATTGTGCACAAAATTAGAAGGTTGCTTTAGGTGTGATCTGCATGGCTCATGGTTACTAACCATGTGAGTAAAGTTACCAAGTGAAGTTTTGATCTGCCCTAGCTACATTTGCTTGTGAAATCTCTTCTGTTTCTCTGACCAGTTTGCAGCAAATAAGATCATGCTTTCTTCTGTGAAGAGGAAGATAGAGCAGTTCCAACTACCAGCCCTCTAGATGCAGAGGTGTGATAAAAAGTCTATAGTTTTGGCAGTAATTGTAGTTCAAGCTTGAAGTCATTATTTCCAGAACCTCCTGCAAGGATGTGTGAGCACAGTGCACATTGTCCACTGCATTTGTAGTGTGCCATGGTGGGGCTGCCCGTTCTGCACCTCCTGGTCATGGTTCAGGAATAATTAAGTGTTGCTGAAACACTTCTTTTGCATGGGCAGGCAGCTTTTGGCTAAAAGTATACAAATAATTTTAAGCAGGACAGATGTTGGCCTCCAAAGGGAGGTTGTATGTAATCAAGAATAAGAAAATACTGTAATCCAAGATTGTTAGTTTTTAATAAATCTGTCACAATGCACAGCAAGTATTTTTTCTGCCTCTTGGATTATACAGTCTCATATATTTCATAACAGAGAATTAAATATCTCTTGGTGTTCAGATGGATTTCTAACATATGCTTTGTTTAAGTTGGGAAACCATATATTATTTTCCTAATGATTACTGAAACTTAATACACTGGAACAGTGAGATGTTCTAGATTTATTACAATTACTCTTGCTTGAGCTGTTTGAACCCCCTTAATGTCATTGATTTTTGGCTCTTTACAATGAATTTGTGACCCATTTCCCTAAGGGAAAAAATTGAACGATTTCATAGCATCTTATGCCATTGTTTTATCTTCTTTCAAAATACTGGAGCCAACTAATGCTGAAAATTTTGAGAAAAACATGTAAAATATAAACAAAGTAAGTTTCTTATCCTGTTTTGCAGCTGCACTCATTTGATAAATGTTACCATAGAAGTTTCTGCTGAAACTTGTCAAAACCCTTTAGAGAAGTTGCAGGGGCTGAGCTCCTTTAGGATCAGGATCCTTTAAGTCTTGATGATTACAGCAAATAAATAATGTATTGATTTCAAGAGTTTATATTGTTGCCTGTAAATAATAACAATGAAAAACATCAGGTATTCGAAGAAAGCAAAGATGAACTGAAAATTTTATGCATGCTTTTTAGGTCCTTGCAAAACCAGTTTTCTCTTCCTGAAAGAAACATTCAGGGAGTTGCTTGGATCTTCTGTAGGCTCTGAGGCAAGACCTGGGTTTGGTTTCCTGCTGTCCTTGAAAATTTTAGCCTTATTGTCTTTCTATGCCTTACTCCCTTCCAGATTACAAATGGAAGATTCTCAACACCCTTTCATGACTAGAAACCAGCCAAGGGAATGAGTGGTTCTCCATGTGAGGGAAGCTTGTGGAGTTCTGTGTACTTAGCCCCATGTAATGCTGAGCTACTGGACCTGATCCAGCCTTTAAACACAGTCTTTACTGGAGCACAAGACTCACCCATTGGTTCCAGGGAAGCTAAAAGCACGTGTCTAAGTAGTTGGCTGGGCTGAGGCCAGCACTCAGTCTTTTGCTGGACAGAGCCCTAAATAAACGACCGAGGATCAGAGGAGAGAACATTTGCACATGCGAGTGTGATTTGGCTGTTTCTGTGGCACTGGCTTGTTGTTTTCTAACTTGTGCTGGCAAAGGCTGTTGTACTTAAAATGCTAACAATTTCTTGCCTGTTGTGTTAAAATTGACTGCACTCCTGCGGGATGCCTGCACAGGCTAAAACAGGATGGGTCTAAATCACTCAGGGTGCTTGCTGTGCCTGGCACCCACAGACACAAGGCACTGAACTCTGTCTGAATCCTCCCTGCTTTCCTGTTTGTGCTTTTGCAGAGTGATCAGAAACTTTTTGAGATCCAAGTTAAAGGCAGTCATCACGTTTCATTCAAAGGCTGCCTCTTCAAGCACATTATTGCAGGGCAGAGCATTGTAAACAGAGATGTCATTTGTAATATTTACTGTCTTAATGTAAAATCTACAGTAATATATTAGATTTCCAGCAGAAAATTGAAAAAACAAATACAGCCATTTACTATGTCTTCTGCCAAAGATATTATTTGAAGAAATACTGTGTGTTTTATGAGGGTTTTGTATAAGCACTGTAAGATTGAAATCTGTGTAAATGAAGGAAAAGTAACAAAAAAATGCATTTGAATTTAAAAGATTTACACATATGGTTACTAGTCAAGCATGAAACCTTATAAAAATAAGGTGAATGTCAGGAATTAGAAATAAGAAAACAAACTAGATAATTCGTTTGTTGTTGTAAGGAGATATATTATAATTCCTGCAGCCACTCCAGATGAGAGCCCCATCATGGTCAGCAGGTCTTTTTAGCAGGGCACTGATTTCCTTCCTTATCTTTATGTTCTGTTGCCGAGAGCTGCAGAGCACCTTGAATGCCTTCTGAAGTCACACAGAGATTATGATAAGCATCATATTGCAAATTTAGCCTATTAAGACTTTCATGGACTTCCATGAGAGTACCTGTAAGATGAAACGCAGAAAGTTTTGCATGAAAAAACATTGAGGGGAAAATCTTCTGTATAAGCTGCCTGATACTTATCTGAATTCAGGGTACCCTTTTGTGTGTGCATGATAGTCTTTATGTTTAAATGTAATTTAATTGAAGCACACATCTCAGCCACTTTATTCATGTTTTTTTCCACCCTGCTCTTTAGCCTGCAGCTTCCAATGGATCAGAAGGATCTGACCAACGTGGTGAATGCAACAAGGAGAACCCAACTTTGGAAAACTATGTGGTAGACATGAAGACAAAGGTATTGTCCACTCTTTTTTTTTTTGATGGAGATAGAAATCCTCGTTTAATGGAGTTTTGCTGCAGGTGAAATGTGTAGGACATAGTAAATTTGAGCTTCTGGATTTTTTTAAATTTCTGCTTAATGGCTGCATGTTCATTATCACATTTGAATGAGGCTTACAGCTGCAGTTTATTGTGGTATATTGCTAGCCCTGGGTATTTTAAGCCGACCTAGGCAGGATTTAATTTTTATTTTTATGTACAAGTCTTGTTTATATTGGTGACGGTTCTACAGATTTGCTGATCTCAAGGTGGTTTCATTTCAGTCTATTTTTTGAAGTCCAAGTCGTTGTGCAGTTAGTAGGTGTTATTCAAGGTGTTTTCAGTCTCTTAGTGTGTGTTGCAGTTTCTTTTTGGTCTGGAGTCAGTATGGAAGAATTTGAATGTCAGAATGATGATGATTTTTGTATGGGCAGCCTAATGATACCTATCAAAAAACTCTACTGACTAGCATTACTTCATGGCTGTGGTAAGGGGCTGTGTTACACTTCCCTGCCTTGCTGCATGCAGGTGAACTCATAAGTGTTTCATTATAGTATCTCCATTATTTTCATAGGTTTACAACTTGGCTGAGGCAATTCCCTTGGGCTTAGATATTGTTATGTAAACTTTCAGGCTTGGCGTCATTGTGTATTTTTCCTTTTTGAAGTGAAAGAAACTTATTAAGTTTTCTTTTAAAGTAAACAAGCTGAAAACATGATGAAGAGAAAAGAGACATTAACTGAGCTGGTGTGCTTTTGTGGTACCTTGTAGACTTAAGCAATAGTTGTTTCCAACACTTGAGACTTGGGGATTATTCCTCTTGTCTAAAATTTTTCCATGTTCTTTATTTCCATTTCTAGATCAATTTACCTGTTCGTTATGTTTTAATAATAATCTAAAGATCTACTTTTCAAACATGATTTTCTGAGTTTCTTGGGTTGTTGTGTTCCCAATTTCCCAATCGGAAAAATTTTTGTACCATATGGTAGCATGGTAGTACTTGATGAAATGCAAGAACTTATACACTCATTGAAATTTGTCTTCATATTTATGGAAGATTTTATTTCTCCAAAGCAAGGAATTATCAAAAGTTTGATATACGCCCTAAATACATTGTCTCCATGAGGATGTTGTGAAAATCATGGGAGGTAGTTGATCTCGTCTCTATTTCACTGCATGATTTCTGTTACAAATGGCCAGCTGAACAATCCACTGTTTTTGTGCTGTCCATTTAAAAAGTGTACCTGAGAGGAAACTGAAAATTGGCGACTCCACTGCCAAACTCTAAGACACTCAGAGCTGTGAGTAGTATTTTGTCTGGTTCTCGGTACCATGGGATAGTAGATAGCAGATGTTTTGTTTTAATTTCCAGGATCTTGTGGTTTAGTGTGTCAGTTCACTTGAAGGCATCATTTTGTCGATTTCTTTTTCAACTGAGTGTGCTTGAGTGTTAGTGGCTGCTATGACAGTGACACCTAGCTATTTAAGAGTGGCTACATGTTTGAACATATGTGCCAAAGGTTTTTAGTTGCTGGTGATCAATTGGTTGTTAGATTTACCTCCCCAGGCAGAATGCTCAAGAATGAAAATGAACTCTTCATTCACGATTGATCTTGAGAACTGAGAACCACTTTGGACGTATTGCCCTTGAGTACTATGTGATTCTGTTGCAGGGCATTCCAGCCTGCATAAAGCCAGCAGAGCATTTGTAACTGAAGCACTTCTGTTTGTTTCAGAGTAAGGGATTTCTGTCAAACAAGAAAACAATTATGGATTTGTATAGGAAATAATAGATTGAAAAAGCATTAGGCATAAGTTTTAAACTAAAGGAAGTTGCGGGGCTTTCAAAAGGCTTGCTTGTACAAGGACCTTCAGAGCTGTAGGATGGGTCAAGGACCTCTGCCCTATACTCTGTCATGCTGAAAATTCATGTTGTACAATCCTAGAAATCATATTGTATTCCCAGCTTGCCATACTGCCTTTTCATAGGACCCCGGCTGGTGAGCATGTGGTAATGAGACTGCTGGAGAGGTTGCACTGTCTCAGAAATAGCTTGTTTGGTTTCTCTTCTGGGGTAGTTGCTTGGCTAAAGTGGTGCAAACACCCACATAGTACATAAAGGGGTGGTAAGGTGGGACTGTATTTGGGGCAAGAAGAGAGGGAATCCCCTCCAGAACTGTGCAGCAGAAACTTTTTTTCTGTGGCTGTTGAGCCCAAGGCCACCGTGTGCAGCTGGGTGCACAGACCTTGTGGTGAAGGAGTGGAGCTGTCCCTGTGCCCATTTTATCATCTACCTTCAGGCTTTGAGAGGCAAGGTCTGCTTCCCTACAAAAAAGAGAATTGTCTATTTCGTCTCATTGGAAAAACTACCAGCTGGAGAAATTGGTCAGGACTCCAGCATTGATTGTGCTAAATGCAGTGAAATTTGCCATGCACCGGTGAAGGGAATGATTCGTGTTATAGCTTCTGTCTCAGACTCTCATGGGCCTCAGGCCAGTTGCAGAGCTGCTGCTCTTAGGGCTGCTGCAGTTAGGAGGGGAAGAATTGCTAATTTTGTGATCTTTAAATTAACACCAGGACTCCTGGGCTTCTGATTCAGCCTGGGAACTACATTAAAATTCTGAATGACTAAGGTATACAGAATGTGCTTTCTGAAATTAGTATTAACTTATCTTTCTGGATGAAGAAGGATTTATTCTGACATTTCATCTGTAATACAGCTTTTAACTACATATCCAGGATCTACAAGATTAGTAGTTTCTGTCTCTTTCTCTTTTTTTCTTTTTAAGTGTACCACAAAGCAGCCTTCATAAAGGAACTGTCTGATGAGATTTTACCTTGTAGCATAAACTTACTCAGATCACTTGAATCCTGGTGTTAACCTACTAAGTAACCAGTTGGTATCCACAGGAACTGGGTTTAAGTGGTATAAGTGAGCTCTGGCTGTAAAGACATAATTTGCCAACTACATCAATTGCCCTCTTAGCAGACATAATCAGGAAAGTATTTATTTGTAGCTTGTTGGGATGCAATATAGAACCTGAAAAGAAGAAAGACAATACAACCTGGGAATATAATACCATCAACAACTACTCCATAGTACACAATTTAAGATACATTAGGAGTAAATAAACCTTTCTCTATTTTTGTAAGAGCATGTGTGTTCATGTGTTCTCTGTGTAGGTGCATAGAGCTCTAAATAGTCACTGGCTAAGTTTTTAAGATGCTGACATTACTAATGCAATGTTAACAGTCTAGTTAGATGCCTCCTTTCTTTGTGTCTGCTCCAAAACTTGGAGTCATAGTGCTCTTGTTTTTCATAATCTCTACTCTTTAAATAAAAGAAAATAAAGCAGTTATGCTTTAAAAAAAATTTTTAGCAATCTACTTATCTTTACAGTTTTTGCTTTATAATATTTACGTTTCAAAAGAATTTAAGAAGTGTTTAAGAAGGTGCATAATGAAAGATTTAAAAAATCAGAATATTTTCTAATGTTTTTAGCTTTTACTAGAAGCTTGCTTTTACAAATATTGAATGCAGTGGGATGTTGCAGGCTCTGATTCTAAATATAGTGGCCTAATTAAACCTTCTGCTTTGGTTATCCAAGTGGAAGTACCTGGATACAATGAAGACTTTAATGCCAGAAAGGAGCATTAAATTGTCCAGTGCAGATTGCATTAAAAGACCATCCCATTTCACCCACTCACCTCATATTACTGGTTTTTGTATGACTTAAAAACAGATACCTTGGTAAAATTAGAGAAGAAGGAAGCAGTCAGCTGGGCAGATGGTTTTCACATGGTGATCCACAGAACCACTGGTGTCACAGTAGGAAATAGTTGTTACTCTTCCTATATTAAAGCTTCCCAAGAGTTAGAGCTCATCACAGACGTTATTTTTTACTATCTAAATTGACTATGAGCAACTATAAACCATGTCTTTTCACCCCAGATGGCTGCTCCTCAGTTTTTTTAGTTTTTGGGTCAAGCCTTTCTATAGTAGATTTCAGTCAGGATCATATGTACATGTAAGAAGAAGGCTGAAAGAACAGAGGAAAAAATAGAACTAAGCAGTTATATGACCTCCAGAAATTAGAGCAGAAGGAGGTGTTGCTAATGAAGGGTAAAGCAGTGCTAATGATTTGAAAATCGTAGTCTTGGGGAGAGAAAATGAATGGAAAAAGTCTCTAGTTGGAGAAACAAAATTAAGCATCTCAGTCTCTTTTTGAGGTCTGGGATAGGTTCTTAATGGACATGAGGGACTGTGTCTTTGAAGAAACACTAGAGACCCATTGACATGAGTCATCTGTTGCCAGTCGTTGTGTCTTAGAAGCTGTGACCAGGAGCCCTGGCAACCAAAATCAGCCTGTGGAAGTTTGAAGCTGGGGTCTGCATCCCCAAAAGCATGTCTTCCTTCTGTCTTGGGCTAAGGGAGATTATGGGGGTAATAAGTAGGTGGCAGTATTTTAGGGAGCAAACTGCTCAATTATGTATTAACTTGAGGAGCACATGTGCAAATCCTGCTCTGTTAAATGCTCATTGTCATATTTAATGGAAGGAGGTGGCAGTCAAAAATTGGAGGAGTGCAGGAGGAATCTTTCTGGTACACTGAGGGAGCTGGGTGAGTCACGTTCACGTAAGCACCCCCAAAGGGTTGAAACCCTCTGTTTCTCAAATAAACTTTAAATAGGATCATGAATTCACTGGGATCATCTCACAAGAGTAGAGCTGCAAGTAGAAGCATGTACAGATCATGCACTTAGAGACCAATTTCAAAATACATCTCCATATGCCAGTTTCAAGTCTGAGATGAAATTTTACAGCCAAGTCATTAGGTAATTATATGTATTAAATACTTCATACCTTACTAGATAAGCTTGAATTAGAAGAGAACAAACTGTTGTGTGCTTTACACTCAAGTGTTAAAATATCTGCTGATTTTAGAGTTGACTGAATTTACTTTTACCCAATAATGCTTAGAGCACAAGGGTGGCTTATGTTACACCATATTAATGGGTTAATTTCCTCTTAAGGAGATATTTAATTTGTTCTTAATTCAAGGATGTTTGGAAGTTCCCTGTCTCATGTAATCTATAGTTTAATAAACTGGTCTGACTGTTTGGCTACTGGACTAAACCTCAGTGGGGAGAAAACCTGGAGGTTTTAGCACAGCCTGTAAGTGCAAATCAAGTTTTGTTTTTTGCACATGGATTAAAGTGAGTTAAAGCCTTAGACACAGTTCTAAGTGCTCTGAAGACTTTCTCTTTAAGATGTTGTATCCACCAGGACTTTCATAGTTGGGGGAGGGTTGATTGCTCTCTGACCACATATCTGATTCACTATGGATTTTGTAACTTTGGTAGCAGTGACCTCATTTTGGCAAAATAATATGTGTCATTTACTGAGCGTCTCACTGCTCCAACAATCACAGGAATATTAGGGTTATAACCTGAGTAATTTATGGAAGAGAGATGACTCTTAAATAATCTTTTATTTTCTTGGAAAGACTAATTTTATTAAAAACATATTTTAGCTCTGAGTGAGAATGAGAGATCCTCAGCAAAGCACCCAGGGGAGATTGTGCTGTCCAGTGTGTTGAAAAGGTGAATTGTAATGTATGGGTGTCTAGACATTTCCTCTTGTTGCTGTCAACAGTCCAGTTGGCTGTATTTTTTTTTTCCAGTGAATAGGAGCATTGATTTTCCTCTCTCTTTGGCCAGAGCTTTCATTTTACATATCTTTCCCCTTCTGAGTCTCTTTCTCTCTCCCTCCCTTTTTTTTCCCTCTCTCTCTCTTCCTCTCTCTGGAAGAGAGGGAAGCCCGTAAGAGCTGACAGCAAGCTTTCTAACTCAGAATGATTCATGTAAAACACCTGAAAGGCAAGCTCTGCACCAGCATCACTGCAAGAAAGGTAGGGCTGTGGGGGCTTAAACAGTCTGTAAAACTCCAAGCAGAACATAGAGAACATGAGATAAATAGATTAAGTTTTTGAATCTGTCAATGATGTAAGAAAAGTTTGGGAGAGAATTTAAGGAGTGTTTAAGCTCTGTTGTTAAAGGTGCTTTCTTTTAATTAAAAGTTTGATATATTTTTCATAGATGGGGGGGAAAAAAAATTGCCCTACAAAGCTTTGAATAATGTATGAAATGTAGGGGTTTTTTCCACGGGTGGTAAACTATAATTATATCACTGTTGTGCTGACAGATCCACGTGCATGTGTAAATATGCAAATCCTGGTTCTTTCCCCTGACTGATTATTTTCTGCTGTAGCTAAAGTTCGCCTTATCCAGCTGTTATTTATATTCACTTCCCAAATCCAAATCTGACCCAGTAATTCTGAGCAATTGTAGCTGTGACGCACGAGTTCTCACACACACCTTCATGTTTCAATCATGCACTTCCAGCAATGTGTGTTTGTAGGAATCATGCTCTTAATAAAACCCCTTACAACCCAAAGCAGTTGTTTTGGCAGAGAAGTGTCAGCCCTGTGATAGATGGGCCCGATAGTTGTGTGTTTTCTGCTTGCTCTGAGTTAGTAGAGGAGAGGAGGGAAGAGAGCGAGTGAAAGGGGGGAGGAAAAAAAAAAGACAGGGAAGGAGAGAGCGGGAGGGAGAGAGATTGAGAGAGAGAGAGAGAGAGAGAGAGAGCGAGGCTGAGAGAGAGAGAGACTTGGCAAGGGAAATCTTATGGGTATACTGAAACAGCAGATCAGAATTGTGAAACCAGAGCTAGGGCTGAAATGTGATGCTTTTGCTCTTTTGTGCTTGTTGTGGTTCTCATCTTCCCATTTAGAGGGCTGCATACCATTCAACAGCATATTTTGATCTCAGATTGAACAATGCAGCAATCAAGCCTGATAAGCCACCTGGAAGTTTTGCTTGAGACGATTTCTAGTGGGTTTACTGATCCCTGTGAGCATCATGACTGCCTTTAGCATTGTGGAGGAGGACTCGAGTTTCTTATGAGGGCCCCACTTGGAAAAGCCGGCTGTGCAGATTCAAGCCTCCGGTTCTGTTCATGCTATTCAAAAGCCTTTCCTCACCCTTGCTGATTTATTTTTATGATTTACATACACTCCTGTGGAGATTTACAGAATGGATTGTCTGTGCATTGTCACGACCAAGGTAGGACTGGAAACATTGCTGTTCTGTGTACATATTTCTCTGCTATTTTTCTGTTCCTGTAATTAAATAGATTGAGCATGTACTGTGTCAGGTTGCAAGATAAAGTGATGAATAAGCTTTGCTTCCACGAGCATTTTGTTCTCTTTATCTCTAGATTATGCAGTTTGTTTCTATATGACTTTCTAAATGATATGCTTTTTACTTATTTTTTACTAGCAAAACGAAAAGGATTTCATATTTTATCTTAGCCTATGCTTGTGTCTATTAATAACTCTAGCAACTAGAGCACTTTCAGAATACATGGTATACTGCACATATTTTCTCAGCTTATCAGTTTATTCTGTAAACTAAAGAATAATAAAGAAAGGGGCATTATATGGGTCCTAGGATTTTAAGGGGGCCAATCAGATGTAGTTTAGATAGTCATGGTGTTTCTGATTGGAGAGATGCAAGTTTCTTGTGGCTTATTGTGGCTTTTTTTGGGAAAAAACATAGATTACTTTGCCTCTGTAGGCCTGAAAAATAAAAATGCCTAGGACCCAGTTCAGCACTCTTATACTGATTTTAGATCTAGCTGGACTGTTTGGAAACAGTCCTTCTAAATAATTTCTTCTGAACATGAATACAGACAATTTATTTTCCACAGCAGCGGCATTAGGCTAAGGACCAGGGTTAGGGACACTTCCCAACCTAAGGATCTGGTGTAGGGTTAAGCTGAGTGATTCCCTGAGACATCTTCAAACTTATCAAACTAACTTAATATTAAATGGCAGGGCGATGATGAGGGAACTCCCTTTCTGTTGCTACAGGGCAGGCGGCTCAGCGCGTGTTTGCAGCCGCCTTTGCACGTGGTGGTGGTGGGGTTTGTAAGGAGCAGTTAGCAGGGGACATCCAGCTTTGGGGTTCAGCACAGTGCTCTCTGTTCTGCCTTACTTTTGGTGAATTTCATAGTTTCCACAGGACTTGCAAAATGCCTGCGGTGGCCATACCACCTGAAGGCTGCACAAATGATAAGGCAAAGCAGGGGTTAGCACTGCTGGCATCACTGCTGTCATTTTTTTGCATCACAGCTGTGCAGAATGGGGACACCCATGTGTAGCATGGAGAAGGACAGGAAGATATACCCTGGGCACCCATGGGCAGCAGAGAGGGGCGGTGGGTGGCCACTGCAGAGAGCAGGGAGCGCAGTGGAGCCATGGAAACAGATGCCAGCTGTCATTCCCATCTTGCTGGTAGAGAAACCCATATGGGAAGAGAACAAGAGGTGAATGAGGCCACAGAAGGAGGATAAATTGGAGGAGACTGTGGCCTCATTCACTTCCTGTTTTTTCCAGGTCCTCCTGGCTCCCACAAGCTGTGCTGAATGTGAGACTATATCCTCAATCACCCCCGGAGCAGAGCAGAGCAGGGGCACTTGTGGGTACCTGTTGATGCAATACCATTGAAAAGCGCTCAGCAATGGAGCTACAGCACTGCTGAACAAGGCTGAGATGCAGGATCACACTAAACATCCAGGTTTTACATGCTGAAGTGCTGTTTTCCAGTTCAAAAGGTTGAAAAGAAGAGCTGCGATTGGAGACAAGAGCTTTTGGGTGTCTTGTTGTGCAGTGGGGACCTGCAGTTGCATCCATGCTTTGCCTAGAGAGTTTGGTATGGAGGTGCATAGAAATTGGATTTGGGGACAGGGGAATAAGTCAAGTTTTAAGATGGTGTAATTGGAAAAGAACATGCCCTAGTACCTTTTTTTTTTTTTTTAATATGTCAAGAGACATAATTTATTTCATGAATTGGTGCTGAAAGTTTTCCTCTGAATATTTTCCCAGGGCCTTCTGGGAAATAACAAACATGGATTCACTGCCAGCTCACTACTGCTGTTGCCTTGAGCAGGGCTCCCAACTCCATCTACACACATTTTCCCTTTCAGCTTTTCTGTCTCTTGAATCCAACACTGAGTGCCTGAAATGATCTCAAAATCAAGCATATGAGTGAACCTCAAATATTCAGCTCCAGATATTCACTCTTTTCTGCCAATGTTGGTGTTGGAATGAGATACAATGTGAATTGTACACAGCTCTCTATTTACAGGCATGAGGAAACAACATAATATCATATGTAAATGAGCTGAATAATGGTAAAAGTTTCAGAACACTTTCATATTGCAACAGCTTGAAAACAAAGAAGTTAGTGATTTGCCCATCTTACTTTGGGCCATATTTGAATAGATGGGCTAGTGTTGTATTGGTCCATAATGTGAGGTTACTGCCTTTATTTTCCTCAGAGTAACTCTCCTTCTTTTAAAGCACCAAATTTTTTTATCTGTTTATGCCAATTTTCACTATTATAAAAAGAGCAGACCTTTTTCAGAAAATATGTTATTTAAAAAAAAACATTTTGATAAGCGTGAATTATACAGAGCAACAGTGTATTTATTTTTGACCTCAGATCTGTTAATTGTCCATATATGAATAGCCATTTGTCTGATTTATGCAGATAATTGCCATTCTTTCTCTTGAAAAAGTGGATCTTGGTGTCAGAGGGAGTAAATACATCAGGTTTATTCTTTAGTTCTTCAGTCATAAAACGGGAGTAAAAGATAAATACTTTGTAAACTGCAAAAGATGAACACTGTTCAAAGAGTTGGCATTTTTAAAACTTGGTCATTAAATTTAGTCTGGAATTTTTGGTATTTTCACATTATAGAAAATGACATAAATGTTGTGGTGAAGTCAATGTGCCCTTGTACATTATGTTCAATGGATTTACAGATCCAGCTTTGAACTCTGTGTGGTAAAAGATGGCGTCTAATAAAATTAATTTCTGATATACCTTGCCAAATCTTAAATCCTACTGATGTTTTTTCAGCCAAAGTGTAAAGTATGTTTAAGATAGATTTAAGATATTAATTTGTACAACTTCTTCCTCTTTTTATTTCCTTCATTTTTCCATGCATTTCTGAGCCCAGAACTGCAGAAATGCTGAATCAGTCAAGGAGAGCTTCTTATGGCTGTCCTGGTATATTTTAATTGATCATGTTTCCAGCATAGCATCTTTCCTTTACTGTCACATAAAGCATGTTAATTGGTGGCATTATTTTATCATTAGAAAGAATTAGGTATAAATAAAGCTTAGGTTGAGCCTCCATCCCAGCAGGAACACCAGGAGTTTTTGAAAGGGAAGAACATTCCCACTGTGCCTCCCAACAGTCAAAGGCAACATGCTGTCCTCTCCAGCTCTCCTTCCATCCTTCTGCCTTTTACAGACTTACGAATACAACAGGAGCTGCCACTAGTGAGAAAGAGCATAAATAGCTCAACATTCTTCACTGTAACAGGAGGTGCACCCCCAGAACCCCCAATTCTTGGCATTATGTGGCATAGAAAAGATGATTAGCTTTCAGTGGGAAAATGCCCCAAAAGCTTTCTGGCACTAGTTGCTAGAAGGGAGAGCTCAGATGTGGCAACTCTGCAGGCTTAAAACCCAGGAGGCCAATGGCAAGGCTAGCTAAAGACCTTCTATCAGGACAGAGTTTTTATAACTTCCTGGGCACTCTAGACTAGTGGTTTAGTATCCTTAACTCAGTAACATCCCTAAGAACTATCAGTGTTAGTTGCCACTTGTATGAGTGTTGTGTTTTGAGGTTTGCTTAAGATCTCAGATTTTATCCTGAGTGCTTCTGTGTTTTGAGAAGATGTACACAAAGAAGAGACACCACTTAAATAATCCAAATTTATTTAAGAATATTAAACCACTTACCTTTTGTGCCTGACTCCTAAGTTCTCAGCACTGCACACAGGCAGCAGTAGGATTCCTGCACTGGCAGCAGTAGGATTCCTGAACTGTGTCTTTCAGTTTGTAAAACAGAAAATTTGCCTTCAGAACCAGGGAGAACATTCAGCTTGAACTTGGTTTTTTTAGCTACAAAAATAAATTCCTGGCATCAAAATATTGAAAATTATGCAACATTTACTTCTCTGTAGAGATTCTTGTTGTTAGCTTCCAGTTAAGTAGAGATTTACACCAGATTACTCACTAGACAGGTCTTACATTTAATTTGATTGTCACTGACCCCTGTGGAGCAATTAATTGAAAATGTGATTATTCACATAACTGGAAAATAGAAAAAAAAAGTTGGTGGTTTGTTTTGATTTTGTTTTGTTTTGTGTTAATAAAATGCTCGGTTCATTCCACTAGTGAAGAAGTTCAGCATTTTGTTTTCATTTTTGTAGCTTTTTTACAAATTCTGCAGTAGTCTAGTTTGAAAAATTACCAATTTTCCTTCATGGCTGCCCATCCAGCACCTTTTCTAAGAATTTAATTCACACATTTAAAACAATGAAATAAAGACAGAAGTAAACTCCCCTATTTTGTACTGGTGCTGGGAAGAAAAGCAGTAAGCTTGTTTATGTTGTTAACCTATCCCAAAGTTGGATGTGTACAATTTTGAATGACAAGGTTGCCAGGAGCCAGCAACATCTGTCTATCCTATTTTCTTCTGCTCATCCAGCCATATATGTGGAACAGGGGACACCACTGTGTGCACTTTAGGCAAAATTCTGAACAGATGTGTGATCAGAACTCAGAATATGTATGATGGTCATGGAAAATAAGAAGTTGCAGTGGTCAGTGACAGGACAAACCTCTGGCTTATACCCTGGGTGTGCTAGGACTTTTCTGTAGGTCTCTCCCACTCCACACACTCATCACTTCACTTTGTAGCATGAAGTTAAGAGTAAAACAGAGGAGAGCTATAAAATTTGTCCAGCTAATTCACTTCAAAACTATATTAAGTATATAATTATAAATCCATGTTGATGGTATGCTGTGTTTGGGAAATGTAGGAGCAGGTCTTGTGTCCCATTGGGATACTGTGGATTTTCCAAGTGAGAAGGAGAGCACCATTCAGCATTTAGCCTACAAAACCCGATCTCAAAACTAACTCAGTTATGTGGAAGGTGTCTTTAGGACATGGCTGAAGAATGGAAAAATGTGGATATGGCACAAGTGAGGTGACCTCACTGTTCCAGACTCTCTGATTTAGAGTGGCAGCAGAAGCAGTTCTTAGATGTTCTGAGAAGGGCAGAATGGTCCATGAGATCAGGTCATCTGGTGGAGGTGAGGAGCAGGTCCACACACTGTGTGCCAGCTGCTGGTTCCACTTTGCAGAGGAATCCACTAGAAGGTCCAGTTGAATTATTGATTATTTGGGCCTGATAGCTAATAGTTAGAGTATTTATTTATGCTGAGGTGACTTTGTCATAGGCCTGTTGTCCCATCACTTCTCCCCTGTTTGCTTATGTTAATCTGAAAAATACTCAATATAGAGATTTAAAAAGGCATATACTTAAGCAACAAGGTTCAGTTTGTTTTGTGGGACTTCCTGAAAGATAGGCTGTATGTGTCTGAGAGGCTGTAGGTCAGTCCCAGAATTTGGAAATTATAAAGCTCAATATAGATACTGAGGTTAACTAGTGCCTCAGGTGTTACAAATCAGTATAATCTTACCAAAACTAACAAAGCTATAGAGAGCAATATGGCATGAGGATATTATTTAAATTTAGCTGGATATGAAACAAACAAAAAACCCCCACATTTTTGTGCCTGCATATTGTTAATAGATCTGGGCAACATTTGTTGTTTTTTCTTTCCAAGACTCCAGGCTTTGAATGATTGCAGTTTGGAGTCATAAATTGAGTAGCTAAGTTTTTTTTTTGTGCTGACTTTCCTGGCTATAACAAACTGAAAACAAAGGAAACATAATGATTTCCCCCCCCCCCCCCAGAGATTCACATTTAGCAAAGAATCAAAATCTTTTTCTATAGTCATTATTAGGTGCTGATGGGCACTTCAAACTCTGGTGTTTTCCTGCCAGACCCTAAAAGTGTAATAGTGCTGAATCCATAAAATTTACATATAATTTAGTAAAGTCTATTCTAAAGTGGTACTTGAGGACAGCTTTGATGACTATGGGTTGGCTGCTGGCTAAACTACACAGGCTTAGAAGAGTAGGAAGATCCTTTTCATTGATTACCATTTATCTTAGCTGGAGAATATGCTCAGGGGTGTTTGACAGATGGGGAGTGTATCTGAGTATTTATTTCAAATCTTTATTTACCAATGTTAAATTTTGAAACAATTATTCTGAGCCTCTAGCATTTGGATTTCAGACATTATGAATGTAAACTGATGAGACACATGTTGTGTTTTCTAGAAAAATAAAATCCTTGGGGAGGGGGGAAATTCAAGAAAATTACACAGAACAAACCAATGTGCACTGCATATGTAATGTCTGGTAATTATATCTTGTCAAAAGCTCAACTTTTTTCTCCTTTATTCTTTAGAAATGTGATAATAGTCCCTTTTCCCTTGTAGTTAATTATAAATTTCAGGAAGAATTAAGTCTGTTAAATTTCTTCTTCCCTTCTTCCCCCTCCCTTGGTCTCTATGGCAGCAGCAGGAATGGAAGGGAATTACTTTGATCTCCATTTCTGGGTGACACTTCATTTCTTCTGAGCACTGACCTTGTTTAGTGCAACTGAAATTTTCAATAGATTTCATTAGATTATAATTTGCTGATTTTAGAGAGATGTCTTTATTGAGACTGGTTATGAGCTATGAAAGGAGAAGAGTGATTTTTTTTCATAAATCTATGAAGAGCTCTATAAACTGAGAGCAGAAAATGTTCAATTAACAGCTCAGGCAGATATGGCTTGGGCTCGATACTGCAAAGCAGTGGAGAGCTGCAGAGGTGAGGTAAAGTGGAACAAGACTCTGAGCAAGGAAAAGGAAATGAGAGCTTGATGCTGCCTCAATAATAGTGCTGCTTAATGATAGTAGAGCTATGCATCCTTAGCAGGTCCTTTTTTTGATATTTGGAGGACCTGGGTGAAGGTGGGAAGATAATTTCCCAGTGCCAAGGTGAGCTGTATTTTTATGCATTTGGCATAGCTGGAAAAGCAGGAAGGATCTGTCTTGTGGCTCTTATTCTCAACATAAACATGTATTTCTTTTCTGTGTTAATCAGTTTGATACTGCTGTGCAAATTTCTTTCTGTGTCCATTCACCTGATGCAAGACTTTTGGAAAATGAGAAGATATGTGCAGTCAAGGAGAACGGAATGGTTATTTATGAGTGAATCATTAGGCCAGGGGTATAGCCTGGTATGTTATTATATTTTGCTCAGTCTGAGACCTCTAGTTGAGATCTACGATTTTCATGTCTCCAGAGCATCAGAGAAGATAATTTGGAAGGATGTGTAGAAGTAGCTGAGAATGTTTGCCTGGGATTGACTTCAGCTAATGCTTTTGTTACCAGAGACCTCACTCAAGGACTTGGATACAATTTCTTGTATTTGTATTCCTGGCCATTTCAGTGGATACAAATGGAATATGGCCTGTGACTTCTTTTGACTTTCATCAGCAATATCTTCTCTGAGAATGAATATTAAGTGCTATCATAAAGAGTCCTGCAGTTCAACAAGCCCTGAACCTTTATATTCCTAAATATCCTCTCTGGATTTTGTTCCATCTTCCTGCAGAGATAAGATCTGCCTCTGAATGTGTCTCCAGACAGAATCATGTTAATATTTGGCCATCCAAATTTGGTATTGATATTGAAATTTTATGTATATAAAAATCTCTCCCTGCCTATGAGAAAGTGGCAATAAGATATACCTATCCTGAAGTCGCTCAACACAAAAGAGGAGTTCTTCCTTGAAATCTTCCCCAGATCTTGCTGAGGTGCACTTGCATCTCTGCCACCTGAAACCTCTCTTGTGCAGTGCTCCTAAGCTCTCACCTTCTAGTTCAATATTCAGTGTGCAGTTATTTCCCTCTGCAATATTGCTGTGGGCACTGATGCGCTCCCACTCTGCATTGTGTTAATGCATTTCCAAATACATTATACTGATGTCCCTAAATAGTGCTGGTAGCAGTCAGTTATTTTAACACCTGACTGAGGAAAGCATGTAAGAAAGAAGTTTGCTTAAGGGCTGCTTGCTAGGAAGGCAGGTGTTGTGCATGGACTCTGAAGGGCTTGCAGCCTTGTTTTTTGTTTCCTGAGATTGGTGCTCTTCTGTCTGCTGGTTACCCCCGGGGTCTGCATTTCTGGAGGTTTGATAAACCTATAGGTTTGGGAATTACATGTGTCAGGGCCTCCAGAGAAGAAACTGCACTGTCTCTGGCTGAATGTGGGGGTAGCATCTCTATCTGACTTTGGTCATTGCTTCACTGCTTCCTGGCTGTATCATTGCTATGCAATTTATCAAGTGTTTGAAGTGTCATCCCAGAAAAAAAGCTGTGAATGATGCTGAATTCAGCAATGAGAATGAAATTATTCTTTTGTGTACCCAAGTGTCTTTATATAAAAATTATAAAAAAGATCTTATTGTGTATTTTGAAGGCTTTGATTTCAGTAAACTGTGATAAAGTCTCTGCCTGGATGTCACTGTGTAGGAGCTGTCTCAAGGGGAAGCTCAGTGCAGGAGGCAGAGTATCCTCTAAGAAAGGGAGGTAAAGCAAGATCTGGAAATCACTCATTCATGACCTATAGAGAAACAGCCCCTCTCTTTCCATTTAGGATGGAAAAAACTTGTATTGGCACATATTCCCCCAAACAGCAGGGCAAGGTATATTTGCACATGACTGTTGGCAAACATGAAAAAACAAACTTGAGGTGCTTCTGTCCTCCCTTGAAGGCTTTCTGAAGAAAGATGGGTTTAAACTATGGATTCTCATCACTTTTGAGATTTTTAGCCTTTCAGTGTAGTGGTGGGCCAAGTTCTGTATTTTTTTGGCTTACCAAACTCCTAAGCTGAGGAAAATGTTAGCAGTAATAATAAAATTTAATTAATTCCTTCTACAGCCTGTAAATATTTGCCAATGTATTTATTCCTATGCTTACTTGTATTGCATATGCCTGCAGAATACTTTAGGTAGTGTTGAATTTTTGGCTATTTTTTAAAATTGGCTTCTCTAGATGTTGGAGCTTTTGGCTATTAAAAAACCCTGAGCATTTAGGAAGGAAAGTGTGACCAGCAGCTGATATACAACCTTATATCTAAGACTTGTTTCAACCAGGTGAGGGTCTAAGATATGAAAGGAGTGAAATGCATTGATTTTTACACAAAACAAAAAGAAGTGATCATTCAAATAGGAAATATTCTGTAATTTTCAAAAATAATCCAACTCTAAATCCGCAAAAAGCTGTAGAAGTGTTCAGTCCTTGCCCTTGAACTACATGCATTTCTCAGACAGTACCAGTGCAATGTCATGTTACCAGAACAGTAATTCAAATATCCAGCTGTGAAAGGCCAAACACTGCAGGTCACCCTACATCCCAGAGGAACAACCAGCACAGCTCTTGCCCTGAAAAATTGGGAACTCTGTACAACTGCTGCCTCTGAGCAATTCCCAGTTACTGCTGTCTCTTTGACCTTTGAATATGCACAAGTGCCAGGGGATTCTAGGCCTTGGGACAATTTAGGTATGAATCTCAAAGACAAGAGTACAATAAGCCCCTCCTGCTATGAGATTTGGAGCTTTTATCTTGCAAAAGTGTTCTCTTAAAAATGCAAGGAGTCTTTTTGAGGAGTCTCCTGACAAAGTTATACATAGTTCCATCTGTAAGATCAGGCTTTTAATCAGAAAAATGCTTTCAGTCCAAAGCACATTTATTAATTACCTTGCCTTTAACTTGCCTTGGAATGAAGAATGAAAGTGTAGAATTGTTAAAGTAAAAAATAATTACTAGTGTTTCATGCTGTATTTTTAATCAGAATTAATTTATAGTTTTATTATCTTGATAGGATTACACTGTTTACTGTTGCATTCATCCCTTCCTTACAGGAGATAACACACACCTGCAGGGTTCTGGTGCTATGATAGCAGTGACTTTTTCAAATCCTTTTAAAAAGGACTTTCTAAACTGTTATCTAAAAATACCGTGATTCTTGCTTGCTAGCTGTTTTTTTGAATATTTCTTGAAGTTGTCTAATTGAAAATGTTAAAGATAGCCAGTTTTAAATTTTGGAGAATACAAAGTTTAATCTGATATCCACTTTTTTTTTTTTTTTTTTAGCATGTAAAAGTAGTACTGTACTGCTTTACAAATGTTAACTTTTTGGAGATAAAGAACAAAACACTAGTAGCTTTTAAATTAGACTCAAACCTGAAAATTGTGTGAAATCTAATCATTAGTGTTTGCAGAGGTTTCTATCCTTTACTCTCAGCATGGGGAAAAGAAAGGTGAAATGTAGCTGCTTGTGATATAGCAGGCTTAAATGAAAATAAAAAGAAGAAAGCTTTCTTTTTTCCCATACTACTTCCAGCTTCAGGAAAATACCTGGTTACAGGAGTCCTCCAATTCAGGGAGCTAAATAATAGTTTGACTCTTATGTGAAATGCTGAGAGTAATGGTGGCAGACACCAGAATTTATTCTGAACTTTTCTTCAGGGACTCTGACCCAATCTGCTGTGCAATTCATTCTGATGGGCTCCAAACCTTGGCTGAAATGTAATTGAATCACAGCAAATGCAAGGGAGATTACAGGAAGATCAGCCTGAAGGCCTGATGGTTGCATCTTGCACTGCCATGTGGAATGTTAGACTTTAAATCAACCCCTCACTCTTTTTGTTCTGTAAAGTTTCAGGGAACTGCAGGAGTCTTGGATATTTGCTCATGTTCTCCAGGGAACAACCTGGGGAGCAAACAGAGCATTCTGCTCAGAAAAGAAACATGCCCTAAAAATTTGGGGCATACTTACTCTTCCTAGAAAATAGCCCTGATGGGTGTTTCAGGCTGCATCTATCACCGGTTCAAAGGGGACATCATGGAAAAAATGCAGCCTGTCATGAAATGGGAGAAAAAAGCCAATCTCTACCTGCTGACTGACACTCCGCCGTTCTCTGAATGCTCCACTGTGGAGGGAAGGCAGATGGCACACGCTCAGGGTTGGGAGTGGATGTATTTCCATCCACGTTACCCAGAACTTCAATGCAAAATTAATAGACAACTCATGTGGCCTTTTTGGTCCTGCAAACTGCAGATTATTCTTCCTACATGACAGTGGAAAATGACTTTGTGAGGTGTGATGACTACGAGCAAACTCCTAGATGTTCCCTATGGAATGGAGCCCATCGCACCTAGCGATTGCAGCACGTACTGTGTTGTGTGTAATGCCCTTTTCACTTATTTGCAGCAGAGCCATGGCAGATGCCCATCTCACAAATGCTCAGTCGAAACACCTGCCTGGATACCCATTCAGCACTCTACCGTAAGTTTGAGCCTTTTAATACAAAGATTTGAGGGACTGAATGGTAAGTCTCTGTGCTTGGAGCCGCCCTGGGCAGGTAAAATGTCCATAATTAATGCATTTGAGAAAGAACAGTAATGAGTCTTAAGTCTAGACCAAGCTCCTTGGGAAGCCTAAACTGTTGATGTGTTGAGTTGTGGCTTAGCAGTTCTTCTCCAGAAGTTCGGACTCTTCAGGAATTTAATGTATTCAACTTGGAGCAGTGGGGATTGGTGGCAAGCTTGGTATAGGGTGATGGTGGAGTCCAGCTTAGGGAGTGCAGAGTTACTGTTGATTTCTGTAACTGGGCCCCAGCTGAATGTGGTAACTGGGAGCTGTCCAGATCCAGGTGGTGATTCAGGGAAGGGGAAATGATCTTTCCTTTTCCACATTCTTATGCAAGAAAGACTGATGATTTCAAGTGCTTTACAGACTATTAAGTAGGAATTTGTCCAGCATAGGTAACAACAGTTTTTGGGATGATGGATAATGAGTAAAACTTGGTCTGCTGAGTTTATAGGAAATTTCTGCTGTAAATGCTTTCCTCCTCCTGCAAATTAGATGACTTCAGTGAGATTTGCTTTTAAGTATCAAAGTCTGAGTAATATTTGAGAAGGAAAAAACCTAACTGTGGTCAAGTTGACACTGCTTTGATTTATATCTTGTCTGAACATGCATTGTAGATAGAGCCAAATCTTTGGGTGTTGGAAGTTAGAGGGCTGACTAATAGAGCTCTGATAATTTATTGCACCTAAAAAATTGGCAAGAATTCACTGACATCTCCGTTGGCTCTGGACCACAGCATGATGTTGGTCCACAGCTATCAACTTGTCACCTTTTATGAGTAGATGAATGAGAAACAAATTCAAGTCGTCACTCTTGCTCAGTCTGTCACTAATATTGCAAGTGATTGTAAGCTCTGGGGTTTTGATCGTCTTTATATTACGTTAAAATTGTTTGTGTTATTGTTTGTCTGTATGATGACACCCACTTAAAAATATCGATTGAACTACCCAGTCTTTTACCAGGTGAGGATCCAGGCCAGTAACTTATTAGCTCGTTCTAATTATTAGTTTCCATTTTTAAAGACTTTGGACTGACTTTGTGGTGTGGTTTATGTTGTTTTGTGTTTATGTTAAGAGGATTGCAGCATGAATGGTAGTGTGAGGCTTTGAGAACTGGAACTGTGTTGAACATTTGTAGCAAATCAAGAGCAGGTGCACTAAATACAACGTCATGACCTGACTTTTTATATAGCAGCTTTAAATGCCTTGGGCATTTTTAGGATACTTATTTCTTAAACCATAAAAAATAAGTGTTTGAGTATTCTTTGTTTGTCTCTTGTTAGCTATCTGTGCATGCATATAGTGTCACAAAAAATGGTAAGCTGAAGATTGAACTTTGTTCTCTTTCTAAGCATGAGAAATTGTCTAAGATCAGAATAACTTCAAGTGTTATTATTTTTAAACTGTTAGAGTGGAAACTGGTTCTGGGACCAATATTATTTAACATCTTAATCAACAAAACAGACACTGGGATTGAGTGTAGCTCCCGCAAATTTGCAGATAACACCAAGCTGAACGGTGCAGTTGTTATGCTGGAGGTAGGAGATGCCATCCAGAGGGACTGTCACAGGCTGGAGATGTGCACCAATGTGGACCTCATTAAGTTTAACAAGGCCAAGTGCAAGGTGCTGCACTTGAGTCAAGATAATCAGCAGTGTCAGCAAATACTGTGAGATGTGAGATAAATTCATTGAGAGCAGCCCTGAGAAGAAGGAATTGGGGGTACTAGTGGGTAAAAAACTCAACATGAACAGGCAATGCACACTCCCAGCCCAGAATGCCAGTTGTATCCTGGGCTTCATCCAAAGCAGTGTGGCCAGCAGGGTGAGGGAGGGGATTCTGCCCTTCTGCTCTACTGTGATGAGACTCCACCTGGAGTGCTGTGTCCAGCTCTGGGATCCCAGCATAAGCAGGATGTGGACCTGCTAGAGCAGGTCTAGAGGAGGCCAAGGAAATGGTTAGAAGACTGGAGTGCCTCTTCAGCAAAGACAGGGTCTGTTTGCCCGGGAGAAGAGAGACCTTATTGTGGCCTTTCCCCATTTAAAGGAGGCTTATAAAGGAAGACAGGGACAAACTTTTTAATAGGATCTTTAAAGACAAGACAAGTGGTCATATTTTTAAGCTGAAACAGGGTAAAGTTAGATTGGACATAAAAAAGGAATTCTTTACTGTGAGGTTGGTGAGACACTGAAACAGGTTGCCTAGAGAAGTTGTGGATGCTTCATGCCTGGAATTACTCAAGATTAGGCTGGATGAGACCGGACAACCTGCTCTAGTGAAAAGCATTCCCACCCATGGGTGGGACTAGATGGTCTTTTAAGGTATTTTCTAACCCAGGCAATTCTGAGTGTATGAAAAAAAAAGCCCCCAACTTTCTATTAGAGTATATTTCAAGCCTTCACTTGGTTGCTATTTTTTTGATTGTAGAGTACAACATGTGGTCCTTGAGGTAATTGCCTACTTAAAGCTTGTTATCATCTGTATTTTTTCTTGATTATAGAAACTGAATAGAGTGAAGGCAAATAAGTTGTAATTCCCAAGTACCTTCTGCTTCTTTTTTATCAAGCAGTATTCTACTCAGCCAAACAGACAAACTGTCTGTCTTATCTGTATCACATACTTATAGGCACATTTTACTATACTTGAGTAGACTTATTTTCCTGGGAGACTAATGCAGACAGTTGGAGAAAATTAAATCAGACAGAAATTAACTTCGAGTGGTCGATATTTTCCCTATCTGTTTTCAACAGTGTTTTTTAGCTGACTTGCCTTTATCACAGAAAAATATCTGTGAAAGATCAGCGTTTTGATAGAAAGCTGATTAATGAAATGAAAACTTCTAGTGACACATCAAAGCATATCGCCTCTTAAAAAGTCTTGAAGGGGAAAAAAAAAGCAGACATCTGGCCTGTTGTGGCAACTCTATTAGATGAGGACAGCATGTGTTTGGATGTCTCTCAACAGTGGTGCAGGGAACGGTGTTGAACAATGAAGGAAAAACAAACTGCTAGGAAAGGTATCCTCTTTCATCAGTTGTGCTGGTTGTGTCACTGAGGATGGCATGTGTCTGCAGTCCCATTTTTCAGTATTTTTTATATAAAGCACTATGTCCTCTCTTGGGAGGGCCTTTTGCATCTAATGCAAGAACCAGGAGATCTGGCAGCATTGCTGTTATGTAACAGTCTGAATTTTGCCATCCCTAATTTACTATCCTCTTTGAATTTGTCGATGGTTCTTGCAGTTAAGATTCTCAATTCTGTTTGGCAACTCACCATCTGCAAAAGAGGCCATAAGTGCATGCTGACTTTTTGTGCCTTCACAATGTCCTTAATTAGATTCATTTTGAGTCTGAGAGTTTTAATCTAGGGAATTACCTAAGGGTGGCTTTGTCTGCACTTGCACTTTTAGTCACGTCTTCCAAAGGATTGTAGTGTTTGATTATAAAATACTGCAAAAAGAGTTCACTGTACTGCTCTCCATGAAACTTCACCTCCCTATCGCTGTGGCTGCTTGCTAGCTAGATCCATTATGTAAAGATAATGAAGTGTCAGAAGCTGCACCTGTGTTGCAAAAACATTTGGGGCTGTCTTTCCTTCTTGCCCACTTGACAGCTTTTCTTGAGCTTGGCACTCAGCACAAGCATTCACCTTAGATCACCCTGCAGCATATATAGGATTCCTTTGCATATCCCTGCTGCATTCTCAGCAGAGCTCTTTGGCCCTCTGTTCTAGCCCACGGAAAAAATCCCTTTTGGGCATCATTTGCCATGGAGAAGCAGCAGGAAGAAGCAGTAAAAGGGGTGTGAGCACAAAAGATTAAGGATCTGGCACATGCCTTAAGCAAAGCCTCATTCAGCATCAGCTGCCCCCTAAATGTGAAGAGGGTGACAGTGACTTTAAGGGAAGGTGAACCTAAAGAAGGTGCTTGCAGGGTAAATGCAGCAGCTGTACCTGCTGCCATGGCTCATGGACTGCAGATTTACACGGGTGCCAGACTGTTCTGCAGCTGAACTCTCAGCTGAACCTTTTAAACTCTGCAGCTGAACTTTCTGCCCCTTGATTTGCCATCTATCCATAGCACAAGGAGAGCAAGTATCACTCCTCTTTGAACCTGCATATGTTCTTGTTTTATTTACATGGGATAGGTCTGTATGCAGAGGATGTAGTTACTCCTGTTTTTTCTTTTCCTGGTTTATTGGGAGCACTGGAGGAACAAGAATGCACTAATGCCCTGCACAATTCTGAATTTAGCCTGCCTGATTGGAGAGTTTGTTTAAACATTCCTGGTTTAAACAAATCAAGGCTTTTGTATTGAGATTCACTGGGAGTTGTTTTAAAGAAATTTGTACTTTTGGAAGATGACTTGGAAGATGCAAGTTAATTTTGGTGGTTGTGATGTATGTAAAGAATGTTCTGACATGATATGGAGCCAAACAGAAACATATTGCAACATGCATATTCTGAATTGGTCTCCGGCTATGAGCCTGGAAGAATTTTTTCTGAAACCAGTCTTGCTTTTGTTAAAGACAAAACAAATAGAAGTCTCTGTTTGGCAGGAGTCAGCTCTCTCCTGGGACTAGTGTTGTGCCTCCTAATGATGTCCCATCCTCTCCTGTGTAGATGTGCTCTATAAAATAAACAGATTGCTCTGCACTCCAAGAAATGCATTTTGCAGGGACTATCTGATCTTTAAGTCTTTTTCCATTAAACCCCTGTTGGCTAATAAATTTCACTCACAACCCAAGTGGTGGTGAATGCTTTTTGTGGATAAACTGAAATATTTGAGAACAGAGCTACTAATACAGTGCTTCTTCTGTCTTTCACTTCAGTATTTAATGGCAATGGAAAATTCTGAGTGCTAAAACCCAGCTTTATTTTTAAAGGAGGTACTAAAGTAATACTATGCATATTTCTGCTAGGTCTCTATATTCCTGCAAATCTTCTTCATTCCTAAGTCTCCCGTACCTCTCCTTGCCCAATGTAATTTACTGTCCAATTCTCTAAAAGGCATGGTTAAAAAACCCTGCAATGCTGAGTCTGTTACCAACTGCTAGCTATGAAGATGCTTTTTTAAACAGCCGCTTAAATCCCCCTTCCCCTTGGATAGCTCTCTGAATCTTCCTTGTTTTCACCACCCCTCCCCAGCCTTCCCTGGGGAAAAACATGCTGTTCCTATTGTTGTTGGCAGTAGCTGGAGGTGCTGAAGATTCTCTCCTGTAATCTGATTTAGGGATTCAGTGGGGAAAATTTGGCTTACTAGGCTAAGGTAGTGTTGGATTAGCAGTAAACCACAGCACATCCCAGCAGGACAGCAAATGCTTCATGCTTGGGTAGATAGAGGCATGGGCTAGCAGAGTATCTGTAAACAGGAGGGATTAGGCTTAGGAGCAAATTTGGAGAGAGATCAAGCAAAAAAGCCATTTACTCCACTATTTTATCAAGTAGAAGGGAAGAAGTGGGATACAAGATTTCTTGAAATGGCAATAGCCTTTTGATAATGAACTATATATACCTAATTTATAACATATATGGTCCTTCATCCCATTGCAGTTCCCAGTGAAACTATGGAAGGGTTTCAAAACTGCAAAACAAGCTCAGAAACTCTGAAGATAAGTTGATAGTATATGTAAAAATTTTTATGATAAACATTAAGCTGCTCAAAACCATTATCTGCAGGCTGACCCACATAGCTGCTTGACATCATCATCAGGAAACATTTTACATGAGTTATTTGCAATGAGTAATCTCATTAAGCTGACATTATGTATAGGATATTTGCTGTCTTTATTGCTTTCTTTGTTTTATGGAAAGCACCAGGATGTTTCTGCAGCAGTCCCAGTCACAGAGATGTAGCAGTGCATAATTTAGAGCAAAGTATTTCTAACTTGGTTATAGAAATTTTGTTAAAGCCGAAACCTAGTATTGATCTTTATGAGAGCAATTACTTAAAGTTACTTTTATGGAAAAGCAAATATAAATTTAACTACTTAAAATCATTGCAGCTTATGAGGTTTATGAGCAAAAAATTTTAAACAACACTTAATTTTCTTCTGGACACTATTTTAAAATTCTGTTTTAAGTGCTCATTTAGCCAGGCAACATTTTGACAGTGTTACTGAAGTTTAAAACCAATGTGCACATCCAATTTCTACAGTATTCATTATTTATTATTCCCAGAGGGAAAGCACTGTTTGAGTATAGTTTTTGTGATAGGCTATACTTAGCTTGGGGGTTATATACCAGAGATATTGCTACTCAAAAGCCACACTCTCCTGACGTGGGAAATTCCATGCTAAGGTCAAACACAAGTGAGTCAAACATTCTGGGTTTATGGCAATATACACAAAACCCAAGTTAGCTCTGCTCTTTATTTACAACCTGCAATAACCAGAAAATATGGCTGTTATGACTGCTCAGATGTGCTTCTAGTGCCCAGTAAAGTCAGAAAATTTGTTTTCATTATTTTTCTCTTAGTTGTGCTGCAATGATAACATGAAGCAATGATCTAATACTCTTTTTGGAGGAAACCAAAGAAGTTGAGCATATAACTTAAAAAAGTGTATGTGCATGTAGCCAACAGGTGAAGGGGAGCTCAAATGGAAGAGTAGGACTCTTCCTTAGAGGTCAGTAATTCCTGTCATGCTATCTCACTATATGTTAGCAAGCAGCCTCACTGCCTCATGCTATAGTAAAAATCTATAGATGAAACTTGTGGGAGAAGCAGATGTGGCAGAAAAAAGATAGAAACTGTGCCTTGCTCAGCAGTATTTGATAGTGATGCTGACAGTGAAATTCATCTGTCCAGATTTATGTTGTTGTTGTTGGAGATCTATAAACACTTTTGAGGGACAGTTCACCTTTACACTGGTGTGAATGGATTGGGTTATGGAAGACTGTTTCTCCTGACTAATGATACAGGAGACTGGGCAGCCAGCTCTGGCACAGTGTCTGAACTGAAGGTGTATCCTGTGGTTTTCTCAGTGTTTGCCCAAGTCTGTGGCAAAGTGTTGAGGTACAACAGACACACATGTACAAGACTTTCCTTCTAGGTAATCCAAAGACACATTTCATTATAGTTACCCTTTTGGAACTGTAGAGTCATTAAGCTTGGAAAAGACGTCTATGATTATGGAGTCCAACAGTTAACTCAGCACTGCTCACCACTAAACCAAGTCACTAAGTCATCTGCATGCGTTTTGAACAGCTCCGAAAGTGGTGATTCCGCCACTTCCCTGGGCAGCTTGTTTCAATGATTGAGTGTACATCAATGTACATCTTTTCAGTGAATAATTTTTTCCTACTATCCTGACTAATGTTCCCCAGGTGCATCTTGTGTCCATTCCCTCACATTCTGTCACTGCTGTTTGGGGGAAGAGATTGATTTCCAGCTGTCTACAACCTCCTTTAAAACAGTTGAAGAGAACAAGAAGGTCCCAGCTCACCCTCTTTTTCTCCAAACTAAACACCCCTGACTTCCTCAGCTGCTCCTCATAACTTGTGCTCCAGACTCTTCCCCAGCTCCCTTTCCCTTCTCTGGACACTCTCCTGCCCCTCAATGTCCTTCTTGCAGTGAGGGGCCCAGAACTGGACACAGGATTGGAGGTGAGGCCTCACCAGTGCCCAGTACAGGGGACAGTCACTGCCCTGCTCCTGCTGGCCACACCAGTGCTGATCCAGGCCAGGGTGCCACTGGCCTTCTTGGCCACCCGGGCACTGCTGGCTCAGGTTCAGCTGCTGTCAGCCAGCACAGCACCCCCAGGGCCTTTTCTGCTGGGCTGGATTCTGGCTGTTCTGCCCCCAGCCTTTAGCACTGCCTGGGCTCATTGTCAGCCAAGTGCAGAACCCAGCACTAGGCCTTGTTGAATCTTGTTCTCTTGGCCTCAGTCCATCAATCCAGCATGTCTGGATTCCTCTGCAAAACCTTACTACCATCAATAGATAGGTAGAGCTGCTACTAATTTACAGGCAAAATGCAAATGAAAACAGGATTGGATCTGGGCACAGCCCAAGCTGTGTAGAGGTATTACAACATCTCCCAGAGTCTGGTATTATACCTAATGCCTTTTTCCTTAATACCTTGAAAAAAAAATCTGTTTAACATAATAGACCATATGTTTTAGTGGCATTTTCATTGGTACTTTTGGATTGCAAGTCCTATTTTTCATTCAGTGCATACATACTGTATTATGTCATTTGCAGTTAAAGGGCTCTGGGAACCTAAAAGTCTCTCTTTATCACATAGATGGCTATAAACTGCCATATTAGCAAATGTGTTCTGCAAAGATTTATTCCTGGAAAGTTCTGAATGCCTCCTGTGGGGTGCTTGGGGGTCTTCCCTTTAACCCTGTTGGTATCATTCATATGCCACTCTAAATAAGCACGGGAATCCTGCCCTGGGACTGGGACAGCTTATATATCACGGAGGTTTTGCAAGGCATTTCACAGGAAATGAATGTGAGAAGCTTCTTTGAATGCTGATAGAAATTACTCTTCTCTGCAGAGTACTCATTTCTTTGCTGTTTGAAACTTTTTTTTCCAGTTGTGAACAAATGCAAATTAGGATTTGTTTGCTTTTTTTTGTTTGTTCTGGGCTCTCTAAGGAATCAGGGAATATAAATTTCCTGTAAAACATATAATTGATAAGCTGTTACATGTCACAGGAAGAATGTGAATTATAGGTCTAAATGTACTCTGTTTGCAGAGTTTTGAAAAACAGAGCTTCAATTATCCATGCAAACAGAACTGAATTCTGTCATCCCTTCCTGGGATTTGAGTCTTGCCAAAACCCAAAGGTTCTCAGCCTTGGGAACTTCAGTATCCATCTCTCTGGGTCAGTGACCCTGCATGAATTTTTCTTGGTGGACATCTCCTTTTTTTGCATCAAGACTCATCATCTTACATGAAGTCACAGGGATAAATATTTGCTTGAAGTATTTAGCATTAATTACAGATTCAGACACATCCTGTCAGTCATTCTAACAGTACCTATTTATGTAATCCACAGTAGGGCCATCTCTCCTGCCTTGGATGCTTCACTGGATTTCCTCAGCATCTGAGCATCTCAGCATGTTAATTTGTTTTCACAAGATCCTTGTGAAGAAGTTGGGAAAGCTGTTATCCCCATTTTAAAGACAAGGGTGAGAAGCAGAGAGGTGGAGAATATGACTGCATTGTGTAGGGATACACCGAGCATATCAGCTCTGGAACGAGTGCTGCACTGAGGGTAATTAACCCATAATAAAGCCAATAGTCCATGCATAATGTCACATCTTTGTACTTTTCTGTGCCATGAAGCTGGTCAGCTCTTGAAGCAACCTTTGGACTTTGTAATAGAGCAGTGAACAACAGAACAGAATATTCCTCTTCTGTGGAAAGGGAGGTTTAAAAAATATTCACCATCACAGGTATAATTTCAGAAGAGGGTTTTGCTACATCAGTTTGGTGGCCTGGGCCACCCCTTTGCTGGGTTATTTTGTGAGCTGGGCTCTGGCTGAGGAGCAAGGGGACAGTGACAGTCTGCAGGAGCTGTCAGATCTGCAAGCTGCTCCAATGTCACTGTCTTTGCTCAGAGCTGAGTTTCAGGGCAGCTTCATTTAGAGGCTGTGCATTCTCTATTCCTCTGAATTGTTTATAGTGTATGGTGGAAACATCTAAAATAGGACACTGTAGAATGAAAGAAACAGCAAAACCACAGGAAAGTTGAAGCTTTTCCTCCCACAAGTATATATTATGTATATGTATTTTTATACATAGATTTCAGTATCTCCTCCTTTGTCCTTCTGTGTCAGCTCCTGAGTTTACCCCAGTTGTACTTATCTCTGTAGCATAAATAACTCTCTGTCCCTCTCTCCAGTTAATCTAAACCTGCAAGTGTTCACTCCTGTTCTTTTTTGCTGTGCCATCTGCCTCTCAGTCTTACTGCTGTGTTACTCCCTTCTCTGCCACCAGTGTCAGATTTTCTGAGAGAAGCCTGGGTCTTGAAATATTTTGGGAGTTGAAAGATGGTTAAGGGAGTGCTCTTCCATGTTTTGGTGCTCTCTTTTCACCCACAGAACAGCTCTTACATTTTCTTCTTCCCTGCCATGTCCTTATTTATGAGGTACTTAGGGATATTCCTATTTGGATAAACATTTACTATTTTTAACCTGTTTATCCTTGCAGAATAGGTAATCAGAAAAAGCCAGTCATGAGTGAAGAACTGTGATTTCTAACACTGGATAGCCACCTAAAAATATTTAAATGTCATGACTGTAGAAGAATGGCAATACTGAGTTGAAGGATGGGGGATAAACCTCAGGAGAGGGAACCCAGTCATCTGCTGTTACAGGGAACACAGTCATGTAAAACTTCACTTGAGAATTTGGAAATTATTCACTGTCAGACACTTCTAACTTCTGCTGTCATCCTAGGCAGGTCTCTGCTACTCGATGAATGTGTCAGATAAAGCACATACCATGCTATTTAAAGATTGGTCTCACTAAAAAGCCAGGTGAATAACTCACATGAGAATTTGTGGTCTGCCTGGATTTGTCCTGCTGCTGTAAAACTGAGTGTGCTGATGTGTTGCATCTTTGCACAGTGGAGCCTTTGATTGTAAGCTCAGCCCAGGTCTGCCTGCTAAAAAGCAAATTTAGTCACATTTGGCATTAGCTGACCCAGTAATTTTAAATGGTCCATAAAACTTAAAGCTGGCCACAGGAGAGAGAGCAAAAGCCCCAAAGGATCTCTGTACCTCTGCAGATGGTAGAAGTCCATGGTTGATGCTTAGAGATAAGACGTGGTAAGAGTACAGAGTAATAGTTCCCTTGGAGTATCTTTCCTGCTTCCAGAATTAGGAGTTTAATGGCTTCTTGGGTTTGAGGTTACAGCTTCTGGTAGACCAAAACTCCTTAAAATAAGAATTGGATGAGTAGAACAAAACTCTGCTATCATATATGTAAATCTATATTTGCATCAGTGGAACAGGGCAGGGTTTGGTTTCTCCCTCTCTCCCTTGATAGTAAAAGTGATTAAATCTTAGAAGTTTGGATCCTCTCCTGTACTTTTTTTTTAAAATAAAGAACTGGTTTGATAATAAAATCTTGGCATTTACTTTTATCAGTTCTTAAGTATAGTAAAGAGGGTACTGCTTATCAGTTTTCTAGTGTAGCATATATTCTACTTTAATAATAATCTGCTCAGCTATGCATTTTCTCCCCCTCACGATATGTGCATGAAAGGTGCCTTTAGAGATTTAAGGGGGCGATTTGAATAATGATTTTTTTTTCAGCTATCCTTCATTAAATTCAAATTGCCGCTAACTTTCTACAACATCACTTCTATGGAAACTCAGCATTCGCTAAAATAAAAAATGTCTTTCAGCAGATCTTTCCATTTTTCTTACCTATTTTCTATTGCTTTTTGAGTATTGTTTGTTGCATAGTGGCTGATACAAAATTTGGAAGCCCTTGTAAAGTTATTTACAGTATTTCTTTTCCATTTAATGGTAGTTCTTTGGATAAGACCTTCTTTTGTTTCAGTAAAATCAGTGACAAAATTGATTTTGAAGTGAAAGTAGAAAGGTGTTCTCAGTTTATCACCTCTGAAAATGAAAAAATTTGAATTCATAGCATTCACAGTAGTAGTTTACTGTATTGCATGTTTATTGGGTTCTTAGATGTGCTTAACTGCTGTTAAGCAGTAAAATCCAAGAAAATGGAGATTATTGAATGGTCTGTTTGCTAAACCAATCTTGACATCTTTATTCATACATGTGTGATTACGTTACCACTTCAAAATGGTATTTTTGATGTGGAGGTTCACTACTTTTTTTTTTTTTTTTACTTTGTTTGGTAGTGATAATCTACAGAATCAGGACAGTTTTGTTGGGGGTGGGAGTTGTTTTGTGTTCTGGTTGATAGGTAATTAACAAAAGTGTCAGTTAATTTCTAAGTACTTGTTGCTGGTGAATTTGCATAAAATGCAGAGCATCATTGTCGGTCTGAGGCAGAGTGGGATTAGGAAAAAGCATTCAGGAATTGTTCTAGAGGAAGTTCTGCATTCTGGCTTGCTTCTGACAGGCCTTAAGATAAATGACCCTGTATGTCCCTTAGCTTACACCAAGCTAGATAGATAGCAAATGCTTGCTGCTTTCCCTGAGATCCCAAATTTCTTTGAGATCTATTCGTGCATACAGTACAGCATAACTGTGGTATGATTTCAAATTCCATATGTAATTTTCCAGGGTCAACATTAATTGCTTTTAATCTTGAAACCAAGAATGAAAGAAAAGTTATTGAAAAACACATATTTTATTTTATTAAAAAGGACTTGACATTTTAATTTTTTTTTTAGGAGGGTAAGGGAGACAAGACAGGAGGTGGGGAAAAAGCTCATTGCTTTAGGAGTTTTCTTTTTAGATGCAAACCCAAAATATCGACATAATAGCATACTTTATATCAGAATTTTAGAAAAAGCAACTTCAGAAATCTATCCATCATAGATGCAGGTTGAAACTGTCAATGTTCAAGGTGGTTTGAACTTTTTTCCTTTAAAGTAACTTGACTTAAAAGCATAGAAAAGTAAATGCTAGTTGGTTTTTTTACCATTCTTTTATTTAGTTCTTCCCACTGCAGTCTTTATAGTTTTGTTCTTGACTTATTTTTTCTGTTTATTCTTCACTGACTAAAGATACTGTCACACCTGCATAAGCCTCAAGTTTATCTTGCTTTCTGAGCAGGAACCAGAAGACCTCAGCTGCCATGAAATTGAAAAGGCTGAAGAATAACAGAGCAACTTGTTCCCACTTCTATTCCCTACCCCAGATGAGCTCCCATGAAACACCCTCTCAAAGTGCCAGTCTAGCAGATGTGGATGCATCACAGGACTATGAAGTCCTCGTTCCACATAAGCAATTCAGTGACTGAAATGCATCTTGGATAAAAATTAAGTTTCCAAGTAGGCAGTTTATGAAACTCATGTCCATTCCCATCCCTGCCTTTTTCCCTGCTTGTATTTCTCCAAGGGTTCAGGCACCAGACTTGCCAGAAGTACATTTCCCATCCTTTTTGCTGAAGTTCCTTCATCTCTCCAGGTACAACTGGCCACATTTTGCAGGGGGGATGAAGACTTCCTCTGTCTGAACCTTATTTGTTGCTGCTGGTGGTTGTACTCTCCAGAGTGAAGCTTACGCTGAGCTCTGAATTTCCCTTTGCAAGAATGCAGTTATACTGAGGGCATCCTAGCTAGCTTTCATCCATCTTTTGAGGGAAAAAAATGAAGCAATCCTACCTACCAAGAGGGGAGTTTAGGGGTTTAGGCATGGGAGTAGGGTTGAGAGCTTTTGGAGATCTATTGTGATTTTTTAAAAGCACAGATCAGGCAGGCATTTGCAGTAGAATACAGGGAATTTGAAAATATAGCCATTTATCTCCTCTCTTACTTGCATTTCCCCCTGCTTCTAGGCAACATGCTGCTTTTTCTGAATTTTGTCAATTGTAATTTTCATGAACTGCATTGCAGAAATGAGTACCTAAGGCCTATATCAGGCGGCTCTTAGGATCACCACGCTTCATCGATCTGCAGCCATTTCCATTGTGCTCTTCTCAAGGTGTGGCAGAGATGTTGATGACAATATGACAATGTTAGTGTCACCATCTAACAGGGGCAAGCCACCCCTGATTGTAGAATGTCATGGACAAAGTGGAATAAAAGGTTAAGCAGAGGTGATGCTTATGGACTTAAGTAACTGTCTTTTTCTGAGTGTATTTGCAAGGATTTCTCTTAAGACACATTACCTTTTCCTAAGCCTTTGCAGATGGACATTCCTATGCTAATTTGTGGAAGAAAAAGGTCAAGAACTGCAGTACTTAAACTACACTGCTCAGAGAAATCATGGCAGAAAGTTAGGAAAGGTAGGCAGTTTAAAATAATTTGGGAGGCTCAGCAAACTCTTAACGTGAAATTTAAGTGAACTGTAGCTCAGTTACTTCCTACTCTCTAAGTGTGGTAATATGCATTGGCAAAAATAGTCTATTTTATACTGACTGATCGTCTTCATTTGACAGGTTTGCTTTGAGAAAAGATTTAGGTGTCGCTGTGAGTAGCTCATGAATTAGATTTCAATTCCTTATAAAATAATTGGAGATGAAAATCCATAAAGTCTAGAGGGTAATACAAGTTTGGGTAAACAAACAGCATGATTTTTATAGAGAACAAATCATACAAGACACACTTAATTGCTTGTTTTGATAGAATTGCTAAATTATTAGCTGCGCTTGTACTTTTTAGAGATAAACTTTCAAAAACATCAAGAGTAGTTAGGTACCCAGCTCCTGCTGGTTTTAAGGATTTGCTACATTATCTCTGGAAGTTTTAAATGAAAGTTCATGTTAATTGGCTTGGAGTTTAGTCTTGCTACATGACTTTTTAGACCCCTGGGAGCGACTGTGCCCAGATGGATATATATGAGTTGTGTAAGGAGGATGGCACTCTTTCCAGCACCAGTATTATATGCAGACTTGCTTTGTATTTTCATTAATGTCTGAGAAGTCTGGCTCAGAGCAGCATGCCAAGGAAAGATAAAGGCAAAAAATTCGAGAAGCTGTGAGCATTAATATGTTAATATAGTCCTGCAGAAGAAAACTCCCCTCTGAAACCTCATCAATCCCCCTGAAAACCAAAACCTAAAGTGGAACTTTTAATGGGAATAACAGATCTTAAATAGTTTTGGTGGTAAATTCCACATACCACCTGAAGAAGAGAGATTGGACAACTCTTGACGAAAAGGGGTGAAAAGATTCCATTTGCTGAGTCTTCTGAAAGAATTTAGAAGACTTTCTGAATTCTTTCAAATCATCTAGTTGCTCTGTGGACCAAAGCAAATTTAGAGGTCATTAATGCAGGTAGATCAAAGGCAGACAGTAGTAGCATTCACACCTAATAACACACCCCTCCCAAAACAGATCTTTTGTACTGGGAGATTGAAGAGAAGCCAGTAATTTGGACAAATAAATGTAAATCTGTTAGATCACCTCACCTGTCTGAACTCCTTGGAACTAAATATGTACACCTTTTCTGCCATTATATAATTGGAAACTCTCTAAAGGTGGCATATATTGTGTCTGTTCTACTGGAAAAATTTGAAACATGGTATATATTTTTTACTAGGAATCTAGAAGGAAGGGAGATAATACAGCTAAAGGAAATGGCAGGAAGCAAATTTGGCTGAAGTTAGTGATATCTGATTCAAAACAGATGTCCTCAGACAGCCAGTGGTCAAGACTGGGAAAGAAATGAAAGGAAAATAGAAAGGGAGGGATACTCTGTGGGGAAGCAGGAAATTTGTTGAAGAGGGACATAGGGATGAACTGGGACCAATCAATCAGATATGCTTACAGTGGCAACATAGGGAATGAGGTGGAGAAAATAGAAAGCCCTTGAATGATGAGGGTAGGAGGCAAATCTCTATTGAACAATTGACTAGTGAAAAATCTGTGGAAGTGTATCAAGAACTAGGTTTTACTGCTTGACAGCCACCCAGGAGATAAAGGAAAAAAGGAGATACTTGTAAAAACCACATTTGGCAGCTTTCTAGGAGCTAATTAAAAAAGAAAACACAACCCTCCTCACCACTACCACCCCCACCAAATATTTAGGCTGTGTCTTTTATAGGATCCTACTTTTGGTAGAATTGAAATGCATTAAATAATGAATTAATGTAGTCAGTGTGAATTGAGATCAGGAGGAACATGAGTAATACCACAAAGAAAATAAAGGAGCATGAAACACCTTTAAGACTGGAAGTTCAGACATTGAGTTTGATGGCTTATTCTCCATGCATTTAGTCAAGGGAAAATTAAAGAACCTGTGAAGGGGGAGTGAGAAATAAAATTTTATGTTAAATGAGTGAAAAATTAATCTCTCTATCAATATGATCCTCTTTATTAGCTGACTTGTGAAGATGATGTTTATCAGCTGCCAATCATTGAGATAAAATAATGTAAATCTAAGTCAAAGTCACCCAGAAAAATATGTATTAGCTTGAAAACTGGCCTGAAAGGATAAATTATAAGTAAATATTTTCACCCTATGTTTATGTAAAAAACCCCAACAAATCAGGACATAAAGCAGGGTTTCTTATAAATTCAAAATTAAATGTATATGAAACTATTTTTGAATAACCATTGTTTGCTTAAAGCCTATTGTTGTTGAGATTTATTATAATTGATATTTAATTTCACTGAGATTAGAATGGAATGCCTTTTGGTGGCTCTAGTGGGTCTGAAACATCCCTGCTGAAGAGCTCAGGGGAGATAGGCTGTAGCTGTCTTCAGGAGAGTTCTTTGAGTTGAGGAAGGGTACCCGAACACATGGAAATGACTAAAGGTACATGGGATTAAGCAGGTGGATCCCACCCTTTATTGGCAGGAATTAGTGCAGAATTAGCCAGCACCACAAAATTGTTTTGTTGCTTTACACAGTTGTCTTTCATTTTGTTACTGTGAATAACTCAGTATCCCCATCAAACATTGTCTGCTTGCTCTTATCCTCATTTTCAGGTGATTTATAAGTATTTTGAATTACATAGGTGCCAATAGAGATTCTAAACAGATTTCACTGAAATTGTTCTTCTACAGCAAAACAGTGCCTTTTATTATTTTATTATTAACCTTTATTTTCAATTCTTTTCAAGCTTTTAAATCAATGGAGGATGTGTTCTTTTACCTCCTGAGAGCATAGTTAATTTATAAGACTTCTGTGAAGGATGGCTTTCTTGTTTTTTTTTTTTTTTGGAAATCCAAGCAATAACCAAGCTCATCTTTGTGATTGTTGTCTCATTTGATGGGAGAGACTTAAAAAATCTGTGAACAATGTCTGTGGTATGTTCAATCCAGCTTGATTTTTCCTTTTTTTGCAACATCTTTGTGGTCCATCTGGATCTACAAATTTAAATCTACAAATTTATTAATTTGTATAGTTTCTACAATTTTTTTCTGGAGCAGAACACAGATTATATACTCTCTAATTCCTTAAATCTGTCCAAAACCTTTAAAAAAGTTGATGCCATGGCATCAATTTGCCCATTTACAGTCCTTTATCACTAAGTTCAGTTAAGCAATGGGTTGATCCTTGATGATTAATATTTTACTGCATCATATTTTTTCCTTCTGAATTTTTGGCCTGTGTGACTTGCTGCTATGCATTTTTTATTTACTAAGAGCACTTCAGTTTAGGATAGTTCTTCTTTATTTGTAAAGAAATGTTCAACAGATAGTGAGGAGTTTTGGAAAAAAACATTAATTTTTATCACAGGTAATCATTATTCAACACCTTGAAGATTTGTTGGGAATTTTTGGTAATAATGAAAGGTCAAATAGTTTTCAATTTTCTCACTGAATAAAGGCCGATATGTAAAAATGAAACCCAGGAAAAAACCCCAAAACCCAAGAACAATGGAAAAAGCAGGCACAATAATGAAGACAGAATAATCATGGGGCATATATATAAATATATATATATATATATATATATCCACACAGAGAAGTAGTGAACAGCCACCACCTGGAATTAGAGGCTGTGGAAGATCAAAGAGGAGAGTGTAAAGTTAGGGCAGAAAATAGATTTGTAATATACATGCTTATGTTGTTTGCTGTGAATGTGCATGTTCAGTCTACCAGGGTTAATTGCACATATCCATATCTCAAGGATGATGAAAGCAGAATTAAATGGCAGTGTTGCTTTTTAGTGAGTGCTGTGCTATGTTAGAAAACTTTGATTTTCTATTCCTTTGCAGAATTGTACCTTTTATTGAAAAACACTTTGAAGCATGGGAGCTACAGATACAATTTGCACATCCAGACATTCACTGAGTTACTCTTACACTCTTGGGATCCTGAAAACCCCTTTACCCTCTCTTCTCTGATGTACACAAAAGTACACACCCTGTAAGACAGCATAATTTTCTTTTTTCTATTTCATGTGCCGAGTGCTCGATGCAAAATGCACGTGTGTTATGCCAAAATATGTTGAAGTTATAGCATTATTCTTGAAATCACAGAATCACAGGATTGTTAGGGTCGGAAGGGACCATCATTCTTGAAATCACAGAATCACAGGATTGTTAGGGTTAGAAGGGACAGCTGGACATCCATCCAGTCCAACCTTCTGCCAAGGCAGGGTCACCTAGAGCAGGTGTGGGTCTGGAGGAGGTGGTGAATGTCTCCACAGAAGGAGACTCTGCAACCTCCCTGGGCACCTTTTCCAGTGCTCTGCCACCATCAGTGTAAGGAAGTTCTTTCTTGTGTTGAGGTGGAACTTCTTGTGTTTTAGTTTATGGTTATCAGTCTCTTTGAAACAGTTACTTCTACAAAGAGGGTTAAAATCAATGCATAAAGCCTGTTTCTGCCTGTAGGTATAGAGGAAGGGCCATGGCAGAGCAGGTTTTGTGATAATACATGGTTTTCTGGCTGCCAGCCTAGTGCTCTTGCACAAATTGGTGTTTTGTTGGGAAGAGAGGCTCATTTTCCTCAGTTGTTTTGTCAGTCATTAATTTGAAGCCCTCCCTGTTTGGAAGTGCTGCAGCATGTTCAGTGAGGCTAAACACATGGAGCTGTGGTACCACTTATTGATCCTGTCGTTCCTGTAGGCAGACTTGGTCCAGGCCCTCTGGAAAGGCACTTCTCCAACTTCAGCTCTTACATTCCTGCCTCTTAAGTTTGTACAGGTTATAGACCAACTTCTAATTGAAAAAGGAGTTTGTTTCTATTTATTTCAGTGGTCCCATTCCTTAAGTTGAGGAGATGTGAAGTCCGCTGGTACCCTGCACTTGGGCTGACTAATGAGAAGGGAGCTGAGGAAACTCTGAAAGTCTCTGAACTGTTTCAAAGATGCTTTGCTTCACTGCAGGAGGAATTCACTGGATTCCTGAGGCAAAAAAACCTGTAGCAGCATGAAAGGAGAAAAGAGAGCAAGATGATAGAATCATGTATTCCTTAAGGTTGGAAAAGGCCTCAAAAATCATTAAGTCTTTGACCAAATACCACCATGCCCGAAACTGTATCATGAAGTACCATGTCTGCTTGTTTTTTGAACACTTCCAGGGATGAAAAAACTATAATAGGGAGGAAGAAAGCAGAAAAATCAGAAGTGTATGAAGTGTAATCCTGCTCCTGTTACTTGATGCTGACTGCATCTACAGTTTAAGAATAGTTTAATGACTGTGTAAAGGCTATATTTTACCTTGGATTTTATTGTGCTAACCTCCCACTGACATTTTCACACCAGGATGTATTGCTTCATGACTTGATCTGGGAAAGGTCATTAAAAATAGTTGTGGTCCTTTCACGTAGAGGTTTTCAATGCTTTGATGAAAAGGATGTGCCTGCTAACAGGCCCATTTATACTAAACATGCCCATTGCAGGGCATTCTGATGGGTCTCTTGTATACAGACTACTGAGCTGCTGAAGTGTAAAATGGATTGTAACTGTGGAGTTACTGCTATTTTAAATATATATTGCACTCAAAATTGAATGTCAACAGGAAATGTTGCAATTTACAGATGTGAAATACTGGTGCATTAGTAAAGTTTTGGAGCTTTTTTATACCTGAAGACCAATGATACAGAAGTAAATCTCTGTGTGGACTTCTTTATTTTCAAAAAATCATAGAAAATTTGGATAAAGTGAAGCAGAGAGCAAATACTGAATCTATCATAGAGTGAGGCTGGAAAAGTGCTTTTTTAACAAGGAAGTTTTCTGGCCCATTTATTTGTTGAGAACACCTTCTTGATGGCAAATAAAAGCAAGAAATGGAAGCATCAATGGGAAGTCATTCAAAGTAGTCCCACAATGAATTCTGTTACCACTCAAAAGCTCATTGGATCAAATTGCAGACATGAGTTGTGACTTTCAATAGGCATTCTTATGTATGAATAGTTCTTGGCTCTTTATCTTTTCTGAAATGTGCATGGTTGCATGATTCTTCAATATTGTTACTGATATCAAAAACTTAGATTCAGATTTCAGGTTTCTCTAATGCTGGATCTTTCAGAACTTCTTTTGGAATCCATTACTTGTTTTGATATATGTGACAGGCCCCACAGTTCTCCCCAGTTACTCAGGCAGCATTTCTCCTTCCCTCATTCCCAAACCCCCACTTAAATCCTTTTCATTGCCATGCATTCCATTCCAGTTTTCAGTAGTTGATAATCATACCTGTGAAGTCTTATTTAAATGCTATTTAGAAATGAATGTGTATGTGAATGTGGGATTCTCTCTCTCTCTCTCTCTATCTCTCTATCTCTCTCTCAATTTGTTTCTGTGGAATTTCTCCAGAGATTAATTACATTGACCATTTAGTTTATTTTTGCTTTTTTAAAAAATTCTTCTAAAATTGGTGATGTCTCTTTAGAATGCTGAAGGCTTGACTCTAATGTGTTGCTTGTGAAGAAGTCAGCAACTTTTTGGTGATAGTCCAAAAAGTGTGTACTGTGAGAGCTCAGTCCAAATTTTGTATTCTATTTTATATCAGTGTCTCACATTGACATCTGTATGTAAACAGTGCTGTGAAAGAACTGGAATGGTTTCCCAAAAGATGAGATCATTACTTATACTATGTTTATAAAAACCACATTATTGCAGCACATTGAGCGTTAATTGTCAGATTCCATCCATTTTATGGAGAAGGACACGGCGCTCTTGTGGTGATCAGCATCACTAAACCACTAAATAGGCAATTCCTTGTGTAGGTTACATATAGAAATGTACCTGAATTTCTCTTTAAATCTTTTACTCAGTTTCCCAGGAAACATCAAGTCCTGGAATGAATACCAGAGAGTATTCTGGCATGGACATATAACCAACACTAGTCAATAGATCTTGAAGGAGTGACAAGAAGTCTAAGAGATTACGTAAACACAGCAGCACTTGTCTGACAGAGAGAAAGGGTCTTTTCACTGTTAACAGAGTAATTTGATCCACATTTCCTGGAATGGCAGTAATACCCTTTACACATTCCATGTAGAGTATGCAGGAATCATTATAAATACTCATTGTAAAGAATGTGGTACATGCATATGGGCCAAGGTGAATTTAAGTGAAACCCATACATATTGGTACAGGCAGGATTAGATCTATTGGCTCCTGGGTCTCGTTTCCCTGCTTAAATACTGGAAACCACTCTTCCTTAAGGATATCAGACTGCTGAAACCTTATGGAGTCCTTTCTGTGCTTCTCTAACCTCTCTGTGGGTGAAGTAGTTTCAGGTGTTCGGCTCATTCTCTTGAAAGTAAAGTAATTGAAGTTATCAAACTTTAGATTAGCCACTTAATGTACCATGATCCTTGAAGAGAATTCTGTCCCGCTCTTCCATAACTTATTAGAGAGCCACTCTGGATTTCAAAACCACTCCAGGGATCACAGAACACTAACGTCAACCACGGAAAACCAAAGTGGGGAGTCCAGAGAGATTGAAAGATGAGAGCTCACTTATCATTACCTAGGAGATAGAAAATGAAAGCCAAAATGTGTTTGTGACTGGAAGTAAAACAGAGCTTTCCTCACCCTCTTTGCCTGTTCTCCCAAAGACTACCAAAACAGTATTATAGAATAGTAAACCAGCTGTGGTTGACCATATTAATTTGTATTTCCTGAATAGTCATTGCTGCTCTGTATAAAAGTTTTGCCTCTTACTGGTCTGGAAAGTGCCTTCTGGTCTGGTCTAGTCAACCAGAGAAGATGAAGTTTCTCCCAGCCATATGAGGTGGAAGAATTGTTTGACAAGACACAGTGCTGTTCTCAGTAGGAGGCAGGCAGTACATGTGCCCTGTTTTTCCCATAGGAAGATACCATTAATTTCAGTAAGTTGCTTAGGAGCATAGGTTCTCATTCAGAGGTCGGGTTGTAAACTCAGGACCTTCATGTCTCAGTTGTTTGTTAGTACCCATCCATTTCTCTGCATTCGTGATCATATTTGTTTTAAAAGGGCGTTGAAAAAGTTGTGAGGTACAGGTTTTTATACCTGCTCCATTCTGATTATCCCAGAAGTTTTGCATTGCCCTGCAGCCATCTGGAGCATGAGTTGCTATCCAAACACACATGATCTTGTGTTTCCCTCACTACAGGGCTCCCCACCAGCTCCCAGAGATGTCTTCAGTGGATTTTTTGAAAAGGCTTTTGGGTTTGCTTCCCTTAAAAAGGAAAAATGAAGGGGCAGTTGTGGTGAGTGTACAGAAAGGAATTATTTAGGCTCTAGTTCCAGGAGGAGAGACACCAGGTTTGGATCTCAGTCTGAGCTGGGCTTCCAGGAGAAGCCTAAATCTCAGAGAGTGTGATAGTTTGAATACAGAATTTATTGGATGGATTCTGGTTTTCTCTTGCTCAGCATACTGGCTACTGGGATTCCCAACCTCAGCTGCTTCACTCATCCTGATCCCAGCTTGTGGATTAAGTGACTGGTTCTGGGTAATCTGTGGTCTGATACTATGGATGTGGCAATGGTGTGTGTCACCACTCCCTTTCTAGTCCACACAGGTACCTGCATGGAGCTTTTCCTACTATTTGAGCAGACGTAACAGAAGAGTGCCAAAAGTAAAACCCAACACAACTGAAAATAGTTCTGTATATCAGTAGACCCATACATTATTTATCCATGCTTGAATTTTAATGAAGAGAAATGCCATTTACTCATTAGTTTAGAAGCCAAAAATACCCGCCACTTACATGTTGACTCTGGGCTGTCTTCTGTTCCAGATACTACATTTTTCCTCCATTTCCCAGACAGAAGATATTAAATGTCAGTGTTTGACAGGCATTATTTCTGCTCCTGTAGCAGGAAGTAATGCAGACCAGCAGTTACTGTAAGGGTTGACTGGGATGGGATCCAGGTAGAAGGTTCTTATTCATGGCCCCACTCTGTGATATAGTGAAATGAGTTGCAGCACAGTGCAATGTGATATAAAAAGTTCCTAGTCTCACTGTCCAGCCAGGGAACTACAGAAGGGATCAGGTTTGAAGACAATATTGTAGGCTGACAAACCCTTACCCTACTTTGTTGTCTGGTGAGTAGGGAAGAATCAAGTATCTTCCCTGAGAGCAAGATGATGAATATCTGTTTAAAGTACATAGTGGATGCTCATGGATAATCTTGCTCTGGATAAAATAAATGACACTGTTTTCTTTGTCTTCATTTAGATCAGGATGTTGCATTCTGGCTTCATTTGCTATTAGGGTTATTCAGAGTACAGTTACTTCAGGGCATCTGCACCAGTTCACTCTGCACCAAGAAAATGGCAATGATTTTCCATGGGGCAGTGCACCCTGATTTATTTAGCACAGGAGAAGAAATTGTACAGGTAGAAAATTATTCTAAGGTGAAGCTGTGATACTTTTGCACAATAAGCTGTATTTTCTTAATCAGATCTGCATGACATTTCACAAACTGAATGTTTTATTTTTAAAAATCTGTTGTGGGTAAAATAGGCTTGCTAGAGGTAGAAAAGTCTTCTTCCTTCTATCTTCAGACTCAGTGTTGCGAGTGGAAGAAAATACATCTGCGATTTCTTTTCATCTTCACAGTAGAAGATCACAGTGTTGTCATTATTTTGTATATATGTATAGAAGTAGAAAAGTGTATATTAGGCAAAGCAGTGGTAAAGGGACCTAGCAAGTGGGTTTGAATCCACTTGAATCACTGCAACCTTCAAAGGTCTATTTTTACTTCTAAAATGAAAATTTAAGTCAGGTTTGAATCTAGTACATTTAGCTAATGGAGGGAATATACTTTGTTCTTGAAATTCTACTATTAGACCTGTGCAGGTTTAAAGCCACTTGGTAACATATTTCATTGAAGCACACCCTTAAAACACAATTAAAAAGATGATTATTGTAAATGATGTCATATAAAAGTGTCACAGGTTGGTTCAGGACAGAGAGTGAAGGGATGAGTCATTCCTCCTCTAGGCTATGATGGAAGTATGGAAAAATTAAATATGGAGTATGGGAGCAAAAAGAGACAACATTATAAAAAGCCTAACAAAATAGGTGAAGAAAGGGAATGGAAAGAGTAGGAAAAAGACTGGATAATAGAAAAGAAATGGTAGAAACAGGCTAGAGGGGCAGGGAACAAGGCATTACTATAAATAGCTGATATCTCTTGGGAAGAAGTATCTGTCATCTTGTTATATCTCTACAAATTGACACTTCTATCTCAGTTGCTGTCACTGATGTTCTGCAAATGCTCCACTGCAAAAAATGTTGAAGACATACGGATGAAAATGTCGTTTTCTAAGTGCAAGTAAGGATACCAAGGTTCTACACCTAGCTGCTTACAGATCCCAAGTCTTAGCAGTGCCCTGTACATTATAGCACAATATTTATTACTCTGGAGTTAATTTTGAAGCCTTGAAGTATGAAAGTATTGTCTAGAATGAATCTTAACCTTAAGCACTCTCAAGATCTTCCTCTTCTAAGACAGTGGATTTGGTTGTTTTTACTCCAATAATTCCCATGCTGAATTCCTCAAATAAAGTTTTGTTGTTATCCAGTGTGCTGGAGAGGAAGGTATTGTTCTTCCTGAGAGGAGCATTGCAAGTGAGCACATGTCCTGGGTGGAAAAAGTTCCTTGCATGGAAGCATGGATTTGGTAGTGATGTAATAGCTGAGTATTTTATTGTGCAGCCTTGCTTTATTCTTCACCCTTTTCAGTGAAGTGCATACATCTTAATTAATAACTCTTATTCTATGGAATTCAGGTGGCAATGGGTTCTTTTTACATCACATTAGTAGATTGAATATGAAAAAATATGGCAGTTCCAAAAGGAGTTTTGGTACCAATGCAGCCCTACTTAAATGTGGTTAATATCTGCTGCCAGAATTGGGGAGAAGCAGTGAGGTCAGAATACTCATCAAAAATTTCCATTTGTTACACAATTACACATAAAAATGGTCTGAAAAATTGTCTCCATATTAGGTTTATTAAAGTACTTCTGAATACTGAATGTTTTGAACCTGGCCATTGGATCATGGAGCTTCATATTTCCATTAAGGAAAGCAAATGAGACAATGCATTTCAGTGTGGGTATTTTGCAATTCAGATCATCAGCTCATTTCCACAAACTGTTCTCAAGTCAAATATAGACTTAAATTTTATTGCTCAGATTTTCAAGAGGCTTTTTTGGCGTTGTTTTTCTTTTTTTTTTTTTTTCTGAAGCTGTATTTCTTAAATGTGTACTTCTAAAAATATGTCGACCATCCCTTCCTCAATTATTTGCATGATTTCATGTAGTTCTGTTTCAAGATGAAATAGATGTATAAGCAATTGTTTTTTAGTGCTGCTGCTTTCTGCAGACTTTCAGAAATATAGGATTCTTATTAATTGTTACAAACGTGCTTAAGGTAATTAAAATCAATGGAGTAATATTGTATTGATAGTGCATATACATATTTTGTATCAGTTGCCATTGTATGTTCTTAACTAGACATCTTTGAAGATATAAAACAAGAATTGACAGAATAACAACTATGAAGAGTGTTTTGAGGCAAAAAATGGAAGAAAAAGAACACTGTCTTTTATTATCAGTGAGTTCAAAATGTCTATAAAATTATAGAAAATAAACACTGGTGCAGGGTTATGCTGATCATTCTTTTGTTTACTTGAAGTGAGCTTAAATTTCATTAAATTTAAATTATCCATTTGAATATCTTGAACTCTGTCTACAGTGTATTTCTGTAGTGCAGCACATTAGAGGGAGAACAGTTTGGACCATTTACATTAAGAAAGGATTGCCAGAAGGAATGAATCCAAATGGCACTAAAATAGTAAAGCTCGTAGGAAACTTTGTGTTACAGAAGACAAGTTATTTTGTATTCCAGGCTGTGTACTGATCCTAAGTGCTATCAAGAAGCTGGAAATGAGAGGCTTTAAAAATGCAGCAAAAATACAGATTTAGTACTTAAATTAATTGGAAAAACATGGACATTGTGCTGTAACTTAATCTTTCCTTAACCTTCTGCATGACTTTTAACTCAAGAAGTAGACTGAATGCTGAAGTAGGTTGAAAAAAATGTTAGGAGCTTTAATCTTAACTGCTACAGAAATAGAATGTGCTGTGCAGCTGCTCAGATATTTGCCACACTGTTGTCTGCAGTACCTGGCCACACTGAGGAGGAAATTGATGGGCAGTCTCAGAATCTAAGGCCACTGTCTTGAATATATCAATGCCTTCCAAACCACCACTGGCCAGTGCTCAACATGACATTTCCAGTGTGTTCCACGCAGTGATAAGCATCATTCTGGACTTAGGTACTGAAGAACTAGCACTTAAAAAAGAGGATTGGATTTAGGATCCAACCCTGACCTCCAGCACCAGTTCCTTGCTATAGGACCTCTCATTTTAGCTCATGAAGCACAGGCGAATGTGTTTCTGAAATACTCAGTCTGGTCTCTATTGTAAGCCCCACACCTGAAAATCAAGCAATTCAAAAGTCTGTAGAGGAGACATAAAAGTTGTTTATCTGTTAATATTATTGGGAGCTGTATGGCAGGGAAGCACCTTGGTCCAGTAATACTGTCCTTTGTGGTGGCCCTCCTGCTTCCACATCAAAGTGCTCTAGTGGTTCATTTGATTACTTCCCTTCTTGCTATGGGCAGTTTTAATGTTAGACTTCAGTCTTAATGTGGATGAAGATAGGCATAGGAGCACAAAGGCTTTAAGCAGTTTTCCTATAGCAGTGTCCCAGATCACTGTGGGTCTTTGAAAATCTGTCCAAAGCTGGTGACTCTGAGAGTGGTTCATGTAGCCTCATATGCCCCTGCTGAAACTGTTCGTACCTGAATTAGTTCTGTTCTACTGGCACAATTAGGTCTGCCTCAGCTTGCTCATGTAGAAACTGGAGGAGCTCTGCAAAAGCAGTATTAGGTACCTGGCAGCAATTTTTACTTTCAAAATCTCTCAGTAGTAACTTTAAATACATTTTATTGAATAAAGTCACAGCAACAAAAATCTGAGGCACTTTAAGGCAAATATATTCAGGCAAGTGCTGTTTCATAATAGCCTGTTGTGCGTCACTGAGGATTTTCGCCCGAACATTTCTTCTAAATGGACTGCAGGCATTATAGGATGGCACTCTGACACCGACCATTAATTCTAAAGATACTTTATTGTTACCTGGGCCAGTTACGCATCCTTGGCCTTAATGTCTCTTCTTTTTTTCTGAGTCCAGAACCTTTTTATCGTTTTTCAGGCATATTGACCTTCAATCATGCAGTAAGCATGCCAAATTTGTTCTTCTTGAGCTAACACAATGTGGCAGTCATGCAGATCACTCTTCCTCTTTCTTATTTGTAGATCAGCTTGTTCTCTGAGATGAGATTTGATGTCCTACTGTTATTTTCAATGTTCTCACCTCTGTCCCAAAGTCTTTACCTGCAGTCACCCTTCCTGACTTTCAAAATAGACAGCAACCCTTCAGTTTGACATTTTAAAATCTCATCAGCCAAATCATGTCTGGAGAAAAGGAAGTGAAGTACTTAGAAGGATATACTGGAATGATTGTTCTATGATAAATGAAACAGCCATTCTCCATGCATTTTTTCATGGAATTATAGCATATTCCAGAAAGGCAGTAATTAACCACAGCTGAAAAACATTTAAAGATATGTTGGTGGAGTTGTAGTCAATATATTCTTTTTGTGTGTAATTTAGTTATTATTGACAGGGTGAAAGTTGTGTTCACCTGCAAAAATTAGGAAATTATGATGAAAGTTTGATGTATTTTCCACTGTTGTAAAGGATGATAAATTTTTGGTCTTTATGACATTGAAAATTCCCGCTATTCTGGTATTGCTTAATCATTGTAATGTTAATAAGGGTGTTGAGAACAAAGGTTTTATACAGATATTTTGGCTCCACTACCATAGTCTATCCATGTGTAACAATATGTTAAAGTCTTCTACAAATTTAGAACAGATGCACTAAAAACATCAAACATCATGTTATAAAATCATTCAAGTCAGAGTGCTATTAAGTTTTCATAGCTGAAGTTTATTTAAAAGAGCAGCACACCAGTTTGACTCTACACAGCAAATCCACTCAGGTCTGTATTCCGGCAGGGATGGGTGGCAGTCTGGGATGTAACCCTTATATTCAATGGAGTGCTCGAGGACATTGGCTATGCAGGTCACTGGAGTCAGTGGAGGCATGTAATTGCCTCTGAGAGCTTCACCTTTGGAATCTTATCTCGAATGTCATCCCTGCCTCCTGGCTTCTGCTTACCAAGTGTGCAAGAATCCACATTTCATGGCCTTGAAAACAGGTCTCTTGGTCTTCAATGCCCCAGCTGCATCTAAGTGAGCAATCTGAGCGTGGCCATCAAAGATCACATTCCAGCCAATCCAGCTCATCTTGCTCCTACACAGAAGTAGGAGAGGGTTACAGTCCTTCCCATGGGAAAATGTAACCCTCCCCTGCCAAGTGAGGCATGTTTTGTGGTACTGTGTTGGGAGGAGAGCTGAGCCATCCCTCTGGCTGAGGTATCTGCTGCTCAGTAGTCACTGGGAACTGCTGAGACACTGCACAGGAATGGGATTTATTTAGAACCTGATTTCTAGGTTTGCTTTGCATACATAACACTATAGCAACATAACAAGAGCCTTTAAAGTCATCATCAACAGGGCAAATAGTGCTGCAAGGAAGGGTTAAGAGAGTAAATGCTGCATTTCCATCCAGTGCCAGGAATGTGAGAACAGTTTTATGATCCTTGTCACTGAGCACATAAGGATTGTGTACTCATTTCTCTATTTCCTTCTAATTTTGGAGCTGCTTTGACTGTGCATGTTAAATCTAAAATTTAAATTAAAATTGTGTGCTCATGTATCCTGAAGAATCTCAGATTATTTTGGATTCTTCCTAAAATAATTAAACTCAGAATATGTCACAAAATATTGGAGTTTAGGCAAAGCAAATTAGACTGCTAGACAATAGATATCTTAAGTACTCATTACGTTGGTTGCCAGCTCCAGCAATTATTCTTGGGGCTTCACTGGGCTAAAGTTGGATATCTTTTAATGTGTCTGCAGCTCTTCAGGCCTTTACCTTCTCCAAAAAAAAAATTATATATTGGAAAACTCATGGCAATAGGGGAAAAGATCTGGAAAGAGGGGACAGAATAGGACTTATTCCATAACTGTGTAAGTGGCCTCAGCCAGCTGGTCTGAAAGAGCATTTTCATTTGTCCCTGTCTTGAATGGGAATTGAAGTGGCCAATTCACTTTGTGCAAACTGGATAGTGTGAGAGGAAGTCAAAGAAAAAAGCATGGCTTTAAAAGTTGTTCTCTGGTTCATGTTAAAAGGCTATTTTTGAATAAATTAATAGTGAATATTTTTGGTGTGAAATATAACTGAAAGTATTTTGTGCATTCTGCCTGATTACTGCATTATGCTGTGTTACATAGGAGAACATGACATTTTGCTTCATACTTCATTGATTTGCACAATGCAGCAAGGAAATAGAATGAAAACATGGCCAAACCTGTCAGAGTCTAAATTTTGATAATTTTCATATTTTCTATAAGGAAAAATACTTTCTTCTTAATTCAGATTAGGGAATATGATCTGACCCCCTAAAATAATTTTTTTGTTGTTGTAATGATGTGTCACACAGTACAGAGGCAAGCTGAAAAGTGCAGTGTGGTTCACAGATCCTTTTCTTACTGACTTTTCTCTGTGCATTTGCATGGCTTGATTTTGCATTGGTCTCTTTCCTTTTTTTTTCCCCAAGCAAACACACTTTACTTGCTAACAGGATACCAGCTGCTGTTCTAATTTAGCACTGAGCCTGTGTCCCAGTTTCACATTTGTGATATGCTAATATAAACTTCACTCCAATGCACATACAGTGCAAAGAAATCTTGTTCCTTTTACTGGGTTTCTTCTTGTTAGAGTCTTGCAACCTCATACTGCCATGAACAAATATCAGTGTTGTAGAGGGATTTCTACTGCATTTGAAAGCTAATTGACAGTGCTAAATCTCTTGTTGTATATCTTTCTCTTACAAATAGCTATTTTGTTTTATTCTGAAGTGCTTACTAGAGATGGGGAAAGCAACCTGTCATATTGATCTCTAATGTATATAATTACATGAATATACTTCACTTTCCCTAATTAGCATCTTGGAGATCTGTTAGATTTCATATGTAGCTACAAAATGAATAATCACTTACAGCTTACAGACATAACAAAATCATTAAAGTCAGTAGAAAGAACCACCAGTATCAATGATTTATCTTTTGCCCATCCTGTCAAATCGTTCTTTTGTGATGCAAGTATATGTAGGCAGGTGGGAAAATATGCAACACACTTTCACTTAATGCCCTTTTGATATGCCTCCTACATCTATTCCCAACTTAAAAGCTGTGGCAAAGGCATGAAAAAGCCTAAGAGCTCTGAAGTCTGGATGTAAATCTGGCTATAGATTCATGTTCCTTCCCTTAATAAAAATAAATGCTATGAATTGCCCTTGAAAAGCAATGTTATTTATAGATTTAAAACCCTGATTGCTAATGGCGGGAGCCAGGCAAGAATTCAGTAGCTAAGGAAGAAATAGATGAGGAATGGACAAGCTGTGTTCCCAGAGGTCTATGGTCTGCAGTAGGAGGGCTACAAAATGTCACAACTGGTGGTTGCATGATGCAAATGGGAATGAGACTGGGGGAAAAGGAGGACTGAAGGTCTACAATGTGCACATTAGTGTGGCATTTGAGAATGACCTTCACCTTGGGAGCAAATGGGTAGAGGTGTGATGGGTTGGCCCTGTGTCATCCTACTCCATCTTTCTTACCATGCCTGCAAAAAATGGTGCCAAGTGATGCCTGCTCATCTCTGACTGGTATGTGTATGGAACAAGCTGGTGTGGTTTGCCTGCAACATCCCAACCTGCTTTAGTGGGTGGCTTAACACCAAACACAGGCATAAGGGATGTGGGAGGGCCTTTTGAAGAGCAGTTGTGAACTGTGAACAGTCATTGAATAGAGGAGAACACTCGGCTTAGCTTCTCTATTTTATAAATTTTGTTTGCAAAACCATTGTAAGGAAACTGTGGTGGCAAAACTGATAAAAAGTGGGAGTTGAGGAGAGGAGTCCAGGAAAAGCTTCCTAAAGGCCAAATCTGTCAATTATATTATTAACATGTCTTACGTACTCTTCATAAAAAAATTGTCAGTTTGGAACTAACAGATGCAATGAGAGGGATGCGCAGTTGATGCTTCAGTGGGGCCACCATTTTCAAGTGTTGCAGCAGGCATGAAAGTCATAACTTCTAAAGAAGGCAGACCAGAAGGAAAGTGTTAATTATGGGCTAGGATTATGATTGAAAATTCAAAGAAATCTCTGAGTTCAGCTGCTTCATAGCTTGATGACCAGGGTGCAAAGAAGGGGATGATGCTAAGATTAAATGCCTAGATTAAATGCTGATCCTGAAATCAAATGAGATAAATGATTAAAGGCAAAGGAAGATTACAAAGGTCTCCAGGACCAGCTGAGGTTGTGGTAAAACTGAATAGACAGCAGAGCATCTGAGGAGGAGCAAAAATTGAAGACATCTGTACTTTAGGTACATTTTTAAGTATGCTCCAGGATTTTATCTCACTTTGTTTTGCTTTTGTTTAGTAGCATGGACATTTGTCTTTGAATTAGTGATCTAGAATCCTTTACTGTAAGTAGTGTAGAGAAGCACACTTCTAATGCCTACACATCGTACTAAATATGCTCTGGAAATGCTCATTTCTTTTACCAACCATGAATGGAGCTGACAGTGATCCACTCTTCCATTTAGGTGAGACAAATCCAAGCCCTTGTTCATAGTACTATAATCAAGAAGTTAATTTTTTGTTTTTTAAAAGAAATGCTGCATTATTTTGTGCTATTTTAATGTTTGAAGCAGACATTAAGCAGAATTAAATCTGGCAGGCAGAGGGCAGCCTGTCTTCTTGATGGCAAGACTCAAATAAATGTAGTCTGCATATAAACCCTTGGGGGGCCTAAACACAAAAAATCACATTATTTGTTCTAGAGATCAAGTTCTCACAATTATATTGCACCTTGTGACTGAGGCATTAATTATTTCATCAAACCACATTTGTAGTGGTAAACCCAGGGAAATAGAGAGGACTTCTGACACCTGCCTCCTGTGAACATCAAGGACTGTTATTGTCAGCAGCAAGAGAAAGAAAAGACACCCACTGTGCCAAACACTGTTACCCATCCCTCTACCAAAGGGCAGCCTTCAAGGAGCAGGACCCATCTTGTCGTAGAAGGATCAATTTATAATATGTGGGCTTTTTTATTAAGAATAGCTTTGTTTAAATGCTACAGATATTTTAGGTCTGGCACCGACTGAGTCACAGTTTGATTTCTAATCTGTGCCTGTTTGGCCTTTTCTGGAAAGTTGTTAATACATGTAAGAATGAATCCTGCATTACTGCATGTACAAAAATATCACATGGCAGGTCCAGCCACAGCTGTAAGTGGTCAGACTGGGTCAGTTTGAATTTTCATAAGCTTTTGTAATGATCACTTCAATGAACATCTTCTCTCAAGTTTGCTTTGTCAGATTGTTGTCACTGAACAAAGTAACAAGCCATGACAAAGTTCTCTGGAGTCTGAGATCTGATTGATGCTCAGTACACATGGGACTCTGCTTAGCTTCTCTTCAGCGAGGAGAATTGCACAATTATACTACAATCTCTTAGTCAGACAGTGGATTAGAGTACGATGCATGCGCAAAGAACTTTAAAAAAAACCCCACCCTGGTGAAATGACATTCAGTTAAAATGACAAGAAAACAACTGCAAGAAAATAGGAGTTTCTTATTATGTGGAGTAATTGAGTTGTTCACAGGATGGAAATGTAATCACAGTCTTAACATTTAACAAGAAGCTTAGAGATTGAAGAATTGTCTTGTTTTCTAAGATTAAGAAAGTTAGTGACTTCTACTGAGTGACTTGAATAAAAGGAGTATTTTCCCAAAACTTTTCTTTTTAAAGAAAACTTCAGCAGATCCTTCAGCGAGAAGCATGTGAGATTCTTAGAAACTGCTATTCAGCCAGGCCCATTCCCATCGGAGTAGCATGATGGAATTTCTGCACTTCAGACAGAGGAGAAATAAATGGGTTTGGGAAAGGCACACTAGAGATCATACAGTGCTTTATCTGTAGCTGCTGAAAACTTGCAGGGAAATGAAAAGGGTCTGGCTGAAATCTGACTCTGCAGACACAGAAGTCTTGGTAAATAGGATGAAGTATTCAAGCTGAAAGAGAGTGCAGGGTTTCCAGTTGTTCTTCCTGCCAAGGGGGAGAGAGACTCTGGATCAGTGATTTGGCACTTGTTCATGTGCTTGTTGAATCAAACTGCTTTGGGATTGATTTGCTTACAATTTTAAACTTGGGTAGAACAAGTTGTTGGTGGCTTTGTGTGCGTATGTGTGTGTTGTTTGTGTGTATTTGGTTTTAAGCTTCTTTTGGTTGCATTTGGAAAACAATTATGTTACTTCCTGTGGTTTCTTTCAAAGTCTTGACCAGGCAAGACTCTGCAGCCAGGCCTTCCAGGGACATACCAGAGCTTATCTCTGTTTCGCATCTCTGGAAACATAGGCCAAGCCATTTCAACAGAAGGATAAAAATATTCCTTTGCTTGTGCATTCCGTCTTCTTAAGACAAGTAACCTGATCTGGCATTTGACCAGCTCTCTGTAATTCCTATCTGATCTTTACACCATCCACTTGATTTGACCTCAGACACATCATCTTGTTACTGTGGCACAAAATGTGACTTGTCATAATTTTTCACTGACCATTATGAGAACAAGAGCAGGGGGCTAGTTCTCATATCACAGCAGCCCCCTGTTATCTGTAGATAGACATGGGGTGAAAGGTTCTTTAGCCAATTTAATGGTGCTTAGTTTTTCCAGGTTTCCTGCTGAAATCAGGCTCTGAGTAGAGCTGTGACAAACTTTCTTTGGAAGAGCCGCTTTAGAGATCTAGACTGCAGTTGAGCATGAGAGATGCACACAACTATTTTAGGGTCCACATACTCATTTAGAACCTAAATAGTTTGCATCTGGAAAACATTGGTGACTTGAATCAAGACCAAGTGGTTTTAGAACTTTAAATTTGAGCTAGTTTTTTCCCAGGGAATCTGCTGATCTTTGAGACATTTATACCACTTGCTTTCTTAGGAACTTCATGCTGCCACCCACAATCATAGTATTTAATCCCCGATTTATCTTGAAGTTACAGTCTCTATTTTTTTTTTTTTTTTTTTTTATGTTAAGGGGGAGCAAAATAAACTGCGCTATATCAAAGACATCTGTCAAGTTTAATGGAAATACCCAACCACTGCTTATTTACAGATCCTCAGATTATTGATTATTACAAACAGGAAACACTTTTAAAAGTAAATGTGAGTGCACATTCTTCCATTGTGGCAGCAAAAGAGTTGTGGCTGTCTGGCATCCCTTTTTTGGCAGAAAACTGAGAGCAAAATGGCTCGATGATTGTACTGTGAGCAAATCCCTCGTACTGACCACTTTCAAACCTATATTTACACATGTTCCTGTGAAGGGGAGGGCTGTCTGACCCAGTTGTGCTGAAGGGAAAACACAAGAGCAAGGCATTTATTTTTGTTTTGAAACATTTTCCACTATATATCGTGCCCTCTTTCTTTCATCAATGTCAACTCAGTATGCTTTTTTTTCCCCCTAGAAAGGTTTCTTTTTGCCTTAGAAACCAGTTTTTGTCTATAAAAGGTGGAAGACAGGACAGAAAAGTTTGTTATTTATAGAAATTCTTCATTCATATTAAAATAGGTATTTCAGTTGTTTAACCTTGACATCCTGTAATCTCTGTTTTTCCTTTAGCAGTTGTGTGCTTTCTAAGTGTCATGTGTTTTCTGCTGCACTGTAGCATTCATCCCAGTAATGGCCAGGATTGAATGGCTCCAGCATGTTGCTGAGAGCAAGATGTGAAAGAAACCAGGAGCAGGGCTGCTACAGGATAGGGAAGGATATATCCTAACACATTTTTTCTCCCCACTCCATCAGTAATCCCTAATGACTGATTAAGATGGGACTTTCAGGGCTTTAGCCACTTCATTCACTGTGCATAGTCCAGAACAGTTTTATTGGAGCTGGAAACAAGTACCTTTCTAATGGTGTATGTTTCTAGGTTTTGGCAAAGAAAGGTGAAATTACAAATGAATCATGAAAACATTTTACTGGATCAGTCATTCGCCTTTTCCATAATTTTACTTAGCCTTTTATTTTAAATAGCTTTTGTTCAAAGTACCAGGGATGCTTGCTTAGTTATTCAGCACATTTGTGCTCTGAGTGGCTCTAATGATTTCTTGGCTTCAGACTGTCCTCAGGAAGCTATTCATAGCAATTCACACATTAAGGGCAGTCCTCATCTTCAGTTAATTTGAATGTGAAAACAGATTCCGGATATTTTACCTCGAGTTTCTTTATTTTAGTAGGCATTTAATGGTCTTCATATGTATTTTATTATTATTTTTCTCTTCATCAGTTCACCCACTTTCTCATCAACTTCAACCCTCTTAACACACACACATGCACACACCAACCCAGGCTCACAAATGCAATGTATTGCTAACACAAAACTCCTTTCTGAAGCACAGGCTTAGAGTCAGAGACTCTTTCTCACATCAGACCTTCCCACTGCAGAAAACCAGATTCAATGAAATAGTAGTTTAATGTCTCTTTTAAGCAGACATTATTAGTAATATTCCTAGCATAAGAAGATTGAGACTTCAAGACTCCATGTCCTTATCTGAATAATTATCTAATGATAATCATGAATCTCCCTTGTTTCCCTGTTACCCATGTGTGTCTTATAATCAGTCAACACAGATAGCAATTTATTATTCCCTTCTTCCCTCTGGCAGCCTTTGATATTCTAACACTTGGCCCAGGAGCTGGTAGTGACTGCTTTGTCACTGCATTAGATCCCCAGTTAGGTCAGTGGAGTTACCAACCTGCTGACCCATGTGGCAGACAGCAGTCAGTTAATGAGTAGGTGTGGGAAGAGTCACTAATTAAATATAATGTGATCAGTCTGGAAGTTGATATTAAAAATATAATCTTAAACAGAGTATTTTGGTGTTTGCCAAAATGTCTTCCATTGCTCAGAAGCTTTCTGCATCCCACTCCTCATGCCTAATTACCACGTAAGTTTCTATTTTTACAAAACATTGGAGAAGTCACATCTTTTGAAAGAATTTTACCAATTATATTGTCTCTGAGAGATACAGAAAAAAGACAACTGTGATTCCTGAGACTTCTCAAGGGATAATAGTCTTGAATTGTTTTAAATGAGCATTTTGTTACAAATTGCAGAATTAGGATGCAAAACAAACCTTTATGTAAAATCATAGGAAAGATAAAGTCTACTAGAATGATGACAAAATGTTTTTGCCTATTTTTGCCAAGGAGCTTAATTATATTGTTCTCACTCCATGGGAAATGTCATAATTTGCTAAGTGAGATGTCTGATGTGCAGTTTGCCATCCCCTTTTTTACACACAGTCCTTCCACAGCATCCTGAGGCTACAAAATCAAGGTAGAAAGACCTTCCTCTTTCCAGTTGATGTCTCCATGGTTTATGGTTCCCTGTCATATCTCAGTCTAACTTTGTGTCACAGATAAAAGTTTTCTTTAATTTCCAGATGATTTAAAGACAATGGATATTAGGCTCTTTGGTTGCAAGGGCACTGTTAAAAATACATGAAAGTATTTTCATTAAGAAAGCAATCTTTCTACAAGCCACTGGATTTCTTGAAATACTCTGTGGTGAGGCTTGTTAATTTTATGTAGAGGATAAACTAAAATGGAAACTACTATTATGTACATATATATTAAATAAAATTCTAGGTATTTAGTGTGCTTCTGTCCAGATTTTTTTTCCCTCTAAATGTGCCTTTTGGCTTCGTGCCTCATGCTGCACCCAAGGTGTACTATTATGGCATGATGCTGAACATCCTGTTGTGCCGTATGTTCCAGCAGATGTTCTTGGGACTTATTTTTGTGTCATTTGAAATTAATTTCTGTAGACTCTTCAACTGCATACTTTTTAAATTCTTCTGCATTTGAAAATGCAAGACTCCTATGATTTGACTGTATGTATATTTTATACACACATACCCATGATTACATATTAATACCCAATGTCTGCTTAATATTAATCCACAGTCATGTGATAAACAATAGGACTGTAGTAAGTGGTTAAGCCAAGATCTAGAAAGCAGCAGATAGAAAATGTCCAGTAGGGCACACTTTAGGCTTCAGGGGAAATTTGTTATAAGTGATCTTATTTTATGTGGACCCTTATCATCTTTTTTCATGGGTGATGCTAAAGTGAAATTCTTGGATAAATAGATATAAATAACTATTTTAAAAGGAATTTATATTTTAAAAATTAAATCAACAAGAAATTCTAGCCAAAATTAACTATCCCAATATATGGATCCATATGTTATTTTGATACAGATTTGTTTGCTTTATTTACAGAAGTTTTAGGCATATATTTAATTTATTAGTCCTTCTTCATTTTTTAAATTTTGTTTTTCTTTAAATAGAATGGACCTCTATATTTTCTTTCTCTCTTTGGAGAGATTTAAACATTGTTGGTTTATTAACAAAAAACAAAAAAGAATAAAGTATAAAAACCTGTTTGGTAAATATTAAAGATTTTCTATTTTAATAGACAAATATTTATGAATGTGATTCTTTAAAGGGTCTTATTCAAAACTCATGGAATGAGATCAAAAGCTTTGATGGGCCTGGAGCAGAGCTGAGAAAATAAAGAACAAATCTGGTTGTGCTTAGTACTGACCTTTCCTGTAAATATTTTGCTGGTTTATTACAAAGGAAATCTTAGTGAAATAAAATTAATTAAGGTCTTTTCTGAGTCTTTGTCCCCACAATCTACTGTGGAACAACAACTATTTCCATGATGAAAAAAGGGCCCATTCAAATGGAGAATTCAGTTGGGCCAGCAAATGCCAAAGACTTAAAACTGCAGAGAAGACTGGGGAGAGCAGGCAGTGGGATTAATCTGGGTGGGATTTTGATTTTTCACAGACAGTTTTGCTAGCAGCAGTTCCACAGAAATTAAGTGTTAGGTTCCAGGAATAATGCCATGACTTAATATTCTTTATGCCTTTTATGATTTGATATATTCCTTGTTTGTCTTCTGGTTTTGAAGCCTTTTAGGCTGCCACATTTGTGTTTTCCAAATATTTGTGTATATTACCAAAAAAGCTGGATTTTTTTTTTATTTATTCATTAAGAGGGAAGTTGAAATTCACATATAATCCATGATTCAGATGTCTGGGGTTCTGGGAGAAAACACCTGATACCATGAGGAAATTACAAGACTTGTCAATGTTGCTCAGGTGAATCATGAAGTTCAAGACTCAACAACGTTTGCTCTAAGTAAAATATATGCCACTTCCACATGAATGTACATGGCAAAAAGCTGGCAAAAGTCTTCACATTATTTATTGAAGAAAAGCAGCTACAGAGGCTGCATTTGCTCATCTCAAGTACATCTTTACACTGGACCAAAAACCTTCCCAGTTCTTCCTCTTAGCAAATATGGGAGGCCTGAGGCTGAAAAAGAAGCTCCCAGAAGTAATTCCTCTCTGGAAAGCTTCAGTTTTCTCAGTCAGGTCTTGCTTTGGGTGCCAGTGTAGCTCAGAGGTGAGTTTTGAAGGTTATTTCAGTGATTCCTTGCAAACACAATAAACCCATTGCTATGTCTGGTGTGCTGCATATTTCACATTTTTTGGGGAGTGGAGGATAAAATTTTCCAGTCTTGTTTTTTTTGATTTGTCACAGGCGTTGAAAATCTTACAAATTACTTAAACTGATAAAAATAGCTTTCATACATGCTAATGATGTTTTACAGTTTGTTGTGTAGTGTCTCAGGTCCTTTACTGGCAATGAAGCAAAGTCTCAATGTCCCCCTGGGAAGCCAAGATTCCCCCTCTGCCAGCCCTATTTTTGGTCTCCTTTCTGCAAGTGTTTGGTTAATGAAAATAAAACCATTGCAGAATGAAAACTACAAAATTAAGTTCTCAAATTGCTGACAACTTAAATGCTGTCACATGTTAATGTTATTACATCACTGAAAGTCAGAGTTGTCTGTACCCAAAAGACACATTAGATTGTTTGTGCTTTGCTACCCATCTGGTGAGCAGCTAATTATTTGGACCCCTTCCAACAGGGTCCAACAAGCACCTGGCAGAGGATGTGCATCTGTTTCATTTTGCCATTGCAAAGAAGTGTTACAGACCCTTTTTGGTTATCGTTGTTTCATTATGGAATTACATCTGAATGGCAAGAGTGAACCAGGGCCAATATCTTGAATGGCACAGTGGAGGTTGGTTATCTATTAAATCTAATATCCCCAGGCTTCCTCCATCAGCAGCAGGAAAATGCATGTTTCTGTAGGCAGCACTCCAATGGCTTGTTTCCCTGGGCTCAAGTTAATGTTTGTGAATATCTCCTCTATCAGTAGAATTATCTGGAGCACTGTCTGTAAACATGTAGAGCCCAAAGTCTTACTGAATTTCAGGAAGACTTTGTTTTCTGGGTTTCATGTTAAAAGATGATCAGAGTATTTACAGTTTCAAGTCAATTATACATCTATCTTGTTCCAAATTTTGTGCTGAAAGAATAATTTTGCAGTCGTTAGTCCCCAAGTAATATTTTGAGTCTTAATAAGTTACACAAAATGACACATATTCCCCTGGCAGCCAAAACCAGTCCATGTGATGATTCTCTGATTCTTTTGAAATATTTTTCTGCATGTAGGAAGATGCAGACATATGTTGAATGCCTTCTATTTCATCCGTGCAACACCACATGCTTAGGTCCATCACCTGCAACTACACTGGCACAGATGATATGTAGTGTTGGGGTTATATTTGGATGGTCCAGTTTATTTTTTTTTTACAACTGACTATTTATTTCCTGATGAATTTAGCGTCTGGGAAGAGAGTATTGAAAAGGGTGAACTATCCTGTCTAAGAGAGAACAGCTTGAACAATGCATGTCTCAAACACTGCTCATTCAGACTATGAACAGCTTCCTGATGGGATTTTATTTGCTTCATTGATATTTGTAAGGCAGGAGGGGTTTTGTCCACACTGTTTTGGTATTCATATGAATACTCATGTTTGCATGTGGACATTCTGTCAGCTATGGACAGTAGTATGCATAAGGTCAATCTAAATAAAGACATTTTTCTAGTCAAAGAAAAATCTACAAAATCTGTCCAAAATGCTCCAGAAATCTTGCAGGGCAATGGGGAAGAACACTCTGTGCCTTGTGCAAGCAGCTACATGCTGTGAATAGCAAGTGCTCAACAAGCAGTTAAATTGAGCATTGTGTGCACAGCCCAGAAGGTGAAATTTCTCTTTGTAAACTGAATGCAAAATGATTAACAAATTATTTACTGAATAGCTTGTTCTATCACCATCACATGTAATAAAACCTCTTTCTTTTTTTTTTTTTCTGAAGGGATACAGCAGAGAAAGACATGTTTTAATTTTATTGCTGCAATTAATCCAGGAGGTATTCACAGGCTGGTGGCCAGCTTGTGTCCATGCACTGGTGGAGAGGTCAGGTGCTGCCACCAGGGAAGATGGACAATTTCAACTCTATTTTCCATCGACCAGGGCAATAATAGCATCTGTCCCCTCTACCTAGACATTTATCTTACTAGAATCTGAGCTGAGTGACAGAGAATAGAGTATTTTAAAGAGTGGGGGAAGTGTGTGCCGTCAGCATGGCATACAGCACATCTGTACTGCAGCTGTGCCAGGCTGGCTGGTGACAAATCATAGCTGAAAAGAAAATACAGGGCTGGTCTCATGTGTGCCTGCCGTATGCCACTAATATTGCAACAGCTCCTCACATTTGGGTTCACCATTTCTGTTTGTATTAGCGGCACTTTCCCAATGCCAAGTCTGCTCTCCCTGTCTCAGATGGTGCTAGTTTGCTGAACCCTCAAAATTGAGAACAGAATGAGACCACAAATGTGTGAATTGAATGTGCCCCTGTATGCATTAATTTTTTTCTTAAATTACATGAAGCTTGTCTTGCCTTTCTTACAAATGCTCTGTGCTGTGTATACATCTGCACTGTGTATGCAGAGATCATCCAACTGTCCAGTCCACTAAAGTCCTGATGCCCTTTACCCAAAATACCTGCTGACACAGTGTGATCTAGATCTTCAAAAGCACATTTTCATTGTAGACACTGCATGGGCATTTTTGCTATTCTGTCAGTCATAAACCTTGGTAAAACCTTGGGTGACCAGTTTCCCACTCTCTGATCTGTTCTGTTTTTATCCAAAAATCAATTAGTATCTTTCACTTCTATAGTTAAAACCAGGTTTATGTGAGTCCAGGTATTGGGGTCTTGAAATCATTTGGAGCTGAAGTCAAAAGAATATCTAATCCTCTTGGATCAACTTAAGTTTCTTCCCATATGCTGCTGAGGGGGTGGAATTCTAGTGAGTCATAAGGAAACACAGGCTGATGGGAACTGAGGAGCAATTTGTTAAACCATCTCTCGGCTTCTCCTGACTATTCCTCTACATTCCTCCTCCTTCCCATTGCAAATCCAAGCAGGCAGCTTGCTCTGCTGGTGGGAAAAGGCTCACACATTGATGCACAGTCTGAGCTCTGTGGCTGCCAGTGCCCCTGTGTAGGGCTGATGCCGGCTCCTGCTCTCTATTTCCATGCAAAGTCAAAAGGGTCTCTTTTTAACCTTTTGTTAAATTATTTTTCGGAGGTGTTGAAGAACTTGAAACCACTCAGAAATCTGAATTTTCAATAAAAGGTCACAGCTCAATTTAAACATATTCATGACTATTCTTAGGAAGTTGTAGTCAATATCTAAATATGATCTATCTCCAAGTACTTCTTGGGGAAGCTCTGTGTGGTTTTTTTTTCTTTAGGAAAAAAACTGTAGAAATCTGGTTATTGTTTCCCTTATCTCCTTTACTGCAAGATACTCTTTTTCTCCTTTCTCCTCTTATCCTCTTTTCACCTTCTTTGGGATAAAAGTGATAGTTCTCAGATATGGTTCAGAGCATTATCTAGTCCAATCTCCCCTTCACAGCAGCTGAGTATGAAAAGAAAGCAGCACTTCAGTCCTTGGAAATGGTATCATTAGTACTGTCAGCAGGAGGAATCCTTTCAGATATGTGTACCCCTATTTCACCCTGAATTCAGTTTCATTCTTTCTCCCACTCTTTCTGTACCTTTCTGAGGGAGGGCAACCCATGTGATCTTTGTCCAAGATGATGATTTCTTTTTAAGCACAACAGCACACTGTTAGCACCATTGGAAGAAAATGACCATAAAACTAAAGTTTTATTTCTAATTTATATTGCTGGTTTAGCTAGTAAAAGCCTGAACAGTTGCTTCCGTATGGTGCAATAGCCTACTGCACAAGAGGAGACAAGAGCTCTGAGATGAACCAACTTTCATTTTTACACAAGATGTTAGGTACAACAACAATACTTACAAATTAAAATAAGTAAATAACAAAGTCTTTCTAGTCCCTTTATACACATACTTTTGTGAACAGTATGCAGCTACTTATTTTGTTGTCAGTAGGGCAACATTTTTAAAGTCCAAACTTCTCATTCTCTAGGCAGAATATTTTTAACATCAATTCTATGTTAAAAAAATACAGCCAGTGAATTCAATGACATGCTTTCAGTTTGATAACACATCTTTCTAGCTTCTTCTTTCTTGTGTGACTCATTATCATATCTAAAACTGGAGAATATAAGAAAGAAGACTAGAATAGGGGGTAAATAATAGAAAATTCTCCCTGCATATGTGAATGCAGGAATATCTGTGGCACTTGGCTAGAGTTGTGAGGACAGGTATATGCCTGAGGCATTTCTACTATAAAATACTAAAACTGAATATCAAACACATCTGTTGACAAATTGAGACTGACTTGATTTTCATTATGATTAAAAGGCCTTCCTGAAGCAATAAATATTTTTCCAAATATAGCTTGTTCCCAGAAGACATATATCTGGGTTTCTCCTTGTTGACTTTGGTCACTGAACTGAAGTCAAGTTAGGAGCAGAGATCCCTCAGATAAGTAAAAGGGAGAGAAACAACCTGTGGAAGTTCTTCCTCTTTCCAAAAATTACCAGGACAGTAGACAGGTCTCCCAGTTAAGGTGCTAAATAAAGGTGTGTTGAGTCCCAGCACTCTTACTAGGAGACATTACAGTATGCCTTATGTTGGGATAAATACTGTTTTAAATAGGAGAAGCATTCTGGAAGAACAATTTGCCAACTAGGACTTATAAATTAAGTACTCAGAGCTGAAATAATGACTTAGATCCTTATTAAGTGCCTGCTTTGCATGCTTCATGGCCCCTTTCAGCAACCATGTGAAAAAATTAGTTGTTCTACTAGGAAACATGCTACTTAGACTCAGCCTTGAGACTCCAAATGCAATTTTCCATATATGTATGTGCCTAATAAATTATGTACATAGATAGCAACTTGCTAATTTACATGTTAATAAAAATTAGTGATCTTCAGATTATTTACAATCTACTGTGTCTAGCTGCTCCCTTTCTTGCTTAGAGGTTATAAAGATGCTTGTGAATGTATGTTTGAGAATGAGCTTCAGCAGCTTCAGAATTACAGCAGCAGCAGCAGAATTTGCACATCCTCACAGTGTGCTGCATAGGACAGAGTTCTATTTTTATGTAAGTAGCTTCCCACTTCTAAGGCACTGCTGTTCATTCAAACCTCTGCCTTTTTCCATCTGCTGGAGCTTCCCAGATGATATGTGGGTGGGATAAAGGCTTCCTGCATGAAGTATGCATTTTACAAGTTTTGTGTCCTGTTTTCTTGCCCCATGACTTTGTATTGGTGAGACCCTTTGATTCCACTTGGATACAGGAAGGTAGCAAGGCTAAAAGTCAATGCTTAGCTATTCATAATTCTTCAGAATTCTGCATTGGACTTGTAAACATTTTTGAATATACTGTAGGAAATCCTAATTTTTCTGCCTCCAAAAGACTTTTAGATCTGTTATTATTTTACCTGCTTGATATACAAGAATTGCCATTCAGTGGTTTAATTCCAGAGTTAATATCTTGAATTTGTTTGTCCAGACTGTATTTTAAAATGAGAAGGACATCATACAAAAACCTTCAGGTCTGTTTTCTCAGAGTTAGGTAAGGCAAGTCTCTAGTTTCAACAGCAGTGCTGAAGCAGTGTGGAAATGTCACTGATTGCAGCGACCATGAGTCAGTGTCTGGTAGCTGCTTGTTAGGCAGTAAGGTTACTTTGATAGATGGTTCCTGGCTGGTAAGAGTTACCATGGCTGGACCTAGAAATTCAGTCTGGGAAACACTATAATCATGTGCCTCTAGGCTGTTGAGATTTCTTCTTGTCCTGCAGCAATTAAAATGTGTCACAGTAGGTTTCAGTTCCAAAGGAATGCCTGGATTCATCTATTGTGTCCACAAGCATTGAGGACATCTATCAGTTATAGGATGCCGTGCACTGTAGGTGCCTAAACTCCTCTTGTTGATGGAGACCTTGTAAGTACTGACCATGCTTTCCACCTCTGAAGAGGAAACACTCGGGTGCTTAGCCATGACTGCTTGGTATAATCCGAGGTGTTCTGGCCTGCTTGTGACCTGCACAAGGCTGGAATATCTCTTGTAAATCTTACGAGAGACCTGTGTGGCCCCTACAAATCAAGTGACGTTAGGGCATCTCAGATGGCAGTAGACATCTGCTTGGGGGGACCGTCAGAAACCCAGTGGCTGGTCTTTTGAACTGCTCTTTGGTCTGTTACTGACTAGGACAGGGGCTTAAACACTGAACTCAAAGTTCCACAGGATGGCACATCATGATACCAATCCATGGAAAGCATGTTTTCAGGGATGGGGCATCTAACACTGGACAACTTATTTCAGTGTTTCACCAGCCTCATCATAAGAAATGTATTCTTTATAACTTTTCTAAAATTACTCTCTTTTAGTTTAAAATTATTACCTCTTGTCCTCTTGCAACAGGCCATGTTAAAATGTTTGTCCCCATCTTATTATGAGCCCCCATTAAGTATTAAAATGCCACTCTAAGGTCTCACTTGAGCTTTCTCTTCTCCAGACTGAACAATCCCAATTCTCTCACTGTATCTTCATAGGAGAGATGTTCCTATGAAGCATCTTTCAATCTTCATGGCCTCCTCTGGACCCAATCCTAACAGGTCCATGTCTTTCCTGTGATAAGGACCCCAAAGCTGGATGCTGTAATCTAGGTGGAGTGTCATGAGAGCGGAGTAGAGAGGGAGAATCCCTTCCCTTGACTTGCTGGTCACACTCTTTTTGATGCAGCCCAGAGTATAATTGGCATTCTCCCATTTCTCTCTTTTTTTTTGCATTTCTTTTGTTCATTATCCAGCATTTGATAGGGAAACCATACCACCCAAAATTCAGGATTTTATTCACTCGGCCACAGCCTCAGGAGCATCTCCTTTTGCCCTTCTAAAAGAAGGCAATTTTCCTCCATCTCTGCTAGCCTGGTTGCCAAGTGCAACTGTCTTATATTCCTATCAATAAGGGAAGTAACTGAAGGATTTTTCATTAATAAGTAGGATCTTCAGGAAGAGAAAAGCAAGGGTTGAATCTCCTCAGGTTAGCAAATGAAGATGGGTACCCAGATCCTTTGAAAGATAAAAATAGAGATTTTCAATCTGTATCTTGCTTCAGGCATTACAAGTGCAGAGAAATGTCGAGACCATGTCAGAGAGGCCTTTCAATGTAGACAGTCGTTTCAGGAAGAAAAAACCATTCTCCCCTGTCATTAACTGGATACATTTTCCACCCTCAACTGGTTGCTTTTCTCATTCCCTCTATCACCAGATTGCAGGGAAGGGATGTCAATGTGGGTGTTAGGGCATGCCTGTATGCTTATGTGTATGCTGCTGTACATTTGTAAGCTGCTGGTGAATCAGTGTTTGGCTGTATTAGGACAGTGGCATGCCCAGAAGCTTTATAAGTGGTTTCTAAAAAAGATTTGAAATGCTATTAAGCCCTCAGCCAGGAGTAAATTCCATATAATTTGTCTGATGCCACAGCATGGTCTCCCTCTACCAGGAACTACTTCTTTATTGTCTCTCCCTAGTGTGCTCCGGGTGCCACCACAGTAGGAATGCTACTCAGTGAGTTTCACAGGGACACTGTATCCCACTTACAACCTAATTTAAGATTAATGGAAGAAAGAAGTGCCGGGTGCCCAAATGGGAGGACAGAATCACCTGGAAGAAAGCAAAATCATAGCTCATGCAGAACATTGACAGAACAGGCTATCAGAGCCAGCCAGGAGGAGGTAATGGAGAAAAGATAGGTCTGTGACCTGGCTGGGCACAGAGAGCTCTGAGCTAGCACTGACCTGAGCAGACAGCCCAGATGGTGCGAAGGTGCAGGTCAGTGCTGCACAGAGATAACCAGCTTGGCTCTGGAAGCTATTTCACATTTTTTATGTGGCATCCTACCTGAGCTGCCTGTACAGGTCAAGGACTGAGCTCACTTCCTTGGAAATGGCTTAGGTGTTTTCACATTGCACTTCACAGGTCATAAAGGCAGAAGACTGAAATTATACTGGGTACATCTCCACTCACTCCTAATACATGTAATAGATGTAGCTGTGACCAAGAGCTGATTGCATTAAGTGTTAAGTACCTCTCTGCCGAGGGAGGCTGTGGAATATCCCTCATTGGAAATACTCAAAATCCCATGCCATGTGCTCCAGGATGGCTCTACTTAAGCAGAGAGGTTGAACCAGATGACCCATTGTCATCCCTTCCAACCTGACCCATCCTGTGATTTTGAAAGAGGAGATTGGTTTTTTGTTGCTGTTGTTGTTTGGTTTTGGGTTTTATTTGTATTTTAAGTAAAAAAATACTAAAGAATTTGGGATTTCACTTTAATGATCAATCTCGTTTCATGTAGATTTTGTAGAGTTCAGCTCTTGAATATTACTCTGATGTTAAAAAAATCATTTTACATTGTCCTTTCTTAAGGGCCATATGAGAGTTTGTAGGAAAAGGGTAAATTAACTGCATAGTGGAGTTGTAATCACAGGAATCCTGTCAACTGTAGTGTTGTGACCTTTGATTAATTTTTGTAGCAGAAAGAAAGTAAGTACTAGAGTTTGTTTATTAGCATTTGTATAATTTTATGATTGCGCTTAATTCTTGGAATGTTAATTGCTATCTGTGATTAATCCCCCTCATGCAGAAAAGTTTTCATCAGCAGCTATGTCTTTAAGACTTTGTCTTGATTCACATGTAATTTAAGTTGACAAGGACTCCAGCAGTATAAAAAGGAACAAAGAGCTTAGTTTCAGTGTCTAATTGAGTTGTGGCTTCTGTATGGCTGATGCAGGATTGACTGGATGTACTTTGATAGTAATATTAAATCTCACCACTCCCTGAGTGAAGATTGAAGTAATTAGCAGGGCTTAGTGCCAGAAGGCAATGCAATTCACCATGATCGAACCTAATTCAAGATTTATGGAGTGAGAATTTCAGTTATTTCTGGATTTTCAAACTACTGATTTTCTGCTTTGAAAGTATTCTGACAACCTTTTTATTTTTGTATATATCTTCTATTCAATATGTGCAGTTTCTAGTGGGATTCCTAACTGAGACCTCTGAAAGTTTTTATATTGCAATGTGAGGAGGAACTCCAAAGTTCTAGCTATCTGTTCATTGAAATGGATGCTGTGATTTTCAGTTCTCTTCCATGATGGCAAGGAAAAGCACACACAGCAACACCCATTCTTGGAAAGATTTTTTTGCTCCCTCATTATTCCCTATTATAGTGTATGCTGTGTAATTTTTAACAGCAATTTAAAAGTACATCCCATAGCTGCCAGAGCTAGTAGGAATGACTGGTCAGAGCCCCTTGGCTATACTGCAGGTCAAAAAGATTTATGTGCACTGAGTTCTATCGTGGAGCCCACAGAGTGCTGACTCTGCCCTAGCAGGAGGGTGGCACTGCTCAGTTCAGCTTAGTGGCATCCAGAACTCCTGCTCCAGGGGAGCTCCGACACTTGTGTGTCAATCAAATGAAGATATGAAATTTTGCAGTTTCCCACGAAAATGTTTTTGCAAAGCGTGCAATTCTGGAAATAACAAGACCAGGTACTTTGTTTTGTCATTTGTAATATAATTATACAGATTAATATAAGGAAGGCTTTGATATTTTTCCAAAGGTCAAAAGAAATTGAAATTATACCTTTACACTTTTTAAAATCACACTGTTCATTTTCTTTGTTGAAAGCATGAAAGAGGTCAATACATTTAATAAAACATTTTTATTTTGTTGAAGCACCAAAAGCATACGGATTTAATTCTGAAAAGGATGCAGATGGAAAGCTTTGCTTAAATGTCTCTGTGGTCAGAGTAGGAAAATAAAGGCAGCATGTTACCTATTTATTTGGGAGGCTACTTTCCTAGCAGCCACAAATGATTTTCCTTCCATATACTCATACAGGTAACTACTCAAACATACAACTAAAAGTGACTGTTTGAAAATCAATGTGCATATCTTTCATGGATATTAAAGGAATTTCCATCACCCATGTACTTGGGATTGTTTGTATGATAATCCTCCCACCAGTCAGATGTGCATGTGCATTGCTGGGCAATTTTCAAATGTGAGACTGCAGCAGGTTTAGGCTTTGTACAAGTCCATGGGAAATATTCCTTTGGCTCATCTTTGAGAGCGTGTCTTGATGTAGAGTTATTTACTTAGAGTCCAATGTCTAAATTGTGAAAGATGCTTCAGGCTAGGACATCCTTTATGTGTAAAGTGCAAAAGCTTTTATTTATTTAGCATGAGACAGTGTTAATAGCATTTAGCTCAGAACAAGAAGGGAGTGGAAAAGCCTGCAGGGAATCCATACAGTTGTGTGCTGCTCTGCAGAGAAATGTCCCTGTCATCCCTCCTTAAAGAGTTTAAGTGTATATCTGATTATTTGATTTTTGGTGTGGAACAGCTCATAGATCAGTGTGAGGCTCTGGCTTGGATTAGCTCATGTAGAGCAGGTATAGGAATATCCTCATGAGAATTTGTCAGGACTATAGCGATTTGGAAAAGTCTTTTTTGAAATTAAATACATCTATTAGAAAAGGAAAAAATGATGCAAGTCCAAGATGAAGAGAAAAACCTGTGGCATTAAGGTAGAAACTTATTTTTAGTTGGTTCAAATCATACCAAGCAAGTTGTAAACACTGATCTGAACCACTCAGACTGAGTATCCTATTCACTAATTATTTTGGGGATCTTCTCTCTTTATGTTTCTCTTTCTTTGAATAGAAATTTCAGTTTTTCAAAATTCATACAACTAGAGAGCGTGCCCTGCCTTCTCTCCCACCTAAAGGCATTTGATCTTCTCTCCCACCCAGCTGACTGTAAATCTTGGTCCTAATGGTTCTCTTTCTGAAAGGTGGTAAATAATTACAGGGAGTTTGTACTCGATTATGGAGCCAATGACCCAGATTCAGCTGAACTGACTTTTGCCTTCAATCTTAGGAGCACTTGTTCCACAATTATGATTCCCTCAAAAGCTAGTGCAAAGGGAAAACTGCTTCCAGAGAATGGCTAAACCTATACCACCAGAACCACTTACCACTGAACGAGCCTGTCTTTCTATTACCACAGAGAAAACCTGGACCTTGAATTTAAATGAGAGCGCTCACTTTTAGATATCAAAATCTAAATGAGTTGTCTACCAAACCAAGCTTTCCCAAGAGTGGTAAAACCTTTTAAAGCAGCAGAGAAAGGTGTTGCAAGTAAATAGCACATTAATTTAAGTTAAGGCTGGAGATCAGGTTAGCTGATTTAATCCTCCTTCTGAGTAGTTGGTATGTATACTGAGCATAGTAATCTATTAAATAACCTTGTTACATGACTAGAGATGGGAATTTGGGAGCTGATTTATAGATGCTTATCAGGCAAAATGTTGAAATTCACATAAGGAGTTAATAAGGGCTTGTAGAAGATTTACCAACTAACATCTCCAACATAGTTATTGTACAGAACACTGCAGTATTTCAGTCTTAGCTCTATGATTGAAGAGCCTTCTGACTGAGATGCAGCCCTCCTTCTCAGCTGTTGCCTTCCCTGAGGCTAGGGAGGGAAGTAAAATTGAAGAAAAATATGACTGCATATAGGATCCACTACTAACTTTCCTCCAAATATTTTTGTAAAAATATTTTAAAATTATTTTGTCCTCATTCTGTCATTTCCAGCCTGTGGCTTGCACAGAGAATTGGAATTGATTTAAATAATACTCTTTAAAAAATCTTACATTGAATTGTAGAAAGTTAAATTATGAAGAAATATTTGAAAATATATGAAAAAAATTATGTATTTTAGAATAGTTTTTTCATATAATGGTTTTTACCTTTTTTTTTGTAATGAATTAAGCTTTTTTTTAAAGAAGCCCAAACCTTAAATATTGTCTTGATTCTCTTTATTGCTAGTCAGAAAAAGAGACCACCTGCATATATGTCAGATGATTTTGGCAGTGTTGGCCCACTGCTAGCTCTTAAGAACATTCTTGGCTAACAATATGAGGCAGTTCTTCAATTCTTCTGTGCTCTAAGATGAAAAGAACAAAAGATCCTTAGTTATATAGAATGTATCTCATTCCTGCAGGTTTATATCCTTATGTAGAATTTCAGCATTTAACTGGAATGTGCTTTTGTGCCTCTGTGTGTAAAATAAGATGGACAAATCCCACACTGTGTCTCAGCTCTGCTTCCTGCGTTTCCCTGGCTCCAGCATCCCTACGACCAACCCCATGTATGAGAGGCGTCATCTTCCGTTTGTGTTGGGTGGATGTAATTAGTGCACTGAACTATGAAAGGCTGTGAGCTCATTTAAAATTAATTCTATCAAAATAGCATTTCACTGGAGTGAGGAGATGGATTATTATATCTCAGAAAATCTTTAGCTGAAGTAAGAGAAAGAAAATGTTTCTAACTGCGTTCTTTTACCTACAATCAAAATGCTGCCTCTTCGTTGACACAGACTGTTAACTTAAACAGAAAAACAAACTTTAAGGTTTTATTCTTTGTTTCTTAGAGACCTTGGGCTGCATCATGAACACACTGAAATCAGTACTAGAAGTCCCACTGTGAAGTATGCTTTGAAGAAGTAATAAATAGTCATGCTCATGGTAGATAAAAACATACCTATGTAATGAACCATCCCAAGAACTAATGGGATTTTAATAGAATTGATTTGATATACCAACTTTATAGTGTCCTCTTCATGGGATGTGTAATTTATTTTACAATATGTATGTATTGGCCTGGTGTTCAAATGAAATCAGGACCTGCAACTGGATCCTGTAAACACAGCATCAGCTTCTCTTCTGTGGCTTTCGACCCAATCATACATCAAGGGTTTCTGGGTGATGCAGACTCTTGAAAACCTGGTCTTAATTGTGGGAGAATTTGGGAAAAAAGTCTCTTTGTAGAAGAATAGTACAAGAGGCTGACTAATCTCCACTCAAGTCCATAAGACCTGCTTCTCTGCAGAGCAAGAAACCCAGATCAGGGATGGCAGAGCTCTAAGTGCACACTCATTCCATTCGTGTGAACTCTATTGCAGCAGCCCATTTCTGTCTGTCCCAGTGTGGCAGCTGGGAGAACTACCTGAAATGTTTCAATATTCCTGGTGTCTCAGTGTTTTCGCAGACAAGGGCGAAAGAGTCTTTATTTTTCTACTTTATCTGTAGGCAAAACCAGCAGGTGTATTTCAAAGGTGATCGATCTTTTTATCGTGTTTTTCCTGGTGTCTGTTTCTTCGACACCTCCTATCTCCTAAATGGATATGTGCTATCCATCACAGCCCTGCAGAGATGGGTGAGCAGTTTCATTATTCATTTGCCTCATTTTTATATACTACTATGGAAACAAATAAGGCTTTTTTTTGAACCTGCCTAGTTCTTAAACAAAATGGAAGCTGGGAGAAATAAGAGAGATTACTTCTTGCTCTGGAAGTGTATGCACCTTGGAGGCAGTGCCAACAGTCTGATCTTGCCAGATACTGGCTCCCTTCATTGTGAAAAACATTGTTTCTCAACACTTCGATAAGGTCTGCAGGTATAAAACAGTTTGCAGTATCAAACCTAGAGTATCTAGCAACTTCTATTTATGTGCCATTTTTTTTTTTTTTTTTTTTTTTTTTTTTTTTTTTTTTTTTTTTGCATTTCTCAAGCTTAATTTGTAAGCCTGGAAACTTATTTTGTAAGAGAAAAAAATACAAGTTAAATGTACGGCTAGATGTTTATTCTTTCCCTCTGCACCAACCTCTTTTTCTTGCTTCTGTCACATATTTCTGACAGAGCTAAGGCTTTGTGCAAAGCTTTGTGCTCTTTCTATGCCTGCTGCTGGCATTTTCTGACCTTAAGTTCATGTGATTTTTCAGTGCAATAAGCAGTTCTCAGAAATATAATTTTGAAGGTATCAAGTGGGCTCATTTGAAAGGGAGCCAATGCATTAGCCTGGGTGTAGTGTTTGACCTCAGTCAGGGACCAAGATCCAAATATGTAACAGGGCACAAACCAACCTTTTGGGTAGGTGCACCTGATATTGATCGTGTTTTGCAACCATCTTCACTTTGAAGTCACTCTTTGCTTGGAACTTCTGAAAAGCAAGTATTGAAGTATTTAGTAAAAACTCGAATAGTGTAGAGCAGACTCTGATGTGCTCCAGCTCTTTCTCCTGCACCAACTTTCGGACTAAACTTTGGGCTGTTCTGTAGATTTTTTTTTTTACTGAAGTCTCTTAAGGTATACTAGGGCTTAGCACTGTTTAATGCAAGTGCATCCTCCTAAGGTAACTCCTAGAATCATGCATTTACTGCAGAGATTAAGACTAAATTATAACAGTGTTAAAGTAATAAGAGGAACATTTTGCCCAGATGCTTTTTTTCACTCTGAGCTCTCCATTTGCAGATGTGATAAGGTTCCTTTGGAACTATCTCTCTGAAAAGTCAGTCAGATCCACCCTTAAGAGTGATTTGTGATTCTCCACAACTTTGGTTACTGACAAGAAGGATAAGGAATTCTTCTCATTGCGTTCATAGTCACCAGTTTAATAAATATTTTATTACATATCTATACATTTTTCACATGCAGTATTTTATTTTATACTATAGTAATTTATTGTATTTTGTGTTTAAGAGATTCATTTACATTCTTTGAAGTCTCAGGCTTTTCAGGCAAGTTATCTTTGCCTTTCTGCTGGTTTGCCATCATGCCAGCAGAACAATAAGATGATCTTTATTTGACTTTCACTTTTCAAAACAGTCACCATTACTTTATAGTGCTGCCTTCCTTTTCTCAATGATTTAGAAAGTTCTGGTAGTGACATACAGTAACATGAGTGGGTTTCTTGCTTTGGTTTCTAAGAGAGATAAAATCTCTTTGAGAAACAAATTATAGTTATTCATGTTCTCCGAGTCTATGATACTGTGGCATTCCTGGAGAGTGAGTATAACATTTACTGCTTTAGATTTTGCCAATAAACCTAATTTTGACTGAATCACCTATGGCATTCTACATCTCTCTGCCATGTTTAGAGTTTCATGTTCAGTAGCAAAATGAAACTTATTTTTCTTAGAACTACAGTAAGATACAGTACTGCCCTGCCAGTCACAGATAACTGATGGCCTCTCCTGGATTCTTTTAAACAAAGTCCTGTGAATAAAACCTCACAAAACCAGATTCAACCACATCCCTTCTTCTTAGCTTGCATTCCAGCTCCTCAAGTAGGTTCAGCGCATTATTCAGAATATTTTATGCTAGCTCTTTACTTGTGACTTTATTACTAACACCAAGAAATAGTTTACCTTCTAAACTTTATGCAGTGCAAAAATAACTTTTATGAGTAACTACATTTTCAGGATCCCTAGAATTACAGTTTTTTAATGTTAAGATCAAAGACATTTCATCTGAGGGGAAAAGGCCAGTTACAGTAGAAAATCTAACTATTATCCAAGAGGAATAACACACTTCTAACTTTAAATTCATTTTGATCTGTATTCAATTGAGATTAACCCTGTGTTTAGATCACTGACAATGACTGCCAGATTTTAACAGGGACAAGAGTTACAGGACACATTGAATGCTCTGGGAGGAAGAAGGAGGGTGGGAATGAGGGAAGATTACGGGACCCATGTGTCCTGTCATTCCACTGTTCAAATGAGCTGGGTTAGGTGTGCAGTTATTTTTAGGGGGATGCTGGTGCCAGCAGCAGATGCAGCCTTTCTTCCTTTGCTGCTGGGGTCTGCTCTACCTGCACAGCTGTCCCCAGCACAGCCAGCAAGGTGGGAACTGGTGACCATCAGCAGCTCCTGAGGTGCCTCAGTGCGACTGCTTGGTGCTTGTAGGTTGAACCTTGGTGTTGACACCATGCAGTGAGATGTATTTTTCCCAGCTGCAATAAAGCAGCTAACCTTGGAGGGAATTCCCATCACACCCTGGGTCAGCAGAACTGATAATAGTCATTACAGGCTGGATTAAAGGCCAGTGTGTGCCCCCCTCTGTCCCTCTCACCTACAGTCACCCAAACCATAAATGAAATTCTAGGTTAGGAAGGGCCTCACATTGCCTCCACTCAGAAAGAGAGATTACAGAGAATCACACTTTCAGCCAAAAATATACGTTATTACAGTCAGCCCAGGCAGGGAAGGTATGGTGAGGGAAACACACAGCAGCAGCTGAGAGTATTGCCTGTGTCTAAAAAGTAGTAATCAGAAAAGTCTGCAATCAGAGGGAGGCAGCACTCTCTGCTTGATTTGCTGCCAGAAATGACTGAAAACAGTCAAGTAACGCAGAAGCACCATTAGAACTTGCCCATGCATTCAGGTCAACTAATCCTAGAAGGTGTCACTCCCAATCCCCTAAATCAGCTTAAGCCATGGTAGAAAAGAACTGCTGCTTGGTGGCCGTTGTGGCAGAGGACTGACTCCCCCTTCATCCCTCCTACACCACCAGCCCTTGACTTGGCCCTGCTGTTGTGCAGCTGCACAGGGAATCAGTCTTGTGAACTGGGACGCAAATTTGCTTTTTGGGTTTGATTTTTTCCTTTCCAAACAGATCCCAGTCCCCCTGGCTGCTCAGGTATGTGAGTGCTTGTGAAAGCACAGCAGGGTGGGTGGGTGCACCAGGAAGCTTAATTTGGTGTTGCTGAATGCAAACCATTTTCTGGGTGAACCTGGCCATTAGCTAGAAAATAAATGATACTGTGGCAGATTCTCTTGGGATCAGAGAGAATACTTAGTTTTTTTAAAGCAAAAGTCTTTGAATATGCCAAACTGTCCCACTCTCATGCATTATTGAAAAAGCCTGCTTTTTAACACTAGTTTCATGTTAAGGTTTTATCCTTCCTCTGAGCTTCACATACATTTTTGAAATACCCCACAATCTGGTTGCCATTCACAGTTTGGTCTTCACTGTTGAGAAGTGATTTTCAATAATCACCCAGCATCAATGGATAACAGTGTGCTACAGCTAGAGCAGATCAAATCTTTCCATTCTCCTTTTGTGATTTTAAAAATAATTGGCATTCCTATAACAGCACTGTAATCTGCAAAATGTATCATTTCTTGAAATAAAAAGCCTACTAGATAATGTCCAACTTTCTGTATGACCTCACAAGAAAGTACAGTAGTGTAGGAGAAAGTTATATCAAAAAATAATCATATTTACTGGGATATTTACTTAGTCAAACATTATCTGAGGAATCTGTCTGTATTTAGGATGCCTGGTAAAATGTCCTGTGAAGACAGGCTGAGAGACTTGAGTTTTATTCAGCCTGGAGAAGAAAAGGTTCCAGAGAGCACCTTCCAGCACCTAAAGAGGCTGTAAAAGGGCAGGAGATGAGCTTTTGACAAGGCCATGTAGTGATGGGACAATGGGTAATAGTTTTGAACTGAGAGAACAGGTTTAGCTTGGATAGTGGGAAGAAATCTTTTACTCTTGGGGCGGTAAGACAGTGGCACAGATTTCCCAGAGAAGTTGTAGCTGGCCCATTTCTGAAAGTGTTCAAGGCCTGGTTGGATGGGACCTTGAGCAACCAAGTCTAGTGGAAGGTGTCCCTACCTAAGGCAGGAGTGTGAAACTAGATGGTCTCTAAGGTCCCATCCAACTCTGGTCATTCTGTGGTTCTGTGTTGTGCCTGTTTTCTCCAGCTGTATAAGCTAAGGCAGACGAAAAGTATTTCAGCTGGAATGTAACCAGCTCAGAAATTCATATCAATCAGCCATAGTATTTGTTAACTTGAATCTTCATTAGGTACAAACTCAGGTCTGGCTCTAGGGATCAATTTCAGAAGCTCTGTGGAGATGGAGCACCTCACATTTAAGGAGGCAAGTACAGACCTGCAGATGAAGTTCAGTTGGCTCCCTGGAGTTCTTCCCTCACCATTTCCCCAGAACTGGGTCAGCTGTCAGTCTCACAGACTCATCTGGTTTTAAATACTGCTTTTCTTCTACTGATTTGTAGTGCCTTTTACCAGTGTGGTGGTGGTGGTTTGTCTGACCAGGAGTCTTGATTAGTCTATGTAATTTATTGGTGTAATTATGTCTTTTGACATCAGCTAAAGAAGTGCCACACATCCCATTTACATGCACTGCACTGCACACACACATCACTGTAACTCTTCAGAATGTATTGAGGGAATGAGCAGTGCAGAGTGGAATGAGGTACAGAGATTTTTGAGCTTTCTAGTGCAAACTGGCCATGCAGACAAGGGAGCTTTGACTCCCAAATCTACGTAGCTGGGTGATGTATAGCCAGGCAGAGTTCATGACAGGAGGCAGCACTGGCCCAGCCAACACAGCTCTGCTCTGGAGTTCTCTGCACTGACATAATTGTATTACTTCTCATTCTGATTTACCTCAATGTTTGCTAACTCAGCATCTCTGTACTGTCCATTACAGATCTGCCCTCCCCACAGTCTCCTGGAATTGTGGGTTTTTTGCAGTATCACTTGGGAAAAAAATATTTTTTTGGAAAAAGTGTCTGTGACTGTTGCTGATAGTGCAGCACTTAAGATAATGCCTTCCTTGGCTGAGAATCTCAAGTAAGCAGAATCTGAAAGTGGAGAGAAGCAGTAGGAAGATGCAGAAATCATCTCTTCATCTCTTTTCCAAACTCAAAAAACAAAGGACAGAAAAGAGCACTGCATTGCCACTCTGTAAGAGTGATAGCAAAATATTTTTCCTTCAATCCACTCAAAAAGTCTGGAAATAAAGCATGATGTAGAAAGGAATCAAGCAGGACTGAGGGAAGAGGTGGAAATTCCCAGTTTAGTGCATAATTACCCTGTGGGCTCCTCCTGGCATATAGGGCATCTATGGCTTTCCCAGGTGAACTTCTTATCTGCAGCTTCCCCAGCTCCCTGCAGCAACCCAGTGAAGCAGAAAAGTTCTTCCATAAGACTTTTATAGGTCACCTGGTGCTTGGACTGCTGCATCTGAGCAGCCTTTGTGCTGATGGAGAGGAATAAGCACAGGAAGATTCTGCAGGAAACAATAAAAGGAAATGCCCCACACTTGGGACCTCATCATCATACATTTGCAGGAGGGATGGCTATTTGGGGGCAGGTATTACCTAAACACCTAGCACATTAACCACAAGTAAGAAACAGAGATAAATTTAGATAAAATCCAAGGATGCAAGAAAGGAGACAAGCAAAAATTATATCTGTTCCTAAAGGAGATGTAAAAATTAAAGGAAAATCTGTACTGTGGAAGACAACCCTAAGAGGCATAACACAAACTTTGTCATTAAAAGCACTGGAAAGCCACATACTCATGTTAGATAGATAAGGTGTATTAAGAAGTAGTGTAAGAATCATCTGCTTTGGATTGAAATGGATAGACTTCCATAGCTAAACTGAAAATTTTAGTATTGCTTTAGTACAAGTTTTAGCTTGTATTTCTGCCTTGGATATCTGCTGTAGGCTGGGTGCCCATAAGTTTACAGGATTGGAGCTGGATGGATCTTCCAGTAAAAACAGTCCAGCTCTCTTCTGATAATGTCTTTGTGGGATTTCAGAAATGAATAATGAGAAAAATTACAGATCATGGACTATATTCCAGAAGAAACTATGTATCACTTGTTCTTCATAAAATGTACTCAGGCTGCAGAAGTACAAAACCTATCAATAATGAATGAATGAATAGATTGCAATTACATTATTTACAATAAAAATGTGCTCTGTAAGTTTGCACAAAATTGCAATAAATAAAGGAAGCTGGAGAAAGGCAATCCCCAAGCTAAAAAAAAAAAATAAATATATATATAAAGGAGCTGGCAATAGAGAAGGTACTTCCCTGAATAGTTTTAACAAGAGACTGGACATCCCATTTTGTTGCACCCTGAGGAGATTGTCCAAGTCACTTCTGTGAGACAGGGTAAGTAATTTGGTAATAATTTTCCACTTCAAATCCTCAAAATTCTGTTAAACCAGAGTAGAAATGGTTACCCTTAGGGCATATGATGATGGATTAAATGCCTCCTGTGATGTATGCTCCTCCTTGATAAGACTCCTGGCAGGTGATTTCCTGGGGAGTTCACAATCGGCACATTAAAATAGATTTGTTGTGAAGAATATACAAACAGTGTGGAAACTGCTTTTAGGAATAAGGTTACAATTAAGCTTTTATGTCACTATTGGGTAGAGATTACCCACAGGCAGCACAGCAGAAATGAACCCTAAAGGTGGTCTTAATCAAAGAGGTAGCACAACACTTGTGTCTGAATTTGTAGTTAAAATAGTGAGTTGGGAAACCAAAAAGGCCTATATTCTCTGCTGGCAAACGGGCTGGTCAAGACTGGCATGGAAAGAAAAGCAAAGACAGCTGGGGGGAGATAAATAAGAACAGAACTCCACAGGGCTGTGAAGGAGATGAATGTAATGAGTTAAGGGAGAAACTCGAGGGAATGGGTGGCATAATTAAAGCAATAAGAAAAACAAGGGATACTAGCACATGCATGTCTCAGACCCAGAGGATAAAACTTTGGGTCAGAGAAGAGGATGCTGCAGCAGTCAGGAGTTCATATAGAAATTTAACTAAAAATAGGTAAAGATAGTGAATTGCAGTAAGTCTAGAAAGTCAGGTAAAATTGAAAAGATCAATTACAAGATTTCTTTAAAATGATGGAATAAAATGTCCCAGAATTTTTACATCAAAATTATTTTTATGATTACGTATTGCTGCACTATTCAGAAAAATATTTGTAATCTGTAATTCTCAGGACCATTATTACACCTATCTACTGAGATGAAGTAAGTTTAGGTGGACATGGAAGAAGAAATGCACTTAATGATGTTTACAGAGGCTAAGGAAGATTGAGAGATATTCAGGAGTAATTTCAGCAAATATGGAGATTCAAATGGAGCTTTGGTTAAACAATCTGAACTGAAACAATATACTGCTATTTTATTCCAGAGATGTGGAAAGATAGAGCTGTTTGTTTTCCCATAAGAACTATGAGCCTATTTTCCTAGTATTCAGCTTTAGAATTATAATAACACAAAAATATGACTTCTAATGTACCAGCATAGCTTTTCCTTATGATTCTCAGAATTTTATTAGTTCAGTTCCAGCACAAGAGTAAGAGAAAAGCTGATGAGTTGATGGCATAAGGCGCTATCTCTACCAGATTGACATAGCTGTATTGCAGTGAGAGAAAATCACAGTCAGTGATTTATGAGGTTACAAGTCTTTTCAATTTTCACTGATTACAAAAAAGTAATAAAAAATAAAACCAGTAAAAAACTCTTGAGAATGGCTTTAATTGCACAGTGTATTCCACATAGAGACGACAACATATGTCAACTCAGCAAGCAGCATCACTGTAAGTGTTCAGTTACCAACTTTGTTTCTTGTTATGTTTTCCTCAGCATCCTTTCATCAGTTCCTATTATACTTTTGGCATTTCTCTAACTATGGAACTAGTTTTATGATAGTTACAGCTGTCTTTCTTTGCCAGAAAGAAAGTGCTGCATATCACTTAGGCTAAGGTGGCTGAAGGAAAAAATGCATATATTAAGAATGATATAAAGGCAATACTAGTCTCAGTTACTTTGACAAGTTCATCTTGTTTTCTTTCTAGCCGTGTAAGTTACTTTGTTATTTACATCATAGATGAAGAGTGTTTGGTAATTTTTAACAAGGAGTACTTTGTTTTGTGACCTATTGTAACTTATTGGAAGGGTAATCTCTGGACAGAGCAGGCAGTGCAGAGGTTCAAATAACTAAGCTGTTATGTAAAACAATTATTGGCTGTGGAATAAAGAAATAATGGTAAACTCTGAGGACAGTGTTTTTGAATAGGTTGTGTAAATGAATTATAGAAGAGACAATGTAGGTGGGAAGAGAACAGCAGGAGTAGTAAATTAACAGGAGCAGAGAAAGGAGCAAGTGAATGACAGATGGGTTGCTAGTCACCTGGAGCACTTTTCCAAGTGATGTACTGCAGGGCTTGTCTGAGCTATCACTATGCTAATAGCCTGTGCCTAATCACCAAGAGACACAAGCAGGGATCATCTGAGTTTTCCTAGAATGATGAACTTGTGTTTACTTCATACTCTAGGAAGGACTTGTTCTGTTTTGATGGATATGAAATAGAACAGGTTTGCTGCCATTGGATCAAAAGAAAGGGGAAGAGGTCACTAACACAAAGCATTCCCATAACTACTTCATTATCTTTCTGTAGACTGTTATTAGGCTTCTGAATTTTATTTAGGAAAAAAAATGAATGAAAAATATCATTTAATATGTTGACTGTTTCCTCTGATTCTCTGAATTCATCCCTTCTTGCAGTTCCCACCTACATTTTCCCTACATATACAAAAATCATTAAATATAGTTATTCAATCTCTTAACATTATACAGAAAGTGAAGGTATAAGGAAACTTCCCCCATTTGGAAGGGCTGTGCTCTTGGAAAGGAAGAAAATCAGATCACTTCTACTTAAAAATTCTTCTGTAAGAGCTTTAACTAATGTTTCTCCTGCACTTTCACCAAGACTGATTTTAAAGTTGTGTTCATATTTGGTTTTGATTTGACTTACAGAGAGCTAAGGAAGCATCATTACAATGAGATATTCCTTCACTCCTTACCTCTTTTCTTCTTTTTCTCTTCCATAAAGAAAAGAGGAGAATTAGGATAGATATTGTTGCTTCACTTAGATTTGTTGATCTTTTGCTTAGAAAAGAAGAGGGGATTGAAGGGTTTTATTCCCTCCTTACAGAAGAAGCTTAGACAAACATAAAAGAGCAAGGAACAATAGAAAATACATTTTTATTTTCCATTTTTTTGTATTTACATGGTTCAATAGCTGCTTAGATATCACAGAGATTATAACTGCATAGTTCGATCTTTATTATGAACAGATAGGTAATTTTACAGTGTATTTCCTGCTAAGAGCTGACCTTTCAAATTAAATACTCAGAAAGCTTATACCACTGATTAATCCTTTTATTTTTGGTAGCTTCTACAGCCCAGAAGATTTTTTGGGGGGTAGAAATACATGTAAGCACTGAAAATTTTCCTCATTATTACTGGGAAACTTTTTTCTTTTTTTCTTTTTTAAAGTATGAGGTAAAATTTTCTGTGACTAGGATCTTCTGGTGAATTTCTTACAATCAAGCTGTCATTTTTATCTCACTTTAATGAATTGTCAGGAAAGATTTGAAGAAGTTTTTTGAAAGTCTAGAAGTTTGGTCTGTGCTTTACGAGAATAACACACTTTCATCAGCCTTTTTTTTTCCCCCCCATCATCCATCCCCTGGAAAACTACAAAAGATGGACTAGAAAGCATTTGTGGTGCATAGAACTGTCATAACAACTCCCATGCTGACTTTTGGATATGTTGCTTGCATTGTCTCACATCAGTTCTCTTTTTTTGTGTTCCTGGTGTCATACCAAGTACTGCAGTTAGATAAATGCCCAAAGCAATATTTCTGCAAAATGTTCTGTACTTTGAGCTCTGTGTTTTGGATTGTTAGTAGCTCCCTCCAGTGTCGTTCATAAATGTGGAGGTCATCATTGTAGGTCTGAGCTGAAAGCAACCCTTTTCATTCCGTTTATAGGGATCCCATCTGTACTCAGAACAGGAAAAATGTTTTCAGTTTGCAGCTCCAGCCACGGGTATAATTAGCCATCATGTGCTATGGACTGGAAATCTGGTACATTGCATTCAAGAGCTCTAATTATTTACTCTTATCTTCTCTACTTTATTACTACTGGAAAAAGGGATTCTTCCAGATGCTCCTGGGAGAATGTGCACGTACAGTCAACAATAACATTAAGCCTAGCCTTGGCCTGGTCAATACCTTTAAATTTTATGGTCCTCACCTAATAATCTGAGAAGGTTGTAATGCCTTAGGATAATGACTGACCTAACCTATAAGGTAATTAGAAAATTTACTTTTGTATTACTTGACAAAGGAGACAGAAAGTTGGATTTCCTTATCACTTACAGAGAAATTGCTTATCTCTTTGAAACCACCCCTGCTGTGTAACTAGCTATCTTCTGAATACAGGTTAGACAAAATGACATGGAATAAAAGAATAATAAATTAGAGCAATAAAATAGCAGCTCATTTCTTAAACCTGAGCCAAACAGTTCAGCTGTCATGGAAGGAGGTGAATGTGGAACATGAAGGACTGTTAAGGTCAAAGGGCTGAAGAATACATAAAAGAAACATTTTATTTGCTATTGCTAAATAAATAATTTTAGCTGTCAAGGAGAAAAAGCTTCTAATCTGCACAGAATATCTTCTAATAAGGGGAACAAACTTGATGATAAGGAAAAAAAATAGAAGGAAAGAAGATTGTTATGGCAGTAAAGGACAATTGGGAAAGACCAAAGAGCTGCTATAATTGGAGAGAAAGGAAAACTTACCTCCTTTTTAGTTCAAGTTGAGAATCTTGTGCAATAATTGTTTTTTCTTACTCACCTAAAGCTGTGTTAATGTTAGAAAACATAGTAACTTAGTGGAGTAAGTCCTTTTGAAATCAGAATCCCAAACCAGCATGTAACAGCCTTTCCCTGGCTGTCATGGCAGCATTTGAAGGTTGTGTTCTGGTTAAAGTAAGAGCATTATTGTGACAATCAGAAGAAGGCCAGTCAGAGAAGACTGATTTAAGCTTGATTCAGAAAGAGTATGGAAAGTAGTACTTTATTTTACCTTAGGAACAATAGATGGACTCTTCATTTGCCTGTCAGTGCTGGTTTTATTGGAGGAGGACTAGTGTCCTTGTGGAGGCTCTGTTATGTGGTGCTGCTGCGCAGGTCACCTTTCAGAAGGTCTCCTGGGGTATTCAGGGCTCAGGACTGGGGCCAGCTCAGGGCATATGCAAGCCCAACGGAGAATGAAGCTCTCTCCCTCTTTCAGAGAGCATTGAAACCATCAAGTTGGTTCATCTTGTCCCCACCCTTCCAGGTAGAACTGCCAGCACAACCTAACCCACATGACCTTCCCTATACTTCCAGTGGTGAATTTGTAGGACAAGTTTTGCCAATTGCTTTGGCTACCAGAATCTTTGCTGAGCCCATTGGTCGCAGCAGTCTTTTGAAGATACACTTTTTGAGGCTTTTATTGTCCCCACAATTTGACTTTTTACCTCTCAGGGTGATTCTTTATATCAAGGAACCTAGAGAAAAAATAGCTACTGTGGTGATGGGGTTTGTGGGAGCATATAGCTGATGATTTTATACTCTTCCTCTGTTGTTTTTTATTCATTAGGGAGTACTTCCCAGAATAGCTCTAACTTTATTTTCAATGGATGAATTTCATGCAAATGCCTAGTCAGTATCCAAACTCTTGCAGTAAATCAGAATATTTTCTTCAGTCTTTGAATCTTCATTGAGTCCACATGATTTATTTATCTGGGACTGCAAGGTTTCAGCTTCCTAAAGGACTTTCTGTTTTGTCTGTGGTCCATAAAATGCTTCCACAAGTTCATTTAACACTAAGTAAAAGCATGCCCTTCAGGGGTTGACAAGGCTTCAAAGAAAATAACTTTTTGTTAATTGACAATTGAAGCTTTGTTTCATCATTAAACCATGCTTCAATGTGCATGTCAAAAACTTGCTGATGAGAAGCAGGGTCAAAGCCACAGAAGCAGGAAAGAAAAGCCTGTGGAAGTTCTGTATATTAAGCAATGAATTCAGGAGCCAAAGACAAACAGTAGGGAGTGTTGGCTAAATCAGGTAGGACGAACTCTTTTGTCACCACTTCTGCTGTAGTGAACTAGTAGTTGTTGGTCTTTTTCCTCTGAGAAAAGTCAGAATGGGATGAATTAGCTGACATTGTTCTCCAGGTAAAGTAGTTCCTTCCCAGATTCTACTGGGAGCTGCTTTTTTCCTGGTCTCTTCAGGAGTCTATCTAAGAAGTTGTCTGCTGCTTTTGTTGCCTGAAGATCACATGTCCAAAGGCTTTTCATGACTCTATGTGTCAAAAATTTCTCATATTATATATATATATATATATATATATATATATAGAATAACTGATATTCTACCTCTATCACAAGTCTCTGGGCATTCAGATGAGACCCATTCAGAAAAAACTCATCTGCAGAGTCCTGATTATTATTTGATGCAGCAAGTAGCCATGAACACTTGTAGAAAAGTATTTGCCTTCATCATTCTCACAGATGATACACATCTTCCAAATGTCGGGGGATACTGGTAGGGCTTTAGCAGCTCTAGCTGTGGTGCTGAACTGGGGAGGGGAGGAAGTTCAGTGTGATACACTGTGATGTCATTTTTCCATTTAAAAATTTCTGAGTTTTTTCGAAGCTGATTCTTGAAAAGATAGATCAGAACCATACCAGAGAGGCTGGTATTGCGCATTTAGGTAGAAGTGTCAAAATTATGCTGAGCAAACATTTTTGATTTTGATAATTTATCATCTGAGTCCTTAAACTTTGGAATCTGCAGCAACTGAAACAGGGCTACTTGCCTCTGCTGAATTTCTCTGTACAACTTGGCATTGCTGCAGAGACTTGGCACTGAGGCACTTCAGATCTGTTCTCTGTGGTATATTGACTTGAGAAGAATCTTAGAACTTTGTATCTGTTTAGTGTCAAAATCTAGTACTTCTGAGTGGTTGTTTTTCATAGACTTACTCCTGGGGATTTTTGTTTTTTAATGATTAATGTGGCCTGGTCAGGGTCGGCATCTTAATCTTGAACTTTCCACCTGTTTTCAAGTAAAATTCAAAGGGTCTACACTGTGTCCTCTGCCTCTGGCTTGTTACAGAAGAGACAGAAAATGCTGTAGTTCATCCAAATGTCTGGAGTTGGTTTGTTTGGCCTGCATCCTTGTGAGACCCAGAATCTTCTCTAAATTTTCTCTTGCTATTGCCATATTGCTTTTTCTCTTTCTTTAATTTTCTTTCTGTCTGCAGCACAAGTTCATAATATACAGTGTGATTCCTTGATGCATCTATTTCTGCCTTTCTGTTCCTATCAGAGTGGCACTTTCCTGGATCCTTGTGGGTCACTGATTACACCCCAGATCCTCCTAATGCCAACCATATAGGTAGGAATGGTTTGCAGGGATTTTTCTAGAGAGGTGAGGATTAGTGGCTCTCAAGGGTGTCTAACAGCATGGAGAGTGAGATGAGTTTCAAGACTTTGTTGTCACAGCAATGTGATTTAAAACTTAGTGTTCTTCATAAATAAAACCAGAAATTTCCTTGCTCTTTCAAAGAAAGAGAGGACTCTGTTTCATCACTGGTATGAGGCTCTGTGATTCAAGCTGGGATGTTTGTGTGCTTTACCATACAACTGGGCATCAAGAGAAAATTCTGAGGGTGAATGTTTCTATATGTACTCAAATACACATCAGGGAATATTTCCTTTTTCACTGTATGCATGATTCTAGCAGATGCTCAGAGGTTAGTATGCTAATGAACAAATAATTTTCTGTCCCTGACCCAGCCTGCTGCAACATGAATTGCATCCATGCAGCAAAGATTTCTCACCAGCCTGAGACACAGAGACATCTACAGTTGCGTCCAAACAGCCCAAGCTGGAAGTGGTCTGTGATCCATACTAACACTCAGATCATGCCCAGGCTGTGTCTGGGAAAATTCTGGCAGAACCAAGTGGGACATTTAATATTTGATCAGTATGCATGTACTTCTGTGGACATGAGCCCCATTTAAATTCCTGATACAAGCATAGCCTGACTTAAATAGTTTAGATCTGGAAATTGTGAGCCATTCCCATATAGACATTCCCTGCACAAATGTTCATCCCCTTTTCACAAATTTTAGATAACCCTATCTATCCTCCAAACAGGAGATGTTACCATGTACCCATGCTGCAGAAACCATAGGTCTCATATCTATGGTACTATCTGTGATCCACCAGTAGGGATGGAAGTGGTTTGAAGTCACTTTTTTGGGATTATTTTAGTACAGGTCAATCACTGAATCTTTAAAAATTACCAAAGGAATATTGGCCACTAATTCTCTGGAGTCCAGTCTTTGTTGTTTTGTGTACGTTTTCCCTTTCTGTGTTGCTATTTCCACCAGACTGGTGGAGAATAAAGGATGGGAACAAGGTTTAAATGGGAAGGAGAGTCTCAAAGAGACATCCAAATTTGCATATGGATTTATTCTCAGATCCAGATGAAGTTGTACTTCTCTGGATCATTTTTAATACATCATGGTTTAATCTTAGTGGGCAGCTGAGCCCTACAGTGGCTTGGTCTTCCTCTTCCAGTTGGGTGAGGGAAAGAATCAGAAAGGTAAAAGTGAGCTAATTCATGGGGGACAGTAAAGAGAATTAAATAAGGAAAGCAAAAGGTGCTTTTCAAGAAAAATAGAACAAGGAATTTATTCACCTCTTACTATGGGCAAGCAGGTGTTCAGCCGCCTCCAGGAGAGAAGGACCCCATCACATGTGATGGTGAGTGGGGAAGAGAAACACTATCATTTTGATTATCTCCCACTTCCTTATTCCTGGAGTTTCCATTGCTGAGCATGGTGCCATATGGTCTGAAATACCCCTGTGGTCAGTTGGGAACAGGTGTCCCAGCTGTGTCCCCTCCCAGCTCCTTGTGCAGCCCCAGGCCCCTTGCTGGTAGGATGGGATGAGGAGCAGAAATGCCCTCAGCTCTGTGTGAGCGCTGCTCAACAGTAACAAACCCATCCCTGTGTTATCAACACTGTTTCCAGCACAAATCCAAAACACAACCCCATACAAACTACTATGAAGAAATTTATCTCTATGCCGTCCAAAACCAGTACAAGTATGCAAATGTTGAGTTTTTTACCAGAGTAGCAAAACCCCTAATAGACTGTAATAGCCTATGTCTATTTACTTTTGATTTGAATTTAAAATTTTTCTTTAATAAATGAAATTAGGATCACATTAAATTTTTAAATGGATAACCTAAGATATTGAATGACCCTTTTGTGCATTACAATAGTAACCATCTCAGAGTAATTTCCTAAACATGGAATCTAAGTGTTTTTCAATCTGGAATCAATAAAGGTTTAAGAAGAAAATCCTTTCCCTCTCAGCAGAAGGGATTGTAATTTTCCCCAAAGAGCTCTTTCAGTCCTTTCAGAGATGAGCCCTGTTGGTTAGAGCATGGTGCTTATAACACCCAGGCTGTTTGTTCAATTCCCTGTATGGGCCATTCACTGAAGAGTTGGATTCAATGGTCCTTGTGGGTCCCTTCCAACTGAGAACATTCTGTGATTCTGTGGCAACACAAAGTGAGTGTCATGCTACCACCTTGGTTGTGTGGATTTCACCTTTCCTTACTTGGAGCTGTGTTGGGAGTCAAGGGGAGAGTCAGTGTTCAGAGTGTCAGGTTTTTAATTTCTGGTAAGAAAATCAATATTAGAGACTTTGTCAACCAGGCGCTGATGTGGATGCAGAAGATAGTTTGCCTTTGATGTTTTGAATGTGAAGTGTGGCAGAAAGTTGGTTTGACTCAATAAGCAGCAGCTGACATGAAAGACGGGATCTTCCTCCCAGAGGACAACTGTGACTTGTGCAGTGCTTTTCAGATGGATGACGGCTGTCTTGACCAAATTTCCAGCTTCTGTAAAAGGCAGAAGTGTCATTGAAATCGATGGAACAGCTTCATTTCACATCAGTAAGCAGGTTCTCTCCTACACAATATCTTCCTCCTTCTGGTTTCTGGGAATAGTCATTCTCCCTGTTTGGTAAAGGGACATAGCCTAGCTGACTGAGCTGGTTATTGTGTTGGGATTGGAAAAAGGGAAGGGTCTTACATGGAATGCATGCTTTTCAGGGAGTTGTCACCCACCGAAAGTAATGCGATGGCCATTAAATGGTTGATTTTGCAAATCTTTTGGGGCAGATGAATTCCTGTTTAAATCACTGGGTTGTGACCAACAATAATGAAATTTTTTGGCTTTCCTGTCTAAAATCCTCTGGCACCTACTGAAGCTGTGTTATACAAAATGCTATACAATATTATGCACAACAAACACACTAAAAAATAATGGTAACGTTTAAGTTTGGAAGATGGTAATGGAGAACTGAATCCTTAAGTACTGAAATTAATGGAGCTGCTGGTGGGTGGGACTGATATTTGGGTGTGAGATTGCTTTTCTTCCCGTGTTGGAAGTAGGCAGTGAGAATCGGTATATGTTGAAATCTGGAGGCTGAACAGTCAAGGATGGTGAATGAGAATTTTTCTGGGGGTGGCAGTGATGCAGTGGCATTCAGAGGAAATGTTACCATGGTATTCACAGACTGATGTGAACATATAGAAGAAAAGCTCTGAAACCAGTGCCAGGATATGGACAGAAAAAGCAGGAGGATGCTGAAATCTCTCATTATCTGAAAGTGGCATTCTGCCTTTGTATGTTAGCAGTTTTCTCTTCCTTCATGGCAGGTTTTGTGTAACCCAGTCTTTGACAGTGACACTAAACCATTTGCGATTCAGTTTAGTTATGTCTTCAATAAAAAACGTTGCTCAAAATTATAATGTGAACTGCAATAGCCAACTTTTAGTCATTACTATGAACTATTTAGTTCATTTCTCTAGGTCAGGAGACTCAGGTGCTGTATTGCATCAAGATTTAGTTGTATGTGCACCCCAATGCAGTTCTGAATGATGATGCTGCAGTAGGATACTGCATCTTGCAGGATGATAATGATTCTGTAGGATACATCATCAGGATGTTGTAGGATACAACAGGAGCACTGCAAACAGGATGGGCAAACAGTCACAGCACACAGGTTTGCATAGTGTAGTGATAGGAAAAGGGATAATGAATTGAAACTGAAAGACAGTAAGTTTAGATTAGATATAAGGAAGAAATTCTTTACTATGAGAGTGGTGAGGAGAAGCTGTGGATGCCCCATCCCTGGAAGTGTTCAAGGCCAGGCCGGATGGGGCTTTGAGCATCCTGGTCTAGTGGAAGGAGTCCCTGTCCATGGTGAGGGATTTGAACTACATGATCTTTAAGGTCCCTTCCCAGCTAATCCATTCTACAATTCTATTTTTCTGTGAGATACACAGCTGCAACCTCCTGCTCAAACTGCTTCTGTAGCACTTGTAAGTGAAAATGTTCTACATGCCTTGGTTGAATTTGTCTCCTATTAATTACTTACAACAACTCATCACAAGTACTGTATTTATTGCTTATTGGTACCTGTTTATACAACACTTGATGCAAAGGATTGTGTTCTGCTGTTGGGAGCTGCAGTTGCTGCAGGCATAAAAATAACCAGCACTATTGATTATAATAATCATATTAATGTTTCTGGGGTTCTTGAAGAAGAATAGGGAATATATTTTTCATCCCAGTTGATATCCTCTTCTTAATTAAAACATTTATTAATGTCTAGGTTTGGATGCTAACTTTTAATGAGCACACTGTAACTAAAAATCCCTCATAAATATGTAAAGCACGTTGCGTTACTCCAAATGTGTCTAGAAGTATAAAAGTAATATTTTTTTAATGGCAGTACTAAAATATAATGTGCTTATAAATCTGTTTATATGAAAAATATGCAGAAACTTATAAACCATCCAAAGCATTATGATTTCTGAAATTTAGACCTGTCATCTATGAAGGCACCAATTCCATGAAATTGTGATATGATATCTATTTATCACAAACTACAGGTGTATCACTCATTCTAATAAAATTATTGAAAATACAAAAAATGAGAATGCAATATCCTGAAATATATGCCAGTGCATGTATTTCCCATATATCAGACTTCTGTATTTCAATGTGAAGGTGTATTTCACCATAGTTGTAAGTAGGTCACTTTTTCTTTTTTTTTTTTTTTTCAGAATTCATAGAATTAGCATTTCAGGTAGTGTCAGTAAGAGAATCATTCCTATCTGGAGGCTGTAAACAAGAGAAATTATTCCTGAGGGTGTAAAAACATTTGAGATTTTATATTTATTGAACTGATGCATCTTTACATCTCTAGTTTTTATTAACAACTTTACACAAGGATGAAGCATGTGAATTTCTGTGGTATTTTTAGTGACTGTAATGATCCTTGATAAAACCTGTCCTACAGTACTATCACTGTTATATATAATTCATCTGATAATCCTTTATCTGGCAGTGAAAAAGAAAAATGCTTTAAAAGATTGCATAAGCATTTCAACAACTTTCTAGCCTAAATATATGTAAAACTGCTGAATTACATAAAGCATTTAACTGATATATGAATTATAAGCTCTTTCCTCAAGACTGAGAAAAGCATGAATTTAGCTGATAAATGCTGTATTACCTTTGGGATTCATGCATTCAGTTTACAGGAATTTCCTAGTAGCTCCATAAGAATTGTATTTCAAGGCTGGACCATATAAGAAAATAAGGAAAAAGTGATTGCACATGAAGTTAAAATATCTCAGTGATGATCTCTAGAAGAGTAATGTTATTTTGCTTAGTTAGAGCCATACAGGATATTTGTCCAGCAGCTAAAATGACTTAGATGAATTAGGAAATCCCTCTCATCAGACAAACCAGCAAACAATACCCACCAATCCCCCCTGGCCAAAAAACCCTAACAAGCCAAATAAAACCCCAAACCTTAAAACCCTGGAGGGGTCACATGGCAAAGAAGATGGCTGTGCCTTAAATGGCATAAAAATAGTTCAAGCAGGTTATGTTTGGTCTTATGTGCTGGAACAACTTGGAAAGAGTTTGTTGTAATGGGAGTGTCTTCTGCTGATCATTCTGATCCGGGTTGGGTGGGAGCTTCTCTGAAGATGAAAAACATTCATTAGGAAGAAGAAGCAGCTTGTGCATAAATTAAACCTATTTTCTGCTCTTGCCTTGTTAGTACTGAAGTCTCTAAGCACCTAATGGCCTTTCCCTTTCTGGACCCCAATTTTACATATGTACACACACACACACACACACACACATATATATATATATATGTATGTATGTATGTAGAATTAAAATGAAAAAGATCAGGCAATTTAATTAATTAATGTTTATACATTTCTTTCAAGATGAAAAGAGCTCTGTATGTGGCATGCATTATTAATTGATAATAATATTTGTACAGAGATTGAAGTTGATATTGGTGACATCATTAGTGTGCATAAATGAGCTTTTTTCTTAGTTTAATATGTTTGTTAATAGGCTTTGCAAATTTGCAGGTTTGGTCTGCAAGTTCTTTAAAAGATTCAACTTTGATAGCTGGCAATGAGTAAATGAATATGTTATTAATATATAAAACAGAAGATACTAGGTGTGAACATCATCATGGTTCTGGTTTACCTTGGGGGAACTGCATGAGATTTCCAATATGTCAATATAGAAAGAAAATCATAGAAATTTAGGTGGAACAGCAGCACGTCTCTAGCCATACTCAATCCAGGAACTTGGAGGGGGAAGGGAGTGGAATAGAAAATCCACTCCTCAGAGTGGTTAAAAGATGTCTCCATTGTTTCCAGAGCTAAATGAAGAAACTTAGATGGAGTTTGTGGTCATTTTTATGAAAGAGTTCAGATTTGTTCCCAGGAAGGACTTTCATCTGGCATAAATATACATTGCCTTGAATAATAACCTTTGTGATTGCATCTTTTTTTTCTCATCCATCATATCATTGAGTTTAAGCTTTGTAGTTTCTCCTGTAATCCACCTCCTTGGCATCAATTTGGAAAATTGCCAGGCTTTGCAAATGCCAGGTGGTATGTGATGCATTGACCAGCTCCATCTGGAGTATTTACTTTATTTTTCTCGCATTTATACTTTTAAGATTGATACATACAGATGTCTTCCATGCGTTCACATCCATTTCTGGAATTGTGTTTTTGATTGTTGTGCACACTTTATGGCCCTTGGATATTTTCAGGACATCACTTTTTTAATGGGCAGCCTGGGGATTTGACAGCAACATTTCTATTTGAAAGCATGAAGTCATTTCCAAGAGGAAATGTATCTATCTATCCCTATCAACCACTGCTGACTAGTAAATCTAGTTAATGCAAATATGTAGGCTGATTGGGTGGGACTGGAGGCGCGATTAATTTTTGCTATGTTTGCATGTTACCTGTTTTGTTGACCTTTCAAAGGCTAAATGGCCCATAAATGGATCTACTGCTAGAAAATAACCACTTATCACCAAGGTGCAGTGGTGAGACAATTGCTTGTATGAAGGACAGGTGGAGAGGTGAGTGTCCGCATCTTTAGAAGAAAGTAGATGCCATGGAGCAGTTCCTGCTTTGACCTGTGTTTGACTAATGTACTTACATACTGATACAAGTTGAGGTTGAATGGAGATCTGAGCCATTGAGTCGAAGATGTCCCTGTTTTATGCAAGGACAAGGTGGCCTTTAAAAATCCCTTCCAAGGCAAACTACTCTGGAGTGACTGCATCGGTGAACAAAGGAAGGGTAGTCATTTATCTGGACATTGACGTGGTCCCCCACAACATCCTTCTCTTAAACTGGAGAAAGATGGGTTTGATGAGTGGACTGTTAGATTGATAAGAGAGTGGTTGGGTGGTCACATCCAGAGGGTAGTGGTCAATGGGCCAGAGTCCTGATGGACATCATTGATAATGCCTCTCAGGGGTTCTTACTGAGACCAGTGTTATTTAGTGCTATTAATCTTGTTTAATGTTTCTTTCATGAATGACATACATGGAAAAATTGAGTGCAGCCTCTGCAAATTTGCAGATGACACCAAGCTGGGTGGTGCTGTTGACACACCTGATGGATGGGATGCCATCCAGAGGGACCTGGACAAGCTTGTGAAGTGGGTCCATGAGAATTTAATGAGATGCAAGTTTCTGTATCTGGGTTGGGCAGCCTCTGGTATCAATCCAGGGGATGAACAGATCAGACCAGGAAAGGAAAAGCATGAGGAAAGGCTAAGAGAATTAGTTTTTTTCAGCTTGGAAAAAAAAGGCTATGCAGCCTTCTAGGAGCTGAAGGAAGCCTGCAAGAAAGCTGGCAGAGGGACTTTTTACAAGAGCTTGCCTTCACGGGACAAGGGACAATGGCTTCAAATTGAAAGCGGGTAAATTTAGTCTAGATGTAAAGAAAAAATTCTTTACCCTGGGCTTGAGGGTGATGAGGCGCTGGAACAAGTTGCTGAGAAATGTTGTCAATCCCCCCAAGTACTTACAGCCAGATTGGAGAGAGCTCTGAGAAACCTGGTCTAGTTGAAGGTATCCCTGTCCTTGGAAGGGGATTTGGAACCAGGTGATCTTTAGGGTCCCTTCCAACCCAAGTCATTCTGTGATTCTATGATTCTATCACATGCAGTAGCTGAGAGAGCCTTGCTGCAGCCTGGGATACAAGGGAGCTTGGATTTTAACATTCTGTCAACCAGTGAGACATCAGTATTTGATGTCCCAAGTGACAGTCATGAGGGACATGATCAAAGATGTCTTCTATTCCCTCGTGGAGGGCTCAGGACTCATTTCTTGTTTTTAAAAGTTGTTGTTTTTTCCCCTAATATATATACATAACACTCAAATGTCCAAGGATCTGATTTTTCTCCTATGTGTATTAGCAGAGATTAATTTATGAATATTTTAGGTCAGAGAATTGTGTTCCCACCCATGGGTATGTGCTTATGTTTAGGATAACTTAGTGATGCATTTTCAAGATAAAGATTTTAGTTTTGCTGTATGAGGTTTAGTTTTGTTCTCTCTGCTCTTTTGTTCCAGAAACTGGAACAGAAACTGGAACTGGTCTAGAATTTTTAAAAACATATTACAAATATTGTAGGTGAAAATGAATGCAATTTATAGAATGGTGAACATAAGGACAGCAGGGCAAAAGGAGATCTCTTTGTAGTCAGGATGAGAACGAGAGGCACTACTGCCATTCCCACCCTCCCATTCTGCTTCCTATGCAAACTCAATAGATGTAGTTCATTACCACAGGTAGTTTAATCCACATTTATTTGCCTTATTCATCTCTAATTGCTTCCTGTCCCATCTTCTCTGCTCCTGTTCTCATTGAATATGTTTGGTATTTTTCCTCTTCTTTACAGACTTACTCCTACCTTCTCTCCTGTGCTGTCTCACCCACCTTTCTTAAGAGAGAAAAGGTTTTTTGAATTAATATAGTTTAACAGTCAAAAAAAGAAGTTAAAATGTGTAGATTTTAATGACACATTTTTATTCAGTGTTTTATTGTATATTCCTAAGAGCTAAAGTATTGTGGAAGGTCTGCATTGCCTATGAATATTCACTGGGCAAATAACCCCATGGATTCTGCCAATTTGCTTTTCACTTTCATGTTTGTTTTCCAGTTATTCTAGCAAACATATTTACTGGCAGGAATCCCTAAGAAATACAGCAGGTTTTTGAAGGTTGTTAGGTTTCCCACTAGGGAGCTGATCCTAGGAGTTAGGCCTACTCTGCCTATAAACAAAGTGATACTCAGTCAGAATTAACTGCTGTAGCTGAAAGGTGAAATTGTAAGGATTCAAAATAAACTGCTGCTGACTCTTCAGAGGTTAAGCAAATATCAGCAGAAAACAATCACTGTGTGACTGGTGTAGAACAAATAATTTGTAGAAGCATGTAAGCAACACTTGCCCAGTTTCATTAAAAGAGATAATTAATCAAAGTGATTTGCTACCAAATTGCTACCTATGCATGACATATTTGAATTCACTGCTACTCTTTTGGTAAGAAGCTCATGAAGACATGGCACTGCTTGAAAGAGGTTGTGTGTGCAAGTGTAAACCTTGGGAAAGTTTTTGAAGGACTTGAGATTTGTCAGAGATTCAAATCTAGTGTTCTTATCACTGATCTCTTGTTCCATCTACCATGTCAGACCAAGGAGCTGAGATTAATAATGATGTTACAGTATTTGTCATATGTGACCTATTCTGTGTTTTGCTTCTGTCTCACTACAAAAACAACGGGGAAAACCTAGTTGTAACAGTAGTATTCTTTTGAGGACTAAAGAGTGCCTAATCATTTTACAGGTGTATTAATATTTATGGGATTGTGCACATGTGCATTGTAGCCTATTTAAACACTTGATTACACAGCAGAAACAGTTTGTCCAGTCTAATACCTTTCTGTGCTGCGTGTTGCCTTGGCTGGTTGGAGACCCCCAGGGAGAATGTCATCTTCGGAAGGAGGGAGCTCTGCCTATACTGAATTTACTTATTGCCACTTTCTGCCTCTGGTATGGGACATGTTAGGGCTGAAATGAGCTGCAGAGATCAGAACTATTTCATTTCAGTTTCTGAAAGAATCTTTTCTGACAGTGTGCTGGACAGCAGGGAGGCACAGTTCTGCATGTAGATTGCAGTCAAGGATATGTTTGCTGTAGGCTCATTTATCCTCTTGGGAAGTAAAAAGTTAACCTGTGGGCAACACCATGCTGTTCTAACTAATTCCAGTATCTCAGCTGGCTTATTTAGAGCTGGAACAGATACCAGTGCTCCACTCTGCAGGCTGCAATATCAATGTATGCTGGAGTGTGGAGTCTGAGGATCATTTTGGCAGAAGCATAATTCACTTTCTAATATTTCTGTGAAATCAGACTGCTGGGTCACAGCAAATGTGAAGGCATGTGTGAGACTGGGAGTAAGGCTGGATACTTCAAATGAGAAAATAGGTTTGCTGTTGTTTGCTCTGGGTCCTGCACAGAACCTGAGTGTAGTGAGGTGGCTGGGAATCTGCTCCCCAGACCTGTGAGCCTCTGCCACATGAAGGAGAGGGAAACAGGGCAGCTGGGTCGTATGGAGCAAGAAGTGCTGCTTTTCTGGGAACTGATTGTGGACCACATTTGCTCGTCTCCATACCATCAAGTGGTGAAGGGGCTTAATGTGGGTGCTGCAGGGTGGGTGTCTCACTGTGTTCTCTCTGGGCCTGTGGGAAGAGAATGGCAGTCCCATCAGCCTGAAGTGTAAGCAAGTGTTAGTTTCCCTTGCCTCAAGGAATAAATACTAGCCAAAAGAAGAGAGAAGGATGAATAGAGGAAGGTATGTTAAGGGTTGGGGGAAAACCAAACCACTGTGATATTTGTATTTCTGCAGTGATTATGACATAGAACCACAGAAACTGATTTCTTTATTTCTTCGCTGTCTGAGGCAAGATTTGCCTTGCAGTTTTATTGTGGATAAATTCACCACATGAATTACCTTTCCCATGCAGTTTTAGAACCACAGTAATCTTACAGCAGACTGGTGGATATTGCTTTCAAAAAGTGTGTTATATTGGACACCTGGGTCAAACCTGCTCTTTTTATTGCTCATAACCCCAAAACATAATTAGTACATATCTAGCTTACATATGTAGCTTTGAGAGAGGTCAGTTGATTCTGAACACTGATCTGGTATTTAAATCAAAGCTACAATCATTGGAATTACTATCATATTAGCTTTTGAAATTGAAGTGATCCCTTTTAATCTCCCTATTACCATTTGCTTCCCTGTTCTAGCACGATGATTTCCTTATCATATTTTATTTATTTAGATTTCTTATGTATTAATTGATTTATACAACATTTATTCCAGCTATACCTGGAAGCTGTTGCTAGGTGTATGGCTTCTCTTTTCTGTGAACGATTCAGCCTGGCTTCTGGGAACTGTCAGGAGAAAGTTTATGGCAAAAGCCATCCAGGATGAAGTTTCTTTTGCATTGCAGGGTGGAGCCATTGAAGCTATGTGTTCCCTTGCATCACAGAGAACTGACAGAGTAGTTACACTGAACAGCACACCAAGGCTGCTTGACAGAGGGGTTACAGTGCCTGGAATGACACTGTACCCTGACCTCTTTTTTTTGAGCCCAGCCTTGTAAATCCTAACATATTGAGACCATTGGCTATCTTATCATGGTAGCCAATATGTTCTTGCAATATCCAGGACAATTTTGCCTATAGGCGTAGATAAATTCAGCAAATTGCAAAGATGGTGCAAATGCAATTTTTTCCTTTCCTCCCACATTACACAGGGCAAAATACAAGAAAAATGGAGGTTTTTCAAGTTGCTTGAAAAATGAGTCCCTCAGTGAAGTTCTCTGAGGGACTCATTGAAGCCATGCACTTAGAGGTAACTGGAGTTCTTCACACATGTAATATCACTAGTAACTAGCTCCTAGGCCATCCTGTTGAGTACTTTGAAATCAGAATTGAAAATTTAAAGTTCGGGGATAGGTGTGTAACCCAACAAAATTCGTTTATTCCTTGCATTTATTCAATTTTTTCTAATTTATTCTTAGAGTGCATTAAGCACTCTAAGATACTCTGGGTGATCATATTTCAAATCTACTGAAGTTTCCAAATGTTTGTCACAAGCAATACGAAAGAGATTGCATTGCAGAAATCTGGTCTGAAATCTACTGAAACGTATTTAGTTGGCATGAGCCTGACTAATACTGTTAAATGGCATTGAAAAACTGCTGTGCATACATTAATTCCAGACAATGTGCACATTATCTTAAAAAACTCCCAGTTCCAGAAAAGAAGATTACATGAAAGATTATTCAGCACCAAGATGAACTATGATGCTTTTCCTGCTTTTGCCGTGCAAAGTCAGCTAACGCTGGGAAGATATGTATGTGTCCTGAATTAGTATAGGCCCAGGTGGATGGGAGCATCTACACAATGAACAGATCCCAGACATTTAGTGGGATGTCTGGGATGCTGTTTTAATGAAGGGGTTTGAGCATTTCTAGCTTCCAGGAGATAAGAGATGCCTACAGCTGTTGGAGCAGACAAGTTTGAATTATCTTTTTGAAGGTTATTTTTTTTCACCTAGCAGCTATTGGGTTCCTGACCTGATGCCATGACTGGTTCAGATTTTTCTGGTTCATGGAGAGCCTTCATTGTTAAGGCTTTTAAAGAGAGAATGATAGGCCTAAAGTTCTCCCAAATAGCTCTCCTTGCATATGGTTAATTGTTATGGTCTCTGGTTAATGCTTAGAGTTTAATTTAGTGTCTAATATCCTTCTAGTCAAGTCTGGTGCAGGATTGCCTATGACATTCCTCATGGCTTTCCACTCTTTTGTCAGGCAGTTGCTGAGCTCTGCCCTCTGACAGTCCATCACAGTGTTGGCTATCAGGTTTCCCCCACACAGATTCATTTATTTTCTGGTCTTTCCACTTGCTTTGTCTATAAATCATGGCTATTTCTTCTCAAGCTTAGGCTATTTTGGCCTCTGGACTGAATGTTGAGAGGTGACTAAGCTCTTGCATTACTGATGGAAAGGAGTTCCTTCATTCCTGCATCCATTTTTGCACCTATCTGGGAGGAAAGCAAGGGGATTGATCACATTTTCAGGGAGCATATGTAGAGATGGATGCAGTTTTGATTAACCTTCCCTGCACACATAAAGAACCTTTTTCCTTCACATTCATACACCAAACAGATGGTTTGATATGTGAAGTCAAATGGCTTAATTTCTATAGAAGGGTTTTAATTTATTCAAATCTTGTTTAATTAACTGATAACATTTTTTGGATTGCAATTTTTTAACTTAATAATACAGTTGTGTGTGACTTATATCATACCAGTAAATACTTCCTATCATGGCTCCTTCAGTTGCATTCAACCTAATTCCAGTGCTGAACTTGGGTTCTCTCTTGGTTAAATTTTTGACATCTGCTTAAGAGGAGAGACAGTGGTAAGTTCTGCCTACCATAACTAAATTTATTTTCCCTTGTAAATAATGGGAAACTATTATAAAAAGTCTATCCACTCTGCATCATGCCATATAGCCCTTCTCTGAAAATGGTGTTGAGTTGTCCAAGGTGTCCCAAGTGAATGATCCGAACACAAGGATCTCAGGTGAAAAATGGAATCATTTCTGGTGCTGCACCAGTACTGTCATGCTAACAGCAGTGTTCACTTCATCTAGATTTTATGCTTCTTAGAGATAATTAGACAGAGGTCAAAGAAGGATTTAGTTAGGGTCTAAGTTGTTGTATCCCTATACATGAGCTTCAAGATGGTTTTAGGTTGGACATAATTACCAGTTTATTAGAATACATGCCTTAAGTATGTGTCAAAGATGAAGATAATGTCTAGACTGAATTAGGAGAAATAATTTAATTTAGTCATCCAAAGGCTTTCACACTTCAGGAGAACCTGCAGAACTGTTAGACTGGGTGATTGTGAGACTTTAGATTTTAGGTGTCAGGTGATATCCCAAATTAAATGAGATTAGGTAGACTTGATTTAGCATTGCTTTTATTGTGGTTGTATTCATAGCATCTGATAATCCCATAGTGTTAAAAAACTGACTCATGCTCATGAGCTAATCTTCATTTTTATGACGCTGAGATGTTGTAGGTTGAACATCTTTATCACACTGGTGTGTACCTATGGCAAAGCAGGGAGTTTCACCAAGTCTTAAGAGCCAAGAGCTGTTGCCCAAACCAGTCACCTTCGGGCCTGAAAAGGGCAGTAAGGAACTACTGCTCTACTGAGTTTTTCATATGCAGCTACTCTTCTTCTTAGAATTAAAGAGTATTTCTTTACCAGTTTCTTTCTGTGTCCTATTTTTGCAGCTGGACCTTTTTGCATGTTACCTACATATCTCTGAATTATGTACCAGGCATAAAACTGTCAGAGGCTTCTTCAGAAAATTTGGCTGGAGGGCATAAACTCCCTTCCTCTTTCATGCCTTTCACTGGTTTTCTGTGGGGATTGTAGAGTAGCTGAAAATAATGTAGTAAAATGCTATATGTAAGATAATATAGTAAAACAAGAAGTATGGCAGTGAAAGATTCTTCTTATAGGCAAGCTGAAGACTCTGGAGGCTGTTCTGGATGCTGCATAGCTACCTTTAATGCCTATGGCTCAGTGGAATGTAAAACCACATACCAAGAAAACATTAGCACAATAATTTGCAGGTTATTTGGACAGAGACATCAGTATGTTTATGATGTAATCTAATGGGAAGTCCAAAAAAATATTCATAAATGGCATCTCATTGACTTTGGTATTTTACTAAGAATATAGCAGTGCTGGAAGCTTGATTTTTTTTCCCCTAGAAATATGGGGTGCCAACCCAGAGATGTCTTCAATATGTTCTGAGAGGGTTGTGAAAAATATCGAGTTCCATTCTTAAAATCAAGCATGCTGCTTGTGATAGAGGAAGGTACAAATATATGCATTCACATAGGGCAAAATACTTTGAGAAATGCTCTGGGTGCTAGAGCACAAAGCTGCACACTGTGGGTGGTAGAACTCCAAGATTCAGTGAGCATGGAGGTGTGTTTGCTCAGATTAAGGAAATCAAATATTCCAAATCAATCTCTAGAAATTACTTGAAAATATTAACCTCTCTTATACTTGTCATTCAAAGTTTTGCAGACCAAAGTGGGTCCTTACTAAAAGGTAATATGCAGCTGCAAAGCAACAGCAAAGACTGAGAATTGTAAAAAAAACACTGACATTTTGAGAGTTATTACTGGGAATGATACTATAAATACAAGTTTGCAGATGAAAATTTGAGGGGCACGCCTATTTACCACGCCTAGTAAACTGAAGGAGAGATCCTGAGAGTTCTGGCTTTCAGTCTGGGCTCTGACTGCTACCAGTTTGCCTTCTACTGTAGAATAACATTGTAATTTGCAATATTTGCTGTGCAATAATGTAATAGTCAATAAACAGATCTGTCTTGTAGCAGCAGAAGCCAGGAAATGGAAAGGAAATGGTGATCTCTTTTGGTCTCCAATGTTTCCCAGCTCTATTTAAGCAAAAAAAAGGTTTTATCTGTTTAAGATGTGTAGAGCAATATGTAGGCAGAAGCTGCTTTATGCATGAAATTCTATTTTCATTCTTATTTTACCAATTAGCATTGAGTTCTGTGTTAATTACCTAAAAAAATTCAGAGATGATGGTAGATATAGGAGATCTATGTTAATAGGAACATGTTGCCATAGACACAACTGTTCAATATGACACTGGGACGCTGCTGCGTGAAGAAACCCACTGAAGCTGCATTTCACAATGCACTGAATTATGCAGTTGTGAAAAAATAATTATAATCCTTTCACTGAAATACCATGATGTTGATTCTAAAATATTCAACAAGCTATTTCAGTGCAGAGGGCTGTCAAATGACAGAGAAAGCCAATGCATCAGAAGTACTGATAAGTTTAGAAGTTTTTGTTCTTTCAGGTGGCCAACATTTTTGAGCATTGGACAGCTTCATTGTGGGTTTTAACAGCTTCACTTGTAGTTTGGGAATTTCTACATCTCTCAAAATCCCATCTCATTAATTGCCGTGAAATGCCACTATTTATAGAAAGCAGGAAGGAGCAGAGAAAAATGGAAAGCAGAAGTATAAAATGACAGTTTTCTGTTACAGGCAGTAACAACTGTGGAGTTGACAGTGTTTTCAGATTGTTCCAGTCTTGTGCTTTTTTTGTGCGTGTGAATTAGAAGATACATCTGCATGTGGTCTAGAAGAACTTGGCCATCATCTAGCCCAACTTCCTAGCTAGGAATTTACTGAAATCAGCAGACTGCAATTGTCTGTGCATTTAGCATACTTTGTGGTTTGCTTTGTTTTTCCAGAGCAACATATACAGCAGCAGTAATTAATTAGCACATTTCTGATGAGAATTTAATGAGATATATTCTTTTTACAAAGGTAAACTTGTGAATGCACATACACTCTATGTCAACCATTATTATATAATTCTCATCACCTTATTGAATCACAGCTTTTGTGAAGGACCAGGCGTCATCAAAGGTGAGGAGATGAGCTACATTCTTGTACTAGTTTGGTGGAGGATGGAAAAAAGCCCTTCCTATGGTGTATGCTTATTTTATTGACTACACTTATTTCTTTCTCTTCAGACTCAGATTTTATAAAAAAAAAAAAACAACATAGCAGTATTCCATTGCTCCAGCTTACAAAAGGTTAACCCAATTACATTCTTCTCTTTTGTAGACATGAATCACCTCTCACAACAGATGCTCCTCTCCTCCTTTCTTGGGAATATCTTCTTAAAGTCCAGTTTGACTCGTCTTACTGAGTCAGTAACAACTCTCAGTAGCCTTGCTTTGGTTCTGATTGACAAGCACAAGCTGAAAGGTCCCTTCCTTATTGTGCCCACACAATGTTTCTATCATCCATATCAGGACTCCCAGACTTTCTCAGCAATCCCTCACTCTTTATATACTTTCCATCATTTTTGCAATGTTTATAGCAGTAAACTTCATGTAGGAGTTTCCCAAATCATAACATTTGTATTTAAGTTACCCAATAACTGCAAATGTATATGAGGTTGTTCAGATGAGAGTATTGTGTTCAGAGAGCTCTTTGACAATTGCATGAATCTCTTGCACTGCATTCAGTGTTCCAGTCATTGAAACTGAACAAGTGTTCACAAACACTTCCTAAAGCATATTTCAATATGAGAACTCCAGTTTGAGTGTGATGATGAAAGGGGGACAGAGGAAGATACTTTCAGACTCTATTACTGTGCTTTTGTAGAACAGCTATGGTAGAACTGATAATCTGCCAAAAGAAGAAAAGGGAGCATCAACTCTTTATAACAGGTTTACACACAAACTCATTGTTGTGGATGTGCATTAAATGTATTTTATACCTTAAAGAACATCAGTGAAATTCCTTGAAGTTAATAAGAAGGTTGGTTTTAGTGTTGGCTTTAGTAGATGCAGACTTTCATTCAGCATATATCATACTTTAGTCTGATTTTATTTATTCTTTGTGCCAGATTCTCATATTTTGTAGGACTGTAGATATTTATGACCCTGTTGAAATGAAAAAGGTTACTTATATTATGATTGACAGGAGACTCTGGCTTTGTTTTATAAGAGATTTGATGTTATTTTTAGTTAATGTGTGAAATGGGACATGCTTCTTTGGGTCAAGAGGGCTGCAATTTCTAAAACTGTTTAAATAAAGTATTAAGAGAATAGAAAATGTTCCTCTTGGATAAATAAGGTTCTAGTGAATTGGTATTCTGCTGTCAGCATGCATGTCTCATTCAGTCTTGTCCTCCATGCAAGAGATACTGACCCTGTGTACTACTCTGAGATTAATTTTGCATATAGAAGTATTAAGAAAATGTTTATAGACAGCCCCATAGCCAGAAAGATTGGAAGAGATTTTTAGCTTTTATAAATAGTTACAGAGGAAGCAGTGCTAAAGTCAGCTTCCTTGTGAAATATCATCAGATTATGGCAGTAATTTACATTTTACAAGATATTTCACTGAAGACATTCTCTGAGTTTATCTGATTTCCACTGCATGTGACTCAAGGGAGTATTGAAGTGAGAAGAGGAGATGCTTGGAAGAAATGTGCAAAGCATGGTATTTTAAAAGGAGACTTCTAACTACTTAGAAATAATAGAACTTCTTAAATAATATTGGCAAAAAAAGAGTTCTTTAACTGCTGTGAAATAATAGAAGTACTTAGATACTAGCAGTATAAAAAGTTTCTATTCAGATGTAAATTTGTTGAAAATATTTTTGTGTCTCTTAAGGACATTTAAAAATTATGTGTTTGTGTGCCAAATTCTCCACAACTGTAGGGGCTAAAAAGAATCATTTCCAGAAAGAAATAACCATACTTTGACCACAACATTTGAGAGATTCCCTTGGACCTAGAAAAAGAAAACATGACAATAATTGTTTGGTCTGTACACGTGGAACATCCTTACACCATCAAAAATAAAAAAACCCAAAAACCTTCTTTATCATGATGCCATTAATTACAGCTCCAAAAGAAATGGGATTTAACTGCTGAGATTTGTCTTCTCAAGAGCAGTTTTCAGGAGTACCATGTGAAATTCTCAATCCCCTCTGCAGCTTTCTTATAGGCCCCATTTATGTACTGAGAGACTTCAGTAAGGTCTGGAACTTTTTCTTCTCCTTGCTGAAGAACCCCAACTCTCTCAGCTGTTTTTCATAGGAGAGGTGCTCCAGCCCTCCAAATGTCTTCATGGCCTCCTCTGGACATACTTCATCAGGTCCTTATCCTTCTAATGCTGGGCCCCAGAGCTGGATGCAGCGCTCTGGGTGGGGTCTCAGGAGAGCAGTGTAGGTGGGGGCAAAATCACGTCCCTCAATCTGCTTGCTGGTCATGCTTCTCATGCAGCTCAGAATAGGTTTGGCTTTCTGGGCTGTAGGTGCACATTGTGGCTCCTGTTAATTTATTTATCCACCAGTGTTCCCAAGTCCTCCTCTGCAGGGCTTCTCTCAATTTATTAATCCCTAATACTGGTGATTGCCTCGACCTAGGTTTAACATCTTGCACTTGGCCTTGTTGAGCTTCATGAGATTTCCATTGGACAATTCTTCAAGCCTCTCAATGTCCCACTTTATGGCATCCCTTCCCTCTAGCATATCCATTGTACCATTTAGGTTGATGTTATGCGCAGATTTTCATTGTCACACTGGTTAGGTCATTAATAAAGATACTGACCTGTGCTGGTGCCAGCATGGGCTCCTGCAGAATACCACTTGGTAATGATCTTGATTTGGACATTGAGCCATTGACTGCAGCTGGACATCCAGCAGATTCCTTATCCATCAAATAGACCATCCATCAAATTATATCTCTCTAACTGAGACAAAAATGTGTGTGGGACCCTGTCAAAGACCTGGTTGAAGTCAAGATAAATTATATCAGTTTCTCTTTCCTTATCCAGCAGGACAGTCACTCTATCACTTCATTGTAGAAGGCCAACAGATAATTTAGGGGTGATTTATGCATTCTGAAGCTGTGTTGGCTGTCTGGAATCACCTTCTTGCCATTCATATGCCTTGACATAACTCCCAAGTATCTTCCATTATCTTACCAAACACAGAGGTGAGGCTGACTGGCTGGTACTTCCTATGATCCTCCTTTTTATTCATTTTGAAAATTGGTGTGATATTTCCCTTTTTCCAGTCACTGGGTGCTTTCATTGCTGTGACTATTTCCAGTCACTGTGTCCTTTCATTGCTGTGACTTTTCAAATATGATGCAGAGTGGCCTATCAACCACACCTGCCAGTTTTCTCAGGACCATGGGATTCATCTCACTGATTCCCGTGAACATCTGTACGTACAGCTGAAAATATTTTGACTTGATGAATAAAAGAGGAGCTGAAGTAAGGAATTAAATAATTGGTGAAATTCTACAGGAAAAGTCCCAATCAGTCATGGGAAGGGTTTGTGCTGAGTTTAATTTTGCTGCTAGTATGTTTTTAATGTATTTACACTTTGGATAGTACCAGAAGAAAAAGTATATAGGTCACAAGATGCCTTTATATGTTGGGAGTAACAGGTTCCAGAGGACGTACAATGTAATATTCATCACCATTTTACTGATTTTCACAGAGACAGGTTGCTCAAAAAGGTTTTTTGCTCCTTCATGTTTATAATATACTTATTTGGAATATTTTCTTTTTTTAAAGAAAAAAAATTGCTATATTTAGCACATTGTTAGAGTAATTAGACCTGTTCTAACCTATTCTTTACTGAGCCTAATAGTTTGCTTTTAACACATAAGGCTTCTAGAAACATCTTGATTCATCACTTAAAATCAGTAAAACACAGAAAATTGCACTAATTGCCTTGTAAATAGTTTCCTTTATTAATTATCCTTTGCTTTCAAATGCTATGCAGGCTTGAAATTACTTTTCAAGAACCAGCTAAATTGAAACATATTTTTAAAAAAAGGTGGTTATCTTACTGAAAAGATTTATAGTTGAAATATAGATTTATATTTGTTAATATATTAAGCTAATAACTGTTATCAGTGGAATGAAGAGGAATAGTTAGACCATGACCAATGAATATCCATCCATGTATTCTGTAGTGTAAATTCAAACACTTCACTTCTTTAATGAAAATACTGTCTACATTTAAAAGAAAACCAACAAAAAACTCAAAAAAACCTCCTAAACATGTGTTTTCATGGAAACTTGACTTGTTCCCAGTACTACAAAATTTATCATATTTCTTAATCTAACTATAGGTTCCCTTTAAAGAATTTCCTCAGCTAAAGTCACAGTACAAAAAATAAAATACTAAATGCTTTGACACACACAGGTCTTTATCAAGTACAATTCAACATCCAGTTGTTGTTATACAAGTTAACATTGAGAGATTTAATTTAAATTATTTTTTTTCTTACAAAAAAATCCACCGCAATTTCCTCAGTGAAATTGCTAGAGGTTTATTTTTAAGTACTGTAATAAATGCAATTGAACTTTGGAAGTTCATTCCTTCTTCATTCATGCTGTTACCATGGAAATGTGGATTTTATGCTTAAATGAATAAGCTTAGTTCATAAATTATAGTTCAAAAATTATAAAAGTAAAATGTTAATTCATAATTGGGGAGTGATGGAAATCATGACAAGATAGGTATCATTTTCCCCAAGTTTCATTTTTCCCCAAGTTTTTCAAACAATCATGGTAAATTATTTTTTTGTGCACAAAACAAGCATAGGCTTCTAATCATCTAAAGGCTTCTAATATTTTAAGCTTTTTGTCTTGTTGAGTTGGTGGTGTTTAGTCTGGAGAAAAGGAGGCTGAGAAGGAACCTTATCTCTCTCTCCAACTAGCTGAAAGGCAGTTGTAGTGGGGTGGGTTCAGTCTCTTCTTCCTGGTAACAAGTGACAGGACCAAAGGTAAAGGCCTCAAGCGGTACCATGGGATTTTTAGCTTTGATAATAGGGAAAATTTCTTCACTGAAAGGGTTTTCAAGCATTGGATGTGGTGGAATCTCCATCCCTCGAAGTGTTCAAAATGTGGTGGATGTGGCACTCTAAGAACACGGTTTAGTGGTGGACATGGTGGTGGTGCTATGTTGATGGTTGGACTTGATTATTTTAGAGGTCTTTTCCAACCTTAGCAATTCTATATTTCTGTGATTTCCAGATTAATAATAAAGACCAACTGAAGCACTAATTGCATTCTGTTCATGAGAGACTTTGAAGCTGGACAACCATTTGCCAAGAGCACTGTGTGTGGTTAATCTTTCTGCAGCAAGAAAAACAGCCTAGATAATCTCCTAAGGTTCCAGATTGCCATGGCCTTTAATATGACTGTGAATGGAAATGCCTTTTGTGAGGAGTTATCATGGGAATTCAGGTCAAGGAGAAAGTCAGGTTTTCTCTCACAGTCACAAAATGAAACACATATTGTGGAGACACGTTATCACAGTAATCAATTTGAGTGAAATCCAGGAAACTCAACTGGGGATCCTCAGAGTTGAAAAAGTCTTTGCAGCCTGGGTGTCTCAATTGAGGCGTTAAAGGGGTTATGTCATCTCAATCAGCTGTATAGGATGAGGTGTAAAATAAACTTGATCCATGGATTACAGGTACAGGATTGGAAAAATGAGGCATTGAGTAAATCAAGATGAAGCTTAATCCAATTCTTTCTTTCTGAACCTCTGTTCCTTTTTTCTCATTATTTTGTTTTAAAGTCATCAGAAACAATGAGGAAACCTGTCCTGACAAATTTACAGTCATAGAAAAGACTCACAGGATGAGGCCATTCTTCACTAATTTTTTACTTATCATTTGACTTTTTTTTATTTATTCTTTAAATTTGCTTATTATAAATGGCCTTATGACTGAAATTACAAAATACAAACTAGAAAGCCTGGTTTATGAAATATGTATAAATTTTAATATTGGAAGGAATTATTTTATAAGTAAATTATATGGTTTTGTTTTATATGTGATCAAAACCTTCATCAATGCAACCACATAAGACAGAAAACAGTGACCTGGGCCTTTTAGAGGAAAAGTATTAAATGCTCAAAAGCCAGGCAAATGTATTAAGAAGATTGTGCAGGAAAAAGGGAACAGAAAGTTTACAGGGAAAACTGTGGCTTAACTTAAATCAGCCCTGGGCAAGGTCTTTGGTGTTTACTGGTCTGGAAGTGAGGAAGAATTTTTGACACAGCAACTTATGCATCAGAATGCCAGGATATCAGAGAGCTGTTTACAGTACTGGAGATGGGAGTTTGTAAATAATCTGTTCAGTCTTTTTCTTTCTCTTTATGAAAACTTTAAGATATTCTGAGTTCAATCTGCTGATGTAGTTCCTCTGTCTGTTATGTTTTACTAGGCTTTGGTGCAGTACACAGCCTAAGAAAGATTTCTTTCCAACTGGGGCTTTGTTCCACATTCTCCTTTCTGCAGTTGTTTCCAGATTGCCCCACAGATTCCATCCACTGTTTCTAGTCAATAATTTCTATCTGGAAACTGTAGGCCCTACAGCACCCTTGACCTGCAGTCCATATCAACAATTCCTTCAATAACCCACCCCTCAATGTGGATATCACTGTAAGGAACTTCTTGCAGATTTGGAAAATAACATTTTTATATGACATAGAAATGGGTGAAAGAGAAAAATCATTTCAATTTAGAGCTCCTGTGCTGAAATCAGAGTTATTTAGGCAATGCAGCACTAGGATGCTATATAGATTGTATCACTGGAGTGTGCAAGGACAGGAAGTGATGGAGCATGACTGTAGCCAGAGTGCCACGACTGCACAAGACAGTACCTCCTGTGAAAAGAGGGAGAATTACACCCCTGGCTACTCAAAGCCAGTGACGCAGATTGTCAGTGTTGATAATTATAAGCATTGCATGGGCTACAAATAGCCGTGCAAACCTCCACCATTATGCCCAATTTCCTGCAGACATCCACTCTTCCATCTTTTGGAAGAAAGGAATGTCATTTTTCCCTCCGTCCACTCAGGAAGCAATGCACCCTCTTCTTTAGACCTTTCCCCCCCTCTAATTTCTCTAATTTTATCTTTATTTCTTAGCTAATATTTGCTTTCTTTGTGGTCATCCAGGGTGATCACAAAATCTGCCTCATTGCATTTTTTAAGACCAACTTAAAATATTTAACCACATATGTGCTGCTTAAGTGAAGTGGGACACACCTAAGCGACATTGCACTGTCATAAAGCAAATCCTGGAGAGTGTTGGTTTCTTTACTGCATTTTTAGTCTATTTTTTTGATGGTACTCTCTTTTAAAATACCACCCTTTCCATCATGCCTGGAAAAAACAAACAACCCAAACTTGAAAACGCTTAGGTGTCCGAGGATGAAAAATGTTATTCCACAGTATGGTTCCAGTGTTACCCCAGAGAAGTGGTGGATGCTCCATCCTTGTCACTGTTCATGGCTAGGGTGAGAGGGGGCTCTGGCCAACCTGGTCTAGTGGGTGGCATCCCTGCCCTGGCAGGGAGTTGGATCTAGATGGTCTTTAAGATCTCTTCCAACTCAAGCCATTCTGTGATTCTGTGGTTCTCTCAGCTCTGTGCTAGTATGGTGCCATGGCACTGTGGTGGTCCTTGAGCACAACTTCAGGGCACAACAGCCACAGGGCATTCCCACTACTGGTACTGCCACTATTACTGCTACTAGCTCCTGAGCTCTTCTTCTGGGCAGTGATGGATGCTGCAAAGGGCTGTGCCCTCCTCGCTGCTCTGAAGCAGATTGGCCTCAGGCCCTCCTGAGATCAAAGTCTTCCAAGGCAGCATGTTCCCTCTGCTCTCTTTGAACCTCTGCAGACAACCAGGGTTTCCTTCCAAGCGCTCCCTTCTGCCCTTCTGAAGGCACAGGAGCAAAGAGTAACAATAGAATTTCACAGCTCACGATGGTGGCTCCAGTTTCTGTTAGCTAAGAATATTCAGGTCACCAGGTGTGTGTCTTTTTAAAGAGGGTCTGTGGTATGGCTCCTTTGGACTACTGTCTCTTTACTGGCTTTATTCTTAACCTTTTTTTTTTTTTTTTTTTTAATGGAATAACTTTCATCTCTAGGGTTTTTCCCTATTGTCACCTGTTTAAAGAGGCCCTGAGTGCTTCAAATATGCTGGTGTTTTTGGCATGTCTGGATGACTCAGCCAGAGCTTCTTCCCCACTCATTTTTAATGACTCTGTATCTTTAACTGTAAATATCACCAACATGTGATGCTTTTGAGTAGCTGTTAAGTCATCATAAAACACTCTATGTCCTTGATGACAATGTTTTCTTTAACAATTAGGCTGCTGTGATAAGAAAAGTCTTGGCAGAGGTGAAAAAGCCCTGCAGGGATCTGCTTGTGTAGATTACCTGAAGTAGCCCCTGAGAAATGTTTTGGGTTAGTCTGCTAGAAAAGTAAAACTTTGTTGGCTTCTACAGAGGTCTCAGCTGTCTGGCAGATTCTCGCATGCCCCACAGTTATTACAGGAGGCAACTACCATATGCATGAGGGTCTCTTTTTCCCCTCTCAGTATTATGAGGGTCAGTCTGTAATTTTCTAGGTAATTTTTCCTCTTAGATGCTCAGGAGCTATGGGAGTTTTTTCTGAGTGAAGACTTTGGGACTGCATTACTTCTTTTTTTTCTTAAATGTGTCTGAAGATTTATGTCCAGGTAATCGCTCAGAAATTGTATCATTATGCAGCCTTGCTTTCTTTTAGTGAGATGTTCCCCATGTTGGGTTTGTTTGCCTAAACCCAAAACCATTAACTTCTTTAGGACTGAGAAAAAGAAAGTTTTTTTTCAAAGACTGCTGACTGAAACCTTGTGCAATTCCTTTGGCAGAAAGAAAGCTTGAATTTGATTTTCATATGCAGCTACATGCTTGCCTGAACCTTGCCTCACTTCTCAGGACTGTGCATCTTTTCATCTCTGCTTTTTTGAATTGCATTTCTCTGTGGATCAGAATTCCCCAAGATCTATGATTTTTTTTTTCAATTCCTAAGGTACCTAATTTTAATTTTTAGTGTACTGTACTGCAAAATAAACCTTGATTCCTTTAACTTTCTATTCACTTGAAGAATGACAAGAAATGTGTCAATTAATTCTCCCATGCTTTTGCTGAGCACCACATTACTATGTTTTAGCTTATTTCATGGATATTGCTGTAGCCAAAGTCTGAACCACCATAAGTTTGGGATACTCCAGCTTTTTGAACTATAACATCTAGACCTCAGTTTCATTATTAACAAAGATCTCAGAATTAGATTTAAAACCAGGTTTCATCTCTTTTGTTGTGGAAATCGTTTGGTGCCAAAGAAGGCTGTGATTACTAATTACTTAATTTGTATGACAGATGGAGCTGGGGATCAAATTAAGTATCTGTCTCGGGCTACGTTACAGAGCAATACCTAGCTTTAAACACGACTGCCTTTTTCGTTCCTAAAAAAAGGCACAAACAATGACAAGCTAAAAATAGCTGTTCTCTTGGAGTTGACGACAGTTTCTGAGAGCTTGTCTTTAGGAAGATGTTGGAAAAAACCTTGCTGTCTTTTCCCCTCCCCCTTACTCTTCTTTAAATGCACACCCTTCTGTTTAAGCTTGTTCACCCCATTGCACACAGAAAGATACCCACTGATTTGGTTAGGACTTCAGTGTTCCTGAAGATTTCCAAGGGGGTTTACATAAAACATTTAAAGAAATATAGAAGTCACTGCAGATATTTCTATTAGCTTAAGCTTATCCTACGCAAATTGCTCTGTGCTGATAGAGAAGGAGGTAGTAAAGCCTCTTTCACTCTTTGCCTCCCACAGTATCTGCTGCAGTGGGGAAAAAAAAAAAAAAAAAGCCTCTCTTCTGGTTTTATTCCCGGAGATTACTTCATAATTCAGTACTGATAGCAGTGGTTTCCGGTGCTGTAAACAGAGTTGAGTCTTTGACTTTGTGTCCCTGCAGCCCAGTAAACAATCAGTTAATTCGCAGCATCCCAGCGGTTGACAGGAGTGAGAGAAGTGGTTTGATTTTATTTTTGTGCTTGTGAATTAAAGCTTTGCCTTCTGGCTAGGTTCTGAGTTCCCTCGTTCTGGAAGACATTGGAGCATTTTGAATTCAGAATATGTAGTTACAAATGTGAGGGCACAGACTTCTTCCAGGATTTTTCTGCTTTCATTTTAATTTTTATTTGTGTTTCTAATCCGAAGCAAGCAAGAGAACAGTTCGAAAGCAATGTCCAGTGCCTGAGCTGGGAGCACAATGCAGTTCAGGAGATTTAGAGCTAGTCCGCTGCATTTTTATTAAATGAGAGGGAAGGAGTAGGTGGGACTTTTTATTTAAAAATAGATTAGCACAGGGAACTGAACTTGCATTTGAGGAAACGTTAATAAGCCAGCCAGCCATTGTCCTTAATCAGAGACTGTATTTGTAAGTAGAACATGTTGAATCTGTCATGATTGATGACGTTGTCTTTGTTAAAAGGGATGCTGCATCTTTAACAAGAGCAGACAGAAGCAGTGCAGAATCTACAGTAAATTTGAGACTTGGAAGAGAAACCTTTCCTCATTTTTCTGTGTATAACATTTGTAAAATACTGAATAGGAGAACATCAAAGCCAGGGGGAAATATAAGTAACTCACTGCGTATGTTTTAATTCCTCACCTTTCCCCCCTGGCTGAGTTCCCCCTCCTTTTTCCCCCCTGAATTTAAAATGCTGGAAGAAAAATCAACTGAGGTCCAAGTTTCAGATGCTGAATTCTCTGCTAATTGAAATTACTGGGCATATTTCTATATATAGTTGCTGAAGAGATATGTAGCTTTCACTCAGTGCCTTCAAGACATGTCTTTTTGTAGTCAGAAAAACAGAGATCAATGCATTTTCAAACTGACAGAGGGAACGGATGCTCCTTAGTAGCACATGCTCGGGATCGTGTGTGTACCGTTTGTGCAGAGCAGAGACGCTGAATACTGGTCCATATGCTCCTTGTTTACTGCAATGTTTTTTGCATGTTACTGTGCACTCCGGACTAATGTGAAGGTAAGAGGGGACGAGACAACAATTTGGCAGGAATGTACATGTAGAACCAGCTGCAGAAAATGTCTACCTTGTGTTGCTGAGTACTTTGGAATTGCTGGCTGAATAGGCATATTATTACAGGTGGTTGTGGAGGCTTTGTTTTATCGTTGTCTGTGTGGCTAAAGCATAGAAGCATGTTTGAATTTTGCAGTTTAGCGACCTTCAGTTTTTAACTGCTTGCAGTTCAGGTTCTGGGCTTTTTATGGTCTGATAAACATGTTTTGCTACTGTCCAGGTAGGCCAGAGACAAGATGCCAAAGGCTGTTTGTGCAAGGCTACATAGCTTTATACAGGATAAGAAGTCCTATAGTCGGTTCCCCATGCATCCTCCCAGGAATGCTGCTTGCATGCTTTCTTGTTGATTACTTGTCTGAAAGCCGGGAGTGCTGCTGCTGCTATCCGGGTTGCTTTTTGTGCCGATTTGTTTCTAACTGAACCAAAATGCATAAAAACAAATTATAAGCAATGTCCTAAGAAATAAAGAAAGGATTATTACTGCAAAATGCTACAGGAAAATGCCAGGTGGCTGCACCGGTCTCACAGTAACTAATAAGCAGGATTTGTCACTAATGTCAACATTTGCTTGCTCTGTTAATTAGAGTCAGAACTTCAATATAAGTTGCTGGATATATTACCTTCTCTGCAAGCAGGACAATATTAGCAGACAGGTTCACTGGCATTGAATCGAGCTCTCAGCCAAGCTGTGGGCCAGCTGTGGGAATCCAGTTGCATAATTTAAATGAATTACAGTCCTTAGCCAACATATTGGGGAGGCACTTCTGGCATTCTGGCTTTTACAAGTTCGAATAAGTGTATCTGTCGGGGAAGGAAAGCACTGGCCATGACGGATAGTAATAATTAGAGCAGTTTTACCTGCAGAAGTAATTGCAAAGGATTTTTTTTCCTTTCAAACTGCTTTAGCATGCCTCTGAATTAAAGTGAGTTTTCTGTATTTGCACTTGGTTTGATAATATTGAACTTCATATTTATTTATTAGGTCAAAATATTTGTTTTCATTTAATTAAAAAAGTATTTTGCATTAAAAGTTTGCATTCTGAGAGCTTGCACCTATGTTTTTGCTCAAAGTCTGTACTGTTGCTTGCTGTAATAAATTGCTAACCTTTCACATTTTGTTACTTTTTAATTGACTTCTGCAATTATGAACCACTTCTAAGGAGGAATTCTTTAAATCTGTGGATAACAAGCCAAAAAATACAAGTTAAAACCTTTAATGCCATTCTGTCTTCTTAAATACATACATTTTCCTCTCCTTATGCTTTCCTATAATGTTTTTGTCAGGTTAGTAAATTTTAACTGTTTTATATGCCCTGTGATCTATGTAGTAAATTGTCAGTATAGAAATGTTTTGAGACTAACCATTCTTTGTTGCTCATTTTGTCCCTCAGCCTGCAGTACTGTACTGAAGATCTTCTGTAAAAGGGGGGTTGTTGTTGAGATGTAATTTCTCAGTTTAAATAAGAATAGGTACAGGGGAAATTTCAATGACTTTTTTTAGTGTAATTTCCATGAGATACCCTGTCAATAAGTACCTCAGGAACTGTTAGAAGTCTCATGGGTTTAACTTTTGAAATGTCTTTGTTTCCATTCATAGAAGGAAAAAGTGAGAGGTTTGTACCAGTACAAGACTGACAATTGTTTGGACAAGATAGTTTTAATTTGTTGGAACTTCTTCAACTGTTGAGTATTTCTGAAACAATTGTTTATTATACAGAATATGCTATTTACATTATATTATTCTGAGGATGTTACCTCCAGACGTTTTACTTTCAGTAAACTCATCCACTTTCAATGTATACTTTGATCATCTACTTTCCAAGCTCTACATTAGGCTGCAATACTGTAATAAAGCAGCACAAACTTTGCCAATCCCCCCAGGAACTGCTCAAGTGCGGCAGCACCACTTATGCCTTCAGTTATTCCTGTTTTCTTTTTCTGACATTGAAGTTTGCTTAATAAATAGGAGCTCATTGAAAGGAGCCTGGTCATTGTACAATATGTTATATAGTGTTTATGAAGAACTCTGTTGCTTTTAACTTGGTTGGCACTAACATAACCCACAGCTCTATGGGTGGCCAAAATAAATTAAAAACATTATAAAACATCTGTTTTGCGTTTTACATTTTCCCCCTTTATGGGTGGAAAAATCCTAGTGGTGCTCAAATATTTTAGTCTTTAAGTCATAAGATAGAATAAAACTATAAGTACAGGCTGTAACAGGAAATAGATTTGCTTGGCCTGGAAAATGAAAAAGGAAAGCAATTGGGTCTGTTTCTGATGGCAGCTGTACCTTATGGCTTTAGAGAAAGCAGATTTTTCAAGTTCAAGGTAGGACTCTCACTTCTTGATTGCCAGTCTGTAGGAGACTGCCCATGTGAACTAGGGTTGCATGTGCAGGCCTATCAAAAGAGAGGTCTACTCCATGCATTCTTAATCAAAGTCTATTTTTACAGCTGACTAAAGAAAAGTACTGACTTTGAACATGTACCTGCCTATGTGGATGCTTCTTTTTTCCTGCCTGAGATCCGGGTAAAATAGGCAAAAAGATGTCTGAGAAGTTATGAGCAAAATATCTTTGTCTATCAGAGTTTCTCTGGACCTACATTTTGAATTATTAAAAAAAAAAAAAAGGAAAAATAGCTATTGTTTGCTATTGTCTGTTTACCACATACAGTGTTATTAGATCTCTTCCTTGCTCTCTCATGTATGCACAATTTTGTACCTCAGTGGAAGAAACCAAAAATGAGCAGAGAAGTCAGGGAATTAAAATCTAAAAGTGGTTCCTCCCAAATCAGAAGTGTTCTTGTGGAAATGTGCAGTGTGCCTGAAAAAGTGAACTCTTGCTATATGCAGTAGTTAAATCTGTATTTTCAGCATGAGTAAATCTTGGGCTAACTATGGCAGGGGGCTGCCTGGTGTCATATGTTTGTTGTTTTAATTGTGTCCACTGTGTATCGAAAATACTTTATTCATATGCAAGAGATTTTTAGAGGTTGCCATTAAAACCTTTCTGTTCTTGGTTCAGGCAAGTATTTTAAATTCCCTCAGTATTAGCAATATTTCTTGCAAAACTATGGCTAATACTGCAAATATTTAGGCTCCATAGTCTTACCTCAGCTTCAAAAACTTTTATGGATTGTGTCTGGCTGTTCTTAAAAGTTTGTAGGAATTTCGCCTTCCCCTGGCCTTGATGAACTCTCTGTGTAGTTCTGACAGATTTTTCTGTGAATCTGGGCTGCTATTTCTGGCTGACAGTTTGAGGGTCTTATTGAAGGCACAGCTGGTGCTTCTGGGAATTTGGGTAGCAGAGCTGAAGTCTTCCAATTGTACTTTAGCACAGAACTAGATGTGAGTGTTGGGCGCTCTCACCTTGAAACATCTTCTCAGCAGCAGTCAGCACTGGCTCTGGGGTCGTCAGAGCTTCATGTAAAGAATGTTGTGAATTCAGAACCAGACTCTTTTGAAGTGCCAAAGGCTTCCCAGGAGGTTCAGAGTTACTTCAGCAGGAGTTTAAGGCTGTCTTCATGTTACTAGGCACGCTTGGCACCTCACAGAACTGAGCTCCTGCCTGAACGCTGGGTTAACTAAGAGCTTTGTTTGGTTATGGCTGCTAACTGTGGGCTACCTGTGTTATCTAAAACTATGTAGCTAAAAGACTTTGCCTGTGTCAAACAGCTACCATGATGTGATTTGTGACTGAAATGTTGTCCTATACTTTGTCAATTTTGAGGATCTCAGACGATGGAGAGGACCTGTTTGGGTAGGAATGGAGCATGGGCCCGTGCAGAGTGTTGGGAGCTGGAATCCTTTAATCGCTTTACCTTTCTGTGTTCATCCTCTTTTTTCACATGCATTGCAAAAATAGAAATAATTATTTTAACCTAGAAGCTTCCAATTGCAACCTAAGTTAAGGATTAACAGTAAAGGCAGAGCAATCATAGTAAGTAGCAAAATGTTTCACTGCCCAAAGCTATAGGACGTCACAAATGACAACTGAACTTCTGACTTCTGTATGCATTTTTACACACAGCTGTAATTCCTCCTCTCTGCCCATCTGCATTAATGGTATAATAACATAATTAAATTGTATATATCCATATATTGTCACTTATACCAAGAGTTGTTTTGGTCTTCCGACGGAAAAAGAGCTTATGGATCTTTCAGACTTGGACCTGCATTGCCAAAATATGTCCTGCTGTGCTCTTATGGTGTTCTTTGCAAAGGGTGGATGAAGTGAAAAAGCACTTCAAGCTCTCACAGGCTTCCAAACATGATCCTTGGTTTCTTATGCATATTTTCCTCTTTTAAATGTTCAATCATGCACCATCATCTAGCACTTCTCGATGAAGTGAGGAACAGTTCAAAAGCCACAGGAATGGCTTTGATGTAGCATTTTAAAAGGAGCACCAAGGAAAGATTGTTTTCTCACTTTTCCTAATGTAATTAAGAATTGACTCATGAGCAATTTTTATTTGAGTTTACTTTTTTGTAGTTCTGATTATGTCTGACAGTCTGACTTACTTTACTCATAACTGCAGAGACAAAACTGCAAGTGGCAGGTCAAAGTACAGTTCCTCTGCTACCTTAGGACACCAAGGCAAAGTGTGGGTTAGTACTAGAAATCAAACAAAGCTGCTGTGCAATTTCCACCCTGAGAGGTTTGAGGATAATGAGAAGGGTAATACTGTATAGGCTGTGAATATCTAGTTGCATTTCTGTAATATATCTTTTCATCTGCTTATAAAATATTTGCCCAGGCTGTAAAATAAGCAAGACCTTGAACTTTCCAAGGGATTTGTGCAACAGCAGTGGGATCTAGCCTCAAGAGCTACAGCCAGCTGTTGTCATCCTTTTGCTAGATAAGGATGGAATTTTAGGGAAGTCATAACTCATTGCAAAAAAAAAAAAAGCTTTAGTGATTTCTTGGACTAGCTTCTACAAATGTCTCAAAACTGACATTAACGACACAGCATTTCTTTCTTTTGGTAGCTTGCAGTACTAGTTGTGCTTATGATTCACAGAAAGGTAAAGTTCTCACTTATGGCCCAGTTTTTTCAGTCACACTAGTGACATTATTAGGAATTCTTCAGGAAATCTGTATCCAGTCTCATACTGTTAGAACAATAATTCTGTCTTCAGTAAGAAGTACATTGCTTGAATCTTGAACATTGATTTTTCCACTTTTAAAATCAGACTTGGGAAGATTTGTAAGCATTTGTAGTACCTAAGTATGTACTTTACCACTCCTCTCAGCTTCAAGTGCTGATTTACAGTACATGACCGTAACAAGTTATGAATGGAAGAGGTAATTAGACTAGATTAATAACACAGCAGCACCTCTGGTTTTCTAGATATGATAAGGCTGGGATTATATTTAACCCATAGACTAAAATAATATTCCCTTAAAGGCCATTAAAAATGTATGAATAGGTGCAGAGATGCTAAAATGACAAGCACAGTGTAAGGAATTAAATCCACTACTAAGAATTCTTTATGAACTCTAAGCAAATATGAATATTTTGCTATGGGGATAAGGGGCAGTCATCTGAAGTTAGAAGAGTTAGTCACAGAAATAGTGGTTGGAAGGTGTAGAAGAAGCTAGGCACTGATTTCTTCATTCAGAAATTTCTGGATAGATAATAATGCAGAGAAAGATATTTCAGTTCAATTTTGTGTCTCCTATTTTAATGTGGACTCATTAGAGATTATCTAATGAGCTGTTCCTATCAGAGATATATAATTGGACTTTTTGTTAGAGGAGAATTAAGAAAGATCTAGGACTGCAAAAGCATTTAAATTTATTGGGTTTTAAATATGTGCAAGGAACTAGTATATAGTATCATGTCTATATGTGACAATTTTATGTTTACATGAAAATGATGAAGAGTTAAATCCTCTACTATTAAATCACTGCTGATAGGCTTGCCCTATGTGCTTAAGATGCCAGTGTTTGTGTGTTTTTATGAGATTGCATAGAAATTAGACCAGCAGTTCTGAATGCAGTGCTGCCTAGAAAAGGCAGTGATTCCAGGCAAAAGCAAGGGCTATTTTATTTTTTGGGGAAACTCTGCGGCTCCTATCACATAGATAGGGAGAAGTGAAGGAGACCATTAATCAGTGGCAGATGGAGTTGACAAAAGCTTTTCACAATTAAAGGCTGCCCTGGTTTTCTTTTGCCTAAATTCACTTCCAACTTCATCTGTTTACTTTGTCCCATTTGTTGGCACTGCATTGGAATAAAGATATTTTCTGGTTGAAAGGCAGGTTCTGTTCTCCAAGGTGGCCTTCACAGGTGTGTCCTCTCTTTGTGCTACTGCTACTGGCTGTAAATGTATGTTTTGGACATGCTGAGATGTTTTGGTCCCATGTTTTTGGTATGGGATTAATGCATTAAATACTTGTATCCATTCTCAGAAGGGAAAGCTTCTGTTCCTTTACTTCTCTCATGTCCTTACAGACAGTTGGAGACATGGAAAGTGTCTTTTGCAAGTTAAGATGCAAAAGAAGATTTCAAAAGGAGAACTACTTTTTTTTTTTTTTTTCTCTTATGGACTCACACAAAAGAAATGAACTATGGAACACATTCAGTGTAGGCAGTCTGCATTCCACCTGTGGTCACATGTCAAAATAATGTGATAGCTCCAGCTTAATGGCTAATACAGAAGTTACAGAATGAAAAAATCCTATTATTAAAGGCATGGCCATTGCTGTTTTCTCAAGATGAGGAGGAAGTGTCTGATTTTTCCCTTTGCTACTTCAGACAGATCTAAGTGTTTGAAACAGTATAAATTCTCCTGATAACTGAGTAGCTTCCACACTTTTTCTGGAAAGAAAAGTAAACCAAAATCTGAATCCCATAAAGCAAAATTTTCTTTTAGTTGCGTGCTCACCAAAGAAAAAAATGTCTCAAATTTCAAACAGGAATCTCTGCAGAGAAGTAGTTATGAAGGCTTTCCTGCCCTTGATAGCACAGAGGTTCATGAAAACTTTTGAAAAGGAGGACTAACTGGAGAAGTAAAATTCAGAAAAGCACTTTTATCTGAGTTGCAGAACAAATGAAGAGAAATACTGTGGATACATCACACATATTTGCAGATATTTTGGACATGATTTTGCTCAGATTTGTTTTCAAAACTTCAGTTTTCATTTGTAAACAAAATCAAGTGGCCAAGTTTTCAAGTTGGGCAGAACAATCACAGTTACTCTAGTTTGTCAGAGCAGATTGTGTAGCTAACATGAGTTGCTGGACGAAGGATCCACCTCTTGACACAGGCCCTACCTTTTAGAAAACCATTCTGTTTCTGTTGAATAATTTCTAATGATCAGAATCTCTCACACATTTACAAATGTATTATTCCAGGGGTTAATTAGTCTTTTGGAGGCATGTGCTGTATTTCTAATCTGAATTAATCTAGTCTCAGCTTCCAGCTTTGAGTGCCTTTCAGTTTTTTGCCTCTTAATCCGCTGGACTGAGGAGCCCACTGCAAGTGGTTGTGTCCCTGTCAGTAGCTCAGGGCTACAGTAAAGACATCATCTAATCATCTCTTTGATTAAGTAAATACACTGAGCTCCTAGCATCTCTTACTGCAAGGCATGATTGTCAGAGCTCTCATCTGTCTCATGACCAGTCTTTGAGCTCTCCCTGGTTTCAGAGCAGGAGTGCTGAGCTGTGCCTGCCACAGCTGCATGGAGCCTCAGAGCAGTTGCAGCCCTGTGCAGAAATAATAAATGTCCTGGCTCCCACAGGAGTGACTGTGAGCATGTCCAGGGTTATACTGGCGCCTTTGGCCGTGCAGCTGCAGTGTTCATGTCCTGTCTCACAGCCAGCAGGATTGCCAACTGCTTCACACCAGGCCTCTCTGGAAAGTGCCCCTAGGGATGAGTTGCTTTATTCCCAGAGTTAGGACTTTATTGCTGTCTTTGTTAAAAATTACATTGACCTGTATCAGTGACCTGTCTTCAGTACCATTTACCGCAGTACCTCCTTTCTGTCATTGCTAAAATTGGACAGTAGTAAGTGACTGAATTTTCCTCCAGACTGGTCGGCATTTGAAAAACATAGGGCCAGGATCAGTCCCTGAGGATCCCGCCAAACATAGGTGATCAACTTTCCCTTCCATTTCTAGATGCATGCTAAATTCTGTCAATTAGATATTTTTTATTCCATTTAATGTGTGCCTTTTAAAAAAAATAATATCAATAAAATCCTATGAAGTGCTGGGACGATTTACAGAAGTCTAAGCATATTATACCAATATTTTTACCAGTGCCAGTCAAATTTATATTCCCATATAAAATAAGTATGATGATATTTACCTTGACAGTCTCTGTTTTCCATTGATTTAGTATTGTGTGCATTTCTGTTCTTCTGAAATTAGTATCTGTTTTACCAGAAGCTCCATGCTAAGTGCTTGGCTAATTAGCCATGACTAGCACAGTAGAAATTCCTAGGAATGAATCTTTTTAAACCTAGTCTTTGCTTAAATTCCTTTTTAGAAATTTATATTTAGTTAACCACTAAGAAAAAGTCGGGAAGTCTTGAAGGGTCAAACTTCTCACAAAACAGAAGTTTAAATTTCCATTTTAAATGGAAAGTGAATACATTGTGAGTGAAACAAAGCTGGTATGGAAGAGACGGTTTCTTGTATTGCACCATCTCCAGAGGCTGAAAAGCAGCAAATGTGCTTCTGGGTATTCAATGTCCTTTGGTCTCTCTTGTATCCTTAGATTATGATGGTATCAGCTAGCAACTGATTGACTGGGCATTATATGAAACCTGATTTTATTAGAAAGTAAATCATACTGCGTAATTTAGGAAAGGGAAATGTTGAGACTTTGAAAGATGATTTCATTTTTACTAGACGATCTGTGAAGTCAGGAACCTGAATTCTTGCTGAGAAGGTGTTGGGAGTGCTGATTAATTCTTTCATACACTCTGTGCTATGTGCTCTGGAGATGTTATTAATTTCTTATGAAAACCTGCTTTTGTAGAGAATCACATTATACATTCATATATCTCTTGTAGTGCTTGGGCTATTAAAAACAGTGACACAAAGGCCACATGCTTGTTTCTAGCCACATGTGTAACCAAAAAATGGATATTACGCATTTTGTCTCTAAAGCAAGGAATCTATCTGAAGAGCTCAGGTGGCATCCAGCTCACTTAACTTCAGACATAAGCAATGTAAACATCTATATCTAGTGATTTCAGGCTCCCTTTAGTGTCAGTAGAGAGGAATTGTCTCTTCTAAGGCATGATTCATATGACCTAGTTTAAATATCTACATGGGGATGAGATTAATTGCGTCCTGAAAGTGCCAGTTTCTCTCCATTTGCCAGAAAAAGCTTAGGTGACTAGCTGAGATCTAGGTCTCTCTCTTACAGACATTTCCATCTGGTAAAATTAATCCTGTCCTTCCAAGCAGGAAAAATGGGATTTTTAATGCTGGGCAGGCATCTTTTCCTCTCCTTTTCTTTTGCATGTAACAGAAGGAATACATAAAAAATGTGGGGAGGAGGAACAAGCTGTTGTGAAGGGTCAGCCAAGATGCCCTGGAGACGAGGCAAGAGCAAGAGCTTGTGGGACTGTGAGATCATCCAATTTGTTTTCCATTGTTTTTGTCTTGGTTCTTGCTTCTAAATTACTTAATTAATATACAAAAAATAAGCAGTGAGCAATTGTACAGAGCTGTTTGCAGCATGTTTCTCTCTTGCCCAGCTGGTAGATCGGCCCATTACTTAAATGGTGGTCAATTGTATTTTATTTTAATGGCTTTAAAATTATGATACAACAAATTAAGGGCCACATACTTAGGTCGGTTCTTTTCTGAGCTCTGTGCAGCTTTCAGAGTGTAGGCAGGTGCTGCAAGGACATAAAAAAAGAGAGAGAGAGAGAGACAGACAGACAGACAGAACTCATATTAAGTTTTTTAGATTGAGGCACAGGGTCTTCATTTGAGGTTGGTCTCTATCAGACAGTAAATCTAGATAAATGAGAACAAGGAGAAGTAGTTTTAAATTAAACCAGGAGAGATTTAGATCAGATGTTAGGAAGAAATTCCTTACTCAGAGGGTACTGAGGCACTGGCAGAGGTTGTGCAGAGAAGCTGTGGATGCCCCATTATGGGAAGCATTCAGGAAATTTTGGACAGGGCTTTGAGCAACCTGGTCTAGTGGAAGGTGTCCCTGTCCATGGCAGGGGTTTTGGAACCAGATGCTCTTGAAGGGAGTCTTCCAATCCAAGCTATTCCATGATTCTATGAGAAGCCAGCTCAGTTCACCTGAGAGTAGACCCACGCAGTTGTCCAGCTGAACAGTTGACTGAATTGTAAACTCACAAAGGACTCAAAAGAATGGGATCATCTCAGGGGTACACTTGGGTGGAAGAAGAATAAGGTGAGCCTAGAAGTGTTGGTAAAAAGTGTCGCTCTGAAAAACCTGAACTGCTGTCAGGGATTCACGAAAAAATGTAAATATTAGTAACATAGTCCTTAATGCATCTTAGGGGGCTATTTATTGAGTAACAAATAACAAATATTTATACAGTGCATCCACAATAATTTTGCCATATCTCTATAATTCATGGCAAATTAGCAAGGAATTTAAGTGTCAGAGACTATTTAAGGTAATCACCAAGTTTTTAAAAGTTAGAAGCTGGTTACCAGGGAATCTGTGAAGATCTAATCACTCTTAGCTGTCTGACCAAAACAGATGACTTGATCCTGAGAATTTCCCAGATGGATTTTAATCTTGATGTGATTTTCTAAAGTGTCAATTTCCACAAAAGTTTGAATGGCTAAGTGAATATTTATTTCATTCTTTTTCACACCAAAGAAAAAGCAATACTTCTCAACCTAAAGAAAAGCTTGGTTTAACTGTAACCTGTAGCTTGTTGCTATGTAAGGGATTTAACAGAATTAAGGTAAGGGAGAATGTTTGCTGTTTTCTGTTTTCAGAGGAAGTTATAAATTTAATACAGAAAAATGTTTTAAAGACTTCTTGACAGGCTGATAAATCATGAATGTATGGATTGTTTCCCATCAGGATATAGATATAGTTTCACACAGGATGATGATAAAAGGTTCAAAACAAAGCTTTTTTTTTTTTTTTTTTTTTTTTGATCCATAGTGTTTGGAATACAGTGGCTCTAATGCGAAAGGAAAAAAACTTAACAAAATAAAAGAGAAAATAAAAACTTTCTCCAATGATCAGTCAGGAAGAGAAGTCATGGGGCTATCCCTAGCTGATCGTTCACTTCTTCTCCAATGTGTAAGGCGCTCCTGAATACCTTTCCCAGAGTAATCTCATAGTGTCTTCAGGATCTTCTCAGTCTCCTCCATTGGTTTCTCTTGCTGTTTTGCCAACAGAGCTGGCAGGAGCACTTGTCAATCACAGCTGATAAGCTTGGCACACACATCTTGCGAGGAAACAAACAATGGCTGTCTAAAAGATGAGTTTTACTGTTATCACCTGCTAAATTCAGTTGAATCCCTAGCACAGGATTTAGGTGCTAAGCAAAATTTAGGGACTAAGGAGAGGGGCTAAGGGTGAGTGAAAGGAAGAGAAATTCAAATGGTGGGAAACAAGGGCTAGAGATACTGCCACAGCATCTGGGTAGGTGGGATGCATCAATGGGAGCCGCTTGCTCCCAACAAGATTGCACATGAAGGACTTAGAAAGGAAAGCCCAGAGTATTACACAGATTAAGGCAATGTGCAACCAATAAAGAATGTGTGGGAGGAGAACAAAAGAGAAAGTAATGTTTTGTCCAACGGAATGACTACACAGACAGTTTAACCCTCAGTGGACCTTTGTCACTGATCTTGCAATTGACTGAGCAGAATAACCCCTCAACCCCTCCCATTACCCCCAAGTGCCCAGCAAAAGTATCTCTTCTCTCTCCTTACTAACTGCCAACAGCAATGAATCACTTCTGGGTTTTCCTAGTTTATTCTGGTCTTATTCATTTCAGTTTTATTATGCCTAAATTGCATCTGCCATGGTTATGTCTTTTCACACACTTAGAATCCCTCCACTGCTGACATTTGATGCTAGTTTCTGGCTTTGCATCAAACTTGTCTATGTTTCACTACTTTTCAACAGGGTTCTTGTGTCTCTGCAGTGATACTGTCTCATTGAAATGCTGTCTGTTTCTCTTGCAGTGCACATCTTTTAGTGGATACCTTGAGACAAGTCAAAAAAAATTGCTAGCCTTACTGTTTAAAATCTTCCAGATCTTTTTCCAATTTTTGCTTCCTTCTTTTCCTTTGTTTGCCTGTCAGAAGTTTGCTACTATGCCCTCTGGGAATTTGCCTTTGCATAGTGAGTTAAAGACAATGCAATGTCAGAATAATGCTATGTCAATGATCCATATGCATGTTTTGTTTAGAAGCAATGGATAGCAGAAAGGCCCAGAAATTTACAGGCCCTGATTTTGGTCCTACACAAATTGCAGTGTGATTTGCCATGACTATAGTAGTGTCCTCACTGTATTCGTCTCCATCCTTCCCTTCCAGTCTGGCTTAGGGATCACTATTCTCCTTGCTCATCATTCCAGAGAGTTGTGTCACTGTCTTCTCTTTCCCTTTGCCTTTTGCAACTCAGTCCCAGCCTGAGTCTCTTTTACTGAAATACCTCATCATCTGGAAACCACTGTCCTGTGTTCTTCATAGAATCATCCCTATGTTCAGCATTTTCTCCCCTCAAATAGCTAATCTACTGTGCTGTTTAACTCTTCTTGTTTATCAGGGAAGATTTTATTTTGCCCTGTTTAATTCCTTCTTCCACAGAGAAAAAACATTACTTTTTTTTTGTCCTCCTTTCGTTACCAGATTATACCAATTCCTGTTTAGATTAAAAACAAATAAAAAGAAGTCTTTTTCTCCCTTCTGTAATTACTTGTTAAGTCTAAAATGTTATCAGCCTAGAGCAACAACAAACCTATTGCACCTCTCTCAAAATTATCAGCTTTTTGTTTATGTGAAGGTCACTAGTGAGTAGAGGCAAAAAAGCTTTCAGGATGAGAGATTTTCATGATTGAGGCTGTATCCTTTAGGAAATGCATGATTTAAGAGGCTGCAGTGTTAAACATTGTGATGAGGATACATTTTCTGCCTGTCTCAAGATTTTTTTACATATTCCAGCAAAGGGGTATTTAGGGGAGGTGAAAGGCACCCTCCTAAATCTGATAAAAGGATATGTGACTGAAAGTATCGCTGGAATCCCATTTCAAAACACCATAGATGCTGAGAGTTTGGAAGGACTATAAAAGGAGAAAAAAAATTTGAAAATTGACAAATATAAACTTTCAAAAGTAGAAATTAGATAAGTTATTATCTTGTTACAATTTCACACTCCTTTTTACTTTTCTCTGCCAGACATAAGTTAAGGAGTAAGATAATTCATGGTAGTTTTTTATTTCACATATTAATAATAATTAAGAAAGAAAAAAAAATCTTAGAAACACAGTGCTGAAATTTTATCCCTCAATAAAGGCCTTATGAATTGAAGGTCTGGACTCAAGGAGCAGAGTCTCTCTCATCTTCATTTCTCTGAGGGAATTTATAAGCCCTGATATATTTGGGTGAAGTTTATCTTTCTGTTTCTCCTGATTAAATATTTGGCAGAGAACTTCTAAGATTTACTTACCTACCATAGCCAGAACTTGTTGAAAACACCATTAGATTAGATATTAAGAAAAATTTTTTCACTGAAAGCATGGTCAGGCATTGCAACAGGCTGCCCAGGGAAGTGATGGAGTCACTGTTCTTGGAAATGTTCAAGAAACATGTGAACATGATGCTTAGAGCCATGATTTATTGGTGGACCTGACCGTGCTGGGAAAATGCTTGGACTGGATGATACTTGACATCTCTTCCAACCTTAAGGACTCTATGATTACAAGAAAAATATACAAACAGTAGGAATACAAAAAAAAAAAGTGAATTACATAGAAGTGGTGGGTAAATTACGTCAGAGCACAGGCAGGCTGAAGGTGCATCGAATATTCATTGGATGCCTCTGAAGAACTAACTGCAAGTGCATTAAAATAAAGGCATTCAAAGAAAGGCATGCTTCTACCTGCAAAAGTAGAATTTGCCTTAGGAAAAAACAGTTCTTGTGATGAGTATTGAAACAGTTACAATCTGAGTGATGTTGAGAAATCATTTTATGTTTCCTTGTCGCTGACAGTCAGATTTGGCTCAGGCTATTGTGCAGTACTTGTTCCTTTAGATGTTTTGAAGTGATGTTAAATTGTGAGATAGCAGCGAGTATGGTCTGAAGGCAGTGCATTTCACGTGGCTTCAGCACATATTTTCAGGCTTGGTCCTCTATTGGGAATTATTCTGGAGACTTAAATGTAAGGAAGGCAGAGAAACTTGCATTAGTTTCCTTCTCTCCATGTGGAACCATTTTTGCTGGGTTTCAGGGAGCCATGCCTCTCCCACACTCTCTGTGAGGACAATAATAAACTAAGTTCAGAATTTATAGCTCAGTTTTAGTTACTTGAGTAAAGTTTTTTCCTGCATTCTCCAAGGCTCGGGCACAGAGGTTCGGTTATTTTGTCCAGTACTGGTTTGACCACTGATTACAGTGGTCACACAGCATTTTAGAATACAATAAGATAAATAAATTATGTGGAAGACATTAAAAGTCAACATCAAAAATTTAGGGATGTGGAGGAGAAATAATGCCCCAAACCAGACAAACCTACTTTCTTTCATGATACAGTTCCATGTAATGACTTATGGTAAAAAGGCCCACTCCAAAACTCCTTATCATGGAGTTCTTATCATGGCTTTGAAACTTTCATGGTGGAAATAGTAAAATGAAAGCATTTAAACCATGAAAGTACAAAAAAAATGCTGTGCAAAAATAGTGGCAGGTTTGGGGATTAAATAGTTTGACATTCCATGTACAAAAAAAAAAAAAAAAAAACTTGTAAAAGTTATCTTCTCTCACTCCCCCAAATCTTCCAGAGGTTTGCCAAAATATTGCATGTCAGTAGAAACTTTTAAAATTCTGTGAGCGTGACATTGGTCATGTACACACTTCCATGCATACTTCAGAAGAGGCCAAAATGTTGAACTGGGAGCCATAACGCCTCTGCTGATATTTCAACTCACTTGCTGCTCTCTCATTAAGTCACTAAGGTTATTTTGACTTAATCTTTTATATTCAGAAAATGTCTCTCCAAAGAAGGAGAAGGGGGACTATTATGATCCTTATAGTCTTCAAATGAATTGTCTTTGATGTTAAACTAACATAGAAGGTGGTAGCTGTAATTCATGTAACATTTCTGTCAACAGAGAAGAATGTTAGGACCAGTCAGGCACTTTTGAGAATTAGAGAAAACAGAAATGCTTCACAGGGGACTTAGATGTTTTTGTAGGTCTTACATTACCTTTCCTGGACCTTGTTCTGTCAGCAAGGTCTGTGTCCTTACATAGCCCAGCAGCAATTATTACTCTTTTTTTTGTAGTGATATTCTCCCAGGACACTTTCTATCACCCTTTTTTTCAGCAAAAACACTGTTCAAATGGTAGCTAAACAAAAAAATTATGTTGTGTCAAAATGAAACCCAAGTGGTGAATACTGACAACAGCTGTGAGCCTTCTCAGTTGGAGACTTTTATTTGGAGGCAGAATCCACCCAGATGGTTGAGATGGGCTATGAAAATGGATAATATGCTTGCTGCAAGAAATGACAGCAGTGTAAAATGCAGATTGTGTGTCTGGGAGAAGAAGAAACAACCTGGATAGAGTGCAAGGCCTCAAACTGTTATTGTCAATGAACTATAACAGATCAGCTCTAGAAAATGTTGGTAGTAATTGTCTGTGGAGAGAGATAAAGATCTCTGTTGACCCATTTGGTAGATTAACACCAGTAGAAATAAGGTTGGGTACCCCTAACAATAAGAGCTTAGTTTTTACTCAGTGGGAAGAATGACAATTGTTCCTCAAGTCTGAATCCTAGGTCATTATAATTTTATGAAGAACTCTTCATGAAATTAAAATAAGCTCTTCACAGAGAATTCAAGATGCACTGTTCCTGTAGGTAAGGAAAGAAATGCTCTAAAAACATTAACAATAATTTACATTAGGATTAGATCATCTTTCAATGATTTCTTGAGGGAAATCTTTACCCTCTCTCTCTTTCATACCACATAAAAACGCCACAGATGCTACAGAGCCCTCAAGGCTTGTTTTTCCCCCTTTAAGAAGTTTCTCTTCCAAAAGGCCTTTCCAGAAAAGTACTGGGTGGCCACTGTATCCCATCAAGTCCATGGCCAGTAATTACACCAGGCTTGTTCCAGCACTTTGAGTAGCCTAGGATCAAGAAGAAATATAAATATAATCTACTCTATTGCCTTGCTGCACTAGGGTTTCAGTTCCTAGTCTATACCTGCTATAAAATTGGCACAAGTCTTTATAATATGTAATTTGCAGTACTTTTAATTTCATTTCTGTTTCATACTATTTTGCCTGCTCTATTAGATAGAACAAATTACTGATTTAAGCTATGAGTATTACTGTAACATGCTTTCTTTTCTTTTTTTTATTTGCATTGTAATTATTATAACATCAGCCATAGACATAGTGCTTCACATAATTAATTTCACATGTGATGGTAATATAAACAGGACAAATGAACGTAGCTACATGCTGTATTCAGAACTGCTGTCTTCTCAGCAGAGGGGATTTGTTAAAGTTCTTTCTCTTCCAAATGTGACTGATTTCATGGTTTATTCATGATGGTTATCCATGCAAACATGCCTAATTGTTATGGAGAGTGTGTGTAATTCCGCATTCCTAATCCAGAAAACAGGAGCACTGAGGGTTTATAAACAAAGTTGACTCAGTGGGAATGATAACTTCTAACCCAAGCAAGCTGTTGGTTTGATACATTCTGAATCACAGCTGCTCACTTGAGTGGTGCAAATCCATTTCCCACTGCTCCTTGCTCCCGTTAACCCGCTGAACCAACACCGCTGAATGAGAGCGCGGAGACATCTCTGTCCCGTTTTGCACATCATCAACAGAATTGTTTCCTGTGTTAAATTCCCACTGAAAGGAAGGGTGGGACCTGGGTATCGCTGAGGCATAAATGGAAGGTTGTGGGATTTGCTCTGGTGTTGCACTGAAGACCTGAGGCAGCCAGCAGAACATTTATTGATGAGGTTGAATCTCCGAGGCCCGAGCTAGGGACAGAAAGTGATTTTCTCCTCTGCAAATGAAGCATATCTGCTCTGGAGTCCCTGAATAAATAATATGGCGATACCACATGACAGCCTTTTTGTAGTCACTTCTCCTAATACTATTTTTGACCTTTTCAAGACCACAGTTTCTTCTCTCTTAAAAATAAAAATATCTCAATGATTTCCTCCCTGTTTAAGTTTGTATTACATTTTTAAGCTTACTTTTAAAGGTTTGTATCATAATTCATACAAGATGTTTTAGCTAGATAAGTAAATTGATGGTGATAACCATCTAAAGCACGTAACAAGATTAGGAATGACTAATAATATTAGTAGCACAATTCATACGTGATTTTGCTTGTGTACCTAGTATTTATGCCAGAATCTTCCTTAGAATGAGTAATTACACTACATTTATAAGGTAAGCAACATTTTAGTCCATTGTTTAAATTGGTAGCTGTAGGGTAGGCTGAAAGGCATCTCCATTCAACTAATAGCTGCTATGACCCAGACCTTGCAACAGATATTAGGTTTGGTTTCCTTTCACAGCACTTTCAAGCTCTGATTTGCCTTACAAGAGACTATAAAGAAGGAAAATAATAGTTTTTGTCTGAACAGTATCATCCAGAGAATATGCAGAATGAAAGAAGGGAATCTTTTACATACAGTACTGGTGTTTTAAGTAAGAGCATTACACGTGTATTGAAGTACCTGTCTTAGTGAATTTAGGACTACCAACAGTAATACCTGGAGTTGTCTGTATTTCTGTATTAAAGCCAATTCAATCTGTGGTTTATTATCTTAACTCTCTGATGATCTTTTTCGCTACATTTCTTCCAGAATTGTTTTAAATTTAAAACCTTCAGCAGTGTTAGAAATGGCAGCATTTTTTTCACTCAACAGCTCAGTCTGACACTGGGAGTAAATGTATTGAAGAAAAAAATATTCTTTACACTCTATTCCTATCCTTGTATTTCATGCAGTCCTTTTATTTAACACAACCATGTCCTGGGCTGCGTCCAAAGCAGCGTGGCCAGCAGGTCTCTGTTTCTTTGAGTCACCACCTGTAGCGCTGCCTCCAGCTCTGGAGCCCTGAATATAAGAAGGACATGAACGTGTTAGATTGTGTCCAGATGAGTCTACAAAGGTGGTCAGAGGAGTCTAGCAGCTCTCCTATGAAGACAGGCTGAGAAAACTGGAGTTCTTCAACTTGGAGAAGACTTAGGGAGGACCTTAGAGTACCTTAAGGGGCTACAAGAGAGCTAGAAAGGGGCTTCTTACAGGAACATGTAGTAAAAGGACAAAGGGGAAAGGCTTGAAACTGAAAGAGTTTACATTTGTATATAGGCATTGGAAGAAATTTTTCAGTTTAAGAGCACTGGGGCACTGCAACAGGTTGCCCAGAGAAGCTGTGACTGTCTCATTCCTGTTAGTGTTCAAGGAAAGGTTGGATGGGGCTCTGAGCAGCTTGGTCTAATGAGTGGCATCCCTACCCATGGAAGACAGAATGGAACTAGAAAATCTTCAAGGTTCCTTCTGGACCAGAGAATAGATAACACTGAGTTTCTTTCTTAACTTGTACTTTTTTAAAGGGAGATTGAATTATGTTTGTTATAAAATCTCAGGGTAAACAGAATGTTTCCCTCTTTCAACCAAGACCTGCCACAAAAAGGTTCTGCCTCTCTGCCTATGAGCATGAGGAGTTTGTGAGCTCCTGCACTTAAGGCCTTTAAATGGGATTCAGGCATCACACTTCAGTGAAATGGTGCATGGGTGCCTGCAGCTGCTGTTTATTCCTTTTGTATTTGTTTGTTTATATTCTTGTGAAATGATGGAGCATCAGTTTACACTATGTACCATGTGGCAAAAAGGAAGCTCCTAAATGATATCTGCAAAAGAAATTTGTAAAACAGAATCCATGGGGAAGAAAAGTTACATGTTTTTTTTTCTTCTGCCTGTAATATTTTGCTGATAATATGGATAAAACCCAAAATGTGCTTTGCTTATTAGGATCTGCTGATGAAAAATATCCAGGTTCAGGTTTGTGCAAATGATTCTCTGTGTCTTTTGTAAGAAATAATAGATGTTTATCCCTGTGTTGTTTTGTTTTGCAAGTGATTAAACATATTAAATCTTGCAAAAGGGAACAGGAGATGCTATCTCTGTACAAAGATAACTTCTGTAAGGATAGCTAATGCTTTTTCAGGCACTTTGTCCTCCAAAATGAGATTGTGAAACAGAGTAACTGGCAAAACTGTGAATTCACAACTAAGGGTTAGTCTTTCCCCCTCATTTGTGCTGTCTCTGGATGTGAGATTTTAGCACTCTGTAAATAGCTTTAGTTCCTGTTCTACTGCAAGTGTTGCTATTATTGCTAATATTCTAATCACTATGTTACTAATATTGCTTAGTACTTTTAAATACTCAATTTTCTGGAAAGAAAACCCAAACATATGCTCTAATAACCTTGATCTTTCAGCTAAGGTCATCCTAGCTTTAATGAAAATCAGCATTTTAGGTATCTTAAGTAAAGTAGCTCCTAATAGCTTGTCATTAATAAGATTTTAGGATTCCTTCTGTGTTAGGGTACATGTGAATGCAAATAATGTACTTCAGCAACTTTAATTTCGTTTCGGAACCAGTTTGACAGAAACACACTAAAATGCAACCCTCAGAACACATGATTTATAGAAGAATACTTATCAAAGGAGTTCTTGTGGGTGGACCATGGATGGACACCAGGTGCCCACCAAGCACTCTATCCTCCTCTTGTCATCTGCCCAGGGGAGAGTGCATATAATGCATGGCTCTTTGGTTGGGATAAGGACAGAGAGAGATCTCTCACCAATTACTGTCATGACTTTAGTCTATTAATTAGTTTAATTTATTACCAAATTAGTTTAATTTATTACCAAAGAAAGAAGAGTAGGATAATGGGAAATAAAATCAAAATCTAAAACACCTCCTTTCCACCTCTCCCTCCTTCCTAGGCTCAACTTCACTCCTGATTTCTCTACCTCCTCCCATCCAGCAGGGCAGGGGGATGGGGAGTGGGAACTGTGGTCAGTACATCACACATTGTCTCTGCTGCTCCTTCCTCCTCAGGGGAAAGACTATTCACATCCTTTCCTGCCTCCAGTGTCCCTCCCACAGGAGACAGTCCTCAACAAACTTTTCCAATGTGGTTACTTCCTAAGGGCTGCACTTCTTCATGTATTGCTCTAGTGTGGGTCTCTTCCACAGGGTGCAATCCTTCAGGAACAGATTGCTCCAGCTGGGGCTCCTCTCCACAGGGCCCCAGGTCCTGCCAGGAGCTTTCACCAGTGTGGGCTTCTCCAGAGTCACAGCCTCCTTTGGGCATCCACCTGCTCTTCCATGGGATCCTCCAGGGGCTGCAGATGGATCTCTGCATCCCTGTGGTCCTCCATGGGCTGCCAGGGGACACCTGCCTCACCATGGGTTGCACCAGGAGCTGCAGGGAATCTCAGCTCTGGCACCTGGAGCACCTCCTGCCCCTCCTTCTGCACTTACCTTGGGAGAGTGTTTGTCCTACATGTCCTCACTATTATTTCTGGCTGCAGCTGTTGTTTTTTCCCCTTCTTAAATCTGTTATCCCAGAGGCTCTACCATCATCGCTAATGGGTCCATATTGGAGCTGGCTAGCACTGGCTCTGCTGGATGTGGGAGAAGCTTCTGACAGCTTCTCATAGAAGCCACCCCCACAGCCTTCCACTACAAAACTTTTGTCACACAAAGCCAATACAGCTCTTCAGTAGAAAAAGGTGGGAGACATTTGGACTCCATTGTGGCTGATTTTTATTGTAGTGTGTGTATAGGAGCTGCATGGGGGCTGAGCCACTGCCATAATTTCTTCTTGAGTGCAAGTATTACTTACATTTTGGACCTGTCATGGCTTTGGAGATGAGTCTCTTGATGTACTGAGGAAAAAAAAAGAAATTACCAACAAGCTATTAGAGGAAAAGTGAAGGTGTAACCCTCTGAGGGTGTATATCATGGAGGGGACAGTCCAGCTGTCATCACTGCTTGAGTGCCCTGCTGCACATACAGTTACTCCATTCTTGAAACAGTTCTTGTAAGGCTGCAGTTTTCATCCAAGTGTTTAAGGAAAATTAGTTTTGGTTTGCTTTTTTTGGGTCTGAGTAAAGCAGCCTCTGTAGTGGAGTTGGGAGAGACAGCATTCTACTTGTAAGTTGAACCTAGTGAGTTTGTTTGATCTGGTTTTGTTGGTTTCTTTGGGTTGTTGATTTCTTTTTTTCAGAGAAAGTTATTCCAGAAATTAAATACAGTTTTTTATATGTGATTTTCGCATAGCATTTATGGGTCACATGACTTGTTTTAGGGTGGTGTGGTTTCACCCCAGCTGGGAACCAAGCACCAGACAGGTGCTTGCTCACTCCCCCACCAGCAGGATCAGAGAGAGAATTAAGGGAAGGTTAAAGGCTGGAAAACTTATGGATTGATATAAAGAAGTTTATTAGGGAAAGCAAAAGCTGCACACAGAAGCAAAACCAAACAAGGAATTAATTCACCTTCCAATGGGCAGGCAGGTGTTCTGCTACCTCCAAGAGAGCAGGGCCCCATCATGCATAACATTGATTTGGGGAGACAGAACATCCACTCCAAATGTCCACCCTTCCTTCTTCTTCTTCTTACTTTATATACTGAACCTGATGTCTTATGGTTCCTTTGGTCACTTGGGGTCACCTGTCCTGGCTGTGTCTCCTCCCAACCTCCCCTGAACATCCAATTTCCTCCCCAGTGTAGCAGCACAAAAAGCAGAAAAGGCCTTGGCTCTGTGCAAGCTCTGCTCAGCAATAACAAAAACATCTCTGTATAATTAGCCCCGTGTTCAGCACAAATCCAAAACACAGCTCCATTCTAGCCACTACAAAAACAATTAATTGTACAATTGTACACCAGCCTAAAACCAGCACATTAGGAAAGGTAGAGACTGGACTTTTGCCATCGGGTCTGAATCCCACCCTCACATAAACAAATGAAAAAAACATAATTATCAGAGATCATCTCCATGGTAAAAATAGCTGCTTGGTTTTCTTCCACAGACACAAGATCTGTTGAATGAAATGAAACAAGGCAAGTGAAATGATATCAGCCTTATTAATGACACCACCCAGATATGTTGGTCTTGTATACAATTTTTTTAAGAAGTCTTTTGCTTTGCAAGTTTCTTTAGCATAATGAAAGTTGAATTCTGCTTCTGGGTTCACAGCAAGGATTTCAGAAAGCAGACAAACCCAAAGGGTATTTCTTCCTCCTTGAAGTCACCAAGTGGGGATCCACAGCATGCTCCCACTCTTTAAACTCATACATACCAAAGTTCTCCTTTCTTCCACTTATGCTGAAGCTGGTGCCACGGGATTAAACCTTCCCAGTGATTTGTCTCCAGTAATTCAAAAAACTGTAGCCAAAGGCTGGGGACAGCTTTTCTGCTGGTGTGTTGTTTCCCTTTGTACCTATCCCTGCTGCAAGCAGTAGTCACAAAAAGAGGAACAGTGCTCATCAGTCATGCAGGGAAAGTCTCCTTCTGCCACTTCCTTCCTTCCTTCCTTCCTTCCTTCCTTCCTTCCTTCCTTCCTTCCTTCCTTCCTTCCTTCCTTCCTTCCTTCCTTCCTTCCTTCCTTCCGCCACTTCCGCCACTTCCGCCACTTCCGCCACTTCCGCCACTTCCGCCACTTCCGCCACTTCCGCCACTTCCGCCACTTCCGCCACTTCCGCCACTTCCGCCACTTCCTTCCGCCACTTCCTTCCGCCACTTCCTTCCGCCACTTCCTTCCGCCACTTCCTTCCTTCCGCCACTTCCTTCCTTCCGCCACTTCCTTCCGCCACTTCCTTCCGCCACTTCCTTCCTTCCTTCCTTCCGCCACTTCCTTCCTTCCGCCACTTCCTTCCTTCCGCCACTTCCTTCCGCCACTTCCTTCCGCCACTTCCTTCCGCCACTTCCTTCCTTCCGCCACTTCCTTCCGCCACTTCCTTCCTTCCTTCCGCCACTTCCTTCCTTCCTTCCGCCACTTCCTTCCTTCCTTCCGCCACTTCCTTCCCCCACTTCCTTCCGCCACTTCCTTCCGCCACTTCCTTCCGCCACTTCCTTCCTTCCGCCACTTCCTTCCTTCCGCCACTTCCTTCCTTCCGCCACTTCCTTCCTTCCGCCACTTCCTTCCGCCACTTCCTTCCTTCCGCCACTTCCGCCCCTTCCTGTCGCCCCTTCCGCCCCTTCCTTTCGCCCCTTCCGTCCGTCCTTCCTCTCCCAGTAGTGAGGGGTTAATTCAAACCAATATTAGGTTTTTTTAATCCTCAGAAGTGTGGTTGTGGGCATTTTATTATTACCACTGCTGTCACAGTCAAAGGTCACAAATTAGACAATTGAACTATGTTTGTCCTGTCTTTGCTCATCTTATCTAATCTTGGGCACACATGTTGCACAGAGCTCACAGCAAGGGCATCCATAGTGACTCTGGGTGTGGGATTTAACTTCAGAGAAGTCATTGATCTCTCTGCTTTGCAAGCAAGTTTTTTGCAGCCTTGGGACACTGTCTCCCAGCAGATAACAAAGTAGTCATGGTCAGGAGAAAATGTGAGCCCTGATGTTACTGAGAATGGCAAGAAAATTTTCATCTGGCAGCACTGAGGTAAAAGGGTATTTGAGCAGCCTACAGGAGATTAAAAAATTGTGGAAGATATTGGTGATTTTTCTGGATGGCAAACATTACATTCAATAAAAAGTTAAGGGGTGGGAGGTGAGAGAATTGCTCTGAACCTTAGATAGAGTAACTAGTGCATTCCCACTCCAAACCTGAAGCCATGAGCGAGGTGTCAGAAATATGTGCCTTTTCCCATGAATATCTGTACTGCATGTCTTTATGGAAAGCTGAAACACTCTCTAGAGAATTATTTTCTTTTTAAAAATGTAGAGGGTGGGAGTGGTGTACAACACACAATTATCTCAATTTTTTTCTCTCCTATAGTAATTTCTTCAAAAATAATCTGCTGTGTATCCTTCTGTGTCAGCACATAAACCATTATCTTTCAGCTAAAGAGGTTTTCTCTGCTTGACAGACAGAACAAAACATCTTGAACCAAGCGTCTGCTTACCTCTGGGGAAGGATTTGGGGCTTGTTGTTGTATGAACTGTGAATGTGTTACTGAGCAGTGTGTATCTGGAAAGCCTTCAGCTGATTTACAGGGCATGTCTAAGCCTTGGAGAAGAGAGAGGGGGATTTAGGTTGCTTTTTACACTAGGATTGCCAGTTGGTCAAGCTTGTGTACCCACATCTATCAAACAGCAAAATTGATTTCCTTTAATGGATTTGATTATTTAATTTATTTTTATTTAGAAAAAGTTAACCAGTGCTTTTTGTCAAGTAAACTGTGAAGAAGGTTTTGAAGTTTATGGAATTGCAATAGAAAAGTTCGTATGGCAAATTACAACTGTGAATTTTCCAGTATGATAATATGTTAATAATGAGAGTCCCAAGGCCTTGCACATTGAGTTAGAAGAGAAACCAGCCTGTTGACAAAGTCATGATTTCATAGGACAATTCTCTATTTGCATATTGTTTCCTCTCTTCTGCTTTCCTGGTCTTTTGTTCTGTCTCTTTTTCTCCTGGACTCTAAACTTTTGCTGAGATTGTACTGCTTTTTTATAAAAAAAGGCTGAAATTGATGGTTTTCATAAACATGGACACAGACGGGTTGAAGTAATATGAATTTACTTTTAGAGATAGGTTTCTCGACAGTCTGGAGATGACATAAGAGATGGTGGAATGCAATCTCTGTACCGTAATATTGCTTAAGAGTACTGTTTAATATGTTGGGAGCTTGGATGAGCAGCACAGAAGCTACAGCATTACTGGAGGAAAAGCTAGGGAAGGGCATCACTATTTAAGCCATGTACCCAACTTGTGTGAGTGCCAGCAGAGACAATTTACTCAGAGGATTTGCTGTCCATCTGTCTCATTGCTTAATGAGGAGATGCTGAAAATGAAACTCAGATGCAGAGATGGATTTTTTTAAATGGAATTTTGCCAGTTTGTTATCCTTTACCTTTAACATGATGGTGAAAAAGCCCCAGCTACCTTGCAAATCATTTGGATGTGTTCCTCAGTTTCCTATCCCAATGACCAGGACAAGGATGTCCATGCAGTTTTTCTGCCTGCACAGGTTTCATATTCCTCTTTTTCCCCTCCTCAGGGCTCTGCTAATCCTGACTGCACAAGCACTTGCAGGAGTTGGCTCCTTTCAACCTTAAATTCTGGCCATTGATTGCAGGCTGGACAACTTTTCAGTCCTGTCCCTGCTGTTTCTTAATTTAATGTCAGGGCACCAAGGGGCTGCTGGTGAGTGAGAACATTAAACAGAACCCTGCTCATGAGACACTGTGACAGCTTTGCCTGGAGAGATAAATTGCTTATCCCCAGGCCAATGAAAAAGTCCCACCAGGGGCATTTGGGAACTGCCTTTCAGACTTTCAGCTCACATTAGATCTGGGGCTGTGGTTAAATGGCCCTGTGATGATGTCAGGACTTCCCAAGGAAGGTCAGGCCCTGGATGTGTGTACATGTATTAAGTGTTGAGAAGTGCCTGGATGGAATTGGAGGAAACATCTGTCAGTATTGCACCTGTGCCCTCAGACTCACTCTCAGCTATAAGCAAACAGACACTAATATTCTTATATTTATAGGTGTGTGTCATTCTCTCTGTTCCCGTGGGGAACAGACAGACAGTGAAAAAGATATACATGAATATATATGGTTGCCTCCTCAACAATTACGTACTGGTGCAGTGTGCTAGTGGGTGAAATATATGCTTTTTCTGACTAGAGTCAAATGACTTTGGCAAATATGAAGCTGTAGGAACTAATTTTCTACTGCACTTTACCTTTCATAGGTGTTTTCCCAGCATTGAGTGGATGTTAAACCTGAATGGTGAATGTAAAGCCACTTGCCTTTCCCTCTATTCTGGTACAAATAATTACACCTAATGTAAGGCAACAAAGTAAGACTGCTGATTCTGCTTTTAATCTAAGAATAATAGCTGGTTCAAGGCATGCTATGACTCATGTTCCATGAAAGTGGTGCTGGTTACGTAGTAATTTGGAGCTAAATTTTGTTTTATACCTGCACTTTAGGAAGTGTGATAAAATTGCCAGTAATGAAGTGGAATCAAAAGGTACAATGAAAACATTATCAAAAGCTTTCATCATCTTCTGATTCCCTTGGTTTTAGCTTGCTTCTTTGAAAAGAATACGATGACAAACTGGGCTTGGTACAGCATTAAAGAACTTGCACACTTGCCCAGACCAGAGTGCTGATGTCAGTCTTTCATTTATTTCTCTAGCAGGACATAGACAATGTCTTTACAAGAACCAATATGGATATCACCTCCATAGGTTCTGTTTTGCTTTCCTATATATGTGCTTTCTTATATATATTTTCCTTGACTTTTTGTTAAAAAATCTGTTTAAAGTTCTCACCTTTTTTTAAGGCAACTGACTTCCTTAACCGCAGTTGAACCTGAAGTTCAGGGACACCCCAGGTTTTCCTGTTGACTGTTTTTATTAAACGTTCCTTGTTTGTATCAGATTGTATCAGTCCTACACAGCAGAGCTTTCTGAGGGAGTGCTTAATAGCTGTTTTAATGACATATCAATCAATGTTATACACTATTGCTCTGAAATTTTGACAGAGAAGTAGGTTATTCTTGTAGTCCATGATTTTAACCCTTAGGACTGCAGCTCAGATTGATGTAATGTAGCTCGTTCCCACATTGCTACCTACTCATGTAACAGCTGGGTATCCCTTACTGCCAGTTCCAGCTGTATTTCCATCACCTGCATCTGCACCCTTAGCATCATGTTTTAGCAGAACTGCTGAAAGAAAACATATTGCAAGAGAGAGCAATGCTTCTCAATTCCATTTCCAGCCTAAACAGCTCTGTAATTTCATTTTTAGCTCAGATTCCTGAATGTTGACTGATATTCAGGTTCTGAAAGAATTTATTTATATGACCTGGAATTTTGGTGCCTTCATATCTCATCAATATTTTGCAATCTACTGCATTGCTGATATCACAATTTGGTGAGCTGATTTTTTTTGGAGTGAGTTTTGTAAATACTGAGAGTGAAAAAAACCCCTCTTTGCATTCTCTCTTGCAGTGATCCTCTAATTCTGCCCTCTATTGACATATTCCTGCTTATTGTCTCCCAGTATATCTCTTGATCAGGATACTGGTGTTCCTCTTGTTCAGTCTCTGTGTGATGTCTTCTTAATGTAAGTATTTGTACTCCAATTAGCTGCTTCTTCATTCATCCTCATTTGCTGCTGTCTATAGGTTATCACTTTGTTCCAAACCATCCATATCTGCAGTGTTTCACTGGGGAGGAGAGACATGACAGTGTTTTCATCTTGTATTCTACTTCTGTGGTCATAGCTTTGGAACTATTTGGTTGTCTCTGTATTGTGTTCATAACTGACTTTTGAGACTGTACCACCCTGAAAAAAAAAATATAGTTTATATCTGATGTTTTCTTCGCTAGGATGCAAGCGGCAAGTATTCCATCTTGGCAGGATTTGGGAATCTTTGATTCCTGAAGAGCGGTAGCTGTGCAAGTCAAAGTCCCACTGTGTCTGTCCCATTGGGTCTTTGTTCTTTGGGTGTCAGAGAAGTCTGATAGTAACAGTTTTGCTGCTTTCCTTAATTAATTCCTTTAGATTGGTTGTTTGAGACTCATTCTCTCTGAGCTCTTTTGCAAGGGTAGCCTTTAAGCCAGCAGACTGAAAATCTGATCGTTTTAAGCTGCTGCTGAATTTTTGGTTTAGGCCAGTTTTGGTTTTCTGTCCTTTTAAGCATACTTACATGAAAGTTGTCTTACACTTACCTCTTACGCTTTTTACCTTTCACTACCTTTTTGTGGCAGTGGTAGCTATCAAGATTTCAGATTACAACACCTTGTTCTGAGACCATTTCCAGTAGTTCTTTTTGATCTAAATAACATTCATTGTGAGACAAATGTTCATTTATATGTCAAACATTAAATGTATATGTATTTATATCAATTTATAAAAATACAGTACTAGAGATAAGTGTCAAATATTTAATTCATATTAGAGCAGATGAATACATCTTCTTAGAAATCCTAATTTTACATTTGAGACGTAGGATGTAGTGAAGATTAAAGGTCCATATTCATTTTCTATGAACTTTCTGACACCGAAAATCAGTGCAATTTGTTGCTGATATTCCCATACAGCTGTGCACTGCCCACGTAATAGAACAGAAAATAGGGATGTAAGGAGACAATTAGAAGAGGTGTTCTGGATTCACTTTTTCTATCAGTAAAGTCATTGGAAGTTCATAAAAATTGCACCAGTGCCTTGAGTTTAAATGTACACAAAGCTTGACCCACTATGGTGAAATTATCAGCATTCCTTTGATATATTAGTTCTTCATAAGGGAGTTCAGCACTGATATAGCAGGGGAAGATGGGGAATGGCTGCTCAGTCACAAGGCCACTTGAGACCTAACAGTGTGTAGGGCAGGCTGCTTGCTTCTTGTCCTGTTCCTCCTAGAAAATGTGCTTTGAATTTGTCTAGACTGATTTCAGCGTGCTCAAATGAACATGCCCGAGGTTGTGAAGCCATTTGTATTTGTGCACAGAAGTCCTACAGAATTCAGTAAGATCCCAGTGTTGCCTGTGACTCTTATCTCATATAGAGAGGGGTTCACTCTCTCATTTATATCTTTCTCAGCCTACCCAGATCTGCTTTCATCTGCCTTTGTATCAGAATTCAGAAAGAGAACAGGCGTAACATCATGTCCCCTGTGGTGCTTGCAAATTTATGCCTCTCTGATAAGTTGCAGTTGTTAGGAGGAATGATCAGGGAATGAAGCAGATCTCCTGGAGACACTCCCTCCCACACCAAGAAAGGGACAAAGAAATCCATTCTGCTATCTGATAAGAAAAAATAGAGGCACTACTGAATGAAATTAATTTAGTGACATGATGAGGCTGCAATAATGGTATCCTGGAATTACTTTTCAGTATATCCATCACAGTGCAACATCTCTGCATGATAACTGAGCAGCAGTGGCATAAAATCAACAAATGCTGTGAGGTAGTAAAAGGATGTTTTAATGTAATTATGTAGTGATACCATCTCTGTCCATAGAAATGGTCCCTCTTCCAGCAGCTATGGCAAGCTTAAAAAAAGAGGCAGTACATTTGAATTAGAAGAGATAAACAAAATCAATCAATGTATGTATTATAGCTGTACATTTACTACAGATGGTAACTAGTTTTACTTCTAAACAGAAAGATGCACTTGTAATTGTCTCAACATACTCAGCACCTATTGGCATCAGATACAGTAAGCTGATTGTAGGAATTTGCAATGGATCTCAGTGGAGCAATGTAAATGAGTAATGCTGCCATTACAATATACATTCCTATATAGATTTTAATTTCTATATGAGTTCTCTTTGTTTCTGAGTGGAAGTGTATTGACACGGTATTTTGTCCATGTAAAATCCACAGTGTCTGCAATAACAGTAGCCCAGTGGATTGCACTTCAAATAAAATTATAGACAATTCATTTCTCCAGACCAGTAGAACATAAAAATTTACAAGTGAGAACTGTTGTGCCCTTTTCCCTTGAATTTGCTGTGCACTTTGATACCATTTCTTGAAATATAACAGCAAATGTAAAACCGTTTCTATGACACCAAAAGAGTATTATACTGAAAATTTATATGAAGAATAAAGTTCAAGCACTGAACAGTGAAATGTAAAAAGTAACCAAGATGATGAATGTTCTTTCCAGCCTATACAATTCAAGTCTATTCAATAAATGCTTAGGATGAACTCAGTCACTCTACCTCCACTTTCTTGTCCTGCCTTGAAGTCTGTGCTAAGTGTCTACTTAGACCAGCGCACAACTGTGCCTGTTAAACAACACTGTGGGTCACAGTCACACCCATACATGTCCTGTAGCCCTGAGCTCATGTCCAGTCCCCCTCCCAGTTCTGGAGCTAAACCAGCTCTCTCCTTGCTGCTACTTTGTTGACTGCTTTGGGAGTCAAAGTAGAGCATGAATAATTGTAACGAAGTTTGAGGCTGAATGGTGAGTCCTTTCAAACCTCCAGGGATAAATAAAGGGATAAAGGAAATATCTGTTTCAAAGACAGAGAACGGTAGCTTTAGCTTCCCTGAAGTCAGAACAAGCAACTACTTGAACCAAGAATAGAAGCCTGGGGTTCACGACTCCAATGCTGAGTCTAAATTATGCCTAAGTAATACGAGCTTGTGAGAATCATTAATCACTTGCTTTTCTTTCCCTCCACTTTAGAACCCTAGAATATCTGGGAAAAAAAAAAAAGTTATATTCAGAAGGATAATAGATTAAATTGGAGTCGCATGACAATTAAAGAACCACAAATAAGATTTTGTGTTGCAACAGTGTTTAATGAACTGTGAAAAATCAGGGAAGTATGGAGAGATAGCTGAAAAGAGACATAGTATTTTTGGGGGTGTAGTAGTAAAGAAAGCATATAGGAAAGTGAATTTCATAAACTATCTAAGTGAAAACTATTGTTGAAGAAGTAATTTTTAGGAATAATGACCTTGTGTTGGTCATCGTTGTCATGGTTGGTTCAATTTTGAAAACTTGATCATGCCAGGATTGCCATATACATTCCACCTTTATCTTGCAGGTGTTTCCTGCATTTTTCCTAAATTTTCTTTGCTCTTGCTCATCTTTGAATTTCCGTTATGTAAAGATGGTTGATTTTCCATCTCAAGAAAAAGTAGACAGTCACTGGCTAGCTGCCTTTTCATTATAATTTATGTGAATCTGAGTTTACACTGGGTGTAATCACTGATGAATATTCATGCAATCTAGTATCTTTGAGGAATTGTTATCCTGTTTAATCATGCTTTAAAGCTTGTGATCCGCTTTCCTGTTGATAATGCTTCTTACCATATTTCCTGTTGCGAAGAGACTGAGCCACTCAAAGATGCTGAGCTTAGGTGGTGATCTGGGAAATGGTGCACAAGTGGGATGTGTTTTCATCTTTTTTGAGAGCTGAGGCCAATAAGATGCCTGGCGTTGTCTCTAGGAAGCAGATAAAATCACATACTCCCTGATACTGGGGAAACAAAGTAAGCCGTGTATCGTGGTTTTTCTCTGCTATTAGAGGGCAAGTCTTATTCACTTTCAAGGTCACCTTCAGCAGCCACTTTGCTTGTCACTCAGGTCACTCCCTAAAGCAAGAGTCTGGCCATTCTCCAATTTCAAGTTGTGTAGGGGGAATTTAGCAAGCAGTTGTGAAAGACCTTGCACCAAATTGTGTCTGGTTTAGCCTCCTTGTGCTGAATACACAAAAGGACCTAGGTGCCCCCTCCCTCCAATTGCTAACGAAGCTAATTGCAGTCTCTGGTTGCAGCTTCTGGGGGTTTCTGTCTCTGTGTGCACACAGTGGCGCTAAGACAGGCAAACCAGAGATGGGGTTTTCATTTTACAGACCTGAACATGATGATGAAATATTTGTACTTTGGTATAGACTATCTATACTATGGTGACACTGCACTTTTTAGGGCATATATATAGCATATACTAATAAAGTAAATGTATTTTCTATTATATTATATTAATATATTCTATAATATTTTAGATAACCAGAGGCAAGCATATAACTGTAAGAATTTTCAGCTTTTTTTTTGTGTCTTCTGAATTAATATTTTTCCTTGATTTTATGGGGATTCTGTAGCATTTGTGTTCTATGGGATTTTTTCCATTAGCTTCTTAGAGGGCTCAGACCTGGAAAATGGCTCTTATATGGGCAATTATAGATTGCTTGAAGACACTTGTTTTTCGTCTTGCTGGGAATATTACAAACATATGTACAGAAATACAGTCTGAACTTCACTTAACTGATCTCTACAATTCAGTATCTTGAGGAAAAAAATTCCTGATGCCACCTTGGTTGTATTGTGATTGTTCCCTTGTGCAGTCTTCATTCATGCAGGCTCACTGGTTACACCTAGGCACTTTTTCTGCAGATATATTGTAACACTTGTTTTTTATGCTATGAGATATACCATTGATGTGTACAGACAAAACAATTCTCCTTCAACTTGTCCTTCCAAGAGCAGCTGTGCACAGCTGTGTATTGCAGGAATATTTCTTAAAACTTAAAACTGCTGATCACTTTTAAATCAGTCGGTCTTCTTGTGTAGATGTTTAACTAATGAGAATATGGAGAAGGATTAGTGCAGAGTATTTGTTCCCCAGGCTCTCTACAGTGTCCAGACATGGTATTTTTCATGTCACAGGAACACGGTGAGGGTGGTGTGGGATAGCATGGCAGTGCTGCAGGAAGTGGAACAGGAGGGGGCAAGTACATCCAGCTCCAGCCTTCCTTTGTGTACCCTCCTTTCTGTTGGTTAACAAAATAAGTTCTTCCACTTGGGCTTCTGTTATTTTGAGTTTTGGTTAAAACTGGAGTTTCTAGTGTGCCATAAATACACTTTATATAATGATTTCCCTTTCAGACTCCTTAAAAGAACTAGAGTAGTTTTTTCTCAGAAAAAATCTCCAACCCTCATGCTTTCCTAAATTAGTAAAAATAAGAAAATTTTAACATATTTTTTAGGCAGCACTATTTTTGAGGGTTAAGAAAATGTTATTGCCATAACAATTATCACTTACATGTATTCATCTGTTATCTCTATTTTTTTTTAGGATTATTTTTGCTTCATAGCTATCTGTTAAAGGAGTCTGGAAAGGTTGATGACAGTGATGTATATAGCATGTTTAGACGACTAATTTTTTTCCCCTATCCTTTACAAGCTATTTTACTCTTCCGAACATATTAAGGCTAGATCCTAGCTCTTTGCCCAAGTTTTTCTATTCAGCCATTAAGCTCTTGACAAGATGCCTGAGTCCATCTGTCCCACAGTAATTTAGGAGCCACAAAGATACCTCAGTTTTCAAATGAACTAGAGAAATGGTAGTTTTAAATGTTAGAACATTCTTCTCTGGAGTAAAAGATTGGCATTCACCTCTACTGAAAGATGTTCTGGCTCTCTTTATGTAGTATGGGATGCTCATTACATTATTACTGACAAGTCCAAGGAATTGAGACTTGGGTGCTGACCAGACAAGAAAAAAATTGCTGTCAGTTCTATTTCAAAATCATTTTGCTTGATAAAAAATCTATAGAATTGATGTTGCCAAATATTGAACTCTTTTCCTCCTGTACTTCCATCTTTGCCTTCTCCTATTGCATTTAATCTTTTTTTTAAGCAGATAAAGAATTTGGAACAATATTTAGCTGAATGATTAGAGATTTTGTGCTTTTCCCCCCTCTGCAATAATTGCCTGAGAAAGCGAATAATTAGTTCAACTGATCACAGGACAGAGCCTGCAGTTCCTGGGTCCCTGCTCTATTGTCAGACACTTGCCTTGGGAAGTCATTTAATTTCTCTGCTTACAGTGGAAAACTGTACTTGCTAATTTCTCAGGAGTCTAACATAGCTAATGTTAAAAGAGGGTGGGGAAGATCTATCCTGTTCTGCTTATGACCATACCCTATGGCCAGATTAATTAGGTCATTTCAAGATCCTGGGTTTTATAGCCATTTCTTAGCCTCTCCATTTCTGGCCGTGATCTCCCTTGATCAGACATTGGGGTTCTCCCCCTCTCAAGCTTAGGAAGCCCTATTTCTGCTTCTCGATGTTGTGTTCTGACAGAGTTCTTCCGTCTCAGTATCTAGGGAGGCTACACGTAAGTTCTCTTTCTGACCTAGGATTTTCTTCTTCTTCCCCCTTACCCTGCTTTCCCCAGGAGTTTCTTCCTCCAATTCCCTCAAAGCCCTGGGATGCCTGGTCTCCACAGCTACTACTTATCTAGTCATTCCTAAGATGTCCTTCTTTCTCCCAGCTATTTCTCCAGTCTTTTTCCTCATTCATATGAAATCAATTCTCAAGCATGTTCTTTCCTCCATTTCAATGACCCAGCATCCCATCACTCATGCAACTCATTGGTGTTATCAAAGGACTCATTTAACTTTACATGAACAGCTTTGGCCCAGTGACTGAAAGACAATGTGACCCTTGTTCTTCAATGCACTTGTGAAGCAATAGGTGCATCATAACATCACTGTGCTAAACATTATGCACCTAATTCCTTAACTAGGGCATCACAATTCACAGCATGTGCTGCCTGCTTTTCTAGTCCCAGGATATGAACTGGAGCCAGCTTCCTTTATTATTAATAACATCAATAGCTACAAACTTTTTGAGTTTCCTCTGACTAAATATGTGCATAACTGGGTCTCATTTTTTTACGAAATCAAAGCAAATTCCCTTCTCTTTTTGCTGAAAAATGTATCTGTAGTCCTTTAAGTAGTGGGCTTCCTTTATCCTGCCGTACAATGTCTCTCAAGCTGGTATACCTTAGCTTTCATAATGTCCCATGGGATAAGGTGAAACTTCCAGTAACAGTTCACAAAATACCAGTTTGTTCAACACCCCTCTTTTCCTACATTTCTCACTTGCATTTTTCTGTTTTCTTTCTAGATAGAAACTTATCCATTGTGTTATGGATTTCCTGTCACTCTAGGTAGTAAAGTTGGGATCTTCACTTGCTGTGCTACTTATACATGCCAGCTTGGGGGTGATGGATGCCTTCTTACCATTGCAATTGTTTTCCTTCTTGTGCCCGTGATGGGAGAGGTCTCCAGATGCTGTAGCTATGAGGGATGTAGTGATTCTTCCTATGGAAAGGATCTACAGAGAAAGCAATGGTTTAAGAGGAAAGGTGTCTTTGTCCATCCTTCCCAGTGCCACACCTTTCCTCACTTCACCAAGCTACATCTTTGTACCTGAGATTTCTCTGCATGCTGAGTCTCCACATCTCTTATTCAGTCATTCAGTCTCAAGCAAGTACAAAATCCCAACACCTTTGAGTCAGGCACATTGTAGGAATGCTTCGCCACATCCGAACAAAGCTCTTGATAGAGGGTCTTTTACAGTTTCTGATGACTTTCTCACAAAAAACTGTCCCCTTAAGTAATTTCCTTTTCTTTGAAGAACTTAAATTCCTTTTCCTTTTCCTTTTCCTTTTCCTTTTCCTTTTCCTTTTCCTTTTCCTTTTCCTTTTCCTTTTCCTTTTCCTTTTCCTTTTCCTTTTCCTTTTCCTTTTCCTTTTCCTTTTCCTTTTCCTTTTCCTTTTCCTTTTCCTTTTCCTTTTCCTTTCTTCCCCTTCCCCTTCTTCCCCTTCCCCTTTCCTTCCTTTTTTTATTCCTTACTTAAACACATGCAAGGAAAAAGTGGATATACAAAAAATGAGTGGGTTTGAAGAGCCACTGTGAAGCAAACATTGCAAGAAAGTGAGTGCCTTAGAGTAAGTTAAATCTGGATAACAAATTTCTCAGACTCCTAGGTCTTTGTTCAGAGCTACAGAGAATACTTTGAATACAGGCCTTTTCCTGGCATGCTCAGTTCTTTTACTGTTTTAACTTTTACAGAGAAGTACTAGTACTCAGTCTAGCTGATTTTAAAAAGAAAGTTTTTGATTTTTCTCCCTTACAGAAGCTATGGTATCTTATGGATAAGATTGCCCCCATGTTATTAAAAACCTGCAGGGTAAAGTAATTCTCACAGTAATACAAATAACCTTTGACTGCAGTCTTGATTTCTCTGGCCTCTCACAAGTGCAACAAAGCAAAAAATAAATCTTCACAATGTTAGATGTGGTTCATTTGCTGAAACATGCTTTTTCAGAGACACTATTAATGGCTGATTCTATGATACAGAGGAATATGCATTCATTAATTACCATCTAAAAGAAAAATCTGGACAATTAAATATATGCCACTCATAAAAATCCTAGAAAGGCAAAATATTTGAAACATTTGTCTATCTTCTGTCAGCACGGGCTCACAGACACACAGATGGTCTGCAGTAGGTCTGATCCTTCCTAGAAGCATCAGAGTCACTGTGCACACTTTAATGCCCAATAAATCCTTATCTGCTTCTGTCCTGAGACTCCCAAACACACTACTCTGACTGGATGCAGCTGCTCAGCAGCAGCTGCCCACAATGTACCTGAAGGGTATATATTTATCAGGATTTTTTACATGAAATGGCAATTTTGTTTTCCAATGGACTTTGCAAGTAGGTGCCCAGTTGTGCATTTGCATGTGCCAACTTCTGGTTTCTACCAGGGTGGTGTGGTCACGGGGAAAGAGAAAAAAGGAAGCAAATACTTAGTGCAGGTAAAAAGGATGGAATTCTCAGTAACTTCTTTCCAGAACAGTTTTTGTGAATATTATCTCTTTTGTAAGTATTCCAGTAGCAACTGAGTTTGAAAATAAATAAAGTTCTCCTTCAGAGAACAGAGGGGGCTTTTGAGGAGTATTCCAAGGGCCAGGGTGGGTAATGTCCAATCAGAATGGCATGGCATGGCATGGCATGGCATGGCATGGCATGGCATGGCATGGCATGGCATGGCATGGCATGGCATGGCACGGCACGGCACGGCACGGCATGGCATGGCATGGCATGGCATGGCAGAATAGAATAGAATAGAATAGAATAGAATAGAATAGAATAGAATAGAATAGAATAGAATAGAATAGAATAGAATAGAATAGAATAGAATAGAATAGAATTTTTCAGTTGGAAGGGACCTACAAGGACTATCTTGTCCAGCTGCCTGACCAGTTCAGCACTGACCAGATAACAGCATGTTATTGAGGGTATTGTGTGAGTTCCTTTCTAATAAGGCTTAGGGCATCGATCTTCTCTCTAGAAAGCCTGTTCCAGTGTTTGACAATGCTCTCAGTAAAGAAATGTATCCTTATGACTAGTCTGAACCTCCCCTGGTGCAGCTCTGAACTATTTCCTTATTTTCTATCACTGGATCCCAGGGAGCAGAGGTCAGCACCTCCCTCTCCTCTTCCTCAGGGAGCTGTAGGGAGCAATGAGACTTGTTCATATACACTGGGGGGAAGGCTGGATGGAAAGGAAAATGTGTTCCAGTAAGTATGGTCTGACTTTGCTCTTCAAATGACTGACTTATTTGTATGGTTTATTTTTCTTTTACATTAGAAAGCACAGCCTTTTAAAACAACATGTTCATTTATGCCAATTTTTAGGCAGAAGAGTACTGTCAGGAAGAGATTTTTTCACCTCTCAAACTAAATTCCGACATCTTTAACACTTCAAACCCCCTAGGTTTTTTCCTGATTGAAGGAGGGATGAAGAAAACTCTGCATTGCTGTTTTCACCCTGGCAATAATACAAGGCTTTTCTTAAATTGTCTGTGCAGATGGCTGTCAGATTTATTGGGTCACTTACTTGCTACCATATCATCAGTGCAGGTGTCAGAACTCTTTGGGAAAGGAAAGGCGTGCACTGTTAAAAGCTGTCATGAAAGTTGCTCAGCAATGACAGTTTATCTCATGTTCAGCTGCCTGCTGCTGCTCCAGACCCCTTTTTACCACACAGATCCTGGTACTCCTAGGGGGCCACAGCATGGCAGCCTGGTGGCATTTGACTCGATGTGAGAGGTTTGGAAGTCATCGCTTCCATGGAATGACCCTCTGTCAGGAAGCAGGATCTGGAGCATTGCAGGTTTTCTGAAAAATCCCTGCATCTGCTGCCTGGTCACCCTGGAGGGGAAGGAGAGGAATCGAAAACAGATTAGTCTGTGTTGTGAGACTCAATCCTTTTATTGATTGCCTTTAAGGGACACTTTTCATGTCACAATTAGCCAGAACTTTGGATGTAAATCCTATTTTAGACATTTTAAAGCCTGAGTTAGCAGTAAAGCACACTTGCTGTCAGCATTCAGGCCAGATTACTGAAGCAGTCTCCAGCCCATCCTCTTCTGCTGATGCACCAAGTCCTCCTGTGACTGATATGCCTCTCTAGAAATCTTCTCTCCCAGTACAGAAAATGATCTTGAACACACATAAGCCAGTGAAACGCTCTGGGTTTGCTGTGAAAATGATACTTTTGGACTAATTAAGTGGTCAAGATACCTGTTGTGTGTAACCCACTAAGTTCCTTTGACATGAGACTGGATTGTTGACCCTTAAGAATCCTCAGTGATTTGCTTCTCCTTATAGAGCTGCCAAGACACAGCTCTGTAAGGAGAAGCGAAACGTTTCCATCAAGGGGAATGAGTAGGCTTGGAACCTCTCTCTGTGAGTAATGTGCCAAGAGTGGGACAGGCTCCCAGGCACTCAGGCAGCTGGCACACAGGGTCTGTGCTGCGTCCCCTGCTGCTGTATTCCAAGCTGTGATGGGAATTAGGGAGAAAGGCCACCTTAGGCTGGTTTGGGATGGACACAGAGTCTTACATTGTGCCTTGTTTCTGGAGAAAGCACTTAGATAGTTGCTATATAGTCACTTCTGATTCAACCTCACAATGCATTAACCTTATTAATATTTAATATTCATATGCAAATCGCAGTCAGCCAATTAGTTTTCTCTGCAGCTTCAGCAGTTTTGCAAGAGGCTTATGCTTAAGTACCTTAATTTGTCTTTCTGAGGAAGGTGAAAGTGTTAAAAGGAGCTTTAATTTGATGTTTAGTTGTCTTTCCAGGTTTTGTAGCAATCTGTTGAAAGGTGGTTAGAAGAAAACCACCATTATTTCCATTTATTTCCTGCAAAAAGCAGTTGAAATGTTGATATTGAAGCAAAGACAAAACTTGCTACTCTAAGTAAGTGGTCTCACTTCATTGACCTATTTACACACCTTCACTGCCAAAAGACATTTTGCTCTTTCTGTAGCTTTGAATTAGCTGCAGACTATATTAATGCATTGGATTATGGTATGTTATTGCATATCTAGAGTTAGAAGTTAGCCTCTGACTAATAACTGCTGAAACTTTTTGCTTAAAATCCAAACTCAGGCTTTTCCTCATTTGTTGTTCAAGGTTATGATGACAATTTTCTCTCTCATCATCTCTGGAGCAGATACAGTACATGATAGCATAGGATAAAGTGTGTAGCAAAATGTTGCTGTATCAGATAAGGCAAAAAGTGTGATGATTTGAACCAGAAATTGTATAGATGATGTAAAATCTAACAACCCAAGAAAGTTGTATGGTTTAACGTACTTCTCTCTGGTTGAAAGTTATTTGACTCACAGGACACTTAGCTCCTCTCAATTCGCTGATGATTTCCCAAATGTGTGACACAGTGGGAAAATTGGCAGCGCTTGTTTTTCAATACTTCATTGCCATTAGTACCTCAAAGCTGGTCAGAGTGTGTGTGTAATGTGGTTAAAGCACTGCTGAGTACTGCTGAGAGCAGGGGAAGGCCACTTATCTGTGCCTGCCAGATGTGTGGAGCTTACAGCTCTAATCGTCGCTCCTGAGCTCAAGCAGTGCTTGGAGCACTTGGTGTTCAGACTGCACCAGCACTTGCCACCTTTCTAATGACCCTCATCCACAGTAAGGCACCTCTGCTCTTACCATCATTTTCTTGCCACCTGAGCTTCACTTTGCCTCTGCTGAGCACATATCGACTGATGACAGAATAGACACATTTCAGAGCTACCATACCCGCCTTCATTCATTTTTAAGAGCAGTAAATGCATTGGTTAAGCAGGGGGTGCTTTTATTTGTTGGGCTATTTGTCTTTCAACCTCTTCAAAAACAGAAGCAAAGCACTGCGAGGTAAGGTGCAGAGATTTCTCTGCAGACAGAGATGTATTGTCCTCATGTATCACTTCCAACTGCTCAAAAAGCTGTAATAAAACATCTCACTGTGGACTGGCTGTGTGTCCTCTCTTCTGAACAAAGGCAGCACAGCTTCTATGTACTGAGAATTCATACAGGGGAAGGTACTGTCACTGAAGTACTTGTTTCATAGCAGTAAGTAAATTAATGTCACGACTGGGATAAAAATAATTCATTTTTACATGCTAACCCATTTCTTAGCAATTTTTGCTATTTCAAGACATTATCAAGTTTCTAGTTTATGCCCTGTTATCACCTATAACTTCTCCCTCATCTTTAAGGCATGATGTTATTTTTTAGGATTATACTTGGACTTGCTCGACATATTGTCTGCCCCACTTCCAATTCAACCTGACATCCCAAATGCAACGAGGTTAGTGGTTTCATTGTAGCCTCAAGTGCACAGTAGTATGCTGCTGCACATATAATTCTGCTAAATTTGGACTGTAAGGGGGCTCTAGCACTCAGTTACTATGGAAACAGAATTCTTCTTTTCTTTAGAAAGAAATTCCCCCTAGGTTTAGTAGTGTGAAAAAATTCCCAATATTAGTGCCCTGCAATGTTTCCTTTCATTATCCTTTTGTGTCTACACTTTCTTAATAAGAGTTTGAAGTTGACTTTTTTTCATTTGTCCACTTAAAATTTAATTTGGTCACTGAGTTTTCATGGTATTTTATCTGAAGGAAAAAACCAGTTTTCTTCTTCCCCCAAAGCTGTTTGGATAGCACTCTGTATGAGTGCTAAGGATTCATGAAGGACTTGGCACAGTCGCAGTGCTGAGCAGAGCACAGGCAAGGCTTCCTCCTCAGTACAATATGCAGGCATAGGAAGAATCTCTTTCTAGAATGTCATCTCATAAGGGCTGGAATGCCTCCGCTCATCCATCATCTCACCAAGGTCTTAGGAGGAAAGATTTTAAAACAGAACCCACTTAAAGACTTGCAAGAAAGGAAACTCTAGTGTTTCCCATCCCTGGAAGTCTTCAAGGCCAAGTTGGATGGGGCCTTGAGTAACCTGATCAAGTGGGTGACATCCCTGCCCATGGTAGACAATCTTTAAGGTGCCTTCCAATTCAGACCATTCCATGATTCTGGGATTCTGTGATTCTATGATTCTGGGATTCTGTGACTCGATGAATAGAGAACCGTGTCTGATGTGAAATGGACATACTTGGACAGGACATTGCTTTTTCCTGAGACTATACTTATTAGAAATATTTTTGGGAGCAGGTTTATGAGGGAAAATCCCATGGCAAGAAAGCTGAGCTAAGCATGAATGGAAGGTGCCATGGTACAGAGAGGTACAAGGAGGCAAAATGGGCTGTGTGTAGAGGCAGAAACTGTTAAGAGCATGTAGCATGAGGGAGCAGTGGTGAGAAGGGAAGAGACCATGGCAGCAGGACTTGAGAAGAGAGGGGAATTAGTAGTCCTTTCAAGGAGAGGCTCTGAAACTTGATTTAATGTGAGGAATAGCAGGTCTGAGAACTGTAATTATGTTTGTAAATATGCAGTTCTTCAATGGATAGACACAACAGCTGAGAATCACTCTTTCTTTGCTCTTTTAAAATTGTTACTCTTTTGAACATAACTTTATATTCCAGTTTAAATACTTAAATTTTTTCATGGTCTTTCAAGTTTATCTCTTCTCCTTATAAAGCTAACTGAAGATGAATATGTTTTTAAAAAGCTGTTTTCTTTAAGTCATGAAAAAATGCTGAAGAGAAGTATTGAAACTCTTTTCATATAGTCCAGCTAGTCTTCAACCACAAACCTTGTCTTGAAGAGCCAGGCTTGTAGCACCATACAAAGAAAAATAAAGTGAGATAGTTACACACACCCCATGAAAAATTTCTGGTCCTTCTAATAAATATAAAGCAAGTTTAGCATTCTTGTATAATACTCATGTAAGGGATATGTGGCACAGAACAACAGTATGTCCTTGGAAGAATATTAACATACCCATTTTAAATTTAATTTATTTATTTATCTTCCTTTTGCATATAATATGGGGCTGTAGATCTTATGGCTGGATTCTCTGTGCTGCTGAGGGGTTTTGCATTGCCCAGAGGTGGGCAATGTTTGGAAGAGTGTTATCATGGCAGAACATCCTGGGGACAGACAGACAGTAAAGGCAGCTCTACCTGCAGCCAAGGAAGTTGTCTTCTTTGTAGCAGGTCTGTTATGAGGCAGGAGAGAAGCATTGTATATTAGAGCAAGGTCCCCTTCTTTTGTTCTACTGTTATATATTGTAAAATACCAGTAATGAGAAGCACAGTAAACACCCCAGTCTCCTAATGCTTGTCCAAGGCTGAATTCCTGGGCACTACTGCACGCACATGTTGCCTGTGTCATGGGAAATCAGCAGAGGATTTCAATTACTTAACCAAATCCCATGTCCAGCTGAGGCATCAGTCCTTACCCTTTTGAGGACTCTGTTATTAGTTTCTCCAAGTAGAGATTAACTTTCATTGCCTCTTCCAGATTTGGCAAAGAAATATGTTGTGAAACTTAACTGTTCCACCCTGCCCCAGGACTTGTTGCACAGTTGAATGCAAGTAGAGAGATTTGGAGAGGTTTTCAAAGGTGCAATTGGTACATAGATTTTTAAATTTTCATTTACTAATGCAAGTGAAGGACACCTCCTTGTGCTGTTGGGTTGAATAGGTTTGAACTGGTTTGAATAACAGCAACAATGTCTAGGACTTTGCTGTCTTTCTGACTCCACCTGGAAAATAGTTTTAAACAATAGTTTAGAAGTTCAGAAGAATAGTTTAATAGTTTAGAAGAGAATAAACCTATCAAGTGACATGCAGGCAGCTACTGTTCCCTGGCAGCATTGCTGTCACTCCTTTTCTCTTAATGATCAAAGGCAGAGAACTCTAAATTGGGAAGGCTGTACAGTAACCCTGGAGAAAATGATAGATTTAAGAAATTTAATTGCTGTAAAAAATGAAGGTGGTTGTGCTTAAATGGTACACTACAGATAACAGTCTCTCTCTGTGGAAGGTCTTAGTTTCATTTTGAAAAAGTCAGAAGTATGTTGCAGGTTCCCATGTTACCAGTTTATCAAAAAATTGCAAAGAAATAGAAGCTTTTATAAACTGATTTAATGTCTTGTGAATTTGCCATTCTAGACATGCTGTCTGAATCCTCCTAATCAAATTTTTATTAACCAGAAGTTGAAAAAACACTGCAGACATAGATTTGGGGCGGGGGATGGGGCTTTGTTTTATGCAATGACACTGCTATGGCTGTTTGAAATACCATGTATACTAAATTGACTTTTGAAATGAATTTCAGGGATATTAACTTCCAATAAGTGCATAATTTAATTTTGATTCCAAAGAATATTGATGTCACCAGAAAGTACCTACCAGAAGTGTTGTAACAATTCTTTTAAGCTGCATGAAGCTTAGCAAAGTGGTTAAAGGGAATCAGTTGGGTGCTCACACATTTCAACACTTAGTAATTTGCTAAACTTCCAGAGACGCTAGCATTAGTAGGAATCCAAGTATTTTGTCCACTATGACTGCTTTCTAATACATTTTTGACAATCCTTGGTATGTTGAAGAGTCAGTACTTAGCCCTAAAAGATTTTGTGAAACAGAAATCCTTACCCAAAGGGTGTAGATGCACAATGAGCAAGAACAGGGCATGAATAAGAAATGCTGCCCGGCAGAATTCACTCAAAACCAGACTAAAATCTTCATTCAGGATCCATTTCTGTTTCTCTCACTGAAAGAAATAGAACTCTCTACTAAATGCTAGACAACCATTGTTACTTCAGCAATATACACTTCTTTGCATGGCCGGTTGTTGAGCTGAGCAGATAAGCAAAAGTGATTGTCCCTATAAAAGCAGTGTGACTCACAGCACATGGAGCAGACAGTGACAACTAGAACAACTAGCCAGGCTCCCTGGAAATCTGTAAGAACTTTTCTTACTTTCTCAAAGCCAAATAATTAGTAATTTGGTCACAGTTGCAGGAGGTCTGTGTGAAAAGAAAATGCTTTGGAACCCAATGCTCAATGATTATCTGGATTAAATACTGAGCCCAGTCCAGTGCCTCCACCATGTAATCATTCTTCTTGTCTCCACTAAGTAGGATTTACACGTGTTTTCCATTTATCTGGCAACAGTTCTTGTTACTTTGTAAATATCAAGATTTGGACCAGACATCCTGAAATCAAGTGTTATGTGCCTAAAACCCTTCAAGCATTGTGAAGTGATTGGTAATATGCCACAGTATGGGCTTAATTCCCCACTGCATTGAGCCAGCTGTGCAAGCACATGTGGAAGAACTGGAAAAGGTTAGACTTTCTCAGAAACTGCCATGAAGAAGTGTCAGGGTTCAGAGCAAGGTTCAAGCTCTTACTCTAAACATTCATGACTTGCTGCTGCTTTATTCTTTAGGTAATTCAGTTCCACACTAGAATGGACTGAAAAAAGGAAAACACACCTATAGACTTCTTGGCTCTCATGCCCTTGTTCCTCTCCCATGATGCTTAACCAAGTTGTCATCCAGGGCTTTGCTGCTCATATTGCCATAGCACCCAGGGAGCCTTACACAGGATTCAGAAGAGCACAGTACAAGCACAGATCAGAAGGCTGTCACAGTGCCAAAGACCTTGCAATTGAGGTGAAAAGCCTGGGAAAAACAAGAGAGGCAAGTGGGTAGCTGGGTAACAAAAGGAAACAAGAAGCTGCTGCTAGCTAGGCAGAGGAATCAGCATACAAGGAGGCAAAACTGGGAGGTTTGCTTGTTTTATAAAGATATAGTGTGGAAAGAAATTTCTTTTGACCATTTAGGAGGAAAAAAAAATCTAGTTGGCAGATGTCAAGGAAACCTTCTCCTTAGTAGTACATAGAACATGAGAAAAGGCGCAGAAGGATTATCTGGATGTTTAGCACTGGCCGTACAGAGGGAGAATGTCCCTCTGCCACTGAATTAGAGATAATGTCTGAGGACAGCACGTGGAGGGTGTTGACAGTGTTGACAAGCCTCTATTAGATGCAGCAAGGAAGTGGAAGCCCATGCTGGGAGTGTGACGAGAAGGATAATAACGTGCGATTGATGAACTGGAAAAGGGATCTTATTACAGCATTTAGAATGGATTTGAACAGGCCAAGTTAGGGTCTGTCATGGTCAAAGAGAAGATACTATTTACAGAGATGATGAAAAATCATCAGTATTGATGGCTAGCACAGATTTCACCTTGGAGACATTGCACATGGAGAGTTTAACAAGACAAGGGCAGGGAAGGAAAAGATGTTTAAGACAGAATGAAGTTTTTCTAAGGCACTCAAAAATCAGTGGCATATTCAAGAGCAGCATTTAGGAGTGCTGAATTCCAGCACAGAGCTCTGCTTGCTGGATCATCCATTGCTCAGGCAACAGATTATTTTTGTAGCTTTGTGAACTTAGTGTGAACTTTGCATGTTTTTACAATACCATAATTTGCAGGGCTCCAGACTGAGAGCAGATGAGTCACATTGTTTAGGCAGAGAGGAATGTGCCACAGAGCCACTTCTGTAGCACAGAAAATCTCCTTTCCCTGAGGATGAAATCCTCTCTCCTCCCACAAAGCAACTAGCACGTTTCAGAGCTCCACATCGACTGGCAAGTACATGGCTTATTTTGGCATTTAATTTCAGCATGACTGCTTGAAAATAATAAAAAACATTAAAGCTGTCAGTATTTTTGAATGACAAAGACAGAACTGAAACCGTTACTCTCTCTTTCTCTTTCAAGTGACAAACATAGTTTGTATTATGTGTCGGGTGTAACTTACTGCACTACAAGGAGAAACCTTTCCAGTTTGCTTTAGCCATATGCCCGTGCAGACACAGTCTGTGTCTCTAAATGTGTCTCTGCAGCACCAGGAGGCCCTAATCCTCAAACAGGATTCTTACACACTCATTATTTTGAAGTGATATTTTGAAAAGTAATAGAAGAGGATGACAATTTTAAGAGCTGCTCTAAGCCTCAGTACAGCACAGGAATTCAAGCTGGTGCATTCCTTTCATCTTTTCACATCGCTTCCCTACAGTATTTTCCTTTTAAAGAGAAGCTGGAATTTTCCAAGGAATTCAGCTTTGAAAAATAGGTTTATCTTTGTGTGAGCAGGGGCAGGTCAGTCTCGAAAGCAGAGTTGATGGTTCTGTGTGCAATTTCACTCCATCCTTTCTGTCTGGTCAGCTTTTACCCTCCACATCACACACTGCCCACACCTTCCCATCTTCAAACCATGCACGGTTTAAAGTACCAAGCAGAACAGATCTGTCATCATCAGAAACCCAGTTGCTATGCTCAGCATCTTTCCAAAAGTTCTCTTGCTGTTGTAAAGCATGTGAAACAGCTTCAGTGCTGCAAATTCAATTTCAGAAGATGGAAAAAAAGAAGCAGCATTTCCCTTGTGGAGTAGGGGAAATTGTGGTTTGAGAGGTGTACTTAAAGTAGGGACACAGGTCAATGAGAAACACTAAAAAATGGACTCAAATAAAATGCATCTACATGGCTAAAAGGCTTTCTGCCCACCTCTGCACCATTTCAACAATTTCCATCATGAAACTCCAGGAAGAGATTAAGCCAAAGTATGATCAGTAGCCAGTTTGTAGCATTTGATTTTCAGGAGCAGTTCCTGTCTTACTTTAATTTTTCACTATGGCCATTAACATAGCATCTGTATCATTATTTAGATAACTCCATCCTTTTATGTTTGATTTCTTGCTCCCAGTCCTCCAGTGAGATGAAGTGTTCATTCTGCTATTACATTTAGAAATCTAATTTCCAAACTGAATGATTCATTGTCAGATAATGCCTTCCCCCCCCCCCCAATTTTACTTTCACTGCAAGTTTCCAATTTGAAACTCTTGTTTGAAGAGAGATTAAAACCATTGTATTCAGACTCTTTTATGAGGTCTTGCCAGCAGCATTAGTATTGCTCTATTCTCTAGAACTGTCTTACTGAGTGTTTTATAGGGCTAGGATTGCTTTCTCAAGACTTCATGTTGGAGGTTCACAGTCAGTCTATAATTGACTAATACCCCATTTCCCCTCCTCGTTCATTTTAATCAATCCCTCAGTGACTTATAGAAGACATGCTTTTATTAATCCCTAAAGTCTTGTTTTCCTTTCAGAAAGACTATTTTTAAATTGTATTTTACAGTGAAAATTCAATCAAAAAACTGATTGCCATTTCCAAGTATAATGTGAATGTTGAAAGCAGTATGTAGATCGAGTAGCAGATCATTGCTTTAACAACAATCTGATATGTGAAGGACTAGAAAAGCCCTGGAAGGATCACTGATTTATTAAGAAAAATATAGGAAAAAAAAGGAAAAAAAAAAAAAAAGCAAATCCCAATTAATTTTCTTGCTAGCCTTGCTGAACAATTATTAAGAAAGGAGGGACATGTTGCCAAAGCCCTGGAATAAAGTAATTTAAACACCTTTTTGATATCTGCTGGGAATCACATCTGCACTTTGCCTTCTCAGGAGTAGCACAAGTGCTGACTATCAGTGTGTTCCTCAGATGGCTGAAATCACTTCTCAGGACATGTGGATTGCAGTGATCTCTCACTGTGACTTGTTGCTGTGCTGTTAGCAGTTCTATCCTTCTGCCAGCAAGGGTTCTGCTGATGAGGGTTTATGTAGGTTTGCATCTTTTGTGCGACACATCCCGGGGATGTAAAGAGCATCTGGATAACTCGGGAACAGGTTGAATGTTATTAATTCCCATGGGGAAATCTTAGAGGATTAAGTGCTGAGTAAATCTGGGAGGGCAGAAGTTCAGTGGAGTGATAGAACAGGAAAAATGGTTCTTCCAGCAGATAATAGCATTTGTGGACACAAATACATTAGGAGAAACATGCACTTGACAAAATTTCTGTTTGCAATGAAACCAATTTTTGTCTATTTGCAGCGTTCATCTAAGTTTCTCAAAAGCGATTTAATTTTCAGAGATTCATGAAAAGCAAGGTAATGCACTCTCTATTTCTACTTCGTAGCAAAGAATAAGAGGCAATATGTAAGGCTAAGAAGCAGGGATCTAGATGGGTGTTGGGTTGGACTCAAAGGGTTACAGTAAATGGATTTACATCAGGCTGGTGACCAGTCACCAGTGGAGTTACCCAGGGCTCAGCTCTAAGGCCAGCGCTCTTTAATGTTTCCATAAATTGCCTGAATGTGGGAGTTGAATGTACATTAAGTAAATTTGCCAGTGACATGTAATTCGGAAAAGCTTTCAGCTTCTACCTTGAAGGTAGAAAGGTCCTACAGAGAGACCTGGATATACCAGAGAACTGTCCCTAGACATTTGAAGTGAAGAGCAGCCCTTGTAGAAAGACATCTGGGGGCTTGAGCTGGTGGCAAGTTGAAAGTGACTCAAGTACACCCTGGCAGCCAAAAGGACCAGCTCTGGTCCTTTATACCCTGGGGGAATCAGGCACAGCATGGCCAGCTGGGCAAGGGAGGGGATTGTCCTGCTCTGCCCTGCACTGGGGCAGCCTCACCTCAAGTGCTGGGGGCAGTTTTGGGAAACACAACATAATATGTAAAACTATTGGAGAGTGTCCTGAGGAGGGTGACCAAGATGGTGAAGTGTTATGAGAGCAAGACACACGAGGAGCAGCTGAGGTCATGTTTTGTTCAGCTTGGGGAATGCTAAGGGTTGACCTCATTGCAGTCTACAACTTCCATGAGGATGGCAACAGAGGGAGGAGGAGGTGCTGCTCTTCTCTCTCAGTGGGAGCAGCAATAAGATGTGAGGAAAATGAATAAATCTGCATCAGGGTTCAGATTGATAAAAGGAAAAGTTTCTTCACTCAGTGGTTGGTCAGTCAGTGGAACAGGCTTCCCTGTGAAGTGGTCATACCATACCTGGCTGATGCTCTTAGTCACAGATTTACTTTTAGGCAGTCCTGCAAGGGGAAGGATTTGATCCTGATGGGTCCCTTCCAACTTGAGATATTAGATGAATTTTCATAAGGTAAGAGAGTGAATAAGCAAAATTACAGGTAGTAAATGGTTTGCTTTTCATCAGAAATGTTGTCAGTTAGAAACTCAGGATCTCTTGGCAGTTGTGTTTTTCTGATGCTAACCATGATATTTGCCAAAAAAAAATAAATATATACTATGCTTCCTTCTCTATGCCATCATTTTGTCATGAAAACCCCACACACCAATGAAGAAATAGCCCTGACCTTTGTTTATAACAGTAACCACCATCACATTGTTCATGTTCCTGTAGTACCTGATTTTATCCAGTTCTATAGGACAGAGAGGACCATGGGCTCTCCAGTGTGTGGGTAATGGGGTTAGGTCAAGAATGCAGGATTTAGCAGGTGCTACCTGCTTGTTGTTTTGTCTTGACCCAGTTACCTGGCTTCTTGGTACTTGTCTTCCCCACCTGTGAAACAGAAACATCAGTAGTTCCTAACCTCACAAAGCATGGTGAGGATAAGTATTTTCACACATTATGCTAGTGAGATCATAATGGTTCTGTGTCATAGGTGTGAGCCCAGGGACAGCTTGGATTTGCTGTTACCACTGCAGAGCCAACAAGTCTGCCAGATTATTCAAAGTTCTCTTTGTAGTTGACCATTTGGTAGTTTACCAGTACAGTTATAGCCTTCTATTGCTGAGGCTATGATTTTCTAGCTTTAAGCTCAAGGAATTTGCAGTGAATTTTTATTTCCTGGTCTGGTTTTCCAAAAAGATAGTAGGAGGAAAACAGTACTCTTTCGTTTGCCTTTAAATTGTCAAAGTCTAAGATGAAAATTGCTAAGAGATGGGGAAATTGGGATCCTCCAAAGCCAGCCCCTGTTTCAGGCTACAGCTACATTTCAATATTACATTGCAACACTGTTCTAAAGTGCAGTACAAGATAGTGCTAAATACTAATTTACCCGTGGAACTAAAATGTAAAAAAAGCAATTTGCTGTTAATAATTTTATCTTTTTGAGGTAAAAGATTGTAGGCGGAAGAGAAGTCAGAGAATAAATGCCAGATTAACTGTAAGCTAATATTTATTACACTTCACTGACTATTTAGAATTATTTTGAGTTTTCAGTATTTCTCAAATCCAGTTGTTTCTTTAGATGAGAGAAAGCATTTAACCAAGGATATTGAACAAACTCTTTGCTTGATAAGATCAGGACACGTCTATATTTGAATTTTGAATGTGGTAATGTGTGTTATAATTTGGTTTTGTAAGCTGGATCTTATCTATTAAAATAAATATATGAATATAAAGCCTTGATAGACATTTTTCTATTGCAAGCTGTTTATTTCTGGAGATCAAGTCTTCAAGAAGATTAAACAATGCTGAAGTGATAATTAAGCTAAAAACTAATAGGCACAGGCTTAAGAAGATGCTGATGCGATAGAGGAATAATAGCTATTCTGTAGAGTAGCATCCAGCCAGATTGCCCTTGGGCCTTGTGTGGATATGCAGCATCACAGGGAGCCTGCTCTCCTCTTGGTGCTGATTTCCTGGTCTGAAGCATCCACTCCACACAGGTAATTCAAGGTGACCCTAGCACACCTTGGTATGGGAAGGGGCAAGCAGGGAGCTCCTGGCTCCCTGGGATATTGACCTTCTCAGGTTCTGCTGCTGCAGGTCTGGCAACCAAGACAGGCTTGTGAAGGAATTCTTGGCCTGGTCCCTGGGAAATGGTGGCTACAGGGAATGGAGGCCATGCCAAGGGGTTCTTCAGAGCCCATGCTTGTGCTGCAGGTACACCTGTTCTTTGCACAACAGTTTTCTGCTCTTACTTGGAAGCACAATATTTTGTTGTGTTACTTGTGAAGCTTTACAGCAGCCTGTCTTCATGCCTATCAGACAGTGCATCAGGAGCTCTTGGCGGTGACTTTGCTCCTTGGGACATCAGTGAATTTCTTTCCTCATTCAACCAGGGTCAGAACAAGAGCTAACCCTTGTCACTTTTTTTTCTTCTTCCCTCCAGAATTTCTTTATAAAAAACATCCAAAACAGCCTGAAAAATTCCATGTAGATTCAAAGATGTACCTACTGCTTTTTTTCACCTGTGGTTATTAAAAGCTAGGTGGGAAAACAGAAAACATTCTTTTATCTATAATTGTGTTTACTTTGCCCATTAGGAGTTCTTATGTATCGTTGCTTTCACTGTACTTAGTTTGCAGTCCAGATCACAAGCAATCAAAATCATACATTTACCCTCAGAATCAAAACAAGAGCCTTTTGAAATATTAGACTTTTAGATTATTCCATTTGCATGCTAGTTAAGGGTTGTTAGGATACTTTCATGTCACATTTTCAAGCTTTTCCCTTTAATCAGAAGCTGTAGAAAATATGTCTTTTGTTGGCTGAATGCCTAAATGCCTCCAAAAATCAGGCATTTCCAGGAGCTAGTTTTAACAAAAGCATCACATGTTACTAAAGCCATGTAATATTACAGGTATCAGAAATTGCTATGCAGCATAAGCTTGTTAGAGAGCTTGGGGTCATCACTGCAAAACTGAGCCAGTCCTGGGTCTGTGTTAGCAATTCAGAGCATGACAAACAGATCAGAAGAGCAGAGCAGCTGGTATGGAATTCCTTAAATCTACAATAATTTTGCTCAGGAATAGGCTTTGGACCAAATATCTCTACTGTCTACATTGTTTTAAGGCTGTGAGCCTAAGTGGATATGGGTGGATAAGGAGCAGAAAGGAAAGGAAGTGGGTAGTGACACATGCTAAAAAGGTCTGGGAAGTATGCACAGTCATGCAATTTTGAAAGAGATTTCAATCTGTGTGCTCAATGAATAAGTCAAAACACCTTCTCCGTGAGAATTCAGTAACTCAGGAGACAGTTGCCTTTCCCTGGAACTTGCTCACTGACTGCATGTGACAGATATAGGACTTTCCTGCAATAATTTATGAGTACCATATGTTGCCCTGGTTATTTTGGTAATTGCTTTTACAGTATAAATATGTTGTATTGTCCAGGTACATATGGGAAGACAATAAGTTGAAATGGTTCACTCATACCCCTCCAGAGCAAGTAGGGGTCCTCAGGGGGCTTTTGGTTGGATTTGGTGGGACTCTAGAGATCCTCTAAAACCAAAATGTTTAGCAGTAGTTGATTCAGCAGACAAAGAGTGAGAAAGAAGTGATGTGGGATTTTTAAGAGATTGTTTCCTGGTGAAGGAAACTCCACCCGACAAACAAAAGGAGTAGGCTTGGTAGCTGCCTGAGGAAGGCAGTCTTGTCTAGGTCACCACTGTCAGAATGCATAACTACATATAATAAATCAAATCAGGATTGAAGTGGTGTAATGATCTATTAATTAACTTGTTAATTAACTGGCAAGTAGTAATTAATATATTTTTAAGATCTCTCTCAGCAGAAAGCATTACTATACACTTAGAAACTCCCACAAATTTCTATACACCTTCCTACAGCAGTTTCTTTAAACTTATACACACACACCCCTGCTCACACTCACTCATAGTCACAGAAATACACCCACACCAAGCAGCCACCTTCCTTCTCCTGGATTTCCGCCTTTTCCACAGGCTGTTTATTGTCACCCACACACCCCCCACTGTGGGTGACACATGGTGGTCTTACAGACAGGCAGGAAACTCAGTAAGAGAAATGTTTGTGTCAGCTCACAGAAAAGTGTGTTTTCTGGTCTTTTTAAAGACTTTTCATCCAACTAAAAATGTTAGTATGTACTAACTAGTAAGTAAACTAGTATTATTAATTATTTTGTTATCATTTGAGGTTATAAATATTTATGCATATATATGTATTAATACACACACATACAAAGGAGTCTAGCAACTGTAAATTCCATTTGCTTCAAACTTCTAAAGGGAAAAACATGAAGTGAGATAAACCAGTTGGATCAGGAGAGGGAAATAAGCTGATATAGAAGTTATTAACCTCAAGTTACAGTTTAAGAGGCCAAGACCTGATGTGAGCATACTCAAAGATACTGAAAAGGAGGACAGAGATATAAATAATCCTGCAACCACAGCATAATGAATCTTGCTAACACATAGCAGGATATAAAGGCCTCCTAACAAGAAGCTTGATGTATATGCACATACAGAATAGAATCATAGATTTGTTAAGGTTGGAAATTACCTTTAAGATCATTGAGTCCAACCATTAATCCAACTCTGCCAGGTCCACCACTAAGCCACATCTCCAACCACCATGTCTACACATTTTATACTTTTTTTTTTTTTTTTTTTTGTGGAAACAATGATCCATTCAGGCCACAAAAGTCAAGGGAAGAGCAAAGGCACAAACCTGGAATGTCAATAGGTTATTGAATGCCATTTCATGGAGTCAAAAGTGGTGATAAGGCCACTCATCCCATAAGCATCAGGTGTGTTGTGTGCATCTCCATAGATCTTGAGGCAACATGATTTGTGAGGATTGGTAAAGGGGACAACTGTTGGCAAGGAAGATAATGTGACCTACTCATCTGTCACTTGGTACTGTAGTACCTACAGAGAGGGGGAGTGTTGTGTCCCAGTGGAAAAATCTGCAGTGCAAGTGTGTGAGTGCTCATTCCAGCTGTACTTCATTATAAAGTTTGCCTGATTATTGCAATCACTCTGAAGATCTCTTAAATGGCCGAGGTGACTCCATGATTTGCGATTTGTGGCTAAGAGGCAATTTTGAAGTTTCTGGAAAAAACAGGAAGGAAATTATTCTTATTTTAGGAGCATGACTCAGCAGCAGTGGATCAGCAAAACCAAAAGGCATTGATTTTTCTAGTCATCAGTGAAGGAAGAGGTGAAAGTTGTAATTTATACCCTTGTCTTTTTTCTCTTTCACAGATATTTTTTCTTATGTTGATATGTTAGCATTGGTCAAAATAGTATCTAATATCAATGTAAATAATGCAGCAGGGAAGGAAGTGTCTAAATTTCAAAATGTGCAATAATTCTTTGCTCTCATTAAAAAGCTCTCATTTATTTGTCTAAATCTTTGATGACCTCATTGTCTTCAGCATCCCATACTTTGTGGCCTTACTTAATAATGTCAGGGTGATATAATGCCCAATTCTTTAGAATCAGCTTTAATTTCTGTTCTGTCTTGTGCCACCATTATATAGGTAGCTTTCTTTTTGAAAGACTGCTTTCTCTGAACAATACCTAAGTAAGTTTCATCACAAAATTCAAATAATAGACATCAGAAGATTGGAAAGGGATGCAAACCTGCATATCTCTGAGTATCAGCTGATCTCTGTCTTTTGCATAGAGATGAGAAGAAAAGCTTTCTTATGGGCATCCTTACCCATAAGCTGTCTCCAGCACTTTTTTTTTTTTTTTTTTTTTTTTTTTTTTTTTTTTTTTTTTTCTCTCATAGAATCATAGAAAAGCTTTGGCTGTAAGGAACCTTAAAGATCAACCCCTCTGCCACAGGCTGGGGACCTTCCACTAGACCAGGTTGCTCAGAGCCCCATCTATTTTGGCCATGAATGCTTCCAGGTATAAGGCATCCACAATTTCTCTCCTCCTGTTCATTGCTGAAGACACACAGCAGAGACATTAATAAAAATTAAAATAGTCTAATAGCTTTCAAATATTTTTCTTTTATATTATGGAATTTTTTATTCCTAAGTTACTAATTAGTAAATCTAGGGAGAATGTATGCTAGGTAAAAGATCATTTTCAGTTATGTAACATATATAATATGACCAAACACATGTTCACTGATTGTACTAAACTGGGATTTTATTGAAGCCATACTCGATGTTTAGGGCATGGTGATAAAACATTAGGTTATTAAACTGGCAATAACTCATAGAGACAGTTTCCATAGCTGCAGTGTAGTTCCCAAATATTTTTTAAAGTTTTAATTTTTCTGTGGGTAATAGATCCTTTATTATTGCCAGGATCTTGTGAAAGCCATCTTTGCAGTGCTGGCGTGTATCAACTGTTTTCTTTCCTGAAGCTATTATTAGGTGGTTTGCATTTGTACATTGGATATTTAGGGAACGCGAGTACTGAGCTTATCTTTAGTTTTTTAATCATCCAGATTCTTCTTTAGCGATCAGTCTGAGAACTATTGCATTATGTCATCCTGCAGCAACTGTTTAATGCTCTTTGTTGAAAGCATGGGCCTGGTTTGAGAGGCCACAATTATTAATTTATCTTCACTTCTAAAGGTATCACTCGTGACTCTGTTTTACAACATGACCCATGATTTCTTCACTTTCATCTTCCCTGTTAAAAGAACACTTACTACACTGTGTTGTGGGAGTAGACATCTCTATTGCTCCCAGCTGGGCTGGAAGCATGATCTGAAACCATGCAACAATGCTATCCCCAAATTTTCATTAGAGGAAAAATCAGGAAGGCAAGATCAGCAAAGTTCTGTTTGCTGCTTTGTTTGGGCATTGCAAATATGTGAAATCTGTATTTGTACATGACACTGGTCCTACCATTTTCTGGAGTATTTTGGAATTTTTTTCCCCCCAAGAGATGAAAAAGAAATTATGTTGAAGGCAATCACCTTAGAGCAGCTTTCCAGATCAATTTCAGATGGCATTTGGATTTTTGTCTGGGAGAAGCCCAATGTCCCTTTTCCCAAGATTCACCTACTTTGATTGCTTTTGAATCTGCATTTAGCAGTCACAGCCTGACTGGTTTAGCACTCAGAATGAGACTTGGCAACTCTTGCACATTACCTCTTTCTGTCTGAAATCCGTGCTAAGCTCATGATTAGCATGGCATAGGCCATCTATGAAATTTTAAGTGCTAGTTGGCAGCAGGATGACCAAAGCTTGGCTCGTGTTTATCTTTGACACACAGAATAACAAAGTGATTACAGAAAAACAGTGTTATATTTAGGGAAGGACGGAGGGCTTATTTCTGTGTCTGAAGCTTCAAAATCATAACAGCAGGTCTTATCCCTGTGGAAGAGCAGTCTCAGAACAGATGGACTGTAGCAGTGGTCTGATCTGTGTTGGACAGTAAATGAAAATTATTTCAAAGATGCAAAGAAGACTGACTAAAAAGGTGTTGGAGCTGTGAAGAAAAAATTACCACATCATTCACAAGAAAAATATCAATTACTTAGATACTCTAACAAAGAAACTCTACTGATTTACTGATTATATTCTGCCTACCTCCTATTCTTCTTGCACAGAAGTCCTAAAGAGAAAAAAAGAATTATAAGAACAGCATTTACAGTTCTACAGAAAAAGCTGGTTTTCCTCCAATGAGAATGTGAAAGAATCTAAGTTTCAGAGTAACTTAAAAATGCTTGAGTCCTTTATTATTCTCATCAGCATCAAAGCAATTACTGTCCAGGGGATCATTGTGGATGACAAGAAAATTATGTATATGATAAAATGTCCCCAAAAAGTCAGTGTTATGTGATGAACTTGTATTAAACCTGTCCGTGTTAGACACAGTCTTTCTAAGAGATTTATTTCTTCCTTGTTTTTAATGTTAAAAAAAAAACCCAAAAACATCAAACCCAAACAGTTAGAGTGGTATTAATGCACTTCCATGTTTTATATCTTGCTGAAGGATGTATGAAAGGGGGTGGGATGTGTATTATAGATTCCTTTGTGTATTCTGTAGACTATGCCCAGCAGAAAGGTTCAAATGAAAATATCTGCTCTTCATTAATGACATGAAGGGTATGACTGGCATTTGAGGAAAAATCCAAGCAGCAGCATGCAATTCACTCTCAGCCCTGACATCCACAGAGAGATTTATTGATAACAAATTCCAAGAAGTTTCACATGGAATCCATTTGTTTCCTGGGCCATTTCTTATGAATTCAAAGATTATTTGGCATATCCAGAAGAATGACACACTCTAGAGTCAATATCATAACAAATCTGAAAGGAAGTACTCTTAGTTTTACAGCTGCTGGAGTGGGTTGTCCACGTGCATGTCCAACTGATTAGTGTGAATTTGCACAAATATGAACGTGTTTGTGAGAAGAATTTTTATGGACTTGAAGAAAGAGCTTTAGGTAGTGATCTTAAAAATGTGAACACCTTCACTTTACTGGTTGTGAGTAACACAGGTCTCCTTTTAGCTACATTCCAGTGGTGAGTTTTGTCTATGTCTGAATTTGCAAGAGTTTTAAAATTTTCTACAACTATGAATAAGTTTATAATGTGTGGGATCTTAAGCTTCATCTCATTAAATCATTTTTCAATTTGACAAGTACTCAAGCCTTTTCTAATCCAATTGTCCAATTTGAGAAGAATTAGAGAAACCTATTTATTCACAGAGTAGGCTATGCAATGCAACTTATTAAAAGCTATTTTAGCAAATATTAGGTCTGAATATAGAAGGTTAAGTTTCACCAGGTCTTATGCTTTGATTTTCATGAATATACAGCTTCTACTGGGTACTTTCTGACATGGCTTAGATTTCCAAAAACCACCTTACTCTATGAATAGTTTTTACTTGAAGCACATGTTAGTGATTTCATGTGTGCCATCAGTTATGAGAAACAGTTTGACAGGACCTGTAATATTAGGTGATGTAACACAGAGCCTGATCCTATCTCTGAGCTTCTCAGACAATTGGATCTTCTGTCTTTTCTGCAAGCCTCTTGGGTCATGTGCCTTCATGTCACCTCCAAAATTTAGGGGACAACAAATGTTTGCCTTCACTTCTCTATTTGGAAGTTAGTTAGTGGCTGCTACCAGTTGAGGTTAGCTAGTGCACCCCTGCCTAGGGGAAATATTTTAGAAGAATTTTTATTCCCCTAGGCACTCCAGCCTAGGGAAAATATTTTCTTCATGAACTCATTAACATATCCCAACCTGGAGGAATTGGGCTTCTGTTGACTTTTCACTCCACTGAGCTCGAGGAGGTCTTCTGTGGTGAATACAAGCCTGTAACTCATAAACTAAGGAATCCTTCCCACTAGATTTTGGCTCAGTTTACTCCAAAGGATGCCTCTATAGTTAAACTGAGGGGAGGCTGCTGGGAGTCTTGCATAAAACAACTTTTTTTTTTACTCAATAGCTCAGAGGAGTGATCTGTCCAATCCATGTCAGTTGCAGGCTGAGTCAGTCAGAAATAAAAATATCCCCTGGCTACAAAAGTAATGGGGAAACTACCACTCTGTAGAGAGTTAGGAGCAGCTTCCTGTTCTGCATCTCTACCTGCCCACCAGGTGATGGAACTGAAGTGTCAAATGACAGAGGGCTTGAGCTGCATCTTCTCCTTGTGTAAGACTCCATACCAATATTTTTACTGCTAACTGACCCCTGTACTCTGTCCTATCACCCCATATGGCTGTTTTTTCCACTGTTAATCATTTTAATACCCAGCTATTGAAATTATCTGAAATTCAAGCTTATGTATCCCATGGATTTCTAAGTGCTGAAACCCCAATTTCCTGCCTAATTGTTGGCGCCTCTGGCATCCCTCAGACAAGTTCTATAATTATCTTATGCATTATTAATTTAAAAAAATCTGCGCCATCTAGAAATATAAAATTTTTAAGATTAGTAACCTAAAACAAACTTAAATTAAGTAAGGCGGAGGTACTTTACTGTATTGTTTATATTTAATGAAAGAGAACACATTTCCTTAATATATCTGAAGCCAGCACGTTCTTCTGTCTCTTGCACTAGAGTGTTGCAGAATTTAGGTCAAGTATATCAAGCTGTAAACAGGGATTTGCAAATAATCACATGGAATAGTTCACAAGAAATAGCCCATAGTAGTCACATTAATCAAATTAGCTATTCTTTGGCTCTCACTGCTGCAGTAGATCCCAAGGTTCTCACATGCTGCATGAAGGTGTAAGTAAAAAGAGGTTCCTGATCCAAAAGTTTTAATGTTAACAATGTGGCCAAAAACAGTGAATACATTGAGCAAGAGCTGAAAGATGGAAAGTTTTCCAAGGAAAATAAGCTGACTAGCAGAATTTGATTAGCTCAAGTTATACATTCCCTGATGTTACAAGTCAGACCCATGCAGTGGGATTTCTGTCCCAGTTGCAGGGGAGATGGTGATCAATCAGCTCCCTCCTGCTGCTGGGTGGCTGTGTTTGCCAAGAAGTAGGATGTGCCACAGTTGCCTGCAGCTGCAGAGCTCCTGGGCCAGAGATGGCTTGGATCTGACACAGCAGAGGGAGGTCAGATCTGCCTGCCCTTGTCTGTGTAAACATATCCTCTGACAGAATAAAAATGCAAACTAGCCCATCTCTCATGTCTGATCGCTGTAAGTGCCACTAAAAGCCTCTCAACATCACAGGCAGAAATGAACATTATCTCCTCCTGGCTTAAGAGTGGGAAGCTAGAATCTTGTCCTTCTGCCCTGGGGGAATCCAGCAGGACTGAGACAGGAGAGAAAAGAGCTACAAGTACTGGAGTTCCAGATTCCTGTTAGCTAGATTAAGCAACAGCCATAGATGGTCCAAATACTCCATATCTTTCATTTCACAGCAGCAGTATTTGCCAGCCTAGCCATCTAGATCTTTGGCAGGGTTAAAATAAATCGCAGACTCATGGCTGTTTTCCTATCTCTTGCCACTCTGTTGTCCTTCACAGCTGCTTAGATTGTCTGTGGCTGGATCTGGCCCCAGTCAGGCTATATGAACAAGCCCACTTGGAAGGGTGGTTTTTTCAAGGGAAAAAACAAAAACAAAAAGCCCTAAGCAGTTCAATAGCTGTATTTACAAACTTGTGACTATTTCCAACAAAGCCTATGGCATTTCTTAGGTTTAGAAAACAGATTGATTGTCATTTGTTGTACAGTTGATTCAACACTCCAGTAACTGGAAAAAAAGCGCGTCCATCTAAGGAGTAAACTGGATGCCATGCTAAAAGAATCTTTCACATCAAATAATGTAGAATGAGGAGATTTATTCCAACAGAAAAAGTTACTCATTTAATCTGTGAGAACTAATAGGAAGGTCTCCTATACTCCCCAACTCCCCTTAAAGGGAGGTGTTCTGATACAATGAGATTTTACAATTACTTTCTTTAACCTCTAAATAAGTAAGAAATGCAAAATATCCTCTTGGTTAGTTTCTGATGCCACATTCTGTCCTGATTTTACAAATAGTTGATGAAGTAGTCTTCAGGTATATCAAAGAGGAAATGCTGATAGATGAACCACTGTGACAGGAACACTTTGAACAATGCGAATTGCAAACAGCAGAACCACAGTGCATGTGAGCTATACACAGAAGGTACTTGGTTATGTGATCTAATAATGAACAATGTAACAGTGATATGCAGGAAAATCAAGGGTTTGATCAATAATAGGGAGCGCTCCAGAGCCTTTCTTTTTGCAAGAAATCCACCTCTGGAAGAGTGTCATGACATTGTGACTCCTTTTTAGCCAACAGGGGAAAGTAGGAAAATAATAAAATGGAAAATATCCAAATGTGATGGTATGCCCTAAGCAGATTTCTTGTCACTGAAATGGAGATGTGCCAGTCATTTCTTAAAATTCATCATGAATATTGAAGGCATTATCAGTGTGATGTGACAGGAGCTCTGATAGGACTTGATGGGTAGCAATATAAAACATGAGATAGGTCATTATGGTTAAGGCGGTGATCTTTAATGGAAGTGCAGAAATCACTGCCAGGGTTATAAAGCCAAACTAAACCCTCAGAAAGGACAGGTCATACCCATCTCTCCCTCTGCTACTTTTGACCCTGTTTACCTCTCTCTGGTTCTGCACTATGTTTGGATTAATTGAAAGTCTTTTTTCCAAATTCCAGCTCTTTCAGAAAATAATATCTGGGTCTAAAGAGACTCTCCTTTATCATCTGTGTTAACACATGATGGCCTGCTGAAGAATCTGGCAGGTCTTGCCCATGGTCACACTTTATTATCTCCATGTACCTTCTAGGACAACAGAGATTGTTTCAATGCCAACCCAGTCTCACTTCATTTCCTAAGCAGTGGAGCGTGGACTCCCTCTAGCCTCTCTAATGTTTTTTGCAGTAGAAATGCATTGATTCAGCTTCTCTGAATTTTTATATCTCGCTTGGTTCATTTTCTAGCCTGCACCACGCTAACCCCCTTTCTAGCTTTAGGCAGCCTCCTGTGAGAAGTGGGTTTCCAGGTCAAAACACAGCTCTTACTGGCAATCAAAAGTGGAGGACTTTTTAGAAAAATGCCATCTTTTACAGCATTGTGCTTTTTTGGAGTTAGTCCCTCCAGGCCTGGATCTGGCCAACTTGAGAGCCCTCACTAACAGGATGGGCAGCCCAGCATTTCAGCCTTTGTGACTGCTGAAGGCATTACTCACAGCTGAGTATCTCTAAACAGCTGAGCCTTTTGGTTAGGAGAGATGTGCCACACTAGCTCAATTCTAAGCTCAATTAGCAGATAAAAATACCAGAATGGCTCCCATTCTGGTATTTTTATCCCACAGCTTCCTGGAGGGCAAAGGCTTTTGGCTTGGACAAAGTGCTGAGCAGAGTAAGACAGGGATTTTGACTCTCTTGTCTCCCTGAGTAGGAATTCATTATCAGAAGTGGGAAAAGCCATGCAGAGGTAAATTCTATTCCAGCCCTTTCAGGGAGGAATTGTCCCCTAGGGGAAGCAATGACACAGTTTGCCTCCCCACCACCCCCAGACAATCCTGGCGCACAGATGAGCACTGGGATAAGCTGTCATCTCTGCTTACCCAAGGATGGTGCTGGAGACAAGTGAAGCAGTGAGCTCTGAGCTGAGCACCATGAGCATCTCATAGTTACACCAGAACTCAGGCAACTCCCAGTGCCAGATTTAATCCAGAGCACTTCAGCATTCCCACCGCTGAGGTGCCCTGGGACACCTCAAGAGGTACCCTGGGCAATGAGGAATCCTCATGGCTTTGCTTCAAAAGGTGTCATTTACGGACACTGCCTATTCACATTCAGTCTTGTATCACAGATACACTCGGAGATAAAACAAAATTCAGTTTTTAAAGATGCTCTATGTCTGGGTGCTTCAGGATGAGCTGTCAGGGTATCCTGTTTCCATCCTTATGGGTTTGCAAAGTGCCTCAACCCTTGGAATAAACTGGAGAGATTCACTCAGTGCTGAGCACTTGTAACTAGGCCGCTTATTTAGTTATTTAAATTTGAATTGAGGCATTTCATTCTTGGAACTCAGGCTCAAACATTTGGTCCAAAATGTCCAAACCCAGATGCTAACTGTGGGTTTCAAATACTTGTTTAATTTAATTTTTTTTCCAGAGTTCCAAATATGCAGGAATTTGGCTTTTAAATTGTGGTGTGTTCAAATTTAAAAATTCAGCCCTTGTCAGGTTGCTTATGCAACATCTGATGCCCATGTTGCCATGGTTAGTGGATGCTTTGGGTGAAGGCTGTGGCAACTAGTCACATATGGTATTTGCACAGAGCTGTGCACAAGAATCGCATATTAAATTACATATTCAAGGGAACATAGCCTGGGTCTACCAGGAACTGAATATGCAAATTCTTGGACTGAATTGCCTTTATCCCAGGGTAAACTCCCAATTAGTTCATTAAAAATTTAACCATGCAGCACACTGGCTCCTGGTTCTGCTGTTGGTAATGGAGAGCAAATCTAAATGACAAATGCTCTGTGCAAAAACAAATAGAGCTGTCAGGGTGATGTGGAGATGTTCTAAACCAGCCTATATATTTTACAAGGTGATACAAAAGAAAGTCGCTGTTGGCATCTTTATTTTTGGCATTGTGCAGAAACGCCATCAGTGTTTCAATGGTGTGGCAAAGAAATGACATGGTTCAGAAAGAAAAACAAGATATTCCAATAACATTGTATGGTGCATCACTTCAGTTTCTTCTTTGTGTTCTTTGTTCTGTGCAAAATTCTGATGGGCATAAACTGAATTGAGATATTCCAGTTCTGATTCTTCCTAAAGAATGAGTGCTTAAACATTGTCTCACTTGAGTACCCTTTCCTGTTACCTGTATGTGTGCATCAACTTCTTAAAAAGAATATATCTTGTCCAGATTTAAACAGCAGTGAAATAAATATACAGACTTTTAAAAAACTGAATTATGATTCAGTTGTGAAAAATGTCTTCTAAGTTGAAGTTAATAAATCATTGTCATTCTGAATTAGCAACTGCAGCTGAAAGGGGAAATTCTGGAAAACCCACCCAAGGGCACATATTGAACAACTATACCACAGAAAAGTAGAATTCTGGCTTAAGTTGCAAAAGACCCCATGGCAGCGATGCTTGAAAAATTCTGCTCTGTGTGTAACTCTTAGTACAATTAAAATCACATAAGTTATTTCAAGTATCACTGGTAGTAATTCTGCACAGTTATTTCCATAACAGTGTAAAAACATGGTGTAAAAGTTCACAATAGAAGTGTTGTCCATACTGTGAGTATGAGGTGTGTGGCTCATTCCTGTGTTAGAAACTTGCCAGAACCACAATAATCTCTCAGAAACCTTTCTCTCTTTTCCTATAAAATCAGAATTAGCTCTCCAAGAACTGAAAGCATAACATCACATATGGTGCTTTAAAAAATTGAAAGGCATCTCCACGTGTCCTGTAGCTCTGATTGTGATACTGCAACACATCTCAATGACACTGACTTATGGTGATTGTGTTCAGCTTTGACCCAGGGGTATGCAAGCAGAGCTGCCTCCCTGTTGCCCTCTGTTTGCAGGCTAATGGGCTAATTGGGAGGAAAGGGTCCAGCTCATGCTTTGGCATTGGTGAAAGTCCTTACCAAGAGCACTGTGACCGGTTCTGGGCCCCACAATTTAAGAAGGATGTGAATATGTCCAGAGAAGGCAACACAGTTGGTGACAAGGCTAGAAGGCATGTCCTGTGAGAAGTGGCTGAGGACTCTGGGTTTGTCTGTTTTGGAGAAAAGGGGGCTCAGGGGTGACCACATTGCTCTCTGCTGATTCCTGAGGAGGGGAAGAGGAGGGGAAGGTGCTGATCTCTCTTCCCTATAGTATTCAGTGATAGGACATGTGGGAATTGTTCAAGGCTGCAGTGGGGAGGTTCAGACTGGACTTAAGAAGTAATTCCTTACTGAGAAGGTGTTCAAGCACCAGAATAGTCTCCTCTGGGAGGTGGTGATTGCCCTAAACCTTGTCAGTGCTTAAGAGGCATTTGGACATTGTCCTTAGGAACTCACTTTAACTGATGGTCAGGCCTGAACTGGTCATGCAGTTGGACGGGATGATCCTTGTATGGCCCTCCCAGCAGAAATACCCTATTCTATTCTGACTATAGCAGAGCGAAAAGATGGAGATTCTTGCCCTGATGAGAATAGAGTGGAGGGTCAAGCAAGCAGCTTAGGGTGTGTGTCTAGATGGTTGTAGCCCTGACCTTGCATAACCTGCTACCAATAAGGCAGGTTCTTCACGAGCAGCTGAGGTTCTCTCACCTCTCAGGTCAGGATCTGTGGCTAAGGGATAGAGCAAGCACTGCAGTAGCTTGAGGCAGCCACTACTGCAGCACTCTTTTCCTGAGTGCCAATAAAGACATCAGTTTTGATAAAAGAGGTATGGCTGGAAAGGTCTTCAATCCATTGCTGAAGGTTTTATGTAAAACAGCCTTCTTGCTATTGATTGCCCATGCTAATGAATTGTGTGTGCTGAAATAGCAAGTGTAAAAGAAAGTTGTGGCAGGACTGAATTAGGAAGAAATGAATGTTCAAAATTCACAGAGAATCAGCAGAAAAATTTTAACCAACATTGAGTTATCTTGTTTTAATTTCCTCCCTGTGTGACTGATAAAAAGACTAAATGGAAATTAATTTGCAAAATTTTATATTGCCATGTCATGGTTCTTAAACTGTGTTGAAGACATTGACCTGTATTTTAAATCTATAGCAGAGCTGAAATTAAAACAGAAACTAGAAATACTCTCTGAGAATGGGATTGTAGCACAGAGGTGGAATTTTAACTTGCAAAAATATTCCATACAGAATTTTGCCAAACTTTACTGGCAGGTTTTGACTGAGAAGTCTCTTTGCAGTCTCTGCACTAAGAAGTGGGGCATTCACATGACTTCATAGTCCCAGTCCTATTGGTGCTCCTTTATATGTGGGAAGAGGGGCTTTGATAAATGTGAGACCTTAGATATTTGAGCACTGTAGAATTTTGAAGTTAATTTAGTGATGAACATGCAAAATTTATGCATCTGGGCTCACATATAGACTATTTACTTTGATGGCTACTAGCTAAAAATGATAGTAGATGGACATAAATCTGCTGAAAGGAAATATTTTGTTGCTCCTCTCAAAATATTGGGAGATATATTTGTAATAGATGTGTATAAATTAACTGCATATAGGTTACTTCACTGGCTTGTGATCTAGGTTGTCAATTTCCAAGTACAAATGAGGAATCTACATACAAAAGAAAATTTCCTGATGCAAATTTAAATATTGTGACAGGTATTTTTCCTTTTCTATGAGTGAGGAAATCTATGAGTGAGACAATGGGGTTACTTCTGTTTCAGTCCAGTGTCTCTCCCTCTGCTTCATTTTACACCACCAGCTTTGGACAGAGTCATAATCTGTGGGAAGACCTGAATGCTTTATACACAGCAAAGGGCAGTGCACCTGCTGAGAAACAATATTTACCAGCCTAGGTGGGGTGCAGCATTAATCTCTGTACAGTGCTGTGCTGAGCTTTGTAGAAATATTGTGTGTGTGTGTAACGGTAAGAGATATGAATTGAACGTGGGGGTGTGCAGCAGGGTGGGGATCAGCCTGCCATTCCAGCGATGCTGCTGCCAAAGGTGCAGAGCAAGAGCTGCTCTGCAGGAGTGAGTGGGAGGAGCAGGTGGGTGCAGCAGGCTGGCAGCTACAGACCACAGCTGCAACACTCGGTAATTAACAAACAGGTTGCAGACTGAAAAAATTCTGGTTTTCCTTCATCTGCTTTTTGATTTTTTTAATCACATTGAACTGAAAGTGAGCTTTAGCAAAGGCTTCTTAAAGGATTGTCTGCAAATAGCTGGAAGAGCTTCCAGTTGCCCTTTAGGGCTTCTGATGGTTGCATAGACTAAAATATGCAAAATTAGTAAGTTAGAACTGTCATTGTTGCGCAGAAAATACTCTGATCTAGTTTATTTCATTATCACAAGCTTATTAAAATGCTTATTAAAAACTAAGCCAAGGCTTCAGAGTTTTCCCTCTGTTGCATTAATTTCTTCCTTTTTCCAATCAGACTATACTTTTATTTCTAGTGTCTTCAGGCCTCTTTGTATTATATGTCTGACAATGAATATTTATAGCTGCTCCCAAAGATTAGTTATATTTATGTACCTTAAATGCCACTTCCAGGTGTAATTAACAAAGGGACTAAACTCAGTACCCAGGCAGGTGTACTTCAACACCCTTCTCCCAAGGCCTGGCATATTGCCTCTCATCTTTCCATTATATATGAACAGAAATTACTTATTTAGATTATCCACTGTAACCCTCACATGGCAAGGTAAGTTGACATGAAAATCATGTGAATTTACTAAGATCAAATGTTAGAGATACCTTCAGCCTAACTCTGAGATGATGGGGCTACGTGAAAATGTGGGTTTAGTCGCATGGGGAAAAATAAATCTGTTCCATTATGAAAATACTGTAACTAGACAACAGAAATATGCTGGAGAGAGCACAACTGCAGGAGATCCTGTCAATACACCATGGCAGTTAAAGTGCTGGAAGTGCAAATAAATGGATAAGGGAGGATTGGAAGATGGAAAGTGAGAGAAGAGGACAGAAGTAAAGAACACTGAAAATGTGCACAGTAGTGGTAATAAATTTGGAAAGGAGCAAAACAGTATGCTCATAAAAACTCTCTATCAGCAACCTGGATCTACACTAAACTGGAATTTGCCATCCTTTAGAAAGGCTACTTGCTCTTGGCAGAGGCTGTACAGAAAAGCCCCAGACAGCTTATTCCAGCAGTGTATCCCAGAAATGTACAGAAATTTATTGATGAGCAGCAATGGAGATCCTGTGACATGAGCCAGAGTGAGGCTCTTTTGAATACACTGTCACACTGTTCATTTATGAAATGACAATCATGTCACAGAGTTAGGTGTCTAAATCTGATTTCCTACTTCCCTTAAGGCAGCACAAGTTATTATTTAACATTGCTGTTTGCATTTCTTTTCATCTTGAGTAATTTCCTCCCTCTCTTCTTCTGTTCTTCTTTGGACTTTTCTCACTGCATGGGAGCAGGGGGGAAGTTCAGTGAAGAAAGGGAAACCTCTCACCTCTCATTTGTGTCTCTTCGGCAAGACAATAAAGTTTATGGCCTGACACCTACTCTGTGTTCTCTTTGAATCTTCCAGTGTCAGAGCTCTGCTCAGAAGAGGTGAAGAGGTTCTCACCCTTTTTAAGGCCACCTTTGAGGAGGATATTGAATATTAGCCCAACCTCTGCAGCTTGAATTGATCTTAGAGGTCTTTTTCAACCCTAAAAATTCTATTATTGTATCATTCTATTCTAATGTAGCATGATATTCTACAGGAGGCCAGAGTCTGGAGCTCATCATTAGGGCAATGAGTTCATTGCGTGCGGAGATGTGAAGCCCAAAACTGTTTCAGAAGACACAGTTTTTTCTAGGTAAAAAAGACACCTCCACCCCCCCCAAACATTGGGAGTGGGGAATGAAGGAAAAAACCAGCATTAAATACCTAGCTGAAGTAGTTGGACTAACTAGTAGCTGAAGTGTTGGACTGGATGATCTTTAAAGATACCTTCCAACCCAGACTAATGTATGATTCTATGAGTAAGATTTCAAGTCTTTGGGTTCCATTTTTTTGCAAAATTAGTGCATGATAAATACTGACTAAATGTGCTCTGCATTTTTCTTTTCATACCAAAGTCAAGTGTTAAAAGCTTGAAGACTGTTCCAAATGCAGAAGGGAGGGACCTTAGCAACTGCAAGTGATCTTGAAGAAATCAGTGTCCTAGTGCTGACACATTTCTAGGAATGTGATCATGTGGCAATAGCAGACTACTGTGGAATAATTCCTTCTTTATAAATCATTGCAATTTATTTTGCCTGGTCCTTCATTCCATAGATGTTAATTGGTGTCCTTTCAATATTTGCTTTGTTTTCCTAGAAGTAAAACTTGTTTGATCCTTACTGCAGAAGCACAAAATATTGTGTCTCTCCCCTTTAATCTTCATTCATTTTGGAAACATCAGCAAATAAAAGAGAAATATTTAATATATTCAAAAACCGTTAGATAAGATTGGTGTATTGAAAAGAAACACAAGGAATATTTCAGTGATTGAAATGAAAACTTGGGTACTGACTTATTTAATACATTTTTCCAAGGTATTTAAAAGGTCTTATTTCAATGTGTTGAATGATTATTACCCACCCTCTTTCTTTTGTTCCAACTGAGAACACAATTTTTCATGTAGAACATTGTGAATAATTGACTTTTCAATTTTGCTGGCCAATGAAAACTAAGTAAATGATGATTTAAGCAGAATAAAATTGTTTGTGTGAAGTGAAACATATCATACCTATTTAGTGTCATTTTAGATCTCAGTTTGATGACTAAAATACATTCTTTTTATCACAAAACCCAACCACCTTTATTATGCAGTCTCTTAAAACAAAATCTTTCAGTTTTTCTGGATTATTGGGGCAAAGCTTGACCTATAATTTTTTCCTTAAACTCTCATCTATATCTGTGTCCAAATTGAGATTTGTACACCCAGCTGCAGGGTTTCTGGAAGTGACAGTCAAGTTATCCATTGGGGTGTGCCACTGAGGTGTAGCATTCCTTGGCAGCCATCCAAAGTGTGACAGCAGGTTGAGGGAGGTGATACTTCCTTCACAGGGCTGGAGCACCTCTGCTATGAAGACAGGCTGAGAGAGTTGAAATGTTCAGCCTGGAGAAGGCAAGGCTCTGGGAGGCCTTAGAGAACCTTCCAGTGCCTAAACAGGCTACACAAGAGCTGGAGAGGGACTTTTGCCAAGGACAGGGAGTGATTTGATGGTAATGGCTTTAAGATGAAGGACAGCAGATTTAGATTAGATAGTAGGAAGAAATTCTTCCCTATGAGGGTCGCGAGGCACTGGGACAGGTTCCCCAGAGAAGTTGCTGCCCCATCCCTGGAAGTGTTCAAGGCCAGGCTGAATGGTATTTTGAGTGACCTGGTCTAGTGGAAGGTGTCCCTTCTGATGGCAGAGGGGTTTGGAATTAGATGATCTTTTAAGTCCCTTCCAACCCAAACCATTCTGTGATTCATTTCTTCAATAGTATATGGGGTGCATTGCTGTATTCAAGCTTTTCTACTCATTTTCCATTGGCAGAGTTACTGATGTTTTCCAGAAATCCTTTTTTTTCTTCTTTTTTTGGTGATTTTTCTTGATACTTACAGCTAGGGGAGATGGAGATGAAAGGGAAAAATAAAAAAAAACCAACAATCCTAGAAATTGACAAGTCAGTGGGATTCAGCCCTCTCATGCCTCTCTGCTGGCAAGGGAAATTAACTCACTCAGTGTTTCATGCTGTCAGCTTCCTTTCAGTTTCCAAGCTGCTGTGTCTAAAGTTCAATCCGCCATTTAGACATGACCTTAGTGTTTTAAAATTGGTCTTGAGTTCCTAAGCTACTTCAGTGTGTTTCAAAATTTTGCTACAAGTCTAAAGACAAGCTGGGGGGAAAAAAGTGGATTATGGTAGTACTAGTTGGTTTATACTCAGCTGGGTAGTCGCTGGATAATAGATAGAGCTAGTGTAAACAAATCCATATAGTTTTTTTTTTTTTTTTTTTGTTTTGTTTTTTTTTAATATTACTTTAAATTGTACATCCATTTGGTTAAAGAAGCTTATGTTTCCAGAGTTGTCTCAATTTAGCTGTTTATCTTCCCTTTTCAACTATATTCAATTTATGATTCATAGGCAGAAAACTTGTCGCTTCGGCCAAGTTATTAGTCATGTAAATGCTATTGGAGAAGCAAGAAATGTCAGCCCAAATTAGGAAACCTTTGAAAAACCATCCAAGAGTATAACAGCTCACAGTCCAAAATTATTTAAATGAAGTTGCATTGGCAGTTACCTCAGCCACCAGTGCCTTTTTATTCACTAAACCTCCAGAATTCCTGTTTTGATGATGCTGTAAGGCTTCATTGCTCTTTTCATGTTTTCCACTCTCTATTGCTTGAGGCAGGTTGTTAGTCTCTGCTATGAGCTGCTTGTGGTGTTCACATGGCTTCGAGAAATTCTGGTTGCTTTTGAAAATATTCTGAGGTTTGGTCCAGTCCTTTTATTTAAGATTTGTCTCACTTCTGGCCTGTTTTGTTTAGGTGAGGTTTTGCGGTTGAACAGGTGTTTTTAGGTTTGATTTCTTCCATAGAGATGGTCTATGCCACTTCTAAGTGTAAGAAATGTATAAAACATCCTGTGTGATCATTACAAGATCCCCACGCACTTCCTTTCCTAAAGCAGTCTAGAGGTGTCCTTTGGCTGCTTGTACTTCATGGTACATCCAGCGTGGAAATGCAGGACAGATGAAACTGCATTCCACCACTTCTAATTGACCTTCTTTCCAAGGGTCACAACTTCCCTGGCAGCACCTCAAGGGAGCATACAAGAAAGATGGAGAGAGACTTTTTACAAGAGCATGTAGTGGCAGGACAAGGGGAAACAGATTCAAACTGAAAGGGAGTAGATATAGATTAGATATAAAGAAAAAATTCTTTACTATGAGGGTGGTGAGGCACTGGAACAGGTTGCCAGAGAAATTTTGGGTGCTTCATCTCTTGAACTGTTCAAGGCTAGGTTGGAAGGGGCTCTAAGCAACTTGGTCTGGTGGATGGTGACAGTCCAGTGAGCTCAAAGCTCTGCTGTCACAGACAACCATTTTGTGTAATCCTAACCATAAATTTCCATAAGCTTCTTGTCCTGGGAATTGGAACACCATCATTGCCAGCAGCTGCTGCTTTGATGATGTGTTTTTAATTCCATTATAAGAAAAATAGTTCTTAAGAATTCAGTTTAACTACAGTTCAAGGAAGAACAGTTAAACTCCTAAAACTGGTGTTGCAAATATTAGCCTTTTTTTTATTTTTTGTTTTTGCAAACTAAAAATATTTAAGGGCACAGCATGAGGAGTTCCACAGCATAACTCAGGCTTTAAAACCTGCAAAACTGCACCAATGCCATCAATTTTAATAACACTGAATGGCTAAGTCATCATATGACACAAGAAAACTTCAGCTAATCCCTAAGAGATCAATAATTAAAAATATAAAGTAAAAATTTTCTTTTTACATATGGCAGGGTGGACTCTCCCCCACTGTAGCTTTCTTAGTGCTCTTTAAGGGGTTCATGAAAGTCATCTACCCATGTCCCTAAGGAGACATGGATAAAAGACGGCAGTGATGACAAGGTTGGGGGCTGACATGGAGAGGGATGGAAAGCAGTTGTGGGTGGCCAAGTTGAATGACACAGACACTCAGAGACAGGAACAGGCAGGCAGGTAAAACTGCCATGTGGGAAGAGATGAGGCTTCACAATTTTTGCTATCCCATGAAAAAAATGTATGTGAAGATGAAATGTCTCTTCCTCATTCAATGAGAGGATGAGCATCAAGAAAGAAATCTCAAAGAGCTGCAAAAGCAGCTGCTTCTTGCCCTAGCAGGCCTTTTGAGGACAGATTGCCAGAGAAAAACTGACCATTAACTAATGAGGCCATTATCATATCTAGTATGGAGTTTACGTCTTTTAGAAAAATATCACCAAGTTTGGTTCAAAACCTAATTCTGAGAAAACTTTTCAGCATACCATCTGTAAGAGTAAGGCAAGTTCTAAATAATATATTCAATGATATAAAGAACAGGAAGAAACCCTGCTAAACCCTGTCAATTCATCAGTAAAAATCTATTTCTGTGCTTGCTTGTGAGTTAAAACTCCACAGAAAAAGGAAAGATTATAGACCATGAGAAGTGTTATTATTTGTCTGAAAATACTGTACTTGATTACAATACAATTTGTATCAGTGTGAGTCAAATCTTTCCAGCAGAGTTATTTCAGATAATGCTCATGTAACCAAAAGTAGAAGCAGGTTCTGTTTTCTGGCAAAATCTTTCAGAGAGAGATCGAGCATGTGGGAGGAGGTCTCAGTCAGGATGTACTTTTCCAAGTAGGTTTTTTATGACTATTGCATGGACTCTACGGCTGTACTTATTTTTGTTAATTATAAATTTCAGAAAGGCTTTGAATATGACCTACTCACAAATACCACTTGAATTCAGTGAACAATTTTGAGCAAAAAAAGTGCTTTATTAAGAATCAAGACCTTTTGTTTAAAGGCTGTCAATTTTATTGTGAGATGCTGGTTTTTGTATTGTGAGAAAATGAATAACTGCTCCATATTTATTACCTCTACAAAATAAACCAAAGGAAATGAAGTAAGAGACTTCTGGTAATTATTGTTTATAGTCCCTAGCCTAGTGCTCTGATCCAAAGCTGAAAACCTTAGAATCACAGAACCGTAGAATTGTTTGGGTTGGAAGGAACCTTTATTGCAACCTTTCAATATTTAAAGGGGGCTTACAAAAAAGGTGAGGGCGGACTTTTGACCAGGAAATGTAGCAATAGGACAGGGGTGATGGTTTTAAACTAAAAGAGGGTTTTTTTCACACTAGATATAAGGAAAAAAGTATTTAGAGTGAGGGTGATCAAACATTGGAAACAGTTGTCCAGAGAGGTGATAGTTATCCCATCCCTGGAAATATTCAAGATCAGGCTGGACAAGGCTCTGAGCAACCTGATCTAGTTGAAGATGCCCTGCTCATGGCAGTAGAGTTAGACTGAGTGACCTATAAGGAAGCCATGGCCCCACTTACCTGATGAGTAAATTCCTGCTTTTCTACCTTTGAACTGCATATTCCATTGTAATATATATATCTTGCACAAATACTGTCACAAGCCGAAATGTTTAGCAGTTAATCTTTAGGTGGCTGCAAATAGAGAATGTCATGAAGGCAGACTCGAGCAGAGTGCCTAGAGAGGATTATTGCTGATGTACATGTTTCTGCAGTGCTGTGGGAAAGCTCAGCAGTTGCCATCTAGTGGAGGATGAATTCAAGACACTGAACTTCCCAGTAGCTGCTGCTTCTTCTTGGCAACGGGAAAACTGGTGATGTGGAGCAGCAAAAACCAAAATAGTGCTATTTTCAGAGAGCATATGGATCAGAAAATGAAGCATGAACTGATCAGACTTCATCCATGAGTGGCATGGAAACCTAAGTTGTACACCATTTTAATCTGTATTTTCTATTTCCCACTTTGACATTACTATTGTCTTCATACATGGCAAGAGTTCAGCATAAAAAAAAAAAAAAAGCTTTATTTTAGATTTGTTTTGGAAGCACTATAGCATAGTGGAAGTTTAGTCTTTTTAAAAGCCAAAGTTTTATACTGCATTTTTCAATCGGTTCCTTTTTCCTGCTGTCCTGTCCCACTTCATCTCAGCAGGACAGCACCTGACCTGACACATCACTAGGAGTGCCAGCACTCACTCTAAGAACACAATTTCCAGTTAGCAAATGCTTGGTTCTCCCCTTTCAAGGACTTTGGCATTATTTACAAAGAAAACAAACCCTGAGCTAATAGAGGACAGGATCCCCTCTGGGCTTGGCTATTCCTCGATTTTATCCCTGTGGACCACTGCCAGACAATTCTGTCGACAAACTCCCTTCTGTCCGGAGTGGCCATGGATCTTTGTGAATTAGTGAATTTGCCTGGTACAGCAATGGAATGGCACAGATCAGTTTCACTGACACATCCTGTTGTCTCTTGTGCTGCTTTCTTCCCTGGTGAATTTGTCCTCCAACTGTCCCCTCCTGTTCTTACTGAATGGAGAAGGAGGAAAAGAAAATGGAAAAAAATAGAGTGGAAAAGGCAAAAATGACCTGTGTTTTTCTCTGCCTGCAAGGACCAATTCAATTAAATTCCTTGCAGAACTTTTTCCTGGTCTGAAGTGGCAGGTGAGTACCAGTTTGCAGGGAGCATTTCAGTGAGCATCAAACATCCTGAAGTCTTAAAGAGCCATCTTCTCCTGGCTGTTCCTTATATTTGAGTATCTAGCTCTGAGCCCATGCTGGCTAATGTGTGTCCTGAGACTGAGGCTTCACTTTACCATCTGTAATGCTGTTTAGTCCTAGTCCTGTTGGAGACTCAACTTCATCTGGAGTCAGGAGGTGATGTGGAAGAAATAAGAAATAATAGTTATATGATCTCAGTTGCTTTTAGACCACAGGTCCACTGAGAAGAAAGCCCAAATGGCATTCCCTGTGGGGCTTTGCTATCACTAGGGTTTAAGATGGAGTTTGCCTTCATGTTAGCTGTCTAAGTAATGAGTGTCTAAATCTGTCCATAGTTAGTGGAGATACAGACAGAGAAGAAAAGGACATCTTAAAAGCACACACATCAAACAGGTGCCCAAGTAATGGGGGAAAATTGCCCTCTGGAGGTGCCTCTGTCTCTGCTTTGGTTTCAGAGGAGTAAAGCAGCAGCCCAAGGTTGTTCTTTGACCCAGAGCCATGAGCTGTAGAAGAGCTGACAGCCATGCTGTGGGTCTCTGCTGATGTCCAAAGTGGTGAGGATGAGGATGAACTGTCTGCTGGGGATGGGACTTGGTCTGTGCTATCTACTGAACCATGCTAAGGGACTGCCTAGGCCAACTCATTGACATGGGCTGAAACCTTACTAGAAATGGTCATGATGAAAGAGTCAAGTCTTCTATTACCCAGTAAAATTTGGCAGAACTCTTGAATTTGCTTATGTAGGTGTATCCAACATGACTTGGAGTAAAAGAAGTTAAAATTTTAAAGAGCTCAATTTAAGGTTAACTGTGTTACCATTAATTGTCATATGTAGTATTCTCTGTAAGTAGGAATGTGACTCTCTTAATATAGATGTAAAAATATTCAGCATACATCTGTGGAATCAAACTGGGATTGTTTTCTTGAATAATCATCAGGTGCAGAAGCTGTCCAGTGTGAAGTTTTCTTTCAAGGACATACATCTTTTCTCATTCCTTCCAGCAAGCTTTTACAAAAGAATTTTTTTTTCAGATTTTGCTGCTGCAGTACAAGGAGGAATATGATATAGTAGAGATGGTAGGGATCATGTCAGTAATCCCACAAAATAATGAATAATCTTCTGTCTCTGGTAGAAACAAACCTATCTCCAGCTGTCTGTCATTATTTGTGGAAATTGATTAATTTGCTTCACCCTTTTTCTAGGAGTGAATGTTACCTCATCACCACGCAAGGAAAAATCCCTAATATTATTTTTTTTTTCCTTTGAGTAGATGAAAAGTCCTGGCAAATATTCCTGTGTCATTCCTAGAGGCACAAAGTAGCTCAGAAGGTGGAATTGCCCTGTACTTCAGTACTTCTAATCCTGTGTCTTGTCTAAATAAATCTTTGAAACCTCTTGATTCCTGTTCAGGAGTAATATCATATGAAAGTGACTGGTGGAATTGAATATCAGCTCAATTCTCCCTCATTAAAAGCATGACCATGGAACAAATGGATTGCCAGAAACATTGCAGGTGGACCAGCAAGAAGGGAAAGGGAATACTCAACACTCACAAAGACCTAAGAGATGGAGCTCCTCTTGCAATAACTCTTTAGCCAAATTTCTGCCATATGAAAGAAAGCTCAGTCTAAAAGGTCTGGGGGTTTTTTGGAAAGACTGCACCAAATCTGTGCAAATGTATTTACCAGTGGATGAGTTGGTTTACTGTGGAATGTACTGGCACATAAATGGAATGGGCTCTTTTTCAATGTTGTTCAGGTTACCAGCATGTAGGGGCAGTTTCTGGCTCTGGAGCATATGGATGAGTTTCCTTGTTATAAGAAAAAATCAGGTTAAGATTGTTTACAGATATTCTCCTTTTGGCCTAACAGAAAGCAGACAAGTCAGCATCTAGATTAGAGTTTAGAGACTGAAAATTTGTTAATGCTGCATTATGCTGTTTTTACCTTCACACTCCCAAATTGAGAGATTAATTTTCTCATTTTCATTTTTTCTGTGAATAAATGTGTATTACTGAAAAACCAACTTTTCAGTGAACAAAACTGAAACGAGATAAGCTTTTGGGTTTTTTACCACATCTTCTGAGTATAGTACCACAAAAGTTCAGCAAAAAATAGCAGATGCTATTTACTTCAAAAAAAACATAAAGTTAATCCATAGTTAATCTAAAAAAAAAAAAAAACAACAGAGCACACTTTACACATATCTGTGCATTTATGTTTCTCCCACTGGGCCAATTAGCATCTGCATCTGCCAAGCACTGATCACATCCTACAGAAAGAGAAAGATCTTCGCCTACAGGAAGAGAAAGATCTTCACCTATTTCTGACTCTAGTGGAAGCTGAGGGCACGAGAACCCATTATCAGCATCTGGCCCTGAAAGATTAATGGCTCTATGCAAAGAGTATTACTAAACAATATACAGCACAGAAGGCATTTTTGGAGCACTACAAAAATAGAGTCCCTTTTTAAGACTCTCATTACTGTCATATAAAACAGATGGGAAAGATTTGAAAGTTATAAATTTTAGTGAAAAAAAAAGTCTTGTGCCAAATGCAACTTCTCAGAAAGTTTGTAATAAATTGACAGGAACTAGATTTAAAAAAAAATAATGGCAAGCATTGCAAAAAAGAAGACTGAAAATGGAAAAAGAACAAGAATAATGATCTAAGAAACAGCACTCTCAGAAAGTGTCATAAAAATGGAAAAAAATGTTTTACTGCTGTTTTCATAGAAAATCAAATGGAAAGATTATAACTTAAATGCAAATGCAAAATCAGGATCAGAAATGGGAAGACAAACATTTGCTGTTTTTACAGTTTTTCCACTAAAACACTGAAGTCACTGAGGTCTTACATGTAAAATTCCTGTCATCAGGTATTGACTTTTTACACTATTGTGGTCCAGGAAGTGGAAAGATATTGAAAAGGCCATCCCTACATAAATTGTCTCATATTGAAATGTGGTTGTATGGTATTAAACTTTCAGTCTCCATTCATTGTCTGTGCACAGGGATAGTGATAAAACAGGGACTCATTTTCAAATCTCTGTGCCCAGTAATGTGTGATACTGTGACTGGGTTCTTTAACACGAATACTTTAGGTACATATACTTTGTCAGTCACGTCAGCAGATAAACTAATGTTCATTTCCTAGGCTCAGATAGCCTGGTTTTAAATTTTGGGTCTTTAATTCCCATTTTAATTAATAGACTCTAGTTCTGAATTGGAAGAATTTTCTCTTCTTGACAGATCTTTTAAAAATGACAAGTCTATTTCTGTATTTAAGTACCAGTGCTTGGTACAGTGTCTGCTAATGCATCTTTCATTCTCCCAAGGACAGGTAATTTGGGCTTCAAAACTCATTTGTAATTAAAGCTTCAGATAACTTTTACCTGTGCAAGAAAACTGATAATGCAGAAAAATTCACCCAAACTGTGTGAAAGGTTGAGTCCAGTTTTTCAGCTTGAGTGGCAGAGGAAAGAAAAGCCTTTGAACATTTTAAAGCCATTATAGCAAAACAGCTGCTATAGATGGTGGAAGATGCCAACCTGCTTCCCTGGAACTGCTGCCCCTCTGGGGTCACACTTACCCTTTCCTTTGACCTTTAAAGCTGACAGCAACAGAAGCAAATGACAGCAGATGATACCAGAGTCAGCAGCAGTCAAGCCTGTTTGTCAAACATTCTTCTTTCCACAGCTCTTAATGCAGATTTAACGGGTTTACCAGAGCAGATGGAAAGAGGAGTGGAAGAGGAATAGATGGAGAGCAGGGTAAGGGTCATCCCGCTCTGAGAAGAAAGGTTTGCGAGGGAGGAATGTAATGGTTATAAGCAGTACATTACTCAAGGGAGGTGAAGGCATAGCTTAAAAAACATTCATCTTCTTAGTAAGTGTGTCCTGCTTTGTTTCCTGTCTACTCTCACTTAGTACACATTTGGAATGTCTGGACGAGCTCCTAAACTGCCTATACAAAATTTAATGAGCAAAAATATTTCTAAAACGATAAAATTACTAAGACATGTGAATGGAAGGAGTATTGTACATTTTGGAAAAGCTTGTTGGTAAATCTTGAGAAAGAAATTAAAGCTGCAAAAGCAAAGAGCTCTCTCTAAAATCACATTTCCAAGTACACAGCTTTTGTTCAGGAAAACTCCCCTGCAAGAACCAGGGCGAGTGTTGGGGTTTCCACATGAATGTTAGAATGGAGGGAAATTCAGAGAGAATACTTAATGAATTTCCAAGTTATAAGCTGTACAACTTCTTTTATTTCAGAGCTTGACAGATAATAGCCAAATTTTTTTTATAATTCTTTCCAACTTATTGATGGTTTTGGCATTGTAATTATAGCAATGAGTGTTAGTAAGGACTTTAGAAGGTCTGAATTAGTCATGTTAAGAATTTACGAATTTCACTTTGCTTGTAGTCTATATTGGGACATTGCTGTATCTCAGGAAGGCCTCAGCAATCCTTGCAGTCATCTTTCAAGATTTGCCTTTCCAGCAGTGAGATCTGTGCTCCCTTTGGCTCCCTTTGGCTCATGTGTTTCAGCAGTGCTCTGGTTAAGGTTCCATTTAACAAGGTAACACAGATGAGTGTGAGCTACTACTGCCATCATATTAAATAAAGTTAGTGACTTTACATTGTCACTTAGAAGGCCAATTTGCCCTGTGGGCTTTCCTTCTGAGGTGAAATGCAGCTCAGTCTGTAGCTCCATTGGAACATTGACAAGGATTTAGCACGTAACTAAAAGAGAGCAAGGGGGAATGAGAGGTTGAGTGCCTTTATTTACAGGCATATAGTGACAGGACAAGGGGGATTACCTTAAGGTCCCTTCCAACCCAACCCACACCATTCCATGATTTCATAAGAAAACAGATCCTTCTTCATGCAGTTATTTAATGTCAACACATAGGATAGAGTGCAATATTAACAATTTCCATCCCTACAAAAATATATGTTCTGTGAAAGCTGGTAAGAAATGAATGCACAGGAAGTAAGGTATCCCTGAGCTGGGAATACCTATTGAGCTGAGTGGCATTTTCAGCTGTGACACAGCAAGTGCCACCACAGCAAGTGCCATGGAAACTGTGAAGGACTGTGACCCCCAGTATTTAGCATCTTTCTGACACTGAGGAATTGACTTCTGAATTTGACTTGAAAACCTCATGTTCCTCATCTTTGTTCAGAATTCCAGGTTTGAAGCATAACCATGGAATTTTTGCTTGCCATTTACCCTTTTCATCAAGTATTGTCAATATTTCAGTGAAGGAGCTGAGTCACTGGAGTATTGGCACTGACTTCCCTGGAAGTGCAACTTGCAGCGGGGAGCTAGATTTATAGACTTCAAATTATCAGTTTTTGCTATTCTTATGTCAAATGCCTTTGTTATTCTGATGTCAGAGGTGTCCTTGTGTTGAAAGCAAAGGAAGCCAACCCACCTTGTCGTTGATCAGCATTGACTTCGATTTATTGATCAATCAGCCACTTTATATAACAGTGTTAATTAACTTCATGCATATTGCAAAATCCAAGCTCACGATAGGTTAACAGAGAAAACTCTAACCCCTCCTTTTGTTTACAATTACCTGTGATTTGTCTATTGAAAACAGGATCAGTGTTCTCAGAGAGCCCAAGGACAGAATGTTTGCCTGTTATGGGAAAACTGTCTGAGAATCTTATTGTTTATAAAGTGGTGCTTGAGAGAGCCTAATTATTTATAGAATCAAGCTTGGGAAATGCTTTACAACTACCTTTTACTTTTCCCTCAGCTGTATACCTTCATGGCCTCTTTCTTTAAGCCATGCTAGAACCAGACTCTTCACATCCTTGCCCCCTTTTCATGTTTGGATTTTATTTATTGAGAGGTTTCTAGTAACTTCTGTCTGCAAGATTGCTTTTGTAACTTCTTTTGTCCAATTTCTCTATTTTAATTTAGATGTTCACCTTTCTGATCCTTAAGTATCATTTCCCTGATGGCAATCTGTTTCTTTTCTCTCCCTTCTTTTCTTGGGGGATGCTGGCTTCTCCCATTATCTGCTGCCTGTCCTTACACCAATGAATAGGCTGTGAAAATGCTGTCAGTGACACCTCCTGCTGCAGCAGTGAGCAGACAAGGGAGTCTCTGTGCTTCTGACACCTTGATTACCAGGGGACAGCAGCAGCTCTCTGCCCACACCTGCACACCAGGCACTGCTTCACTGTGGCTCCAGTGCAGCAAGTCCTCAAGCACTAACAGAATACAAACTGATGGCATTGCTTTTTGCACAATCACCAACATTGTCTGGGAAAATATATTGTATTCTCTACCACAGCTAGTGGCTTTAGATTTTTTTTTCTTCTTGATTTTCCTATATTTTGGGATGACTTGGCAATCAGATAGCAATTCCACAGAAATTAGAATAGGCTGCAGAATTTGGCATTAGTGTTCTGTGGAAATTAGAAGGCATTGTTACGTGTCTGTGTATAAATTCTAGCTACACTATTTCTGTCTATACTACAGGAAATGATGGCCCCCACAGCTTTCCAATGTGTTCAGCTTGCTTCCCAGGAGCTCAAGTTACTGTCTTGTGAGGAGCAGCGAGTCTTATGAGGAGGACTGAGGTTCCTGGGGTTGTTTAGCCTGGAGAAAAGGAGGCTCAGGAGACCTTCTCGCTCTCCAAAATTCCCTGAAAGGAGGGTATAGCCAGGTGGGGATCACTCATTCCTCCCAGATAGCAAGTGGCAGGATTGGAGGAAATGGCCTCAAGGTGTACCAGGGGAGGTTTAGATTGGATATTAGGGAAAATTTATCCTCTGAAAGAGCGATCAGGCATTGGAACAAGCTCCCTAGGGTGGTAGTAAAATCACCATGCCCAAAAGTCTTCAAAATGTATGTGAATGTGGCACTTGGGGATGTGGTGATCAAAGTGGTGCTAGGTTAGTGGATGGATTTGATGATCTTAGAGGTCTTTTCCAACCTTAATGATTCCATGATTCAACAAGGGATTGTTAGTTGTCTTTGTGACTCAGAAATGGTTAATTACTCAGCCCAGTTTCCTTGGTAGCAGTAATAATGATCTGGCTGTATTTATACAAGCAGAATGTAATATCAATGAATAATTATTTTTATTGCATTGTTTGTCAAAGATTAAAATAACTCCTGGCACATCTGGGAAAAGTGTTGAGTGTCCTCAAAGTTATACCTCAGAAAACATGGTAAAAAACATTTGCTTTCTGAAAACAAAGCAAGTCAAGGAGCCAGGCCAAACTGACTGAATGGGAATGGAAAGCAGTAAACCAAAAGTGGTACAGACAGAATGGAATACAAGACAAGAAACAGGCTGAAGATATAAAACTATTTTTGTTAAAGGAAGCTAAAGGCAGTTACACAATTTCTGTGGCTGCAATGAGAGGAAAAATGTGATTAGATGGAAGTGCTTTTTACATCCCGGGAGCAGCAGCTACAAGGGAATATGCTAGTTTGGATACACAGATGCAAGTATCAGAGAAGGACTCAAATAACACTATAAGCAGTTTTTCCTAAATGCTTTTCTGAGTGCAATACTGTTACTAGCCAATGTGATGTCACCCTTGGGTAAATAAAAAGAAGAAAATGGAAAGAAATGGAAATGTGGTCTAAGATGTTACAGCGCTAATAAGATACTTGCTAGAATTTTATCTAAGTCACTATTTTAAGACGGATGTGGAAACAGTGGGGAACATGAAAAAGAAGAAAACATGAAAAAATTGATCCTTCCCAAAACAGGCTAAAGGATCTCAATCTATTTCATTTGCTGAATGGGTGGATTTGATTACAGGACTTGTGTTCCTTCTTTAAGGGAAAACATGAAGGTTTTCTTCCAATTCACTAGAAAATGTTTAAAATTACTCAGTGAGATGAAAGCAGAAATCAGATAAGTTAGCACCACTTCACAGTGAGAGTAAACATAAGAGAACCTTATAATTCTTAAAATTAAATTAGATAACCTTCTTTAAAGATCTGCCTTAAATATGACTTCTGGGAGACACCCTGAGCCCTGTGCTTGCAGGGGCCTGACTACCTCGTTCCTTCTGACCCTGCTGTCAATGAAAAAATGAAAATGAAAATGTCTCATTTACTCTTTTAATGGGTTGCAGCCAGAACAGAGTAAGATCAGCATTGCTTTCAACAGGCTTCTAATGCTTCCTGGTCAATATGAAGGTAATAGTTCTCATTATTGTCTTAATGACTTGTCATCTATAGCTATAGATGTATAATAGCTATAATTAAATGCTCATATATATTCATATGTACATATACTTATAAAATATGTATGGATATATATAATACTGAAAATGTCCCTGCCCAAGGCAGGAGATTTGGAACTAGATGATTTTTAGGGTCCTTTCCAACCCAAGCCATTCTATGATTCTGTGATTCTATGAATGGGATCAAGTCTCTTTTTGGGTTTTTTTTGCACATTGCAAAATGTAGTGTGTACCCCATGACAATATGAAGTATTAGATTTAAAACTAAGAATCTCTGCTCCTGATGTAGTGTGTAATTATGCTGCACAAATGTACAATTATACATGTTATGCACTCCTGGAAGATAAATCTATCAATGGATAGTAAATAAAGTGGTCTAAATATTGTGATTATATATGTATTTTCTTTTTTATTTTTTCCCTAAAATCCTTGCTAAATATTCATTTGAATCAGAAGACTAGATTAGGTGTTTCTGTGATCCAGGTCAGTAGCCATTCTGTCTTTATACCTCATATTTTAAGATTATCTATTTGATCGCAAGGTTCAGGAAGGACTATTTTCCATCATAATACAAGCTGAATTTGTATGCTCAGAAATTATATTTCCCCCTTTCCTTTAAAACACCAATGTTGAATGAGGTTGGAGACAGCATGTCAGATTGAGTAGGCCAATGCTTTAAGGGGGTATTGAGAATCCTCTGCTTTAAATTCTTGGCTGGTACATCTTAGCTAGCTAGTGAGGATTAAATATATCATGAGACTTGGGGACAGGACTGAATTTTCCACAAGTCAGATTAGAAGGAACCTTGGGATTTTTTTCAGGCTTTATTATAGCTTGGACTATGGATAATTTCTTACCTAATCAATTCCTTGTTATTATTGAAGCCCAAGGTAACACCTTGTTCTTTTCTATCCTCACCTATGGCACTTAATAATTTAGTTTTCCATGGCCTGAAATTATGTAGTTTAGCTCAAATTACTGGGCTCAGTGCAAGATAAATGGAAGAAAATTAATGTCTTGTACTACAGAGCTCAATATGAGGTGTCTAGTCATTCTGGTATAAAACCCAAAACATTGCCTTAGCAAATTAATTTGGTCTGAAAAGTTAAAAGTGGAAGGAATTTCAGAAAGGTTGTGGAGAGTTTTCCTACAAACTTTAAAACTGAGTGTTAATTTTTGTTTTGTTCTGTTTCTGTTTTGTGACTAACTCAGTTTGAAATCAAAAGCTTTCTCTAATGTTTTCTGTAAATTTTTCTTTCAAATTTTCCATTTAGTTAAATGTACCTGAACCTTTAGGTCCAGAATATGTAATTCATTGTTAACAAAAATGTCTTTTGAATGTGTTGTTCATTTTAGGGATAATTTGGGGCCAACCCTGCAATCAATAATTGAAGGAGAATTACCCATCTACTCCTCGGACAGTTAGCGTCAATTTGGCCACTGCGTAGTGGGACCAGGATGAGTTTTCTCATTGCTGTCATTCTTTGCCATGACAGTATATATTTATGATTATTTAAGTTGTAAGGTCTTTATATATCATAATATTAACTGTGTTGACTCTGCCTACCCAATAAAGAAAGCTTTGATGGAGGGAAAGAGGGAAGCCTTTGTTCCCCAGGCTTGGTGATACATAGTGCCTGACTCCCCTAGAGCAGATGTCTTCTGGAGCTTGTGTATCTGCCCTGGGGACCTAGAACAATGGCACCTTCTAAAAATTGGTTTTCAATACAAAATACCAGTGCTCACAGTGCTGCAATCCAGTTCCTTTTACAAGTGAGCCACAGCATCAGCAGAAAATGGGGTCTGTGTGAGGTGTGCTCAGCACGTGGGATGAGCTGGAGGACATATCTTTCTGGCACAATGCTGGGGACCTGGTTTAATATTTCCCCAGCTGGAATTCCAGTTTCAGCTCAAGGAGAACAAGTGGGGTTTCATCTCTTTTTTTCCCAAAAAATGCTGTGAGATATTTAGAACCTTGTACTATCCCAACCTGGGATCAGCAAGTGAGCAGAGGAATTAAGCCATAGGGAAGAAGCCAGTGTTGATTGCTTCCCTGCTTGGACGGAGGAGACAAGTAGCTGGAAAAGAAGCAGCATTCAAAGATAGCTCAGGTCCTGTTCTGGGTTGTTTTTTTTTCTTTTCCTTTCCACATAAGAAGCTAAATATAACATGGAAAACTCAGTGATGGGTTAAAATTCTTGCCGTCATAAGGAGGAGTAGCCATCTCATAGTTTGTGGATATTGTCTTGATCCTGTGTCACAGTGGACCACAGTAAAATGCCTTCATCCACCTTTGTTCCCACTCTCCATCAAGGAGGCAAGCACAGTTTGGGAACTCAGCTCATTCTGTATCCATTGGTTGGTTGTGAATTTGTATTAAAGAACTAGCTCCAAAATAAAGGGTAACATGTTTTGGAAGGAGAAGGCTGGAGTTCAAGCATTGGTGTATTCTGTATCAGAAAATTACCATGGTTTTGCCTAATGTTTAGCAAAACTGGTTCATTTCAGTCAATTTTAGAATTGATTGAAGATATACAGCACAGTAGTATAATAAATAGTATAATAGTAATAATAATAGTATAGTATAATAAATAAAAATAACAGTATCTGGTTTTGACATATATTATTTAAGGTAAAGGATAATAAGATTATTTTTTTTTTTGGTGTTGCCAAGATTTTAAGTTCAATCACCAGTGTGCACACCTAGGGGATATTCAATAGGTGTAGTAAAAGTTAATTAAATTTAAGCATGTTATGATAGCTTTATTTGTTCCAATAAGGACACGTAGCCTGAAATGTATCTGAGGAAGGAACTCATACCTTTCTCAAGGGATTGGGAAACCAGTATGGGATGTATGGCCACAAGAATATGTGGCTTCCTATGGCAATTGTATAAGAAAAAACCTTACACATAATGTTTGGTGAATGAACTACTTATTCTGTGTCACTTTGGAAATGTTTGTTTGGACCAGATTAAACTTGCAGTAGAATTTAAGCAACTGAGTGTCAAGATTAATTGTTTAAACCACCTCCATGGCTCCCTAATCTTGGGCATAGTGAAAGAGCTGTAAAAGCCCTAGTTTTTGCCCATAGTCAATGTGTATGTGTGTGCCTGTTTCTGACAGGACCTTCACGTAGCTTTGCCATCTCTTCCACTCCAGTGTCATCTTCCCTCCTGGAATAATTGTTGGAGCTGGCTGGCTTTTTTTAGATGGAAATTATTCGATTGCACAGAGTCACAATTATTCTTCTGCTTGAAGTCTTCTGCTTGAGTTCTGTTTGAACACAGCAGTAGAAAAATCTGAGGAGAGAAGCAAATGTAAAATTTCCCAATCCTGGAGAGCATAGGCACTTACTTTTACAAGGGAGCCACAGCATCAGCTGCCCTGCTGGTTCTGGGCTTCACCCCAGCAGTCCTGAGCCCCGAAGCAGACAGCAAAGTCTACAACTACTCTTTGTTTCACATCTATGCTATTAGAGCATGCTCCAGAACCCAGAAGATGCCATGTCCCCTCTTTAAAGAGGGGCACAAAATTGGAGAAAGGGACTTAAAGCCTCATTCAGTATGTCAGAGTGAATATTTGTGAGTGTATAGGTGTGTAGAATAGCTCATAACCACTAACCTGTGTTAGTGGTTACTTTGGCAAGTAACCACCCAGTCTGAGACCAAAGATGAAACCAAACTGAGCTATTAGATGGAAGCACCTTGTCTCCATAAGCTCATGCACCTCATGTCTAGTCAAGGTAACTTGGCTACCTGAAGGAATTAGTCAGAGAAGTCCAGGTTCTATCCACAGCAGGACGGAGGTATAAAATAAGTAGGTGGGCTTAGTGCAGCATCTAGTGGACAAGTGTCCACATCACAAAAAACCCTTGTGTTTCTGGCTGATAAGAAGGAAAAATCAGCAAAGGACCAAGGAACCATAGAGTAGAGCAAAATCCAATTTAGCTGTAAGAAGCATTGCTCTTCCTAATGAGGCACACGGGCTAGTGAAAGGAACTCATTGTAATATCATCCATTTTATAAATGTGAAATACACAGATAGGGAACCTGAGGCAATGTAGATTGACTTAAGTCAAAGTGAATTAAATCACTGGTCAGAAACATGAATTTAATCAAAAGCATGAAATCTTAAGTTAAACTGTCTTTTTTTTTTTTTTTTTTTTTTAATTTTGTATGCATTTTATGTCCTAAGGAATCTTTCACAATTTCTGGTCTAGTGACTTAATGTAATGCTGTGCAGACAGACAAAGTTTTTAAAGAAAATTTGGTTTTCCTTATTTCCTAGAGGGAAGGATCTACTGATATTCACACATCCATTGAATAAATTTGATCACTTGTAAGATATTTTCTCTGTCTTAATTTTTTGATTTTAAAATTAGATTTGAATTTAACTGGTGACTAATTCATTAGAAAGATGGTGAATTGAAAATCTGATGTGTTGGTGTGTACACAGAACAAAAAGGTAATCTGTGGGATTTTCAAAACCACTGAGCAGCCAAGCATTTCCCTTTCAATACTACCAGTGTAGCTGAACTAAAGCAGACGTGGGAGCTAGTCTTGGTAGATATTTTTCAAAGTTTTATGTTTTTAGGCACTTTCAAAAGTGGGTCATTTGTTCTTTAAATTTTAGTTACTGTAGCTCTCATATTCTCCTATCTTACTTCTATTTGTAAGTTATAAAAGGAGAACAGCATGTTGGCTAATTAATTTCTGAGTTATTTTCTCAGATTTCAGTGGATTAATTCACATGATGAAAATATTCCTGTTGAATCTGATAATAAATGAAAACTCAAAGAAATGAAGGCAAATGCTTATTTACACAACAAAAGCAGAAAGTAATGGCCTTTGGAAAACATGTAAATATTTGCATACAGTCTTTTGTAAAAAGTACAATACAGAGTAATTTGACATATTTATGAAGATCAAGCTGTTGTAAAAAAAGCAGCATTTCCTCAGTTTCAGCTGTGCCATTGTGGGAGAAGGTAGCACTCCTTAACTTGTTCAAATCTGGGAATTAATAATTGTTGCAATACACTTTCTTATATCTTTAATTGGTTGTAATAATTGTAGTAAGCCCAGGTTTAGCATAAACTGTTGCGTGTTTGAATTTTAAATGTAATAATTTATTACATTTTAATTCTTAACAGATCTGCTTTCAAAAAGTTGTAGGGTTTGCATTTTTAGATTGAAAACATTGAACAACCCTGCTGAGCATGGGGCTGTTACAGATCAGTGCCTCCTTTTCCCCATATCTTGTCCCTGGATGCAAAGTCTCTCCTCACCAAGGCCCCAGGCACACATCAAACATCATCACCATCTTCCCTCAGGCATGGGCAAACCCACTGCCTGCAAGAGGGAATTTTATGGTGGAGGCTCTATAGAGGTTGATTCCTGTTTTCTTTCCCTCCTTCTCTCACCTGTGAGCACCAGTGCGTGGTGTTCACTGGTTTATTTGGCACCTCCGGGGAACAGACTGCGCTCATGGGTGCTCAGCTCAGGTTGCCCCTCTCATTCCCTACCAACGTGCTTTTGATTGTGTGCCACTTGTACCATTTCTTTTTCCTCATTTGTGCCTTTGTTGGTTTTGTCCTTCCATCCTTTCTCTCCCAGGGAGCTTTTCTGGTGCAGTAACAGTAGGACAGTTTGTTTATGGAAAGAGCGTATGACTGTGGTTGCTTTCTATTATCCTCCCGATCTCTACAAATCTCATCCTGAATTACATTCTGTTTGTAATCCAGCTTCTTCTAGGTCATCCAAGATGTTGTTAAAACGCAGTGGTGTCCATACATCTGCATTTTATTACCCAGTCAAGGCCATGGTTGCCATAAACCTATAATAAAATGAATAGTCATGTAAATGAGAAGTACCCATGGGTATAATTTTAAGACTTTTAACCTGCCTCCTCTTGTATCCAGGTTTCTTGACAGCTAGATAAGGCACAAACTAGTTGAATGACCAGATTTGGAGGGCACTGGTTAGTGGGTCACCCTCTACCTTGATGGCAAGCATATCACAAAAATCTATTCTAGGATCTTTGCTCTTTATCAATTGGTCTCTAGCAGAGTCTGGGGATGAGGAGCACATGCTCATCAGGTCAGCAAACACCACAATGCAGGGAGAACTTGACATGCTTAAAGGCAGGGCTGCCATCTACAGACCTGGATGGTGTAGAGAATAAGGCCAACTAAAACTTCATTAAATTCAATGTTTATAAAGAGGAGCAGAGCCAGGCTATCCGGGGAAGTGGTTACTTTCCTCTTCTCAAAGCTTGTTAAACCCCATGCATCTTCCAGTACAAAGCAGATGTTTATTAAATACAAGCAAGTTTAGGAGATGCCCACTGAGATGATCAGAGCTGGAGCACTTTCCTTTTGAGGGGCTACAAAGACCAAGCCTCATTCAGCCTTCAGGAAGGAATGGCTTCAAGAGCAAATAATCACTGACCTGAATGGCACATGGTGGAAGGATGAGGAGTAATTCTCCTAGACTGAAATGAGAGAGGTTCAGTATGGACATAAGGACACATGGTTCATGCTGCAACAGCCCAACAGTGGGCCAGGTTTCCCAGAGATGCAGTGCAATCTCCATCCTTGGAATCTTTCTGGACTTAACTGAAAAAATCCCTGAGCAACCTCTTCTGCCCTCATAGTTGATCCTGCTTTAAAGGGGAAGTTTGGACCAAGGGCTGCCTGAGTTCCCTTCCAACATGAATTATCCTGAGATTCTGTGATCTACATTTTTCCTCATTAAATAATGCATGGCATAGAACATTCCTTGCTCCAAGTAAAAACATCCTAGTCTTCTATCTTCCTTTCTATACAAAAAAAGAAACATTCTTAGAACTGTCAGATGAGAAATGTGTCTGTACTGAAAAAATGGCAATATATTGCTTTGTGCAAGATAGCTGTAAGAAACCTCTACAGAAATATCTAGTATCAGGAACGGTCAGTTCATAACTGTGTTCCTCTGTCTCAAGATATTTTTCAGGTTTTTCGGTAGAACAGAGTAGCAGAATTTAAAATCAATCCTCCTTTGGATGTTTCTAATATAGCCCTCCTTAGAGGATGTTTCTAACCCGCCTAATTGCACAGAAATGCTTTAAAATATGATCCATGTGCATCCTGAGATCTCAAATAAGAGGGACTGATTATGGGTGGAGTTTCCACTTCTGCTTAAACTCCTCTCTAGGGCAAAGTTTCAACTTGTTGATACCACTGCATCGAAACCTGCCCAAGAGCAGTTGGTGGGAGACTCCAGATGGGAGTTTCTGGCTGTGATTCTCATAATGGATCAGCAGCCACAGTAGTAGATATAATTCTCCCACAGCTCCTGAATCCTGTTCAGCAATTCCTCTTTATGTTCCTGTGCCAAGATCTGACACAAGCTTCATGATATTCTGGCAGAGATGGGATGTGCCAGCAGAGAGGGAAGAGAAGACTGCCTGGGACATGGAGGATAGGTACAGGTAGCAGGAAGGAACAGCTGACAGAGCCTCGGGATGTCAACCTACCCTCTGCACCATCACCTTCAGTTACACAAGTCCTGTAAATAGTTCTCTTAATTTAAAGACAGCTCAGGTTTACAAATGTGAGGACCTCCCAAACGGTTATTATCCAAATATAGGACATGATGTGCTGAGGAATCCTAGAGGCAACCAGTTTATCCTAGAAAAGCAATTTTTACCAGTAGCCAGAAATCTCATATGGGTGTTAGAGGGAGGTTCAGCTGTGGTTTGCCTTGGTGGTGAGGCAGTTTCCCACCTTTTGGCTCTTGTCGGCTCTCCAGCATGAGCCTGGCTCAGCCTGACAACTCCAATTTACAGAATAGCACCCTTTAAAGTTAGACAGTACCTAATTTCAATCTGCATAGATACGTGGAATATTAACACAAATATTTCCCATTAAAACCAAGCGCAGCTGTGTTTGTCCCTGGTACATAGATGGACGATTTGACTGTGCAAGCATTGTTAAACTCTGAGGAGCTGCATAAACGCTTCTTCTTTTAATATTTATTCTCATGTGCTAAATTGTTTAAATCTGTTGCTGCACACAAAGATCCAGCGAAGGTAGTAAAACTGAAGCCATATATTGGTGTTATCCCTAGCAATATTCATCAAAAATACAAAAGCATCTTTTTGTGAGATACACCGGCAAGCATAAATTGTGTACTAATAGTTCAGCAATTTCTTTATTACTTCTCTGCCACAACTATAAAATAAGTTGTATATCAGACTGATGCCAGAAACAAGCACAATTTCAGGTAAACAGCTGTCTAAGTACTCTTCCAGGAAATTTATGTAACTTTAGCTCCTTCCTATGGCTGAAAATGCAATAGTCTAAAATAGTCTAAAACAGACACCACTATTGCACATCCTTAGGAATAAAAGTATAATTATTGGTTGTGGCTGGCAGTTTATCTTATTCAGAAAAGTGGTTTCCAATTAAAATAATAGAATTCCAGCAATTCACTATTTCTGTTAATCATCCAGAGTAAAACAAGAATTTAGATTCACAGCTGAATTAATTGCTTTCTTTAAACACTGTAATTTTTAATAATACCTGAAGATGAGTTACCTATATTTTAATTAATATATAGATAAATATGTATTTTTCACCTCTCCAGAACAATTTTCAGTGGACTGACTTTGATTACTAAGCCTTTGGGGGTGGCATTTTCATCTCACACAGTACAGCACAAATTTAATTTGCAGCAATCACTAAATAAAAGACAGAAAATTGTGATTGAGATTCTAACATTGGCTGCATGTACATGGACATTAACCTTTGAGAATTATGGGAAAGTTCATATGTTAGGAAGTGGCAGAAATAAACTGAGGGAGGTATTTATGAGAGGAAAAAGATCTTTAAAATTATAATACTGGAACAGAGGTAATAATAACAAAAGCTGAAGACCACAGTCCTGCACATTCCTCTACCTATTTGAACTCATGGTCAAGTGACATCACATGTCTGTTGAGCATGTGATTGACTGTGTCTGTGCTTTTTCCCTGTGAAAAATGTGAGGGAATTTAATTTCATTTCCGGTAAAAGAGGAGTTTCCATAGATTAACAGTAAACATATGGGAGCAATTTATTTGAGGCAAAATCAATTGCTAAATTAAGGTAATTTGTCAATCAACCTGACCCTTGTGTGTTCTCAGGCTGAAGGCAGTCACAACAGGGTACTCTGGCAAACTACCTTTGCTGAAGAGGGCTCTTGGTGTTTGAATGTCCCAGAACAAGACAAGAGTAATGTCAGAGAATCACAGAATCATAGAATTATAGAATAGAATAGATTGGAAGAAACCTTTAAATGACATCTACTCCAACCCTTCTACAATGTTCAGGGACATCTCTGACCACACCCACTTTTTCAGAGCCCTCTCCATCTTGATCTTGAATGTTTCCAGGGATGGGGCATCTACCATCTCTCTGAACAAACTGTGCCACTCTCCTTTGTAAAAATCTTCTTCCTTACATCTAACTTAAACTATGGCTCCTTCAGTTTAAAACCATTACCCTTAGTCCTATGCCATTTTGAGCAAAGGATTAGTGATAAACACCATTTTCCAGTCCTGGAGATTCTGATTGCCACCTCTCAGCTGCCTCCTAGGATTTGATTGCAATTCCTTCTTATGTATGGGGACCCATTGTCATCAAAATCCAGTGTAAGTGTCTCCATGTATATCTTTAGCTTCCCAGCTAATTCAAAGGGCCTCATCCTCTGTACATGTTGCATAATGTAAATTCACTCTTTGACTGACTTTTGGAGCCAAACAAACATTTTGGGGCACATCCCATGACACAAAAATTGCTAGAGAAGAAAGTGCACAGTCTGGAAACTACAGAGTTGTCCAGCAGAATCCCAGGATGTTTAGGATCCCCATACACCCACAGAAGAAGCATGGATTTCTAGTGTCATGGAAACCTGTGGAAGATCAGACAGCTACAGAAGCTGAGCTGGATAGTGCTGCTGACCTCTTGGCCCTGGGACCAGTGGAAGCTGTGGGAGAGACAAACTCAAGGCAAGAACAGAAGTGAAGACATCATGTCTGGTCAGTCTAACTGCTCTGACGAGAGAGAATGTAACAAGGACATTGCTAGCACAAAAGAATGTAACAAGGACATTGCTAACACAAAAGAATGTAACAAGGACCTGATAACCAAAAAGATTGCATTGCTATGGGAACACAGGGGCAAAGGGGTCCCAGTGGAAAATTCAGCATTGAACTCAGAGAACTATAAATAATATGAGTGAGTTGTGTAATAAACTGGCTTTGGTAGTATAGCATGGTCCATGTCTTTCAATCCCCACAGAAACCCAAGATCAAGCGCTTTGGATGTGGCCTGTGTGAGTTGAAGGGGAAGACCCCTGAAGAGGTTTCCTTATGAAGTATGCTGAATTTCTTGGCCTGAGTTAGATGCAGTTGGACATAAATTTTTTGTAAGCATCTAGAGCATGTATAGAAATCATAGACTTAACCACAATCTTTTTTCATTGTCTAGACACTGAGTCTCGCCTTGATTTAATTACTTAAGAATTTATCAGGATTCTTTAATTTCTATCTAGAACCATTGTCTAGGCCAATACCTGGTAGCAAAAAGTGACGACCATCATATCTATAATTCAGAAATATCTAAAGAACCTTCTGGGTGACCACAAGTCCATCAGTTCTGCTCGTGATTTTTTTCTCAGTTGTAGAGTGCTTAATTTCCATCATTCCTTACATGACTTTCATGGTCACCTATTCCATAACAATACATTAAATACAGGAAAAGAGTACATAAAATTTTCTCATTATTCCCATAAAGGAATAATTTATTTAACTGAAAAAAAATGTAGTTGATACTCTAAGTAATGCTGTTCTTGAGAATCAACCCTAATCTCCACTATGAAGCGATAAATGAGTGCTAAAAGCTAAGTAGATTATCCCAGGAAAGTCTCCTTGAAAGTCATTTAACAGCTAATCATATGTTAAGGTCAAACATTTCCAGTTTCTCATGGCAAAAAAGCAGGCATCCGGCCTGATTTTCCTATTCTGAAACAATTTTAGGAGTATATCCAAATTGAAGGATTCTGCAAATGACCCCTCAGAAATAACCTTTCTCTGACATTTTTCCTGATTTTGATTTTATCTCAATTTGATTTGGCCAGTATCTGCCCCAAGGAGAACAGAGGCCTCACATATTTGGGAGAAATAGGGCACATTGTTTTCTTTTTGCTTGGCTCACATAAAAGCCTGACTATGGCACCTACCCTGCCCCAAAATAATTTTGCAACATGGTTGAGGGGGAAAGAGCATGGAGCTCTGGGACACACGTGGGCTACGTTCAGTCTCCAGTTCATCTTCATTTCTTCAGTCTTCTTAAGCTCTATATTAAAGATCATCCTAACAACACTTACTGCATTTTAATGTGAAGACAATCTAAGATAACTGTCCTGAAAATTTTAAGCAGCTCCATGAGGGAAGTCTACAGTCAGAGGAAGTGATTTGGGCAGTCCTAGAGGCGTGGCTGGCACAACCTGTTTTCCATTTTAACTCACTTTTCCACACTCTATAGTCATGCCTCAGGGGAATCATATTTCATAACGAGAAGCTGAACACTATAAAAGAGTGTGATTGCATCATGATCTGTCTTGAAACCTATATTTTTTCTTTTCGTGAATGAGAGCACTTTCCTTCCAGAGTGGAAAGAAGCGCATGAATGTAGGCAAAGATGATGACTCACAGCTGTAAAATCTCTCACATGCATAATATTCATGAGCATGAAGACCTGACTGCATGTGGCTTCAGTTCTTGTAGGTGTGTACAAGCCAGCTGGGGCACTGATAGTGCTTTTTGCGAGGCAGCCCAGCGATGAGCACAGGCTGTAAAACCTGCTCAAGCAGCAGTGCAAGGCTTTGGGTGGCCAGCCCTTACTGGGTAATGGTTCCATGTCTATATTGTTTGCTGTCCTTTCTCTTAAGCCAGTTTATCTCCCCAGCTGGCATCTATTTTTTTTATTTGCCCTGTAATCCTGACTCTGACTGGTACAGCTATATTTTCTAAGGTTTTGTTAAAAGATATATTTGAAAAGTACTTTGGTCTAAACAATACTCAAGTAAGAATGAAAAGAGATTGTGACTTTGCAGAGCTGTGAAGTGGGGCAGGTCAACAACAGGGGAAAGGGAAAGAATGGGAGAAGGATACTACTTCATTCCTTTTAACAGCAAATGATGAAATTATTCACCCATTTTCCAGATGAAGGAAGGAAATTGGTAGTTTTCACATTACAGGAAGCTTTTAAAATGACATATTTAATCAGTAAAGTGACCTTAGAAATCTGAAAAGTAAGAGAGGCATCCTCTGTCTTTGCTGAGGTAGAGGAAGGAGCTGGAAGAGCCTGCCAGGGTTAGTGAGGATCAAACAAGCCATTCCAGACAGCTGGGTTGTTGTGTAAAACCACATTAAACCACACAGACTTTCCTGTCACACCATGAGCTGGTCAAGGCAGCGATGCTTGCTTCTGTATTTGTTTATTTATTCAATTTACAAGACACTTTGGTCAGCACACTCCCTTAGGGCACGTATAATAAAAACAGTACATCAATTAAATAGCGATGCTTGCAGCATTGACAGAGTGCCTAACGAAGGACTTTGAATTCCTTTAGGCCTGTCCCTGTGGGGAATACTCATCTTGTAGCTCACACATCTGGAAGGTTTGGAGGAAAAAACAGGCTGCCTGAATACATGGATGTACCTTGAAGCACAATTTGAAGGACAACAGGAGTTTCAGCTGTTGTCTTATTGCTGTAAGGGAAGAGAATTCTCCAGTTTGGAGCCCTGCATGAGAGAAACCTGAGATTTTTAAATCTATTTATGTACTACAATCACAAGTAGGCCCTAGTGGGTGTTCTTACTTGCCCTGTTTTTTAATTTTAATTTCAAACTTGTTCAGCCTACAAGGGAAAATCCCACGAGGTACCAGAATGCATCTATCTAACTAAAAATCTGGGCCTGGGTTGAGTACTGGTACAGCATCAACAACCTGGCAGAGGGGCAGCCTCTGAGGTATCTTTTATAGCTCTTTGGTCAAGCACTCTAAGAGCTAAAAATCTGATGTTTATTAAGGGTCCACCATAGAACAAAAATATGGTCTGAAGAGAATAAAGAGCAAACCGAACAAACCTCTTGTACCACTCAGTTAATACCAGCTCCCAGCCATGTGGCATGTTCCATGTCCCGGCTTCCTACCTGTTGTCTCCATTTTATGGAGTGGCCAGTGGCCACAGAAGGAAAAACTCAGGACAACTGTTCTGTTTTCCTAATGGCAGTTTTTGTAGGGTGGTGATGGATCCAGACAAGTGTAGTAGATAGGGTTAGGCGCTCGGAAAATCTCGCGATGTCACGGAAAGCAGTAGAATCCCTCTCCCCCTAACACCTAGTGATAAAGGATCACCCAAGAATGCAGTCCCCCCTAACATTAGTAACTTTCGACTCCTTACTAACCAATTACAGTAAGGTAAGACCCCCTGACATAGAGAAAAAACTTTCCCAGTATAAAACCCGACAAGACAATAAAGATCTTGAACCGTCCACGATACTAGTGTTTGCGTGTGTTCTTAGCCTGAGTGACCCTAGAGAGTTTAAATCGCCGTGCCGTTTCCTCAGAACCAAGTCACCTCGCCTTGCATCAGAAAGCAACAGACAAGGGGTCCCATCTTGTCCTTCAGGTCATGCAGACTAAGTGGTCCTGGACAAGGAAAGTTTTATATTTCTTTTCAGACCCTGACTCTCTGCCAGCAGGACCACAGGAATCCATGGGGAAGCCACAGCCTGTCTAGATGCATGAAAAGAAGCCGTCAAAATCTGATTAAACCTGACTCTAGACTTTTCTTCTGAGATATCTTTAGTCATAAAAGCCACCATTATCCTAAGGATTGGTGATTTGTTGTGCCTGTTTTATAGCATTTCCAACTTGAAATACCCCTGAGGTTGGCTTTCAAAAGCAGATGTTCACTCTTATTTACAAGCAGAATACAGATGTTCTGCGCTGTCAGAGTCAGAGGAACCTATAGGTGCACCAAAAAAATCAGGCCAAGAGTCTTTTGGTCCAGGCACCCTAAAATCATGGGCTACTTCTACAGCAGGTGACATTAGCTCAGGTTATTTTCTGTACCTGTAAATCTTGACAGGTGATGTTTATTTGCTGAAAGGGTGTTTGCAAAGCTCAATTAGCTAATGCCTATAAAGTGCTCTGCAGAGATCCAGCACAACCTCTGCTGGGGGCATAGCACTCCCCTTCCTTGCCAGGCTCAATGGGAGCACTGTTGCTTTAAAAAGGGAGCTTGTCCAAGCTCTCCTCCTCCACTGGATCTAAGATGGATGCTCCTGCTGCAGCAGAGCCTGTGAGCAGACTTTGCCCAGCCTGCTTTTTTTGTTTTTCCTGGAAGCTTGCTCCAGACAAGTCAGCTGCATTGCAGACTGAGCAGAAGCAGGAGGGCAGCTCTCCCCAGGTAAGCTACCACTGCCCCAAAGCTGCACATTCCCACACCTGGATGGGGCAGCACCAAGGATGCTGCCATCCTGAGAATTATGGTTCTCTCCGTCCGTCTGTCTGGCTGACTCACAACAGCTCTCAGCCAGGCAAGAGTCAAACAGCTCTGGTCCTGGGCTCTTTTGTGCTCCTTTCCTGGGTGACTGGTGTGAATTTAATTATGAGGAGGACAGGGAGGTTCCTGTTCCACAGCCAAAGCTGAGCTTGTGCCTGTTCCTTTGTGTTAGCATCGCTTCCATGTTGGCATTTCTGAATGTGCCTGTGGCACCATGGTCTTGGGGCCATGCTGTGCCTGGCAGCAGCCCCTTCAGCCTGTCCTGGATGAGGAGATGGTCTTCAGTCACCACACAGAGCTGGGGGCTGGCTCAGGAGGGTTCTGCAGGCTCTCGTAGGCCTGCAGTCACTGGGAGCAGTTTAAGCTCTGTTGGCTCCTTTCCCTCAGGAGCGCATTGATTTTGCACTAAGCTCCTCATCTTTGAGGCATTAAAAATGTCATTGGTAGAGGACTGTGCACTGGGCCCTCCTATAACTCTCTTAAGTTTGCCTTTATTTTGCCTTATTATTCCCATGGACTCTTTGGAGGACACATTCCCTTTATAAAACATCATTTTAGGAAGGTCTTTCCTTTCCCCTTCCCCAGGGTGATAGACATTGGAGGTAGGAGACATTCCCAACCAACACAGAGTTGGAGGTGTGTTTTTCCTTAATGTCTTCCATTTACAGAACTGTTCCCTTTGGCCAGCAGTGTCAGACCCTGTTTGTACCCTCTAGCCCCAGGGATAGAGAGTGTTTGGGCAGTGCTGTCAGGGTGAAAAGTCTCTGCCCTGGCTTTAGAAGGCATTCTAGAAAGAGAAAGGTGCTGTAAAGGGACAGTGGTCTGTGCTGACTGGGGAGGAATGTTGTCACTAGCCCTGCGCTTCTCCCTGGACATGCCCCAGCAAAGAGGGTCAAGCCAGAACTGTGAGCACCAAGGGAGCTCTGTGACTGAGAGTGCCTGGTCCAGAGGCTCCTATGAATGAGAGAATTGATAGGATTCCCAGGCAACCCAGAATTAAACTTGCTTCTCCTCCCAAGGATTTTTTGTGAGCCATGTGGCTTTACAGCTCATATATAAGGCCACGGGAATGGGCATCAGCCCATGGAGGTAGAGAGAAGCCGCTGTCTGTGCCACGTATACAAAAGCAACACCCTTACAGCCTTCCCTGGGTAACCTTTTCTTTTTCTACTGTGAAGAACTGGTCAGGTTACCAAGAAAGACACACAGGAACTGTTGAGAGAAGAAAAAGTCTTTCAGAAATCTTTTTCTTCAGCCAGGTGGCTCCTCTGTTTGGGTTGGAGTCAAGGGCAGCTCTCCCTACAAAAAGGCAATGGTGGACATTGATGATTTTTCCTTGTTGACAGTGTTTTTTTCCCAAATGTGGGGTGGATATATTTAGTAGAGGGATCTGCAGCCTCTGTTCCCCTAAATACACCTAAGGAGATCGTGTGTGTCCACTGTGTCCGAGATCCATGGTCTGTCCTTAGCATGGTGAGGTTAGAAATGCCAGCAAACAGAGAGCCAAAGTAGATGATGTCATATAGATGCTTTTGCTACAGTTTTGGTGGAAAACTTGATATAGAATTTAGCTGTAACCACAACTGTATTTACTGTATTTCTTATTTGTGAGTTTTTCTTGGTTTTTTTTTTTTTTTTTTTTTTTTTTTTATGGAATCAGAATTTCATAGCTGAAAAACCATTAAATGCCAAAAGCTGTGAGGATAGTGGCATTTGCCAGAAATGAGAACAGAATTTCCTGTTACAAGAATCTGAAGGAAATCACTGACAATCTTCCTGTCTGCTAAGAAAATGCTCACTTTTAATGGCAACCGGCAAGTTGGGTACATTTATATGTAGAAAAACATTGTAAAAAACCAAAATCATTGTCCGAGTTCAAACATCTGGTAATCAGAACCTCCTCCTCTATGTGTCAGGGGGAATTTTTGAGTAAAATCTCACAGAGGAACCCAAAGGTGTTCTCCTGTTTCTAGCACATGTGGTGGCAGCCTGGGTTCAACTCTAGCATGAAATTGTGTATCTGCTTCTCCCAGCCAGAGTGCCTTCACCCTTACCCAGAGCAAATCTTGCACACTATAATAAGGAGCAAGTAATGTAAGACTTTAAATGATAGGACTTAGATTTAGGCCTGGTCCACTCATTTTGCATTTATTTATTTATTTATGCCTGCAATTATAGCTCAGTTGAATGATATTTTTCAATCAGGATCACAGATTTTCTTTCAAAACGCTACTAATGTGGAAAATTTACTTTTCCAAAGTGTCAAATAGCCTGACCTTCTCATGAATTCTGATGTATCATCGGTTTTATTTTTACTAATGCTTTCATCAAGCACTTTTCCTTTATGCTTATTATTTCTCTCTAAATAGTTGTATCATATGACACAAGAAATAGAGGCTGGGTTCTGGTGGTTCCTCTCTGAGGCTGCCAGCAGCAGTCTGAAAGTCTCAGTACAAGAGATGATCATACAGGCACTGGTTTTCCTCCAAAAGCCAGTTATGGGAACCACATTTGAAAATTAATCCAGGGCCTTACAAAATACTTCCAGGAAATGGTCAAGGTAATAGTAATGGGTTTTTACTTGTGGGGTTTTTGGGGGTTATTAATTTGGTTTTAATTTTGTGGGGTTTTTTTTTTTGGTGATTTTTTTATTTAGATCATGAAAGGATTTCACACATAACAATTAGAAATTTTTTTTTACTTGCCATCAGCTGGGTGTAGTCCCTATCAACTTCCCATCTATGTGGGCCGTTAATGATCACCAACATTTTAATTCTGTGTGATCCAAAGGTAATGAGATTTAAGTTGTGCATGTATCTCCCCAGAAACCAGTGATACATTTCTTGAAAGTGGATTTCCCCTTTGAAACTTTTTGGTGATGCAACATTCTGTGCCTCAGCTAGTCTAAATCCCAGGAAGAATTGCTTCAAAGTGCTTTTTTATTGAAGTCCATACCCTTCAGAACCGAAGAAATTATCAGAGGAATGTCATATGTAAAGCTCAACATAAATAAATGGCCTGAAAGCAATAACATGAAGTACAAATATGAAGTGTTGCATGTAGTAAGGGATATCCAATTGCACGAATACCAAATGTGTATTGATTAACCAGAAAGCAGGGAAAGGTGCAATGGTGTAGAAATGAATCCCAGAGTGAGTCTCAGGGAAAAATGAAAGGCTGTTGCAAAGCTAATGTAAAAAACTTGGACCATGTTTAGAGAAATGAGAAATAGAAATTCTAAGTGAGAGATAGGAGGAGTTTTTCTGCAGGGCAGTGTCACCATTGGGATGCTCACTTTGAGAGGGACAGGGAGATTTTAGAGGAAAACACCAAGGGCATTAGGGGTTTTACAGTGTATGAGCTATGGTGAAGTTTGAAAGAATTAAGTAGAACAAGTTGAGATAATCAGTGATCATGTTCAAATATATGGAAGTTGTTTTATAAGAATGGCTGAGATCTATTAAGCTACAACTTTTCATAACAGAAAAGAGACCAGCTAGAGAGGATGTACAACTCCTTTATAAAAAGTCATGAGTGACATGGAAAGGACAAACAGAAGTTAGTTGTTCCTTGTTCCTTCCATTGCAACATTTTGAGAAAACTGGTCAAGGTATCGGGGCCAAGATTCAGAATAAACAAAAAAGATAGAATTGGAAGGCCAGAAAAAACTTTTCCTCAATGGAAGTAGAATGGATTCGGGGGAGGCAGAAAAACAAATGGAAAATTCCTACCAATTCCTACGGCTTCTTACTGAGGGAGTCCTGCTTGCACTCAGGATGTGCGTGCAGAGCTTGTGACCACAAGGAGAGGTCTGTGGCCAAGCTGACGCCTCCACTCAATGTGTAAAGCAAAGATGTGTGAGGTGCAATAACTTCACTATGCACTGACAAGCAGAGCTGGCCAGTTTAGTGAAAGCAACAGGGTATCAACACAAAATTCCCTGTAGACTAACCCCTCTTTTGTCCCAGTAGCCTGGGTAAATAGTGCAGCTCTTAGTCTTTGGTGAGTTCTAGCATGTGGTTGCTAAATTCATCATTTCAAGCTCTTTTAGGTGCATGTGTATTACACTATAAAACCTGAAGGAATCAGTAGGCCTCCATAGTGGCCTACTTAGTGACATTAAAGTAAGGCATATATTTTCTAAATATTCTGTGTGCATGTTTCCACTCTGTGCCAGCAGGATCAGGCCTTTATTTCTCTTTAATTTGTCACAGAAAACCTTAAAAATGCTAATACATGATATAAATAGGAATCTTCAGATAAGTGGAGCTGTTTTATATCTGTTGAGGACTGTCAGCAATATGCTTGCTTTTCTCTTTCAAGCTGATATTTAATTAGAGCATTTTTCTCCCCTCTCTCATATTTTTGTTTTAAATTTATACCTGGCTGGAGAAGTGACTTAAAATAATTATATTCAGTTGGTGACTTTGTAAATGATTTAGCAGATCAAAATTATTTTCATAAATAATTCAGACAGTTTTTCGCCAGTTACAAATGTAGAACTATGCAGGGAATGTGGCTCTTTATAATGTGTAAACACTTATGAACACGAGTACTTTCTGTAAGAGCATTCCCATTAACCTAAAAATCACTGTTATAGGATGGCATACTTAGAGACATGGGCATTTAATTGGAAGGCATTAATTCCATCTTCAGGTGGGGAGATTGAGTCATGTTTTCCAAGCTGCCTACCACATGTGAATTCTTGATGCATAGGTTTTTTCCAGAGAATCCAGTCTATCCTCTGCCTTTCTCTCTGCCTCCATGCTCAGATTTCAAGGCTCTTGAGGAGAACTTTCTATCCCCATGTCCCTGTCATCTCTCGGTGAAATGAACCAGCAGGGTCTGCTGTTGGCAGGAACCAACTGGTAGCTGATCCTTGTCTCCATACAGTGATTTGTGAAAATGAGATCAGTTGTCACAAGCCACTGTGTGAGATGGAGCAGATGCTGCTCATGGCAGTGGAATAGGTGGGTCCCAGCAGTCCTAATGACATCTCACAGGAGTGGCAAATCTGTTTCTACACAGCTGTCCCTGGAGCTCTCTGTTCCATCTTCACCCCAGTGGCCCTATTCATCTTCTCCTCATGGCAGGACCGGCCCAGACTTAGTCAGCTCCTTGAGCCTTTGGACACACACAAAAAAAATTTGCCTTATCCCTGTTTCTAAAAGTGCACATGAAAGTTAAATCTCATATTACCCCTTGGAACCAGTTCAAACACAGTTTTGCATGAGATGCATGAAGATCACAAATTGAGCTGGTATCTGGTGACTGTGGGATCTTTCCTGGGCAGACTTCAATGATATGAGCTCACAGCCCAGAAGGTGGGACCATATCCTGGGCTGGAGTGAGGGAAGTGTGACCAGCAGGTTGAGGTAGGTGATCTCCCCAGCTACTCCACTGTGGTGAGACTCCCCCTGGAATGCTGCATCCAGCTCTGGGATTCCCAGTGAAGGAAAGGTGTGGGCCCATTGGAGCAAGTGCAAAAGTGATAAGAGGGTTGGGATGTCTCTCCTATGAGGAAAGGCTGAGAGTTTGGATTGCTCAGTCTGGAGAAGAGAAGGCTCTGTGCTGCTGCTTTTCAGTACTTTGAGCCCTGTATGAAATATGACAACAGAAATCTTCTCAGGTTCTGTTGTGATAGAACAAGGGGTAATGGTTTGCAACCAAAGGAGACTATATGTAGACTAGATATAAGGAATTTTTGTTTTCCAATGGGGGTGGTGAAACACAGGCCCAGGTTGCCCAGAGAAGTGGCGGATGTCCCGTCCGTGGAAACATCCTGGGCCAGGTTGGACAGGGCTTTGAGCAACTTGACCTGGTTGAAAACATCCCTGCTTGTTGAAGGAGAGTTGAACTACATGGCCTTTAAAAGTTGCTTCCAACCCAAACCATTCTATGATTACTGTTCCAGAGAGAGATGGGTTTTCAGGCAAATTAAGCCCAGGCTTCTGATACTCACCGATAGACAAAAATCAGCAAAATGAAATTGATGTCCCATTGTATACCTCAAAATGGAAAATGGCCAGCTCACAGAAAGTGTACAATATATTGATACATCACAATATATTATTTTATATAGCTGAGGTGCTTGGAACCCCCAAAGTGGAGCCTCTCCAAAGATAGTACAGCTGTAAAGACTTTGGTTTAGACTGAGGTGTGAGACTGTTTTGTTCTTAAGGAACATGTGAGACAGTTATGTGCAATCATTTCTATTTTGATGGGGGATCTTTCAAGTTTGTTTTATATTTACTTTCTCTGGTTCCCTTTGTATGTGCTGCCTGTGGTGCAACAAGCCTTTTTGCTTTTTCTTTTATCTGATTCCTTGAAAAGACAACTTCTCTTTAATCACTGTCAGAGACAGGTTTTGTTTTTAAGAGTCCTGATTAGTATTCAGGAACTTCAGACAACAGCGAAGATGGTTTTGAATTCTAACATAAGATTAGAAGCAAGTTAATAATCACATACCTTGGCCAAGGGTTTATAGATCATCATGATTTTCTCATACCTAATGGATGTTGTAAGGGTTAATGGAGTTTTTAAAAGGTATAGCAAAGGAACAAAAAGTTGAGTAGTGAAATCAGGCAAGGGGAAATACATAAATGTGTACCATAGTAACCAAAACTTAAGCAATCTTCTCAACAGAAGCAGCAGAGAATTAAGAAATCCAAAAATTAAGCATCATAAGATAGTCAAATGTGAATTTGACAAAATTTGACAAAATTCTTTGTGACTCTTGATGGTTTTTTTGGTTTGTTTTTTTTTTGTTTGTTTGTTTTTTTTTTGTTTGGTTTTTTTTTTGCTTATATTGGTCATGTTTCTCACATGATATGTCAGGTTCAAAGCTAAGCAGTACAGGAGGAGATGTAAACACATTAAGCAAGGAAATACCATGCAAACATGAGCATAATACTTCTTGAAATGCAACTAAGTTACAATTTAATTCATCCATTTCCACAAAATGGTGCACTATGAAAGGCAGACAGATGTCTTTGGAAAACTTAGAGCTGAAATGTTGGCAGCTTCCAGAGGGGCTGGTAGAGGAAGAGAGGTCTTATCAGACTGGCTGTGAGCAAGTGGCTGGATCAATGCAATCAAGCCCAAAGAAGGCTGGAGGGATCAAAAGAACTGATCCGTGGACTCTTCATAGAGTAGCACTCACAATTTGTGTTCTTCTGCGTATTCCTTAGCACAAAAATGTGGACATAGATTTTCCAAGAATCCTTTCTCCTGCAGTATGACTGTGATTTAAATGCCTTTCCTGGCAAGTGGCAATATACTTGTGTGTGTGATAAGTGCTGTTGTAAAAAACAAAAAGATAGAAAAGATCTCTGAGCAAATGTTTTTCTTATGACATTTTTTTTAATGTGATTTTCACTTAATGGAAATAAATGACTTGGCCAATTGCAACATGAGTTATTATTCAAATCTGTCACTGGAATAAATCTTCCTTTTCTGAGATTTTCCCAAATGACTGTGTGTCAGGTAACTGTTTTTCACTTGAAAGCAACGATTAGCTCAAGTGTGAAGGGATGAATTTCGTGCCTTGCAAAATACTTGGGTGCTTGCTGTTTGGTGCATCTTAACACTGAAATGAAATCACAGGTGAAACCTGTTCTGCTTTAAAATCTGTAGTAGTGGCAGGGGCTGGGGAAGAAATGGGAATTTTAGTGAACAGATATGTCCTCCCTTTTGTAAACTTGAGCCAGCTGAATGCAGTAAGATCCGAATGGTGCAAGAGGTTAACTGGCTGATTGTCTTTCCCTTTGAAATCAGAATTTAGAACTAAATGAAGGTGATTTTAATTAGGCCATATGCATATTAATCAGAAATCACATTTGTGTGCTTGAGTTTGGTTTTCAATCAGGACATGGTGATTAAAACATTGAAAAGTAGAGATGTGATGCATCCTTCTATTCGAAATGCTAATGATTGGTCCAGATTGGGAGTTACTGATCACTGAAATCGCTAACATGGGTGGCTATTAGAAGGGCCAAAAGAGTTTAATAGCACAGATTCCAAGCATTTTATAGTAGTGTCTCCTAAAAATATTGCCATGCCACCCCCATCCCAAATTAATGCTTCTAAGGCCAGTGATGATGTAGTGTGCTCACACCTTAAGGTAGCATTGTGATTCATGTTTTAATGATAGTGGCTGCTGGCTGTAGCTATGGAATGTATTGTCATGGAAACTACGCTTTTCTATATTTACACCAGTGCTGGTTATGCGAGAGACAGTGCTTGAAAGAAAAATCTGTATAATATATAGCTTAATAACAAGATAGGCAAGCTAGGAATAAACAGATCAAAGATTCAGCACTGTTACAGCTGCTGTTTGTCACTACAGTACTTTTCTAAACAGGCTCAGTCACTGTTGAGAGAAGTGCTGCTGCGATGTCACTTTGGGCTCCTGGGTCACACAAACTCAGGTTATGGAGCAGCTGACTGAAGGGCATCCATGCAGTGAGCTCCCGTGGCACACGGGCTCGCGTCCAGGCTGGTCGGGAGAGAAGTGTGAGCTGAGCGAATTGAGGACAATGGTTTGTAAGAGCTTGTTATTTGCAAAAAAGAAATCTTCAGAAATGGAACTGGGTTGTAACTCTGACTGTGGAACAGCTCTATCTGCCACTTCCATCTAGAAACTGCTGTAATTTTACTGAGCTTGGGCTCTTGCAAGTGCTAAATTCAAAAATAGAGAGTGAGACACAATTATCAGAAAACATTATTCCAAGCTGGAATTTAACTGCACACCAAAATTGGATAAAATAAAGTTATTGTATGGTGCAACAGTAGGAGCAAAGATGAGGAAATTGGTTGTTTTGTGGCTTTGAACTTTGCAAAGCAAGGGTAAATTATCCTGATGAAATTCTACTTAAAGTATAGGTATATGCATACACACACATGCATGTATACTTATTTAAACACTAAATAAAATCATAGTAGAACAAGTTGCCTAAGTTAGGGTCTGTCAGGCAGCTTTATAAAAAAAATCCTGTGCTATTCATCCTCTTGTACTGCTTGATCTGGCTTCACACCGGGACCTCCATTTGCCATTTTCTCTGTTCTGTTGTATAACAAATTTCTACTTCGGGTTTGTTACAGAAAACTGTTTCAGTTGTGACTTAAGAACTCACTTGCAATTGCCAGGGAGACAAGCTGCTCTCATTTCTTTAGAAAGAGTTTCTAATTTGATGGGCAGAGCTTAGTGAGTCACAGAAAAGCAGGGTCAGGGCACTGTGGAACAACTGCTTGGTTTACTCTGCTATCAGCTGTGAAATCATTAAGGACATCACTTTACTTTCCATATCATGGCCTTTTCATTTTGTATTTGCGTCTGCCAGGACCAAACCTAAACCTGGAGGATACATTAATCCAACTTTTGATATAAATAATCCTCTTAAAAAGCACAGCTAGCGATTTGTTCATCCAAGCGCTTTATTATGCATTTTCAGCTGGTGTTGCTTTAACTGAAGGAGCAGTGACAGCTGTAACAGAATCCAAACGAGTATTATGTTCCCAAACTTCTTCTTTAATTATTGCTTTTCTGGTTTACAGCAAGATGTTTGCAGGTTGCAGGATAGCAGTACTAGCTGGAGACAGTTACATTGCCTCCAAAGCAGAGTTGAAAGAGGCTTGACTCTTTAGCTTCATGCTGGTGCATTTTCCGTGTAACTTCATATCTTTATTCAGTGTCTCCTGCAATCCTTCAACCTGTCTATTTGTAAATTTGTGCCTGGAGAAAGCTCCCATGTGGCAAGCCAGGATTGGATAAATGTTGCTTGTATTTCTCTTATTACAAACTCCCAGCATCTGTGATTTTCAGCTCTGAGTACAGTTTGTTTCCTGCTGAGATTCGTCTATTTGGGGAAAGCAAAGGTCATCGCTTCTCTGGAGTTGTGACTGATTTGATTCTTTTTCACGGGGAGGTGCTGGGAAGGGAATCCTTACTGGAATGCATATTGATAAAGGCTGAGGATCCTGGCTTCTTAGATAAGTCATTTTTTTTTCTCTTCTCTCCACACTATGACTATGTATTGCAGCAACTCACTGGCTTTTTACCAAATCAGGAGCTGCAGTATTTTTCTTCCGATGGAATAATTTCAGCCCACTTCAGCTAGCATGACAATCTTATGTGATTGTTATGAGTAGGCGTTTACATCCTTTTACATGCTAATACTGCCACACCTGCTAGTCCCCCTCATTTCCATTTCTCTCTTTTTTTCCTTTTTTTTTTCTTTTTTTTTTTTTTTTTTCCCCGATGTAAAAACTAATTTCCCAGAGGAAGGGAAATCCTGAGATCCGTGATCGTTGTTGCATCGTTGATTCACCAACAAAGAAGGGGATGGCTGAATGGGACCCAGGTAGAGATTCAAGCAGGCTGCTTCTGACCAGCAAGAGGAAAGCTAGCTGTTGAGCAGCATATGTTGCCACTCCATGTGCTGTGTTAGCTACTTGTTTTCAGCCTTCAGTAGGCTGCCACTACTGCAGCACTAAAGGAATGTGCCCTATTGTTAAAAATCCTGACTGCTTTACACCAATGATTTGCCACTGCAAAGTTGCATGCACCAACAACACTTTATCGTTGATGTTTGGATGCAAGGTAGGATGTGGTTAATGTATTTAAATGCATGCTGTAACTCCTTTGAATATCTGTGCTGTTTAATTTCATGTCTGACTAGAGATTTCAGTGCAAATTGCGATCTGTTGGCTATAAATTAGGGCTTACTGCCGGCATGCTTTAAACGTTAGAGAAAAAAAAATCAGAAGTAAAGCTTTCTTATTTCCCAGGGTTATACCAGCAGAGATTTACACGGGAGAATTACGGATTATGAAGCATTTGTTTTAGAGTTGATTGTATACTTAGCTAACAGTGCTAAGATTGCTAAACCACTACTCTGCTATTTGCCTGGCTTTATTGATTTGGATTTGTATACTGTTATTACAAAAACACAATCCAGCAAGACTGAATGTATTTTTTTCCATTTATATTGCTGACATGGTTTTTAACCAGAAGAGCAATGCTGAAATATACAACCCTGCACTTCTCTGTAAGAAAGTAAGCTCCCGATCCCATTTTTAGGTCTAGAGGAATATCTTTGAGTAAGTGTTTTCTTCTAGGGACTGGACAATCATTTAATTTTCCATTTAAATTTAAATCATAAGGTGGCGCAGTTAGCCAGAGAAGTTTTTTTCCTGGCTGTGTAATGCAACCCCATCCCAATTTCTTTAACAATGGTGTTGGATTGGACTCTATTTTCCCCCATATACATCCTGGATTGACGTTTGAGTATAACCAATGTTTGTTATTTTACTGAAATAATTCAGAACTCACGACATGTTTTTAAAACTTATTGTCTTTGGGGAAAAAGTTTGGTTCTTGGATCACTGGGTTAATCATAATGATTTTACAGAGGGGTTAAATATTTTGTCCCATTCCTTTTCCTTGCTCTCCTTAAATAGTGGACGATATTGAAACTGTTCCTCTATGTCTAAATAGAGTAGGAAATGAGCAGTTATATAAAAAAAAATAGTGTCAGTAATTACTTAAAATCATTAACTTCATACTTGAACTTTGCTAATCCTTAAAAATAGCTAAACTGCAGAAATAAAATTTTAGTTATACAGTCCACAAACTAGGGAACACAGTATGCTTTGTGAGTTCCTGTCTGACAGAGTAGCCTAAATAAAATGAAAAGACTTTATGGACTAGGTTGTAGATGACTCAATGCTGCCTAAATGTATATCAGCTAGAAGTTAATGACAGCTCATGTATTGCTTGGTGTAATACCCAAACTTGGTTATAGTCAAATGCAAATTATTTGTGTACCTTCTGCTTTTCCTCTAACTATGGCCTGCCTATATGTCTGGTTACTTGAGGCTTTCTTGAACTAAAGTTTCTTGTTTCTTCCCTTCTGTTTTAAATAGGCAAAAATATGGTCTTTTAGTGAAAGGGTTATAATTTAATTGCTGTGTCATGATGCCACTAGTGATATAAATAGCATTAAGAGTTTGTCAGATAAGAAGCTTTTTAATTTGCATTTTTTTATAAGATTTTTTTTTTTTTTACTTTAACTTTCAAACCTTAAGTCCTCTTGTTTCCAAATGTTAAATTCTAATTCATAAAGGTGAATTGTTAGTCAGGGGAAATTAAATATAAGCCACCCTTCTACAAAGGTAGGCCAGTGGCCTAGGGACTACTATCCAATTTGTATTCCTGCCTGTAAGCATGATTTTCAAAGATTATTCTTTGATGCACTTAAGTTCTTTCAAGATTTTCAGATCCTGTTAGGAGGAAGCAAGAGAACAAAAATCATAAATTCCAAACTTTTTTTCCCCTAATCTTTCTTTAGTGCTTCAGGCTTATTACATTAGTCACAGTCAATGTTTTATCTTCTTGTGGTGATGTATGAACTACTTCTCAAATGAAATGTGGATGTGTGGGATAGTGATCATTTTCAGGGAGACGAGAAGGAGCTCAAGTGAACTTATTTATCTTGGGCTGGTTCAACATGTGTCCAATTAGTTCCCTTTGATACCACCATCAAGCATGCACGAGATACACTGGTAAATGTACAGAAATCACCTCACTTCAAATAGCTTTTTCTCATTTTTCTTTGTTCTGCAGCCTGTATATGAATTCATGACTTCTTTGCTCTGGACACTTATATTTCTAGATTCATGGGTGCAGATCCATTTTTAACAACCAAAGAAGTGTGAATAAGAAGTAAGACTGTTTCTTTTTAGGAGATGTTTTAGTCATATGACATGAAGTCATGGATCTAAGCATGCTCACAATATTATGACTTCTAGAATCACTTGGTTCTTTAACACAGGAAAGAGTGTAATATCCTGAAATGACACTTTATATTCTGGGTGACAGAGGGGAAAATAGGTCCTCAGAGTGTAATACCAAGATAGTGGAATAGGCATCAGAGGAATTCAAAGTAGGCAAATATCTCCTAGTGCTACAAAACTGACTCCTTTCAAAAGGACAGGGCAAATTGCAGTATTGCTTACACTTTTGATTTGCAGTTTTTAATTTTGTGTTACATACAGACTTCTTTTTCCTATGGTCAGAGAAGTGAGTGAGAGAAATGTGCCACCTCAGAGCCATCACACCCATTTTATCATTTCCCCATGCTATAGTTTTACTGTCTTCTCATTCCTAGCAGGTGGTGCCAGGGAGTTAGTGTGGTGGGGCAGGAAGAGTGTGCACTTCTTACCACACCATGTGTTGCAAAGAAGGTCAGTGGAGGAGCTCTCACTGTGCCTGTGGGAAGCTTTGCTTGTCAGCTTGATTTCCCAGTGATGTCCAGTTTTGTGATCCTTGACTTTTAAACTGCAAACAATTCAAAGGAGTTTAATTTGAAAGACGGGTCAGTGCCTACCTGAATTGTCACGATTGCACTTTAACACATTTGAAGACTTGTTCAGTTTCTAGTAGAGAAGTACCCATGTTCCCATCACAGCAGTGCAGAGCTGAAGCAGAAACAGGATAAGCAGTTGTAAAACACAGCCCTCAGGTGCCAGGAGGTGTTGTGCAGAACTGTCTTGTTCACCATCCTGCACGGTTGGCACATGACTGCCTCTCCCCTGAGGCCTTAAGAAGCTCCACAGCTACTGGACAGGTTGATGCCCACAGATTGAAGGAAGGCTTGTGTGTGAGACAGGCCCACATTCGTGGATCTCCATTGAGAGGAGTGCATGGGCAGATATCAGATTCTTACTGAAGATGCTGAAACTTAAATGCATGCTAAAACGTCAGTATATGCTTACTCACTTTGCTGGATTGTTTGTTCAGTATTGCAAAAGAGTTATCTCCTGCCTCTCAATATCCTGTTCATTTTGCTCTTATTAAGAGTGCTGGGAAGGGATTTCAGGTTGACTGATATGTTTCTTAAATTATATTTCAGTCACAGTTCTGACTCTCAGATGGAAGTGTTATTCTGCCTTACCTCTTTTACTTCTTTATATTGAAAATAGATATTGAGGATATTCCAGTGACTTTTCTGTTTGTTGACCTTGACCAGCTATTTTGATTAATCCTACTTTCTTTTTGATTTAGGTTTATTTTTATATCTGTCCTAGCATAATTTAATTTCTTTTTAAAGAAATAAGATATACTTACCTCTCTTCCCTGTCTCCTCTCTTTCCTCCTAGCACGTTTATTACAACCAGTCCTCCAGCAAAACAGCTGGTTTTGGAAGGGTTATTTCCTACTATTTCTCAGTTTTAGCTGAAACAGCCAAATAGTGGCATATTCCACTATCCAAGGTGAGGATGCAAGTAAACCCACTTGTTTCTTCAACTGCCAGAACTTCTATGTTTTGAAAAGTTATTGGATTGCAGAAGATTTTATTATTAAGACAAACATTAAGTAGCATTACTGAATATCTTGACATTCCTATTTATTATTTTTTATAATTATCAAACCATTAGGAAACTAGTAGTTTTCTGTACTGGTATTATTAGTATTTTTAAGGAACTCTGGTGGGCCACTTAGTTCTTAATTGAGAATATTCTCTGTGTTGTCATAATTTAGATCTGGCTAGTGTAAGGAGCAGCAGTTAGAGATTCCAGGAAAGTACTTCTCCAATGAGGTATGATCCATAGCAGACCGGTTTAAGGCCTTGCATGCTTTAGCTTCTTGATGTACCCGCAGAGGTGAAGTGCAACTAGATATAACACTCACTCAAATTCCAAATGATTTTTTGACAATAATCTCCCAGCCCTGCCCATGTATCCTGTTTTTGTTTTGCATTACAGAGTAGGCTTGGGGTGTGGAAACAGGATGCCTTTTTGATGAAACTAAGCAGAAACACACCAAGTATTCTGCAAAATCTTACATGTGTTCAGCTTATAAAAGCAGATTAACACTATTTCAAAGGAAAACCCAAAACACAGGTGTGATGCTGTGATTGAGCCCTTCTTATCAGCACTTCATTCTGTGAATCCATTCATGCTGCTTGCTGTTGTGTACCTGAACTCTGACTCCACTGATGTATTTAATTTCTGATTTTTTGGGGGCCAGAACTGGAGAGATGTAAAAATGCAATATATCCATGGTCATGTTGACTTCTGTGATCCATCTGTAGAGACTGGTATATTGTATAGGGTTCCAGAACCCTGTAAAATAGTTTGTGCCTATTCGTGGACAATCAGCAGAGTAAGTCAGCTGGAACATTGCTGCCACTTGCTATGCATAACATTGACAGCAGCACTGAGAAACCTACTTCCATGAATAATTCTTGTTAGGCTACTGTGGTGTTTAACTAAAAGTGCTCAGCAATAGAAGGAGCTGCAGAAGAGATGCAGCATTGCCATTGGCAAGAGGCTCTGAGCACGATCACTTGAGTCACAGCGGATTTGTGCACAATGCTCAAGGCAGGGAGAGTTGTCTTCTCTGGCATTGCATTTATGCAAGCTGGACATGGGGTGTAAACCCAAGCAAATTTACCTGGCTGTATCTTTTTACTTCTGTCAGGCATTCACTAACCCCTTGCACTTTACCACTTCTGGCTGAAGAAGTGATAGCTCTCCAGCAGTTCCCACCCATCATCAGTGTGGGAAAAGAACAACTACACATTTTACTCAAAGGCCACCAGTCCAAGATCTTCTGAGTAGCAAGTAGCAGTTTTTGAGGCTGTGGGACCCTGTCAGGAACTCCTCCCAGTATTGAAAAATGTATGAAGTGGATCCTACTTTTCAGAACTTTTTGTTCCCCACCATTGAGGAGCACTGAGAGGAACTCTGGTGTCAGAGAAAACTGTGACATTGTACATGATCCTGAGTTTCTTAACTTGAACTCAGACAGGTGCTGTAGAAATTGATATTACAGGAGACACAGGATGGCAGAAGCCTAAGGAGAGGTAGGAGGCAGCAGCAGGAAGGTTCAGGTGGGGCACGTGGAAAAAATGACATGAGGCAGGTGATGGAGAGAAAGCAACTTAGGGGTGGGATAAGAAGGCAGTGGTCTGGGCAAGGGTCCTGAGGAGGCAAGGTGAAAAGGAAGCTGGTGAAGTCTGGCTAGATTGTAAATGGTAAAAAGTTGTTTTGTGAATCTTCTGAAAGTTTGCCTTCAATCACACAGGAGTTACTGGGTCACTGGTCAGGGAATGTGAACAAGTGTTACCATTTTCTCTTATTGAAGTGAGTTCACTTGCCAGCTGTCACCCACTGGTGCTGTCCAACATCTGGGAGGGAAATGTTGAGGCATTTCTCAAGCATCAAGAGCAGGTGTTAAAAATATCTGTGTTTGTATGAGGGTACTGTGTTTCACTTTCTGCCACTGTTGTGTCCAAAAGCTCCCTGTACACCGTGACAGAAATGGGTGCCTGGTGGGAGATACCCTGAGACAATTTAAATTAAGAAATAAATGCTGAAAGTGGCTTTTTAAAATTAAGGTGTCTTGTTTTGGTTTTTAAAAGTTTTATGCACTGAAAGAAAGTTCTATTGAAGGTGAGATCCCCAATCCCTGCATCATTTTGAATCAGTGGGGTTTTTTTCCCACATTTTGCCAGAATATCTTCTTAGCATCCCTGAACAGCTGGATGCCTCACAGTGCTTGCTGTCATAGAATCATAGGGTGGTTTGTGCTGGAGGGGACTCTAAAGTATCACCTAGTTCCAGCCCCATCTTGTTGTCATGCTTCTGTCATTACAAGTCATTCTCTGGTAGTGCAGCAGTGGAGTCTGATACTCACCACTCCAAATTACTTATAATTCACCTGGAGCTAAAGGACACAGTGAATGCCCTCTGGACTGTACCTTTGACCATACAGCCATAGTGGGAAAAGGGTTTCTTTTTTCAGCTAGCAATAAAGAGGACCTGAATGTTGTTGTTCTTAAGTACTGCAATAAAATTTACCTATGGAAAAAGTAGGGCAGGAGGAACATAGCTAAGGGTTACTGAACACATGGAAGAAGTTCAGAGTTTGCTCAGACACTTAAATTTTTTGATGTATTTTTGCTTCAAATTATACATAATAATTACATAAAATGAGGTACTTTCAAATATAAAATGACTTGGTGCTCAGCTACATGAGCTGCTTGATTTTGCAAACTAATTATTGAGTAAGAGAGGGATATATATAGACATTCATCTTAGCTGTAAGAGATGTCATAGAAGAGAATGGTGATAAAGAAGTGTTATATAAATATATTTAAGTGATAATAGAAATAGAACTGAAAACTGTCACTGAACAGTTCTCCTGATCTTTGAAAAGTAGCTTTTATGTTTCCAGTGTAACTGTCAGAAATATTCTCATTAATAAAATACATATATTTATTGCTTTCACTTTTCTGATTGTGCTTCCTTCAGCTTTAAGCATTTGCTATAGAATTCATAAACATGAAGGACAGGATTTTTCAAGAAAGCCTTGCTGGGGGTTGTGCTGAATGTAATGGAAACCTCAATGAGAAGATTACTGATGGGAATTCCTCTGACTCCCTCTAGAAGTTAATGATCTGTAATCCCAGGAGAGATGGCACAGAATGATCTGATGAAGTATTAAGGCAGTTTGAGCTATTCTTTTGAGTCACTTAGCTCTGGAGTGTTCTGAGAAGTAAAAGGGAAGTAAAAATTGGGAAGTAAAAATCTTCACCCAACTTCAATGAAGAATTGCACCTGTTAGCTACTCAAATGATCCCCACCAAGCCAGAAAAGCAGGTTTTCTGGGACACTGACTCTTGGTAAACAGGACAGTTTTTCATTTTTTCCTTAAACTGACATTTCAGAAACCTTGATTCTGAGAATCCTGACAGATTGTTTTGGGGAGATTTCCTTTAGGAGATGCTGACAGCTGTTCAGCATAATTAAGATGAAACATGCTAAATATGAATGTTCAGAAAGTCATAAGGTGCTGTCAGCACCAAAGTCCACACAGTGAATCACCTGGAGGCTCTGTAGATGTGTCTGATGTGGTAAAGAGCCTGTGCCAGCACATAGTTGCCTGAGAAGGAATGTAGACACATCACTTGCAGGATGTGAGCTCATCCCCTATGGAAACAGGCTCATAACTTCAGGCCTTGGACCAGCTGCCAATATTTAGAATATGCCTATATTTCTAAGACAAGGAGGACTAATGATTATACTCAAATATTCAATTCCTGATTTTCCATATTGAAAAATTGTTAGATATTTCCCTGGACTGAATTTTATGATGATCTCAAGCTCTTTCAAGACAATTTGTAGATGTAGCTTGAAGGATTGTTCACTCCAGGAACCTCTTCCAAGAGGGAGTGTGGATGAGGCTGCATCAGGGGAGATTACTTGCAGCCTACAGGCAAACCTCTATCTTCAAACACCTCCCACCCCTGCCCTTTGCCTTTTGGTAATATCTGAGAGCATGAAACACATCTTGTGTTCATTTATTAAAGATGCTACTTTAGTAGCAGCATGGATGTGGGCCTCTCCCAACCACTTGGCCTGAGAACCAAGGGTCATGCTGAGAAACTGGTGCATTTAGCATAGCTGATGTGATAGCTGATCGTGATTCCGCCACTCTGATCTTGAAAAATGTAACCAGTAGGTCAAAGTTATCTAACCATAACAGCTCTGTCAGGCTGGGTGCATCTGGACCTGTGACCACCACACATGTGCCAGTCCACCTGGAATGTACCTGGGTGTGCTGGGTTAGAGGTCTGAGCCCAAAACTGTGAGAAACGTGTGCTGAGCTCAGAGACCCTGTGTCCAGCACAGAGGTGCTCCACCCTCCAATACTTCCCTTCTTAGCTACTTAACCACTTAACCTTTACCAGTCACAGGTGCTTCAAGTAGGAAGAGGAGTTTAAATTCAGAGAATTAAAATGTTTCATAGATAAAAAAGGCATTTAAATGAGTAATGCACTCTTCCCCATCACCTTGTAAGGCTTATAACAGCCCTGTGAACAGTATATTGTTAAACTGTCTATGTCCTGGCCCTTACCCTATTTATCAGAGGTGTTGTCAGTGGCTGGCAGTGAGATGACTTGAACTTTGTACACATTCTAGGGAAATCCCAGTCTGTGTAAAGCATAGTTCCATAACAGGAGAGTCACCTCCATAAAACATTGAGAAAATAGACTGAGCCAGAGACGGTTCTGTGACCTTGATTTAGGACAGGGAATGGGAACTCCTTATTTCTATTCCTGGCTCTCACATAGAATTCCTGTTGTGGCCTGAGGAAAATTTTGCCTTGCATCTTTTTCTAGAAAATCAAGTTGATAATACCTGCCTCAGAGGAATATTGAGAATTAATCGTTATTGTGTGTAAACAGCATGGAAGTGAAATGAACTATGTAAATACAATTGGTTTAAGGATCAACATAAAGCCATGGTTAGGCAAAGATGGGGAGGATATAAGTGAAAATGGAATTGCATTATTGAAAATCAAAGTATCTCCTTTTTTTTTTTTCCTGAGTCCCTCTTTCCTCACTGTTTCTTTCAGGCACACCTTGAAATGCTATTACTCATCCTTTTTTTAGGTTCATCCTTCAGGTCTGAGGTTTCACATCCCCTCTTTTTCCCATATCAGATTGTTGTAGGTGATTTGCAAGTCCCTGCAAAAGTGGATTTGAAAAGAAAGTGCTGACAGGCTCTTACCTCCATCCATCCAAGATAATGCTACTATTGTCTAATTTATTATATAAAATTGCTGAAGGGAAGAAGTGATATCCAGAGCTCTGGCTGAGTTTTTATTTTGCAAAGATTATTTAAAAATGGTCATAAGGGGATGATACACAAGGAAGGAAGCTGGAAAGCAGATGAAAGTACACCTGTTGCAAGGAGGCAAATCGGTAACTGCATCATGCAAATCTTGGGAGTGTTCAGGAATTGTGGTTAGGCTGATCACTGGGAGGAACATTCAGCCCAGTTCAGAAGGCCATGTGGCTCTCAAACTGCACATTATATCCCAGGTTCTGCAGTCTACAATAAATTAGGCAAAGTGCTGTAGAGCTGCATGAAATTCAGGATACAACAATCTGCAGAGCTGTGAGAGAAGGTCTTTTCAGTGTTTCTGTAGTAGTGTTTTGCACTGTACCTATAAAATATACTTTTCCTACGTTTTTCTTTCCCTTGTCTGTGCCAGTCTTTCTGCTCAGGTTCCTGGTCCTTAGCTTAAGAAAGATAATAAATTAGCTGTGTAGCAACTAAACGCTTGACAGCATAAGAAAGCATAGGCCATTTTTGCACTGGCAAAATTAACTGAGGACTAATATTCCATACACAGTAGTTTGGGATATAAAATAACCAGGACAATATGTTTTCATAAGATAAAGTTTGGTGATACATTTTAAAACATGTATTCCTTCCCAGAACAATTAAGAAAACTCAAGGGAGGAGGTGAGAGCAGAGGAGGGAGAAGAAGTTGACCTAGAAAATGCACTTGCGGGTCTAATTTTGTGTGTATGTACGTATTACAGAGGAGACTGTTGCACCACCTCCTCAAAGCCCTGGTGTTTTGCAGTCTTTACTATATGCATCAGCCCCCACGTGAGTTCCAGACATGCAAGCCTTTAATTTTTCAGCATTAAGGGTATGTCTTTTCAGTGCTTGAAGATCACAGCCCTGTAAAGGTGTTGGAAGTGAGGAGACAGAGAGGGACTAGAGGCTATATGAGAGAAACTTTCAGAGGATTGCAAGATCTGGTTACGAAGCAAGAGGTTTTGTATTGAAAGTGTTTTTGTTGCAGGGCCTTCAGGCTTGCTTCCTCATGTCAGG